>NC_133753.1:46904894-47552603 GCF_036562045.2 Rhinolophus sinicus
AATCCCGAATAGCCAAAACAATCCTGAACAAAAAAGAACCAAGTTGTAGGACTCAACAACACTTTTCTAATTTCAAAACTTATTACCATGTTTCCCCGAAAATAAGACCTACCGGATAATCAGCTCTACTGCATCTTTTGGAGCAAAAATTAATAGTAAAATAAGACCGGGTCTTATAGTAAAATAAGACCAGATTTCATATTAATTTTTGCTCCAAAAGACGCATTAGAGCTGATTGTCCGGCCAGGTCTCATTTTCGGGGAAACACAGCATAAAGTTACAGTAATCAAAACAATGTAGCACTGGCATAAAGTCAGACACATAGGTCAGTGAAACAGAATAGAGAGCCCAGAAATAAACCCTCCAATGTACGGGCCATTGACTTTTGACCAGAGCAACAGGACCACTCCATAGGGAAAGGGCAGTCTTTTCAACAAACGGTGCTGGAAAAATTGGTATTCACACACAAAAGAGTGAAGATGGACCTTTACCTAATACCATATATAAAAACTAACTCAAAATGGATCAAAGACCGAAACATAAGACATGAAACTCTTAGAAGAAAATATACAGGAAAAGCTTCATGACATTCGATTTGGCAATGATTTCTTTGACATGACACCAAAAGCACAGTCAACAAAAGAAAAATGAGATAAACTAGACCTCACGAAAATTTTTAAACTTTTGTGTATCAAAGGACACTAACAAGAAAGTGAAAAGACAAACCATAGAATGGGAGAAAAATATTTGCAAATCATGTCTCTGATAAAGAATTAATAGCCACAGGGCCGGGCCGGTGGCTCAGGCGGTTAGAGCTCTATTCTCCTAACTCTGAAGGCTGCCAGTTCGATTCCCACATGGTCCAGTGGGCTCTCAACACAAGGTTGCCAGTTCAATTCCTCGAGTCCCGCAAGGGATGGTGGGCTCCGCCCCCTGCAACTAGCAATGGCAACTGGATCTGGCGCTGAGCTGCGCCCTCCACAACTAAGACTGAAAGGACAACAACTTGACTTGGAAAAAAAGTCCTGGAAGCACACACTGTTTCCCAATAAAGTCCTGTACCCCTTGCCCAATAAAAAAAAAAAAAAAAAATCTTAAAAAAAAAAAAAGAATTAATGACCACAATAAAGAAAGAACTCCTACAGCTCAACAATAAAAATAAATCACTGACAGCAGTGCAGGAGTGATCTCTGCTTCCTGTACCTTGACATGAAAAAGACTCTCCTAGTAGTCCACATTCAAACTGAAATCTCTAATGAAGCTGCTGTATTTATGAATATTAATAAATAAAAAATACTTGGATGGTTTATCTGATTAAAAAATGGGCAAAGGATTTGAATAGACATTTCTCCAGAGAAGATATACAAATGGCCAATATGCATATGAAAAGATGGTCAACTTCATTAACCATAAGGAACTGTAAATCAAAACCACAATGAGATACCACTTTACATTCATTATGATGGCTATTACTTTTTTTAAAATGAAAAAAAAAACAGAAAATAACTCTAGTTAACTAGAACATGGAGGAATTAGAAATCTCATGCACTGCTGGTGGGAATGTAAAATAGTGCAGCCGCTGTGGAAAACAGTTTGACATTTCCTCATAAAGTTAAACATAGAATGACTATGTTAGCAATTCCACTCCTAGGTATATACCCAAAAGAACTGAAAGCACGGACTCAAACAGACACTTGTCTACCAATGTTCACAGTCGCATTCACAATAGCTAAATGGTAGAAGCAACTCAAGTGTCTATCAACAGATCAATGGTTAAACAAAATGTGGTATACACATACAACAGAATATTATTCATCCTTTAAAAGGAAGGCGATTCTGATCCATTCTACAACATGGATGAACCTTGGAAGACATTATGCTAAGTGTAATAAGCCAGTTGTTACAAAAGGGTTTCACTTATATGAAGTACTTAGAATAAACAAATTCATAGAAAGTAGAATAGAAGTTACTGAGGTAAGGGAGATGGGGAATGGTGAGTCATTAATTGGTACAGTTTCTGTTTTGGATGATAGAAAATTCTAGAAATAGTATTGATATTTACATAATGAGTTTACTGAATGCTGCTGAATTGTACACTTAAAAATCATTAACATGGTGAATTTTATTATGTATATTTTACCAGCACAAAATTTTTTTTTAAATAAGTGAAAATGAATACCTGCTTGAGACTTTCCCAGACAAATAAGAGGTCAGGCAACAATGATGGCTCTCAGATGCTGTTACTCTCTCCGTCCCATTAAAACCACCATCTCAGGTGGTTTTAAGATTCACCAGCAAGACATTGTTCCCATGTCTCCCTGGCCACACAACACTGAGAAGCAGAAACTACTTGAAAGCAGGGAAGCTTTTTTTCCCTACATTTAACCTGCATTAACCACTTTCTGAAAGGGCCTCTCCCCGGTATATGGACACATGCAGTCATTCAGAGGGGGTAGCTAATGAGTTAGTAGGTAGTATTGTTAAGTCTCCTTTGGTAATTATTTAGAACCTCTAATTTTAGGGACTTGATACCCTTACAAGAGTTGAAATTACCGACAGAAAGAAATGTATTAACATTGCACAGCAACTCATTTTGTAGTTTTGGGACCAAAATGTAAAACAGGTACATAGAAATACCGGAATGCTCTCCAGTTTCTCCCCTGGCTACGGCACTGGTGGGTGGCCACCTCTGCAGCCACGCTGGCAGCCCTCCCTGTAGGTGGAGGGCCCGGCCCACTTTCCACAAGCAGGTCTCAGAACCGCAGCGCCCGGCCCTGTCTCAGCTTTTCTGCAAACGGAATCCTTCTCCGGCAGCCTTCCGTCCTCAGCTTCTCCCCAACGCAAAGGCAGTTCTTTCAGTTTCCCCCAGCATCTTCTTGCTTTCCAACCTTTTTTCCCTTGTATTTTTCTTTCTCGCTACCTCTTTGAAAGTCCTAAGCTTATAGGGTGACCACAAAGTGGTCCCATGGCCGATTTATGCACAAGATAGGGCAGAGTTCCCTCCTTTTCATGTGAGGCCATGTAATAAACCAAACTGGAATGAAAAGACCTATTAGATGATTCATGAACGAGCAATACAAGCTGAGCCTGGTTTTGCAAATACTCAAAAATGCTAGCCCACCTGCCTGGAGGGGCCCTCTTTGTATTCTCACACGTCTCCCCGTGACTGAGACAGGCTCAGGAGCCCCACAACTGCTGCTGTACCCCAGACAATTACGCAGCTTCGCTGTCACAGCTGCATCAGGTCAGAAGACTGGTGTGCCCATGGGCAGCTTCTAGGGAGTGCTATCGTCATAGAGAAGCAACATTACACGCCCTCGCTGAATCAGCTGAGAACTACCCCCACTACCCGTCATCACTATGTCATCTCCATGTGGGTTTTAAAAAGCTTCTTAAGCTTTCCTGAAAACCTAATGCTTGTTTGTAATGGTTTCTATGTGTTAAAGACAACCCACAGTAATTCTGAAGTTTCAACTGCTGCCCTTTTATAAAACAGCTTTTAAATCAGTTTTTAAACAAAAATATCCTTATCCATGGTATTTCTGGACAATAGGCTTGTAACGGATATTTACTTAACTCTTTGCACTCTTTTGAATTTTCCCCAAATTCTACAATGAGCATACAAAGAATTGTCCTCAGTGATAAGGAAAACCATTATGGAAACATATACGCACAAAAACATGTTTAAAAGGAAGATGACCTAGATACAGCATATCCTTGACATTCAAAGATTTGGAAACTGCCATTTTAACTACTTGAAAAGTCTGATCCTGAAGTGTATATACTACAGTTTAATATTTTGCAACAGCATGAATATGAATTTCGCCTCAAAGCTCATACATGGAAGTGAATGCATCACATGGCCGGTGAGTAGACGACTACCCACCAGGCATTCGTAGCTGAGCAACGTTTTGTTGTTCTCTAATGACCTTCACATCTCTCATTAAGGAACTGAGGAAGCTGCTTAAAATTTTCATTTCTATTTTGTTTTATTTCATAGGAAAAAAAATATACCATCGTGGTTTTTGAAACTCCTAAGATTCTCAAAGGTTTAAAGGCATATATTTCACAAGTGTCAGCCTTCCACATTATGTTAACTAAAATAGCATCCCTATGGAGAGCAGGGAATAGAACTGGTTTGTTGAAGTTATTAGATCTTTATGTACTACATAAATTTAATTTAGCAAAGCAGTAATTGGGAGGTATGCATAAATTAATCCACATTTTGTTTTACTACCCCAAAACAAATACCTAATTATAAAGGTGACACAATAGGTTAAAAAATTCAAACGATATAAAAGAGCATGAAAAATAAAGTCACAATTCCATTTCTTCCTGACTCCTATTCCCTTAAGATAATTACAGTGAACAGACGGTGTATACTACTAGGAATTTTAATGCACATATATTTTTTATCTTACACAAATGGATTCATTCTATATACATACTTCTGCAGATAGTGTTTTACTCCACAATATTTTGTAGTTATCTTTCTGTGGCCTGGCTATTGATCAACTTTATCTTTCTTAATTGCTACATAATACAATTTATTAAACCAATGCCCTACTGATGGGCATATAAATTGTTTATGATTTTTTGCAGTAACAAAGAATGCTTTAATGAACATCTTTTACACGTTACTGTCCACATTTGCAACTGAAATTACTATGCTTAAGGAAATGCCTATTAAAAACGGTGACCGCCACCCTCCAAAAACAACTGTACCAATTTATACTCCTAACACCAATATATGAGAGTGCCCACTTTCCAAACCTTTCACTAACAATGGACCTTATCTATATCATTTTGACCAATTTTGCTTTACTTAAACTTTCTTGAATATAAGCGAGATGTACTTTTTCTGATGTTAAATTGATCATTTGCATTTTTCCTCATTTTTAGACTTTGCCCACTCTTTTTCATACATGTTACAAATATTTGTTTCAAATGTATCGTGTCCATTTGCCACTTTTCTTGTTTGTAGCACCGATCAACCACCTAACCTGTGTCATCCGTTCTTCTCCTGGACAGTCTCAAGAAAGGCAGGCTGATAGGAAACTTGGCTTAGTGTTCTGTCTTCCTATGGATACTAGTGGGATAGCTACAGAATAAATTCTATTTCATTAGGTCAGAAAAAGTTTTGTTATAGACTTTCACTTTTAAAACCAGTATTAAAAACAGAAAAGGTAAGAAATATTTTATGCTTGACCTCACATCTGTGGCAGGCATTCTTATTAGAATTTGGGGGGGGGGGCAGGAAAAGACATTCAGGATTGACTTTTAAATTTTAACACGAATTCATTAAAATGATTAATAACATAGCACATATAGATGGAGCTTATAAATCTATTCAGCTATTTCAGAAGGGGAAAAAAGAATTCTAGAACATTAATTTAGTATCTTACCTCGTAATGAACAAACCGGTCCATTTTCTTGATTCTTAGAACGCTTATTTCTGAACTGACTTGGAATATCTAATGAAAGGTCTTAAAAGGAAATAGGAAAACAGCTGTTAAAGTCATATAACCACACTCAAAACGTAAGTTCAGAATCTGAATATTTTTAATAATTTATCTCTACTGTCTTAATTTTCAAAGGAAACATTAAAATTATTATTTTTATCCAGTATCATATCAACATACCAAATATGTCTTACCTAGGAATGGATCAAACTTTCTAGATTCTGTCCCACATATGAGGCAGTTAACCTCATTTTGAAGAATACCTCCGAATATAGCCGTGACAACCGTAGATGCACCATTTCTAAAGAAAATCACCACATAGGAAAACACTTCAGTAAAAAACTAAAATAAATCTGTAAGAGCTCCCATAGGTGACTCCCTTTGGGGGAATGTATATCATTTATATTTATTTAAATTACGAAACAATTCAAAAATTTCAAAACTATATAGATGCAAATAAAAGGTTTAAAACCATTGACTGGCCTCCCCCAAGGCTCTCTTCCAATCCACTACTTTCTCCAAAAGTAACTAACGCTGACATTTACCATTTCTAACAGTCTCATCACGTGCATGAGAACCCCTCAGTAGAACCCCTTTCCCCCAAATATATCCCTCAGAAAAGAGAGAAATGTCTTATATTTGAATCTTTGCAAGGCATCTCCATTACTTTACTTTGAATAACAACCTTAATCGCCAACAGATTTAGATTTTTCAGATGGTCATCTGTCATATTTGGGGAAAAAGAAGTGAGAATTTTAATACATATTTAGTAATTACTGATGGAGGTATGACTTCACCATTGAAGTGCTGAACGTTACTGTCAACAAGCCTTTTAAAAAGCTCACTTAAAATGGTACTGTAAATAATTCCTTTGTGAAGATCAAGAATACACCACTTTAAGAACAATAAAAACCAGTTATCCTAATATTGTTGAACCTCTCTGCCTCAGCTTCATCGAATGTAAAACAGGACTGCCTCACAGGCCTGGTGTGAAGATGAAATGACTTATGTAGACAAGTGCTTACCAAAAAGTGCTTTTAGACAAGTGCTTACCAAAGAGAAAGCCCTTAAAATATGTTAAGGGCTTTTTTGTTAGCATAATAATTAGGATCATACCTGCCTTTTGCTTTTATTTTTTCCCCTGAATATATATTTTGCACACGTACCTCACTATTTCTGACAGCTGCAAGGCGTACCACAGAATGGACACAAGAACAGCTGAGAAAGTGCACCAGTGAGAGAATTAGCAAGGTCTCTATTACACAGCACTCACTCCATGCCAAGCTCCTTTCTAAGTCCTTCCCACTTATTAAATCAATTAATCTGCACAACAGCTCTCTGAGGTAGGTACAGTTATCCCCACTCACAGACCAGGGAAGCTGAAGTCCAAAAGGTTAGATAACTCGGCCCAAGGTCACACAGCTGGTGTGGCCTGAGCAGTTACTCTAACTCTATACTCCTTCCCTTAATCAATATAATATTAATAGATACTGAGATGGTTTCAATATTTTGCTATCGTTAATAGTACAATGAACACCTATATGTCACCCTTTGTGCACTTACGCAGTTAATTTAAGCCAGTAAAGGCTTTTATGCTAATAGCAAAGCAAGGTGATTTCTGTCACTTGCAATCAATAATACTACTAGTAACACACTGAACCATATTTTCTAAACTGCTACAAACTCACCCTACTGCAATGAGACAGACAAAACCTATCTGACCCATTCTATTATTTCAAGTTTTCTTCCTTTACTGGCAAAATAAGTATATTGCAGCTTTATCATTTTTTTTAAAAAAGTTCTTCATAAGGAATATGGCTTTTGTTTAGAAATTAAACATAAAGGGAAGAGATACTGGAAACTGTAGAAAATAAGGCCACTTCAGGTTTTAAGTTTAATATCTGTGTCATAAACAAAGGACACACCCCAAAAATATCTACTAAAAATAAAGGGACTATGATCCTTTCATGTTGATGTTCACATACAATGCTGCCTTTAATTTAAATAGAAACCACTTTATTAAAAAGCCATACATTTTAACTCAATGTAGTTCTTCTTTTATAATTTCTGTCTCTGAGAAAAGGATACTAATCAAGTCAAAATAAAAAACAGAATTTTTCATTTAATACTATTTTTAATTTGGTGCTAGCAACACGAACAATTCTACCAGGTCACAGGTCCTTCCCTTTCTGTATTGGATTCTAATTGGAATCATAGCAACTAGGATCTGGAAGGCGAAACATTTTGAGAAGTATGACAATTCATACTGGTTACCCTTCTCTGTTAACAGCCAGATTAGCTAGGAGACTGTTTTGTCATTGAAAAGACCTATCTTACTAAGTCAGATTTGTGGACTGTGAGGCAATAATACTACAGCAACCCCTATATAATACCTACTCCTTTCTTTGAGGAGGTCATCTTATAAATCCCTTTGCTGCCTAGGTCAACACAAAACTTTTCAAAAATTTGAACAAAAGGAGACTATTATTAACCAGACAGAATCCAGGCTGAAATATCAGTAAAGTATCCCTGCCTCAAGCAAAATAAATGCTCGAATCTCAAAGTATATTTTGGGGTATTAGTACTTGGAAAAGCAATCCAAAGGATTGTGTTTTTCATATAGAGAGGTAAGAAATAATTTGAGAACTTACAAATGCCTCAGTTTCAAACAGATATACTTTAGGAAAATTCAAGTCCAAAATGAAGCTTTAGAAAATTCACATTCAAACTATGTTAAGCCTTTGCTTTTAGTGAATAAATATAATTATCTTAGTATATGAAAATTGTCTCCCTTGCATTATTCAGTATAGAGGAAAAATTCTAAACGCTAAATTGTACACATATTTTCTTTTTTTTTTTTAACTTTTAAAATAATCTATACCAAATAACAATCAGAACTATACCAAGATGCAAATACAAGATGCCTCTGGTCTGGAAGAAGGAGGGACGTGCCAGTCCAGTTAGTCACAAAGTTCAAGTGCATAAACGTTTCATCAAAGGGCCAGGAAAACTCCCCCCTTCCATTATAAATCTAACAAACAAAAACACCAACAGAAATGTCTGAGGTTCACCAGAAAGACGAAAAGAAACTAACTCTTACATGCAACACTTGTTACTTGCAGACAGAGTAGAATTCTCCTGCAGAATTGCTGAGCGGGAAACACCGTTGAAACCGCCCTGGAGCTCCAAGTGCAGGTGGTCCAAAAGGTAGCGCATGAATTCATGGGCGTCCTGCTGCTGATAACCCCTTGAAACACAGAGAAACAAGTCTGTCACTGGAGAGGCCCCGCCTGCCCAGCCAAACAGGCAGGGAGGGAAAAGCACAGGGAAGGGCCGCAGCCCAGCGCTCAGCACAGCTGGGCTCCCTGATTCGTCATCCCCACTTGCTCCATGTTTTACACATAACATTTCTCAAGAAAAAATTCTACTTAAAAACAAGTTAGAAAATACAGAATATTAGAACTGGACTTGCAGTGATCTCAACTGACCTCATTTCAGAGATGAGGAGAATTGAGGGGGCAAAAAAAGGGGTGTGTGTGATTTGCCTAACGTCCTACAACAGAGTAACAGAGATGGGACAGTAACCATGTCTCCTGGGTAGACTGCATCTTCCCACTATCCCACTGGCCCCTGCAGAAGAGGCTCCAGTGTTAAAATTTCACATAAACTCGGCAGAAAACTAGGTCTAAACCATCACTATATGAAATAAGGAATTTAGAACTAATTTTTTAGATTGGAAGATACTACTTTTTAAATACTGGCTGACAGGGAAAGAAAAATTATCTAAAAGTTAAAGATGTCTAATATTCTGTACTTGCATCCTAACCTCTGATTCAAAGGACATTTTAAAAATACTTTTAAATTGACTCATACACAAGTATTCTCTATCCTAAAACTTGAATATATAGAGCAACATTGTCTTAATGTTACTTTTTACATTATAATTCAGACAGGAAATTACATTGAATTCTTACAGTAATACAGATCAATGACAAGTAAACAGAAATGAGGGCTGACTAAAAATGAAGCTGGTACAGTTGGGAGGTCATAGAGGTTTATGTAGATAAAATAAACCAAGCAATGAAATATAAAGTACTTTCATAAAACTATGGATAGAGAAGACTTCTGCCTACATTTTGCCAGCATGGAAGGGTCTCTTTAATCTGTCCTCTAAATCTCAATTTTTTGGGGCCTGGTCTTGAGTCAAAACTTCCACCACTTTTCCAGGAAATGGTTCCATAAACAAAATTTCTTTCAACCAGTTTCCCTCAATATAGTATATTTTCCCTCCTTTCCTGAAATTTTTCCTGGATACTATAAATTATGAAAACAATCTGCCTAATCAATGGAACTTAAATCAGAAGTCACTTCAGCATTACACTATAACTTTTTCTGGACTATTTAACAACTAAATATTAATACATATTCAAGTATTTCTTCATAAGATTTATATGAATAAAAATGTTAAAATTCACAGTCAACAGTATTCAAAGTTGTAGTTCCTTTATGTATCTAAGGAGGTGCTGTAAACTTTTTCCACACAACATCCTTTTTTTTTTTCATGATTGAAAGACAGTATTAGTATTTTAGGCCATATCTGAAAATTTATCACATATAAAAAAGTTTCATTCTCTCACCAAAATAATCTGATATCTAACCATGTTTCTAAAATGGGTAACTAGTACCGTATAGTGATGCTGATTTGCATTTTCATCAAACACATATCTATCACTTTCTAAAAAACAATCTTCCCAATGTACATTAATGAATGTTTCCAACCACACCATGATTCTCTTTTCTTATATCAAAATATATTATTTTCTAATGTTTCCTTTACCATTAGAAACACACTTTTCACCTACACGAGATCATGGAATACTCAGCTATTTTATAAACTTATGGGTTTCTGCTTCAATATGTGATCTTTACCAGAAAACAGTCTCTTCTAAGACTGAGAAAATTTTCTGATTCTGACTAAAGAGACATTTACTATTCCATTTTTAAACATTTAAATAAAATCTCTTATTGACTTATCTGAAGGTCTTAATAAGTATTATTTAGTATGTTAAATTCAACAAACTTCAGTTATCTTTTCAATTATTTCCCAATTTTACAATCTGGGCTTCAGAGTTTCCTCTGCAGTCAAGTTAGGTTTCTCTTGTTTGGTAATCACATTAAGGAAACACTGCTCATATTTGGGTGCAGTGTTTTTGTTTTGTATACAAGTTATTTCAGCGATGTCAACCAAACAGGTATTTGTGCGTCAGTGAGGAAATGGATGAAGAACCAACAGTTATCTCTGTGACAGGCCAGTATTAAGATAGAAGAGAAAACAGAGGAAAAGAACAGTGGCTCCAATTTTAACACTGTTTGTGACGTTAAAGATTACCTCCTTCTCCTTAATGCCTATAGAAAACCTGTCCTAAAGATGCTGTGAAAAATAATCACTGGAGAGCACACTACAAATACAAAAGGTCTAAAAGATCATGAGTCAACCCTTCTGAACGAGGGGACTGGGAAAGAGGGGCGCTGCTGAAGTACAACGTACGGGAACATGGGGCAACTGGCTCTTCACAACAGTCTTTGGCATGATGAGACAAAAAAGCCCTATTTACCCAAATCCTAAAAAACAAAGGAATGCTCTAATAAAGAATGACCACAGAAAATATTACTTTGCTCCTGGCTTGAGAGTGAAAAGCAGACAATCCCAAAAATCAAGCAGACACACACAAGTCCTTGGGTGACACCCCAATGCACCATGGTGAGTGATTACACCTGTACATTACTGACGATTCGTTGTATTTTAGCAGCACCGTGTTTCCCTGAAAATAAGCCCTCGCATGATTTTTCAGGATGACATCCCCTGATCATAAGCCCTAATGCATCTTGTAGAGCAAAAATTAATATAAGAGCTGGTCTTATTTTCAGGGAGACACGGTACCAGTGCATAATGAGAAAAATGGCAAAGACCAATCAGAATAGGATCTGCCTCTATAGAATCAAATTTTATCATTCTAGAACAAACTTCTAAAATCCCTAGGACATACTAGAATTTCAAGTTCTGTTCACATTATAGTATCTTTAATATTCATAAAAGAATTCTAAATTATTGTTTTGTCCAAATTATCTACAAAACCAAAATCAGTTAAGTGTAGCTATTTCTATCCAGTATGTGGCACCAATCATGGATGAGTTTCTTCAAGACAAAAATACCAGAAAATGAAAATTTCAAAAATGGTATTTTGTTTACACACACACACACACACGAAAAGCTACAATAGCAAAATTCCTAGTTACAAGAATATTGTTTAAATATAAAATATCAACTGTATAGTATTTTTTAAAGTTCTCTATTTACAAAAACCTATAAAGATTATTTTTAATTAAAATATCACATGCAAACACTCATTTATTGTATACAAAGATTTTTTATACATTCTACAAAGCCAGGTAGAATAGTTAGCAAATATAAGAATAATGTATAAGTAATTTACTCACCCACCATCTTTAAATGTTAATTACAACAAGAACTAATTTTTTAAAAAACTAAATAAAACTCTGGGGAAGTCAAGACAAACATATTAAATCAAGTTATACATTAAAGTAGAAATAGTACATAAGTGATACGGGAAGTAAGGGAATAAATACTAGACCTGATTTAAATTATCAAGAGACTCCTGGAGAGTGTTAGCATTAAGCTGGGTCCTAAAAAAGGAGATGGGACCACAAGACAAATACTGTAGTCAGGAAGCACACAACAAACAAAGATATGGAGGCAATAAGATGAAAGCACGTTAAAGAAAGCAAAAGCTAGCAGAAGAGACTATCAAAACTACGAAAGTCAAGTCTCTTTTGAGCTGGTAATTCCTCTTTTAGATACAGGCATATGTATATATGAGACTGTCCACTGCAGCAAAAGATGAGAAACAATCTGTACAATCATTGGTAGGAGATTCTTACACAAATTATGATACAACCACAAAGGAGAAGTTTATGCAGCCATAAAATGGACTAAGAAAGCTATTTATATACTAATATCGATCATCTCAAAGTAGGAAAAAAGGTATGTACCATTTATGTTAAAAAGCTCACACACACACACACACACACACACACACACTCTTGTAAACACACATACAGAATATCACTGAAAGGATACACAATAATCTAGTAATTATGGTGTTTCCAGAAAACAAAATGAACTGCTGGGGAACAGAGTAAAAGAAAAAACTTTCATTGCATATCCTTTTTTTTATCTTTTGAATCATCTGTATTTCGAATCATCTGTATTTTGCCTATTTAAAAAAATAAACTTTAAGGTATTTTTATGAAATAGAAAAGGACAGGAAAAACTGGGCATACTGAGAAGCCATAAAAGTATGGCCAAGTAGTTAGAGTACTCCCCCTTTATCCCCAGGGGACATGGTCCAGGACCCCCAGTGAGTGCCTGAAATTGCGAATACTGCCAAACCCTACACATGCTATGCTTTTTCCTATACATACTTTACTGGTGATAAAGTAGCGCATGGAGATGCTGGACAAAGAGACAATCTACATCCCAGCGGGACAGAGCGGGGCGGGGTAAGATTTCATCACGCTACTCAGAATGGTGTACAATTTAAAACTTATAAATTGCTCGTTTCTGGAGTTTTTCATTTAATATTTTCAGATCACAGCTGACTGTGGATAACTGAAACCACAGAAAGTGAACCTCAGATAAGAGGAAACTACTGTATGTATGTTGAGAAGGTTAAACTCCAAGAACTATTTCCCTGCTGGGTAACTGGCTCTTGATTTGAGTGGGAAAAGAAAAAAGAATAGCTTTGATGGTTTCTATATCCAAAGCTGTTGCCTACATAGAGAATATTGATTTAATAAATGAAAGTTGTTCCTACTTCTACATGCAAGTTTGTATTTCGTAGTCCTCATACTTCATTACAAGATATCAAACTCCTTAGACACTGTCATATGTTAATCTAAGACAATGGGCTTTCTAAACTTTACAAAAAACTTAGTTTGGGATTATAAATATAATGGAAACATAATTCAAGACTCGTTGCACTTCCGCATAGGAATGTTTAAGACCCTGCAAACCTAAAAGAAGTCCCACCTCCTTGCCTCACACTGGGTCGTATCCATAACGTAACTCAAGATCTGGATCCAACCAAGAGAAAATTATGTTTTCATTACATGAAAATGGGGAACAATCTCAATTATTACAGAATTAAGAGAAAGCCTTGCCAAGAATAGACAGGTGTCCTATTCTCATCAGTCATGAAGGAAATTTAAGAGTTCATGTGTATTATGAATCCCCCTGGAAACTCCATGTCAAATTCCTCAACTTGGTTACCTTTTCCAAAAGTTCTTTCCCTTTATCAGGAGGAATATTAGAATGTGTAAAATTGAGCAGCTAAAAACTAAATCACGCTCACAGTTGCACTACATAAACTAGAAAAGGCAGAGAGACTGGCAGATTTACAGGAAAAGTAGAACCATATTGAATAAAAGTTGCATACTGTTTCTAAATCCCCAGTTAAGAGGGACCTCAGTCACCATGGAGACCAAGCAGAAGAGTAAAAAGTTAGTGGGTGGGCCTCATTCAGGCACATGGACACATTATGGTGAATGTATCTATCACTAACCAACCCCACAGAAACTTGGGTTCTAATACTGGTCATATCATCTACTATATGTATTAGATTGAACAAGTTGCTCTTATTTAAAATGGGGCTAACACTTCCTACCTGGAGAGGAATTTTGTTGTATTCTTTACTAAAGATCAGATATAAAAGATCTAAAGTGCAAGGCACATGCTGTTTCCCCGAAAATAAGACCTGACTGGAAAATAAGCCCTAGCATGATTTTTCAGAATGACATCCCCTGAACATAAGCCCTAATGCATCTTTTGGAGCAAAAATTAATATAAGACCTGGTCTTATTTTCGGGGACACACAGTAGTAGGCATTCAATAAATATTTTTTTACATAATAATAAAACATACAGATTCAATCTCTAACTAGGTGATTATGTTTGAAATTTTATATTAAGTCCAAACCTGATCAGTGGAAATCCTAAAATCCTTATAAAATTAGTCTCTCCTGAGAGGAGATTTAAATAACATATATAAAAGAAGTTTCCTTCAAAACAAAGATCTGGGATAACAACAGTCACTCACAACAATTTACAGTTCTTTGAAGTTGTTACCTTTTAAACTTTTCTCTATACTGCAAACATTTCTAAACCACTATTAAGACAATAGAGCATGATGCATGCTAAGTTTTACTAGAGAATGCTGGTTTTGTTAATATAAGACCCGGTCTTATATTAAAATATTATACTAAAATATAATAAGACCGGTCTTATATTAAAATAAGACTGGGTCTTGTATTAATTTTTGATCCAAAAGACGTATTAGAGTTGATGGTCCGGCTAAGTCCTATGTCCGGGGAAACACAGTATCACCTGAATCCCTCCAGGGGTGACTAACATAGAAGAGGGAGCATCCTTTGCCAGCAGGGCTGGCTGGAGAGCAAGCACGGAGCATACAGTGACTGCAGCCTCAATAGGATGGGGCCCAGCTATGTTCTGGAAAGTGAGTCCCCATGGACTTGACCACAGTCGTCTAAGCCCTTCAGAACCCAGACCAGAACAGTGAATACAGTACGACAGATTTCTACGAATTACATTTAGATTTTTTCAGCTGAAATAATAAGACAATGTATGATGGTAATTATTCTTTATAAGATTTTGAAAGAATCAAGGAAATTTTGTCCAGTATGTTTTCCTAGAGCACATTATTTATAAGAGCTTTGTTTTTTATAACAATAAAATATCCTACTCTTTCTTAAAGACATTTCTAACATCTATTATTTAAACAAACATTTGTCTAGTGCTAGTCAGATATATCTAACTTCTGTTCTCCTTTAAAAAAAAAAAAAAAAAAGCAAAACCAGTCTTTATTATTTAGAATATTCCCACATTGGAAATCATTTCAGGAACAATGTAAAGACAAAGATTAATGTTTTAAATATCCTTATTAAATAACACTTACCTAAAATTCGGCATAATCTTCCAAACAACATAAAATAAGGACTCTGGGCTAAATGCAGTTTGGCTACCTTGCCACAAAGCACAGAGTGTCTTTCTAAACTCTTCCACCAAAGACCTGGAAAAGAGGAAGGGACGATGATACCCTTATCATTAGTGAGACTACTATTTCAATGCATAATGTCCAATTACATAAAATTCATAATAAATAAAAAACGAAAACATAAAAAGGGTTTAGTCTCTTTTAAGCTGAGTCTGACAGTTAAGTAAGAGCATCTCAAAAACCTATGTAAATAGCAGTCATTAGTGACAAAACCAGTTTTTTAACCACACGGCGAACTCTGAGCCAAAGTACTGCCATACTTGCACAATAAAGTAACGGGTAAGATATAAACCAAATTACGTGAGAATGTCCATTTTACAAAACCCGAAACAAGTAATAGACTCTCTTTCTCCATCTCTTTTATTGCTCCTTCTCGTCTCTCACCAGGAGCACTTCCCAGACCTCAGTGTGTGCCCATCTGCTCACGTCGGCCTCAGAGAGTTCATCTGGCCACAAAGCTTCAACACTAAGCTCTATACCAATGACTTTCGAAAATCCAAATCCAGATTTTCTCATAACTGCTTTTACTCGGGTTTCTCCAGTTTCCAACAAAATTTTCCACTGGATGTCCTCTTGTCACTTCAAACTCAGTGTGTAGTAAACCTTCTCTCTGTACTCTCCCTATTGTCCCCCAGTATGTTTTCCTCTTCTTCCACAGGAATAGAACTTCCATTCTTTTCTTGGCACATGAACTCTTGGAATAAAAAACTAGGTGTGCCCAACTTCTGAGAAACTTCCTTAGAGAGAAAGAGCAGTCCTTATGAGCCCCTTCCTTCTTCCTTCTAGGAGGAATGGGGATGAAATGCTGGTTTCCAGCGCCATCTTGGACTATGCGGCTGAGAGCCCCCACCTACGGTTGGTGGAACAAAAAACTAGGAGCCCAATGACTGAAACAGCCCGAGATGGATAACTCCCAACTTTTACATGAGAAAATAAATGGTGGCTATTTAAGTCACTGCTAATGTTGGTATTCTATGTACGCTGCTAAACCGATACACCTCCTCAATTCAATGACTGTCTCTGTCAACACAACCACCATACTCACGGTTGCCTCACTGACATCTCAGAGAATCCTCAGCATCTTCTTTCCCAACCCCTATTATCCAGTAGCTCTCTGGGATACAAATCATATTTTTTATTTCTTAGTACCTGAACCCTCTTCCTATGTTTCAGGAATTCCCCACCTTAAGAGCCCTGATGAGAGTTAGAGCCTGCCTCCTACCATGGAAGCTGGAAAGGCCAGATATTTGCTTTCTTAGCTCCCCCTTGCAGCCAGGAGTAGGGTGTATGGCCTGGGTTCTGCCTACTTTAAGCAGGAGTTAGTGACACAAAGAAGCTGGGGCAGTGCCAAATCCTTTCTGGTGGCAAAGAGCATCGTCCAGAATGCAGGGGCCGCAATGACAACAGCATCCACCCAGCACCCAACTCCAGCAGTGCCAGCGGTGGGGACTGGCATTGCACTGGGCAACAGAAGCAGTGATGTCCTCAGGTGACTAAGGCTGTACCCTGGATGCTCAAAATTCAGATCTAACTTTCTACCCATCCAGTAAGGGTTAGCACACTGCACCAACAGACTTTCAACAAATTCCTTTTCTGCCTAAGATGGCCAGAAGCATTTTCTACAGTTTGTAACTAAACCCTAAATAACATGAATGCATGAAGTACTACTAATTCTTCCCTTAAGTTTTGTGCACTTATGTGTTTCCCCCCCTCTTCATTTCACTGCTATCCACTCTAACTCGATTACTATAAAGTGTGAAGCCTCCTTGAATGCAGGCATTTTCTAGCTCATGCTGCTATCAAAGTAAACTCTCTAAACACTACTTTTCGTGATGTCATTCCATCACTGCTCCAATGCCTGGCTTTAAAGTTTCCCCATATTTTGGCTCTAATCAGACTGCACACTATTTGAATATGTTCTGTCCTATTCTCCCTCAGCCACCTAGGCAGGACAGTGTCAGATTATAAGATGGATTTTCGGAATGTGTGGGGATGGGGTATGTGGAAGAGGAGATGGGCAAGCAGGGAAAACATTACATTAAAATATACAGAGATTATAAATCACAACCCGACTTCAGTAATGCTAAGATATGAAAAAATGTGCTCCTTACAATCATGATAATATGATAGATCTTCTAAACCCCAGTTAGAGCATGGTTGCACTGAATGTGAATACTCAATCACTTAACCAGTTTTTTCCCTCTCCATATCAATTAACAAATGACTGTATTGCCCTGTAATTAATCTGATGACTACAAATTAATTTTACTACCCAGGACAGGTTTACTTAACACTATCAGACAAATCAATTCACAAAGACTAATGATATTCATGCTGGTCTACACCTAGAACAGCATTTTATATATAGATGTCAACTTTTAGAATGTCCAGATTCACAAAGATTCAATAAACAGAGTGCTAAATTTATCTTGTTACGTAAATACAAATAAAAGAATTCCAACAATTATTAAGATTACCAGGTAGGTACTTAAACAGAATTTTCAGAAGAAGAGTTTTTAAAAATGTATGTGCCTATAAACTCACATAATGCAATGGAAACCACCAGTAAGAGTCATGTGTTTTGTAGAGCAAAGCCAGAAAGGACACATTCTTAGAACTCACACATTGTTGTCCCCCTGGCTCCGCGTGTGGTACGTTCGCCTTCCTGCTGTCTTCCCATTCCTTAACTCCACAGCGGGCAGCTCTTTGAAATAACAGCAAAACTGCTCAATGTTACTATTTTAAAAGGAAGGGGAGAAAATTATTTTTTTAATTTATTAGGACTGTAAAGGAAGTTCTATGAAACCTGCATATAAATTTTGAAAATGTTATCTTTCAATTTCTCATTTAAATCGTACTCAATGTAATCGCTTGCACTGCAGTTTTTTAAATTAAGTTTTCCTCTTATTCCAAAAAAAACCCCAGTAAAAATAGATGACTTTGTAGAAATGAACAAAGATCTTAAAGCAAAATCTCTGTCCAAAGAATCCTTCCCCTCCCCCCACCATCTATAGGTTGTCACCATTTCTTCATTCTCAGGTGCTTGTTTCCAGGTGCTCAATATATTCCTCAAATAAAAACAATCTATGAACCATATTGTTTAGATACACTATACAGAGTAACAAGGAGAATTCAGCAGTGACTAAAATTTCTTCTTTGAGCAAAACTGGATAAGCTGCCAATACCTTTAAGGAGAGATCAATATGGCTTCTGCTCCTTATTAGCCTTGGCGGGGCCTTGGGAAAATAATTCATTCTGGCCTTTGATGCCTCATTAGAATCTAAAAGTAGACAACTTTCAAAATAATTTATTCTATATAACTTGGGTCAGCCTTGTTGGCCATTTTATTTTTACTGCTTATCTTACATTCTGAAGATCTTCTAAACATCCAATCTCATGACCACACTTAAGACTCAACTAATGATTGAAATAAATTCTTTGAACAAGGTTCCCTGCAGCCCAGGGATCTGCAAACTACAGCCCACACACCGTAGCTGGCCCTTGGCCAGTGAGCTGTTACACTTTTAAAGAGTTGTTTAAAAAGGGCAGTGGGTGGGGAGAGGGGAGAAGAATATGTGAGAGACTGTACGAGGCACGCAAAGATCAAAAATATTTATTTAATCTGGCTTTTACGGAAAAGGTTGCTGGCGTCTTCCCTAGCTTATTCAAGAAGCAATAGGAAATAAATAATAACAGCTAACAGTTATTTACTGCTAGGCACTGCTCTAATGAGCACTTTATACAAATTACATTATTCAATCGTCTCAACTACCCTGTGAGGTAGAACTATTATCCCCAATTTTACTAATGTGAAAACTAAGGCACAGGGAATTGAGGTAACTTGCCCCAAGCAGTATGACTAGAGCCAGTGGCAGAGACAGATCTGATCCCAGAGCCTTTGCTCTCACCATTCCTCCACAAACTAACATTAGCTACTTAAGCTCTGACTGTAACATTACCTGAGAGACTGAAGAATGGCATTCATGAAACACGTGTTCCCCAAATTCCGAAGCCCTGTGGCACAAATGGCAGTGGTGCTTCCCTATAAAATAGGACAAGAAGAGGTCATCAGTAATGCCAAGAGAAGGCCAACTACTTCAAACACCAAAGCAAAGGCCTATATTTGAAACTCTAGCATCAAGCCAATTTGGAATTGGTACTTTTTTGTCCAATTAATATTTCAAACTCTCTTTCTACTCTCTGTGTAAGTGTCTGGATATTTTTAGAAGGTTGTTTCTGATCCTGGGATTGTTCTAAATGGGAGTATTTTATGGAAGCTTATGAGGAAATCAGCATTAATAGGTACCACGCAGTACATAGTGCAAAAACTAGGAAGAACCTTAAAATAAAGTTTAAGAATTAATGCCTTTATAAGATTCTATTTGTATTTCTGTCTCCAAACTTTTAACTCTAAGCCATGCATAAATGACTAAATATGTGTTTTCCTAGCATTGGGATATCAATCTTAAAAAAACTACCTGAATTTCCCTTAAAGACTAAGGCTTGGTTTGCTGATTAATGCTACAAATGCAACATATCTGGGAAGTGAATCTACCAATCCAACTCAAAGCATCTCTGCCCATTATTCAGATGGCCAGAGAGCACTTCAGCTCTTTCTTCCACACAATCATAACACTTTAATTAAGTGTGTGTCTACCCATAGCTAGCATGACAGCAGAGAGGTTTTGCATGACGGGGCAAAATTATTAGTATATTTCAAAATATTTAGTGATTTTCTTAAGTTTTGCCAATCCACGAATGGCTCATATATCTGTAACAGATGGTTACCAGAATGAGACGGCATATTCTTTTACTGGTGAAGTTGTGTTAATGAAGTCCTAAGAAATAAAATACCAAAACTTCGGACCCACAGATTCTGCGCTAGAGGCCTGCATGTATCAGAAGAAGGCAAGGATCTCCGGATCCTATAGAAACGTAGTAATAGGGTATGTGAGTAGCCGTTAAGAACAAATGCTTGCGAAGGCAGAAGCATACAGTAGTGATCCTCAGGGAAGAAAGGTTCTGACAGATGGGCTCACTAGGGTATTCAGCCACGTCAAGAACCATCAGTACAAGTGGCAAACATTTTGTAAAATATTCTAAACCCAAGGCATACACTTAGGAAAGTTTATAAAGGGCAACGTTAATATTAAAGTTGTAATAAAGCAGTGACTAGATCTCAACCAATTCTTATATTTGAATAAACTGTAATTACTTACATTTACTTTTAATAACTTGCTGTTTATTGACGAGTTTTCCAAAAGTTTTCTTTTCCTATGCCTGTCAGCTGTGAAAGCTGAGCTATTAAAACACAAACAGACAGTCACAAAGACATTAATACACACATACTGTACAGCAGGTTAAAGAATAAACTTGGCTGTGCTAAGTGTCTAGGGTATGGAGCCCTGCCTGGCTGCTGAGTCAGGCCAGGAAATGACCCATTAAGCCCACAAGCATTGAAGTCACTGAGGAGTTCCACTTCCCCCGGAAATCCCCACTTCTCCTCCAGCAAGGTGGGACAGAAAGCTGCCACCACCAGGCACTTCCAAGACAAGCTGGCCAGGTAAATAAAGTGTGACACAATCCCTCTCCACCGCCACTCCATCTGCCTCATTGATTGTGAAGCTTCAAAAATGAGAACACCTACTGCTCATAACAAAAGGAAAACCCGGGTCTGACGTGATTATTCTGCGATTTAACATTAAGTCTCAAAAACTGTTTTACTTCTTTCTCAATTTTGATAAAGGTATCATGTTTTGCTCATTTGTCATAATAGATTATGGTATCATCTGAGTTTGTGGAATGACAAGTAAATTACAGGCATATGTAAATTCATGTGATCCAGCTATGCTACAAAGGATATTCTAAAACAATTCCTAACAAGCACAGAAATTCTGAATTTAAATTATTTAAATTTTCCTTCTTTTTTAAACTTTTATTTATTGTAAGTGTGTTTTTCCAGGACCCATCAGCGCCAAGTCAAGTAGTTGTTTCAATCTAGTTGTGGAGGGCGCAGCTCACAGTGGCTCATGCGGGGATCGAACCGGCAACCTTGTTGTTAAGAGCACCGCGCTCTAAACAACTGAGCTAACTGGCTGCCCCTATTTAAATTTTTCTTGATGAATGAGATATTTTGCTTAAAATTTTTATCAAAAAGTAATTCCTATCTTTAAAGGGTCACTTTAAAATTATTATGTATCAGGAGAAGTAACCTAAGGGAGGTAAAAATAATCATTCAACAACACAGACTTTTAAGTCCACCAATTCTTTCCCATCTTCTAAAAGTACCAGGCTATTCTAAATTACTTTTCTTTCCAGAATTTCCAGATGAACTGTGTCGTTGGAGCATCAGATCTAATAAGCCAGTTGCTTCAAATGTAAAAATACTCTTAGGAAACATGTCTGCAGAATTGTATGCTATGTTCCTCTCAGTGTTTCAGTGCCTACAAAGTGAGAGGAGACCTGTTCCATACGCTACAATGTTAAGCTATTCGTTCACAAATTCTGTAAGTAATGAAGTTGAATCATAATCACAGTACATATACTACTTAGTGACAATGCCAGATAGTTAACTTTTAGTTTAAACTGACATAAAGCATCTCACTTTTTAAAATAGAAGTTATTACATTTTACCATCAGTGAGTCTCAAAATGGCAGAATCTTCTAAACCCACACTGCCTGACATGCTAGCCACTCACTACGAGTAGCTAGATAAATTTAAATACATTAAAATGAAATTAAATTTAAAATTCAGTTCCTCGGTCACACTAGCTACTTTTTAAGTGCTCAACAGCCACATGTGGCTGGTGGCTAGCATACTGGACAATACAGATGACAGAACATTTCCTCCACTTCGGAAAGTTCTATCGCAAGTGCTGCCGTAGAGACTATGTAGAATAGTCTTAAGTAAAACACAAATGTAATTATAGTTTTCAAAAATTGCAGCTTCCATTATAGATTAAAGCCTGTGATTGAAAACACAAAAATGAGCTTAAGTAATGTTTTTCAACACAGGAAAAGGACTGCAAGGTAGATTTCCAGTGGGGCCAAGCAGAAGTGTAGACAGGTGGTCTGTGACATGATTTACCTGATAAAGCAGTCAATGGAAAGAAAAGATTTGATAACTGCATAAGTGCATACAGGTTCTTGAATGTCGTCGTCTTTTCCCTTTGACTTAGTTCTGATGAATTTATTTGGGATTAAGATGGTAGTTGTTTCTGAGAGAAAGTGATTAAGTGGCAGAAAAAAGTATTCTGGTAGCTACCCACTTCTATAACAAAGAATCAAGGTAGTAAAATCTTTATGATGATATCACCACCAAAGAGTGGTATTATATAAATTACTGCAGGAATCTACTTCACAGTTCATTGTGACAATTTCAGATAAAATTAAATATTTCGGATCTGTATATCCGTACCTGTCTCTCTAATCCTAGATAGGGCTTAGGCTGCTTTGTTCAAATTAAAAGAGGGGAGGAAGCACTCTGAAAAAGAGTGGGGCCCAAAGATGACAAGCCAAAAAGTAAGTAAATCCAAAGTGTTTTAATTAGTTTAGATTTTAAAGAAATCAATTCTTCTTCCCTTATCAGCTTTATAATCTCTTTTTTAAAGAGACATACATAAAGACTTTGGTTAAACAAAACTAAACAGTGTTTCCCTTACAGAACTTAGGTTATTTCCTCTTGGTATACAATTTTAAAACATTCTATTGTCTTTACATTAAAGTTTGCTTTTGCCATGTTCTCATAATACCTTTTATACATCAACTGCAAAATAAATTAGATGACACGGGGTGATTTACACAAATTTCACTTGAGTCAGCAGTCATTCCAGGGCTAGGTTTCTATCCACTGTAGCTTCAAAGGTATTGCTATTTGGGTTTCTGTCTAACTGCTTGAATTCTGAGCCCAGTGAGTTTTACTGAATGGCCTATTTGGCTATAGGTAGGAAATCCTATTTACATAAGTACTTTGATTTCTTTATGTTGACAAAGCATTTCATAGCTTCCTGTAATTTCAAATCATATATACAGCCCCCAACAAAAAAGGAAAAGAAGAAACTATGATCTTGTGCTATCACATAGATGCAAAGTGGACAATAATATAATTAAACCTAATTTCCCTTAAAAATAACGCATAAATTTTAGTGCTCCTAAGAAGACCTCATAATACATTTGATAAGGATTTTCTAGTATCAAAGGTAACTCTGTAATGATTTTATATTGTCTTCTGCCCTTTCCTTGCACTCCCAAAATTCCCCTTGCAAATAAATTGTGTAGCTTACAAATTGGTGGGTTATAACTAAAAAACAGGCTCCGGAGCCCTTGGATATGGTTTATAACAAATATTAAAAGAAACAAATGCTGAGCTATGACCAATAACTATGGGTGCAGTTTCAGATACCCACATATAAGGCTTATTTTATTAACATTTCAATCATACTAAAAACATGATGAAGTTATAGAACTCAAAAACAAAAATCCCATTCAAAAATTCTGAAAGACCCCTCAATCCCAACCCATCCCTTTTCTTTCCCAAGGTCTATTACTTACTTTTCCAAGTTCTGTAAGTGTTCTCTGACTTTCTGTACCAGTCCCAGCTTGGTGTCATTAACCACAAAATCATCACAGCGATAACTGCAAGAAAAATATTCATCAGTGTGTGTAAAGAGCTTGAGGAAACCACAGCAATGAAATCCCCGAAAGGCCTGGCTGCTGCCAAGACGATCACAGGGCTCTGCAGGCAGTTACTGTTGGTGGTGAGTTTAAAGAGGACTTGGAATCCACAATGGAATGTTTTTTATGAGCCTTTTTTAAAAGCCACGTAGGCAATGAACACTAGCTTCTTTTCACATTTTATTCAAAAGCTCTTCAGTTCCACCTTTGAAAATGAAATACGCTGCTACATGTGTTACATTCTTTTTAGTAATGTATAATACATGGAAAATGAATTAAAAAGCACCAATTCTATTCATAAAGCTTTAAGGTGATACTTCCCAACTCAAATTAATGGGGAAACTGGGGGGAGGAGAGATTTCAATGAAAAGCTGGGAAAAGGTAACTAACCTGTAGGGATAGTAGATTTTTGAAAAAACTGAAAATAAAGCTACACACTTTAAACATAATTTAATTAAAATAAATTGAATTCAGATGGTTGAGAAGAGTGAATATTTTCAATGCGAAGGACAAGAAAACAAAGTATAAAACAGTGGGATGCGTCTCTTAGGAAACTGATAACTGCTTTGAAGAAAGATGTTTAAAGTGTTCTTTAAAACTGATACTGTGTGTGTGTGTGTGTGTGTGTGTGTGTGTGTGTGAGAGAGAGAGAGAGAGAGAGAGAGAGAGAGACAGAGAGAGAGAGAGACAGAGACCCTTCAGCAAGTCAATAAATAAATAATAAAAGGAATCACACAAAATAAACTTTAACATGTACATTAGCATTCCGTTTTTTTTTTTTCCTGGGATAAGGCCAATTGTAACAAAAACAACTTACGAGCTATTACCAATATATTCTTTTGAATAACAGCTTTGTATAAAACCACTTTTTATATCTACCAAAGAATAATGACAATAACACTGCCATTCTGAGCAAACAAAACTTTGAATGCACAGCAATTAGTAAAAATTAGGTCATCTCTAGCAGAATCCAAAAAACCTTTTCTTACATATCTGAAACCAGTCTATTAAAAAATGAGAAGAGGATGGGGGAAAAGTAATTTTTAAAAAACGATTACACACAAAAGCATAGCTTGTGCCTTTTATTCACAGGAGTCAAAATCTTAAATGAATGCTTTTGAAAACTTTAAAATATTACATATGTAATTATTTAACACTCCCTTTGCCCCATTAATTGACTATGTATGTGTCAATCAAGAATCTAAGCTATTCTCCAAATTCCTAGGGTTAATTCCCACATTTCTACAAATAGCAAAAGCTACTTTTACATCCTAAACTATTTCTCTATGATCAAATACCAGCAATGGCAGGAGAATAATTATCAGTTTTATGACAAATATGTAAAGGAATTAAATAAATGAAAAGTTTTAATTTTTTGCTTCTCTTCATACATGTTAAGAAGGTAAAGTCTACTCTGTTTATATTTGGGCTTAAGGTGCTTGGTTCCTCCATGAACCTTAAGCATTCACTGAAGAAGGAAATTACATGTTACTCTAATTCCTCCTTACATTTTCACTTCATGTTTGCATATATTTATGCATGTATGTCAGATAAAACAATCCTCAGTTCAAAACAAAGAAAACCACTCCAAATGCTAGTGTTCATCTGGGAAACGAAGTCTAAGAGGAAATTTAGATCACCTTTCATAATTGGATGCCCTACTATATAACTGAACCCCTTAACTCCACAAAAAAAGTGGTTGCTTTGTTTAAAGAAACAAACTCTTTCAAATGAAATAATTGATTTTTTTCTTATTAATTATTTTTGGTGTGACAAGGATTCAGCCTGGGATATAAAATTAACTTCATATGTCTTAAAGTAACCTTTCCATATATTGTAATTTAGATTTATTTTTTGCCTTGTTCCATTCTAACTAATCTGGCTTAACTGGGTTTAATTGCTTCATCTCTCTGAACTTTTTAATGTGGCTGATGCAACTGAGGAACTGAATTTTAATTTTTAAACTTTTTAATACACAATTTTACTTACCTGAAGCAGTATAAAATATTTTTCCATTAAAGACAGCTTTATGATTTTGGCAAAACTATATTTCTTTTATTATTACATCACATAAGATGTATTGCAGTACACATGACAGATGGATATCATTCCTAGTACTATACATAAGCAGATCACCAATCTAGTTTGTTAACCAAATGATTCACTTAATTTTTCTATGCAACAGTGTAGCACGCAATGTGTTTGTTTGAATATTTTATGCAGATAACATGAGTTACAGTGATACCTATGCAGATTGCAATTGGTAGTAAACTGAAATACTTATTATTTTAACTATAATATAATTATTTTCTAGCTTAAAAATTAAGGAAAAAAATTTTAATTTTCAAATGAAGGCACACGAATGAGGCAGAATCAAGTGGAGAACAACAGAGTAAAACAAATCAGCTGTAAAAAAAGTTTTAAGATAATAAAATAAACAATATTAAGAGTCATTTTCAACAAACGTATATTAATTTAATAAGCTGCCTCTCAACAGTCAAAATATAATCAATGAAAAAGTTGAAGGGATTAAGAAAAATACAGATTGGTAGTTACAAAATAGTCACCAGGATGTACAGTACAGCATAGGGAATATGGTCAATAACATGGTAATAACTATATAGTGTCAGGTGGGTACTAGACTAATTGGGGCGATCACATCATAATTATATAAATGTCTAACCACTATGCTGTACATCTGAAACGAATATAAAATAACATTGAATGTCAACTGTAATTGAAAAAAATAATGAAATTAGTTACAATCAATGAAATCAGAATGAAATGTACAACAAAAAATTTTTAATGATTATTAAAGAATTTGAGCTTGTAATTTTGATCAGCTATCACATGGCTTGAATTCTTGCCCAAGAAAGAAAACCATTTTTAGATGTAGAGATGAAAAATTAAATGACTATTTCAGTTAAGGGAATTATGTTTAAAATTTTGAAGCAAAGATTAAAGAGGGTAGGTTACAAAAACTGAAATATCCTCAATTGACCCACCAAGCAACCGTCAGTGAATAGACCTTTCTAACAATATTAAAGATCAATCAATTCAACATTTGAAAAAATTGTAAATACTTTTATTTCTAGCTTTAGATGAGTTTTACAAGATAAGAGTTACTGGCCAATTAATACTTTTGGCATGTTTTTATCTCAAATTACTTCCAAATTTACAAAGAAATGTCTTTGTCTATTTGAAACCTTAGAAATAATCGATCTCATGTTGTAGGGATTTTTTATTCTTTTACATCACTTTCAGCTAGATGGGAAAAAGTTAGTTTTCTATCAAGACAGACAATGGGCGAGCTATGTGAGGTCAAAATCTGGGTTTACTAGAATTATTTCCCTTATTATGTTTGTTTCACTGCATGATAACACACTGAAAATATTTGTGCTGTGAAGTAGACTGCATCACGGATGCCTAAAATTGTTCAGTTTATGTGCAAATTCTATGAATCATCACCAGTTTATGGAACTAAGAGAAGATAATGAGTTTAATAACCACAAGTTCTTTGCCAATGTTCATTACTTGAGTCATGGAAGGTTTACAAACATTTACTTTACTGCTAACTGTAATTCAAGATATTCTTGAAACAGAAGAAACACTTGCCAATATTTAACAGTAACATAGAAAACATCACAGTGTAATTCACATTTTCCACCTACACCACAGTGTACATGAATGAGCTAAATTAAAGACCCTGGGAGAGAAAAGGCTTATTTGTGAACCAGCTAGACAGGTACAGATTTATGTTAAAATTTAAACTAGTCATAATACAAATCAACAATGATTTTACACTCAATAAATATGAAGATTTTTAATTGTAACATCATTAGGTATGTTGGCTGCAAAATCTATGAGAAAAATTGAAGAAACGCTATTGATGTGGATAAATTAAGAGTTGATTTTCAGTTTATATAATGTCCCTTTGAATTTAATGTTGATAATAGTGAGTTGTTACAAGAGTTAGTGAATTTACTTAACTTAGATGTAGTTTTGAAACTGATCTTTTTTTGCTTGTCAAACCAATTGTTCTAAAAAAATGAGTCAGTTTTGTCAATACATATGCAAATACTAAAGAAATATGTTTTTTGTATTTAATTCATTTACTGGAAAAAATTTAATAGTAGTGTTTGGAATCTACATTTTTAATTGCAATTTTTATGATCATCTCTAAACGCAGATCAAGCATTTCTGATGAGAAGTCAGCATCTGGATGGAGCTGAGCTCTAAGTGCAAAATACACACTGGATTTTTGAAGGTTCCACATAAAAAAAGAATGCAAACTATCTCTAATAATTTTGCATTGATTACCAGTTGACATAATTATATTTCGGATAACTGGGTTAATTAAAATATACAATTAAAATTAATTTTTAACTGTTTCTCTTTGCTATTTTAATGTGGCTACTAGAAAATTTTAAATTACATATGTGAGCTATATTACTTCTGTTGGACTGCACTGCTACCGTGTTTCCCCGAAAATAAGACTGGGTCTTATATTAAGTTTTGCTTCAAAAGATGTGCCAGGGCTTATGTTCAGGGGATGTCATCCTGAAAAATCATGCTAGGGCTTATTTTCTGGTTAGGTCTTATTTTTGGGGAAACACGATAGTCTAAAGGGTATCAAAGATACTATCTGCTCTAATATTCTATAATACTACTACCTCCATATCATAAAGGGGTAACAAATATAACTTTATTGGACTATAAGAGATCAATTTTACTTTGGCTGGATTTTTTTCACTGGCTAAAAAATTCTTTTTTTAAGTTTCCTATTTCTGTCCCTATTTATCAAGAACCAATTTCAGGTTCTCTTCAAGTCACTAAAGACACTACTTCTAAGACTATAACATTTGTACTGTCTGGATTTACCACACTATATAAGTCTTATTTGATGATGATGATGATGATATGATAGAGAAGAAGAAATAAGGAAAGCTCCTCCTGCCACAGGTCAAAACTTCTAAGAGTACCTGGCACGTGGTAGAGGCTCAACAAATCTTAAGTTTCCTTCCCTCGTGTAACCAAGAGCTGCTCACAGCACAAGCTTCTCTAGCTGCCCACATTTCCGTTTTGATTTCTTTTCCTCCCTAGCCCAAAGGTCAAAAAAAAAAAAAAAAAAAAGTAGCAAAAGTAGGAAATACATGAGAATTTAAATGCCTGTTTGCCTTAGTCTTTAGCTGTGTCACTGCTTTCAAACTGTAAAACTATCCCACTAATAATACCGGTATTAAGAAGTCCCAAAGCAAACAGAAGGATTTAAAGTAAACAAGTTCTAAATACCTCTTCCTGGTTTACAACTGTGTTGAAACTATTTGGCCAGAATTATGCTTACCCCTAACACCTGAAAAAAAATTAAGCCACTATTCTTAGTTTTCCCTTCCAGAAGATTACTCTAGAATAAGAAATACAAAAAAAAGCACATAACTTGTAGGTTGTCTTTTAAAACCTTGCAGATTGGTTCTCTGAAACTTGGAATGTATTTCCCATTTTGAAATTGACATGACTATAAAATATGGCTAAATGTCATTAGGTGAAAATAGACCTGGTTCCCAAAATGTGGTTGAAATAATATTTTGAAAAGTTTTACTCCTCTTCTCCTTTCTATACTATTGGCACTGAGAAACTGTGATAGCAGCAAGCTGGGCAGGGTTTGGGGAACTTGATTAGTACCTCACTAGGCGAGGAAGTCTAGGGTTCAGCATCTCTTCATGTACATAGGACTTCATGTGGTCTAACAAACAGAAGTCAGGAACTACCTATATTATTTCACCAGTTTTTAGGCTGCTAAATGTATACTTATGCAAGTTTTTACTTAGTGACTTGAGGTAATTCTTAAGTACAGATTAGTTCTACTTCTGATAGACTACTTGTCAGATAAGAAGGTTTACTTCCGTATTTAGTGAAAAGAAAGAACTGTTTAAGAAAATTTAAGTAAATTGAACATTAAAGACAAAAAATGCTTAGAAATCATATTAGGCAACATATTAGAGATGTCAGATAAGGAAATAAGATGTAAAAAGGCAAGGTAGGAGGGGGATTGGTATTTTTCTTTACTTCTAACACCTTGAAACAAACTACAGTATTGTCTTGGCCATGTAAAGATTAGTCTCAAATTCAAATTCTTTGGGCCAAATACAATCTTATTATGTAATTTGAAACAGAAATAATTTTTCTTCTTTTCCGATATTTACACCAATTATTTCACTTATTTCAGTGGCTAGAACCTCCAAAACAATGTTTAATTACAGTGAGATCATGTAAATGATAGGAAGTATTCGTCTTATTTCTGATTTGAATGAAAATGGCTTCGTATTTCATCAATTAGTATATGATGTTTGCTTTCTTTTTTGGGGGAAAACTATCATATTTTAATAGTTTCCTTTTTATTTCAATTTTATTAGTTTTTTTCTAAAATCAGAAATGGTTTATTTATAAAAGTATTTTTGCTTCTAATGGTACCATAACCTGGGGTTTCCTTTAATAATGAATATGTTGGCAGACTTCAGATGAAATTAACTTAGTAATTATGTAATTTTTCTTTTTGATACATCCTACTGGCTTAGATTTTCTTTAAATTATAATTATTTGCAACTAATTTAATTAGTGAAATTGACTTATTTCCTTTTTGGAATTTCCATCAGATTTTTGTTTTAAGGTTTTGAAAGTTTTATAATATTAACATACTCAATGGTAAATTTTAATCTTTTGAGGTGGTATTGTCCAATATAATAGCTACCAGCCACACGTGACAATTTCACAATAAAACATTCAATTCCCCAGTCTCACTAGCCACTTTCAATTGTTCAATTTTCACAGAGGTCACACCCAAAACAGAGAAAAATCTGTATCTCTTTCTCAGCTTTAAAATTCTAAGGTGTTTTTTTTTCCATTCTTGTTATTTAGTGCTATTGAAACTACCCAAGTCATAAGGCTCCACATCATACTCTTAAAGAGCTAAGAAAATATTCCTAAATCAAACCATTTTTGATCCCTCTGCAACAAGCAGCAAGCATACAAATGAACCTCATTTTTTATGCAACAGTAAAGAAAAAGTCCTTTAATCTACTAGCTACAAAGCAATCTTTATACAGTAAGTCATGTATAATACTAAAGTTAAAAAAAAACTTTCATGCAAAAAGTACCCTCAAGAAGGGTACATGGCAGATCCATCATTAAGTTTTAATTCCTTTTTATCCCCTTGCAAAGTATCAAAGTATTATGCAAACTGACCTCTGGTTTTATTATAAATGACATATAGATATAGAAAAGAAAAACAAGCTGATACTCTAATAACTTCATCTATTTCAAACCAAGAAAAGTTAAAATCCAAAAGAACTCTTTTAGAAAGCAAGCTTATTTTTAAATTCTCCTTTATTAAATTCTGATATAGTGCCATCAAACAAGGCAATCTAAAAAAAAACTGGACGAATACCTGCAGAGAAAACCCATATCCTTTGTTAAAAGCAAACAAGTACCAGCTTATTGAGAACAAGCCTTTTATGTTTTCAGACCACCTCTGTTAAAAGGTTTCTTTTTAAACTTCAAAATGCTGTTTTTAAATAAACAAAATTCTTCCTGTTCTCTAATCTTTATACCAATGAAAATTTGTTTCCAAATACTTTATAAGGATAGTCAACAAAAGCTTTTCCCCTCTTTTTTTAATCATAACTGCCTTTGAAAATGATTCAGTATCAATTTTAGCCCACAAATAGGAGCTTTATTTTTATCAGTTTTAATTAAAACTGCTACTGTTACAGGTGTCTAAAATCTGAAATACAAGTCTTTTTCCTAGACAAATGAATTTATCCACATTTCATAGTATTTTTTTGAAGTTAACCATTACCCTGCCAGGAAAGAAAAATTCTAGTAATTTAGTTTTAATATTCTTTTCATAATTTTGCATTCTCAGATATTCAGCTACTGTTGATAAGGATCAGAGTTGACAAGACTATGACAGATGTCGAAAATTATTTGTTCAGTATTTTAACTCTATTAACTCCAAATGTCTATCCACATAAGAATAAGTTCCTAATTTTAATCTTTGTTTCTATTTGATATACTAACGTATACCACATTCCATTCCATTTGTATTGACTAGAGAACTTTGGGATGGGAGGAAAGAAAACATTACTTAACAAACAATAAAACTGAACACTAGCCCTTGTATGAAAATCTTGGTAAGATTTTCATTTTTATTGAAATCTTCACTTAATCTCTAGCTCAGTTAATGTGACTTATCTCCTAAAGGAGTGGGTTTGTGTCAAATCAAAATTATTTCTTTTGGTGTTGCTTTTCTGCTTTCGAAATAGTGACCCATTTTATGTTGTTCTATTTGGTCAATATGCGCTTCTTCTGGATGCCCAGTTTATATCAGAAGTGAAGGGGAGCAGCTTTGCAAGGGTGACCCTCTTGGGAAGTAAATGAAATAGCAAACATATGCCATGATTTAGGGCTTCGGGAAAAACATTCTGTGGCCCAAGACGATCAGAGGGCACAATAATTACAGATTTGGTATAACCTTCCCCATTCTGGGGAGACAGTTAACAAAATTCCGTTTTTCTAGTATATATTGCCATTCCGCATTAGACACTGAGTACTGTGACAGGTACAAAGACCTGACACATGGCTCCTGCAGTCCCCAAGGACATCTACAAATATCTAATGTGGGTAGGAAATTACAAGTAGCCCAAAACTCTGAGTTTAGGAGAGGTTATATCCAGCTACAGCGGATCTGGAAGGGAGGAATGGGGGCAGCTCAGTGATAGCTTCATAAGGGCTATCCAAAGATAGGGCAGGGCAGGGACTCTTGGAAAGGAACGCATAGGAAACCTGTACGCCTCAGAGCATGTTTCTCTACTTTGGAACACAGCACAGGCCAGATGGGGAAGGAGCTTTAACATTAGCTAAAGTCAAACTATTTTGACTACAAGCATAATAATTAATAATCAAACAGGTAAACCTAATATACCAACATTTTACCTCTAAGGCAAACCTTTTTGGTTGAACCACAAGAAAATTAAGTATAAGGAAAATGTACAAACAGAAGTGAAATTACTAAAGTATACTGGAAAATAACCCATACAGAAAAAAGAAATCTTTTTTTATTTGTCTCCTAATCATAGTGAGGTGTGGGGAAAATGTTAATTTAAACTACAGCTTTATGAGTTCACAGCTATCACAGATTCCTTTTAGGCCACCAGTGTAATGCTACAGGGTGAGTCTCTGGCATTTTGTTCTAAAAACCCACAAATGAGACGGTAATGTGACCAGCTGCAGCTCCCTTCCTGCATTTCAGAAGCTCTGGGTGTGCACACACTTGCAGCTCTGTGTAACCTCACACAAAAGACTGGCAATTGGCCAAGAAGCCTGTGCCATGGTGTATATTCCCCAAGGTTCAAGATCTGCCATTTAATTCCAATCCAGCCATAAAACGACACCAATATAAAACACTATACCAATATAAAACAAATTCCAATTCTATTTAATAAAGGTATTCCTCCAAAATGCAATATACAATGATATTAAGGTATGTAATCTATCTTTTTAAAGAGACCTATGAATATAATTCTACTCCGTTAAAATAATCCTAAAATAATTCTTAAAATTTCCTCCAAGAGTTACTATTTCCTCATAATCTTACCAATAGCAAGAAAACTCACTGCACACAGAGATTTTACTGTTTCCAAGCTTCCCAATTAATCATTTCATGCACCTTGCTAACTGAAAATCAAGAAGAATGAATGTTTTCAACATCTGGTAAGCACAGGCTGGCATGACCTATAACAACGGTTGTGAGATAGATACCTCAAGAAGGAACTTATTTTCTGCTGTCTAAAGAGAAATACAACCTTACAGAAATACATGGTTCTGTCATTAGGTAGGTAGGCAGCTATGTCATTCTAGCATGTAAGTTTCCTAAGGGAAAGGGGGGAAAACTAATGAGAACACTTGAACGTCTTGGATAATGCTTAGCTTTTGTAGAAAGGAGTGTTTTACAAGAGCAAATTACAAGAAACCGAGCACTAGGCCTTGTGTGCAAATCTTGGGAAGATTTTCATTTTTACTGAAATCTTCATCTACCGCTAGCTTCCCTGTCTTCCAGGTCTGGACACCTTTCACACAAAGGATCACTAAAGTAGTAGTGTTCTGAATGACTAAACCTTAAGATGCTTCATTCAATAGCCACAATTTAATAATGTTAAATTTGTAGAAATTAAGACTTGGGAAGCCACGTGATCTTTTTTTCTTCCTTTTGATGGACACGTTTCTTCAATACAATTATCAACTAATTAGCACACAACTTCAGTAGAAAGTGTGAATAAAAAGTGATATTTAGACTTTAATCCCCATCCTCGCCTAGTACTGCCTACATGTAACAGTCAAGGGCTGTATGGCAAAAAAATAAAAACTCCAAAGAAATTCTTTAAAGTGGCTTTTTTCCCCTCAATGTCAAAAACCTTTTGAATTGAGAGTGAACTGATTAAAACAAAGAATTATAATTCACTAATCAAAGAAAGAAATTCACTTCACACTGAAGTTAAAACTGAAAAATACACTGACTTTCTGAGCATGCCAAGTGGATATGGATTGTAAAACATCACTGTAACCTAAACACCTTAGATCTAAGTCATCACAAAAATACTTAATTTTATTGTCATTTATATGAAGCAGACATGTATATTATACTACAAAGAGAGAACAGGGCTTCTAGTATTTTTTTAAAAAATAGCTACACATGAAATTCTTCACACGTATCTACAGAGGAGTAGGAAGACGAGAAGGGAACTGTGCTGAGAGAGGTGAGAATGTCAAAATAATTTTTAAACGAAGCTTAAATTTTTAAGATGATATAACAAAATGTTAACTTGCACAGTAAGAACACGGGATTTTTAACAAGGGTTTTTATCACATTATTCTTCAATTAAAAACAAAACAAGAAGAAAAAAGGAATTATGATGAACAACAACACAAAAATACTTTTCACTTCCCTGAAGCTTACTGGCACGGACAAGGACCAGGAGGGGGGAAGGAAGAGGAGGCCTCGAAGTTGAAGGGAACATGCAAAGTAAACTCGCATGAACAGGACAGGCATTCCTGATGGCTCCAGTGCCTTGTGATTTAGCAGAACTAAAAAGAAGTAGCAACAGTAGCAACTGGCTTAGAGTCTGGGAGGGGCAGGGAGCAAGGAAAATGAGAAAACACGTGCATGCTCATAGTAAAGAATATTATTTCCAGAAAAATATTAATACTTACCAATATGTGCTGTAGCTACTACAGTCCATACACACTGTGTGCTGAGCTTTGTCTTGTTTTTCTGGTTTCCTATGGTTGGCTAAGGGCACCTGTGCTTCTTCGTAATGTTTTTTTGCGTGGCCATTCACATACCTTACAAAAATCAAATGAAAATTTATTTTAATTTAAATATTGTTTTGGAAGTTAAAGTAGGAGATGATGATAAAAACTTAGGTGGTAATCAAATCAAAATGAGAAAGAATTCACTCCTCCTTTTTAGGGCATTCAATCATTTAGTGATTTATTAAGTTGAATACTTAAAATATGCTCCTTTTTTGCAATCAAATAGGAGAGTCAACTTTTAATTACAATATACACAAGACTAGGGCCAGGCAAGGAAAGGAATTATCTATGCAAATCAGTTTCAAAACCACTGATATTCTCACTTATCAACTCCTTCACTGATGTTCTTGCTACAGTTATTTTTTTTCAAGCTTGTCTCACACTGCTAACCCCCAACTCAGGTTATTATCAAACACAGCTCTGTAAACTACATTACTCAACCACTTTCCACAAGGGCCACAGGCTCTGCTTGGGTTGCTGCTTAATATAAAACGTCGAGAGTCAGATATGGAAACAGGATAATCTTCCATTTCTTTCTCATCAATATGGCTTCAGATCTTTCATTCGAACACCTGAATAATCAGCTCCACTCATATGGAAACACAGTTGTTTAGGAAAAAATCCAAACAAAACACAAATCATCTTAAACTTATATAAACTGTTATTTTTCTACATGGATGAAGATAATCAAAAGTTGACTATATTTGATATACAGATGATGTATTACACAATTGTACACCTGAAATCTATGTAACTTTACTAACAATTGTCACCCCAATAAACTTTAATAAAAAAAAGTTGACTATGTTCATAAAAAAATTTGTAACACTTTCCAACTCAGATTCAGTAAATCATTGCATCACGAAAAGCAAAATGAAACCGAAATAAGGATTTCTGTGCACATGGCACGCACCCAAATTCATCTACACTTTTGCCTAAATACTGTACAACGCTGTGACTGACCACTACTGTGAAGACCCTTATAAAACAAAACCTCCCAATGCCTAAAATGCAGCCAATTTGTAGAAGGCAAGGCCTAACTGAAAATTCAGAACAGTCAAAACAACTGTTGGTTAAGTGGTACCAAAATAAATACGCTCAGGGAGGTGAGGTGCCATTTCTGTCATGCGGCACCTTACTTGTACGAGGAGCAACACCTACCTGGGGAAAGAAGAACAGCTGTCAGGAAGGGTCACCTGCAAGCCCAGCCTCTCTACCCCAGAGCTGAAAGCAACAGAGGTACTACTGACCTCAACTCAGAATGTGATCACGTTTCTTCCCCCATGTTTTCATTTCAGTAAAACAACCAATACTTGTGTATACATGGGCCCTCTGTCCACAAAAGTGGACTAAAATGAATTTGAAAAGAAAGTAATGATTAAGAGTATAAACTCAAAATCTAGATTGCCTGGGTTCAGAAGCAGGCTTTGCCCCAGACTGGCCACGTGAGCTGGGGCGAGTCACCTAACCTCTTTGTGCTTATGTCTTCTTCTCTGTAAAATGCAGATAATAGTTCTCAGAGCTCATGAATAGTTAGGTGATTAAATTACATAATCCAGGGCTTAGAACACATGCATGGATAAATGAACATGAGCAATTTTATTCATATTTTCCTCTATCTGCTTAACTAGTATTTATTCAGAATCCAAACAACATAATTGCTTAGACAGCGGTCATGTTAAGCACGTAACTTTGAGGTAACACATTGCATAGGTCAAGAAACACCCAATATTTAATTAAAAGGCGAATTCTAACTTATAATACAGGCTAATATCTAATCAGCACAATTTCCTATACTTATACGTATTTGTACTGTGCCATGAAAAGCAATAATAATATTTATAGTGAGTACCTCCTCTGGAATCAAAGAAAAAGCAATATTAAACAATAATAAAGGCATTACTATTTTCAAGTCTTTGAAAACTATTATCTGTACATAGTACACATAGTTTATTTAGACCACACTGTAGTCTCCAAATATACTAGATGTTTAAATGGTTACTATAAATGTCCGTGATAAAGTAAGAAGTGTATTACTGCTGACATGAAGATTAGCAATGTTTTGGCTAATACTCAATACAGTCAGAAATTAACCATTATATATAAATTGGCTAACATAAAGAAATATTTCCCTCATCTAGTTTTAGATTTTCACTAGACAATTTGGTCTAAAAAAGAAAATGTCAATATACAATCACAAAAATTTGAAAAATAACTTCAATGGGATGGTATTACGAAGACCAACAGAATATGTAACTCAAATATGCTACCGATAAACTGTTTCCTAGTTGGAAAGATATTCAATTTAAGACTTCCCTGCAGAAAAGTGGTCTAAAATTACTGAAAAATCAGAATCCTTGGCAATCAACACCCAGGATTACATAATAAAAAAAAATTAACCAATAAACCATGTAAAAAGAAGATCCAAATGCAGGCTACTCTGATTATGTGTTTAATCTACTTAATCATATTTTTCTGGAACTATGTCAAATTTCTAAGTTTTTAAGATTGCTTGCAATTGGAAATAGACTACCTGCAGAGTCTAGAAAATTTTCCATTTACTTTTCCAAAACCTGCTTAGAAAATTGTTTGTTGCTTGCTATTAAAAACATTAATCTCTCCAATTTTTGAGAGTTTGTCAGGTCTTTTTGTTGGCATATGACCTTCAAGATTTAAGTTGTAGAGCACTATGAGACAACTGGAGAACAGAACTACATAAATTTTATTGCATTATAATTCTCACCTCTCAAAATCTAGGAGAGGAATCTGTCTCTTCAAGTGCAGAATTTAAGTGCTTCTACTTTTCTTCTTTTTTAAAAAAATGTTATCTGTACAAAGTATTTTCAGGTTCCCCAAATCCTAGAGATTTCAAAACCACAACAGCCAAAATTAAGATATGCAGTTAACATTTTCCAAAGGTACTCTTAAGTGTACATGGAAAAAAATACTCAATTCCAGGGCTCAAAATGTGAAAAATCAAAGTTAACTGAACAAAGATGCTCTCTTCATGCAATGAGGGTTTAAAAACAATGGGGAAACAGTCCTAATAAATACGATATAGGATTCAGCCTGTGTGACTTAGTGTGATTTCCCATGCCCCGGTTACTAAGCTTTTAACTGTACAGCAAATTCAAAGTGGACTTTCTAAGCTAAAAGAGCAATAGATATAAATGTGCTAATGCCAGGCTAAAAGAACACAAAGGTTGGTATTTGAGTTTGTGTTCAAAGAAAAGAGCTACCAGAGTATTTAAATAACATCATTTTGAAGCCAAGAACTGCAAGGAAACGCTCAGGCAACTGGAATGGGGGTGGGGGTGGGGGTGAAGAGTTAAGTCCCTGGAAAGCAAAAATACCTTAATGAAAAAATGAAACACTTGGTACATCTTACAATTAATTATGAAGTCCACAGTGAGAGCATTTTCAAGGGAATTCCTTTATCTGTAAATATTTTAGTGTTTTGTTTTGTTTTCTGAAGAATGATGTGATAGCTGGGATTTAAATCAAACGTCAGTAAAGGTGGAAATGGGGCAGGTAACAGGTGAAACAAGACAGGCCATGTGATGATGACTGCTGAATCTGGGTGATGAAAACATGGGGTTCAATGATACTATCTCCCTACTTTTGTGTATGCTTAAATTTAACCTAATAAAGGGTTTTAAAAACAACCATAAGAAAAACTTCTATTTAAAGATTTCAAAGTTCCCTTATTTCATCTTTTCAATCAACTATTACTAGATTTAGATTATCTTTGTCATCAAATGAATTCCTCTGAGTATCAATATAAAGGGTTTTCCCCCTAGATTTTCCTCAGTTGTACCACTGAAAAAACAGATTCTATTGGGAGAGGGAAACCCTACAGAGAATTACACACTATGATTAAGCAATGGTGCTAAATAAATCCAAATCAATAAACCTGACATAAAGCTTACAGGCAAATTGAAAAAGGCAAGTAGGGTAATGAAGTAATAAGTATGTCACCTACCTTCCACAGTGGACACTTGAACAAGTCAAACAGACCCAGGGGCTTTTGTTGGACCGGCACACTAATAAAAAGAAAAATACACAATATACCAATTGTATCACATTAGCTCCCAATTTCTCCCCTAATCTGTAATATCATATCCTGTGATTAAGTTATAAATTCCATGGCAGCTTAAGTGTACTGCAACCACAAATCCCTGCTTTGTAAGTGCATTTACACAAAATGGCTGCCTAATTAAAGTTATATTGAAAAGAATTTAAACGCATGTCCACAACAGCTGCTCATTTTAATTGTTGACTCAACTCAAATAGTTTAATCACAAGTTAAATACATATTTACTTTTTTTCCTTTATTACTTATTCCTTTTACCACAGTCTCTGACAAGTTAATGACAGTCTATTTTTACATTGAAAACATTTTTTAAGTCTAATATTTAATCACATGTCTTTGCCATACAGATCATATACTATTATAAGTGACAACTCTTTCAGTTTACTTAGTGAGAAGTACAACCTAAGGATACACTTAGGAAGACTGACCCCAGTTCTTCCCTAATTAATATCTCAGTTGCATAAAATATAATTCTAAATATGACAATTGCATATAATTCTAACTGAGAGTGTAATCAGAATATTAATTGTTTTAGTTTAAATATTATAGGGGTGGGGCAGGCAAAAAAGGGTATGAATACTTTTTAAATATTGATTACAATTTTGATTGCTGCTTACTCATTCAATTAAAAAACCCAATAAGCATAACAACAATTTTCAAAAAGAAAGGGATATAAAAATCACCTGGAAAGCTTTTTCAAAACACGTATGTTCTACTCAAGCAGAGCTATCTACACTGAGGTGGGGACAGAAGGACAAAGAACATGTGTATCTTGAGAAAAACAGCTTTCCCGGATGACTCCCTAATAATACAACCCCTTGAGAACCACTGGTCAGCTTCTAGGGGCATGGGGGAGCAGGGCACCACAGCACAACCACGCACTCAGGATTATAGTAAATCCATTGTCTGGCACATAATATATGCTCAATAAACATTTGTTGAAAGAAAGTTAAAATTTCTTAGTTTAAAACACCAAGCTCTTCCAAAATCTGGAACAGACAACTATATACCGCTCTTGCCTTATCATACATCACAACAGGCCTTTCTCTGTTAAGAAAAATTAACCAAAACTGGGAATAAGGTGAATCAAGAACTGTAAACCCTTTCAATATATAATGAAACACTTTTTTTTTTTAGGATAAATATATATTTTTTAATTATTTTATTAGTTTCAGGTGCACAAGACAAAGCAAAACTTAGACGTTTATCATTTATATCCCTCACACTGTGTGAACCCCCCTCCCCCCATCCACTATCCCTCTGTACGTTCCCCAAATTAATTTTCAAAACCCCATGACCATCTTGTGGTTACCGACTATTTTCTAAACCTCTCACCTTCCCCTTATCCCCACCCCCCCGCCCCTCTAGCAACCCTGTTTTTCCTCCATGTTTATAATGAAACACTTTTAATAGGTCCTCCCAAAGGTATTTAATTACAGAACCATTGTTTGACCTGCTGTTTACTACTGATTAGGACCCGAATTCTATGAAGTTAAAGTAAATCTGTAGATTTTTATTTAGTAGAGATAATTTCTGTCCAGCAGATTCCGAAGGTTATGGTTTTACTACCCTGTAGGACCTTAACCAATTTTATATCTAGTTTAGCAATTGATTGCAATGTTCATTCTTCAGTGTCTATATACACTCAATTCCTCAAACGCTCTTAGAATCAGCTTTCCCATTCTGCTGGTTACCTCATCATGAGCTAAATCTACGACATATGTTCCCCTGTGTTTGGGAGGAAAGGAGAGGACAGGAAGCAAAAAAGAGTGCAGGGATAAACTAAGGGACTGCCTGACACAGGGCTCTAACTAGTTTTGAATATGAAAGCTGAGATAAAATCCCTTTCCAGTTAGCCAAGGGCCTTTCTTTAGGGCATTCACACATTTACATGAATTGCCAGGACCATCCTGAAGATATTTGTGTTTTACTCAGTTGGGTCCAATTTTGTTATATGTTTACGTAAGCTGCATGACAGCAAGGCTAAGAAGAATACTTGCCAAACTGCTAACAACAATTATTTTAGGCAGGTACATGAGAAAACTATTTCTGAGGGGAGACTGTTGGCTTTTTATTTGTACACCCTCAGGTATTTGATTTACATCAAGAGTATGATGTTTTTATATTTTGAAAAGAAAGTCCTAAAACGTGCATTTTTTAAAAAGAAAAATAAATCAGAAAACAGCTTACATGACACAGGTATTCATGGTTTGAGATATAATTTGGAGGATTGAAAAACTACACATATTGTAGTTCTGGTCCTCCAGCATATCTCTTTTTCTTTCAGCAAATACTAAAAAACACTGTAACTCAACCTGGAAAAACAACAACTGTTGAATTTAATATCACCCGATAATAAATAATGTTATAACAGTAAGTTCAGGTTCAAGTTTTTATCTAGAGGTGTTTTTTTTGAATTATGAAAGTTTTTTTTCCTCCTTTCAATGATGAAAATATAGAGCAAAATCACTATTACTTTGATGTGTTTCCTACCAGGTGTTCTTCTTTTCCCCTTTATAAATACACACGACACATACAATTTTGTAATCTAATTGTTCTACTATCAGTATACTGAGCGCATGTCTTCATGTTATTGAATTTAGAACCGTGTATTCTACATCTAGTCTTATACTACCTCAATTATCTCATCAAGTTTTATTAATTTTTTAATATCTCAATTTCAAATTTTAAAAAAGGTGCCCTAAAGCTGAGGGGAAGAAGAATGGGGAGTAACTACTTAATAGGCGTGGGGTTTATTTTGAGGTGATGGAAATGTCTTGGAACTAGATGGAGATGGAGGTTGCCACTGAATTGCTCACTTTTAAATGGTTAATTTATGTTATGTGAATCGTACCTCAATAAAATAAATTAGATAAATAAATAAGACAGGGATAAGGAGAGAGAATAAAAGTAAATAAAGTACTGACTTTCAAAAACATTGGAAACAAGTGACTGAGCCTTTTGATAAATCTCAAAAAAGACATCACAATCTGAGTCAAGAAACCTGATTTCTTCTATCATGAATATTTACATAAGTGAAAACTTACTGTACGATAGGGCAGTTGGTCTTGGATACATAAATGACAGCCCTCTCTAAGGGCTTAATACTTTCACACCAGAAAAACATCTGAAGGCTAGAAAGCCACAGACAACAGGGTATGATGAGGCATTCCAAAGCCATGTATTGTATTGCTTTGGGGAATATTCACTGTCTACACACACACCTTATCTAAATTAGAAATCTTTAGTGTACATAAGACAATTATAAAATAGAATGAAAAGATACTGGCTTTAAACTAATTCTCAATTCTTAAGAATAGGTCATACATAGCATGAATAAAACAATACTACAAATAATCTTAAAATCATTTACTTTAATCACTTTAAGGGGAATTATCTTATTATAAAAAGGTAGTCTCAATTTATAGATGGATGAGTTCAAAAGTTTACCTACAGGATGAACCCATTTCCCATGGGAACAGTATTAGAGGTTTCCAGGCTCTTCTATAAAACTCTATATGAATCATAATATAACTGAAATTTTTATAAATATATATATAGTCAATAAGAATATTTTAAAACTTTGAATACACTATCTATTCAGTAAAACATAAAAATATTACACTGAAGCTTTTATGTTTTAAATTTTAAATGCTGGTACTTGAGAGGAGAGTAATATGAATAGCCACTTGTAGAAGCTCAAAATGACAAATCTGAGAATTTCTAAGGGTTCTTTTTATTACACATAATTACACTTCAAGGTGCTGTCAAGGCCAGGAAGCCATGCAGTGTATTTCTCATACTGTCACACGTGGCCACGGCAAGGTCACTGGATCTCATACATAAATGGAGTCTCGTCTTCTTTCACTCAGATTATAAAATTTCCTCAAAGTTACTGGCTCTTCTCCCTTTTGTTTAGATTCTTCTCACTCCAAGCTCAGCATCTCTTTTCTCAGTCTCTGGGCATCTCAGCCTGAAGGCTGGTACTAACTAGGCTCCTTCCACCATTCTCCTGCGGCTACAGCCTCAGAACCTTCCTCTGGCCCAGTTCTCAACTCAGCCACAAGCTCTGGGAGTTGCGAGTGGGGCCCATTTGGAGGGAGTGAAGAATCCTGAGTGAGGGCCATTCTCCAGAAGGTAGGCTCGAGCTGTAAGACATGCTGGGTGGGGAGAAGGGTGGAGAAGCGCAGGCCTCTAAAACCTGCGGACACACATCTTCTTCCTGAAGCCCCCCAAAACTTTAACTCTCCTGGGAACCAGGAATTGAGAACTGATGGGGCACAGAGGCAGAGGGAAGGCATCCAAGTGACCCATAGACCAAAGTGGTTTCCCTCCGTTAGTCCTGAGACAGGGAATCACATGCTGCCCTTCTTTATCATCAAGAGATAAAGACGGGCAGAAAACTAGGGAAGTCTGCGCTTAAAGGGGCCTGTTTACACGCAAACATTTCCATGTTGTGTTCAGGAGACAAGGTGTTCCTAAGACAAAACGGCATCCACGCTGAATATAACGTTCTTTCCGCAGACCCGCCGATCTTCAATATGCTTGGAATTCACTACATAGAACCTAACAATAGAGAGCACATTTGATATTCAAAGCCTGTCAACAATTCTCCTGGAATTCTAAAATTTTTTTAGAAAACATGAGCTAGTGCTTACAATATAACTTAGGCACTGTCCTTATACACAAAATAGTTCAAGAACACAGCACTGACAGACTAGCCATTTATAGTGCATCCATTATTCAACAGTTGCTTGCACTGGTAGAGACTAAGAATTCAAAAGCGAGGATCCAATAATCAGGTCTCTAGTCCTGGCTCCTCCACTGCTGGCTGTAGAACCGAGAACATCACTACTGTTCTGGGTCTACTTCTTCATTGTAAGATGAAGACCAGGCGATGAGCATGTCCCCTCTAATTATAAAAGCATTCAAAGAACATAAGGCAAAAAACAGATGAAACAATCATGTCATCTTCCCTTATAGATAAAATTCTTCCAACTCCACTCTCCACCTACTTTTCTTAAAAGGGTTAACAAAGAGATTAATTGCTAATGTAGCATGATTTTCTAAACCCCTGGTTTTCAGCTTTCCCCCCCGCCTCCCACCATCCCTGAGAAGCAAACACTTTCCCACCGCATTGCCCATCAGTAACGGCTGCAACAGCGGGGGTGGGAAGCGTGTGGAATCACTGTTCAAAACCGTCATAGACAAACATGCTACTACCACAGGAAAATCTCAGAGTCCCCTCCCCAACACGCACAGAATATTTTAAGTGCAACCCTAAAAATATTAGCAACCCATTAGATAACATCCATAATACGTGTTTTTTAAAAAGCAAATTCGTTTTTATCTAGTCAATGTTTATCTAGTACATACTATTGCCAAGCATTACTGCAACCACTTTATGGATATTACTTCATTTAATCCTCTACAATCCAGTGAGGCACATACTATTATTTGGCCCATTTTATAGATAAGGAAACTGAGGCACAGACAAGTTATTAACTTGCTGAGTTAGTGACAGACTAGAACTCAAACTCATGCAGTGTTTGAAGGCATGGACTGCTACAAAGCAGTAAGTGCAGAGGGCTGTCATTTTAGTTTTAAAAATATTCCATTCTACGTGTTTCTGTGTATTTATTATATACCTATACATAAATTTCTTAAAAGTCTGTAAGAGTATATAGGAACCGTTAACAGTTATGTGAAAAGAATGAGATGGATGATTTGAGGTACATGGACCCACTTTCAACTATACTGTTTGAATTTTTTCAGAAAGCATTACCTTTTTTATAATAAAAATAAATTTTAAATGCCTTAAATTTAAAGATACTGGTATTATAAAGACCTAGTGAAAGGAATTTATGCTAAATGATTAAGCATAAGTGGTAAATTAAACCCAAATCCAAGATTATAACTGAGTTTGTAAAAATATGATCAATAAAAATAAAATTTTTGCAGCTGTTATTCAAAACACACACACATACTCCATAAAAGTATCAATAGTAAAGTGTTATTTTTCTTGAAATTGGAGGACAGGGCAATACTACCGTAAAAATTCTGTAAGTATTCCAGTACATATAAGTCGAAATAAATTCTAGAACTAACCCAGTTTACCCTCCAACTGATACAATTTTAAATGTTTAAGAACAAGGCATATAATCTTTATACTATAAAGGCTCTTTGAACCATATGTTCACAAGCCTATTCTACTCTAAAAGTTCTGAAGTCTCTCCATCTTCAACTCGAACCCTCTGAAATTACTGGTGGAAGGAGTTGCTCAAGTCACATAAAGAGGTCAGGAACTGGGCCTAATGTAGCCCAGAAAAGAACACTAGCTACACTAAGCAACTGCCAAAGGTGCCAAAGCTGCCCGAGTGCTGCCCAAACCACTGTCTCTTGCCCCCGCCCCTTCCCTCAGTGACGCCCATTCGGGGAGAGGGCACGGGGTTCCCAGGAACAGGGAAGCAGGAGGGTTCTCTTAAAAAGCAACAGGAGGTGCCCAGGGTCAAAGCAGTGAGCCAATGCCAAGCTGGGGAGACGAAGCAGAGGCCTAAATAATGTCGGAGGAGAAGAGCCAGCATGAGAACCAAATTCAAAGTGCTCAGAAGTGGAGGCTGGGACTCAGGCCAAGACCATGGAACCAAGAATTCCGGGGCCAAGGCAGGGAAGGCAATTACGCAGCAGAGCTTATCTTGGTTGTCTTTCCACGTTGCCCCAGGAGAATCTTCTCCACCTTCCTCCTTCTGGCAGCTCTCTCTTGCCTTAGTCCCATTCTTATTCAAGGCTAGCAATCAATCTGTCCTGAATCATTAGATAAGGAAACTGTTTCCTGGTCAAGCCACAATTCAGTATTTCCCATAACCATTCTCTGTCTGTTGAATGGCCCTCAGTGAGAGGCAGGCCTGTGTCCTCATTCCTTGAACCTGGGCGGGCTCTGTAACCACCATGACCAACTGAACAGGGCAGAAGTGACTGCATCAGCTGCAGGTGTAGCTTCCTCTGGCGAAAGCTTGGAAGCCACCACCACGGAGGAAGTCTGATCACCGAGCCCAACATACTGTGAGAAGTGCAAACCACATGGAGACTTTGGAAAACATGACACCATGGGGCGGGGGGCAGGGGGGCGGGAAGAGACTGGGAAAGAGACAGAGACAGAGACTAGGGAGCACAGCGGCTCCAGACACGCGAGTTAAGAAGCCGTCAGCAAGAGGAGGCGCAGCCCAGCCCCAGGTACTCCAGCTGACGCAACATCAGCCAAATTCTTCCTGAATTCCTGACCTGCAAAATAAAATGCTAGTTTGAAGCCACTAAGACGTAGGATAGTTTGTTACGCAACAACAGATAACCAGGACACCTCCTGTAGAAGGCGTATCAGGGATATAGCATCATCACTCACCCCTGCCAAATAACTCACTGGAATGAGTGACTCTGTGGTTGAGAAGTGAGGAAGGGACCGTCAAGAGGCTCTACTGCATAGGAATCAAAACTATTATTCAAAGACCAGACTGTCCCCTCTGGAACAGAGGCCGAAGGAGTCACGACATGGCAGTTGATCATCAACTAAGTTGTCATCAGCCTTTGGACTCTTTCTATGTCCCATAAGTAACTTAGACATTCAAATCCAGACGTGCTGTCACTACGATGAGACAACCTAATTGTTTCTTGAGCACAAACATCACTCCTAATGTTGGCTTATACTGTAAAAGCCACCTTCAAAATCTCAAAAATACTATTCCCACAGCAATCCCAAATTCGGGATAAAACCCTTAAGAACACACCATGGTCATTTGCAGGAAATCCTTTTCTCTTCATTAAAAGCTACAAAGCCTTACCCTTCTTCCTTTTGTCTCTTTGGATTATGTTCTTTAATAAGCACTCCGGGAAACCTCAGATTTTACTGAAGGCTGGATTTAAAAAACTGAATAATTTCAAGAGTTGAAAACATCCTGTTCTCTCTGTTTCCAATTCCATCTTTACCCTATGAGTTGTGACATACTCATCAGCCAGCCTACCTGACCCCCACCACACCCAGCAAAGTCTGACCCCAGGCCTGGGTAGCTGGGATCAAGAGTCCACATCCTGACCAGCCTCCCAGGACTTCTGAGGAAGTCCTCACACTTTTCTCTTCAACTTCTCAGCACATTGCTGCGCAGCTGCCCGGGAGGAGGAGCTAGGCAAGGGGCAGTGACCAGAACTCTGCTCCACGTCACTTTGGTTGAACTAGGCAGAGACCTTGATCACCTGCCCTTGACCTCTGACCCTGCCAAAAGAACTCCTTTCTTCTCCAATACAAAAATGTACCAAACTGACTGGGTTACCCTCATAGCAATGTAACTACCACTCTGCAGCCTCACACATGTTAGAGGTCACGTGATATTATGAAGCCAGCGTGGGCTTCAGAACCAAGTCTTAGTTTACCTTCTCGCTTTACCATTCTTTTATTCTATGACCTTAAGGAGTTGGTTCCAGAGGCTGCTTCCTCCTTTGTAAAACAGGACAAATACCTCCTCTACTCACATGGCTATGGTAAGGATTTCATGAGAAAAACAATATAAACTGCATAGCAAAAGGCCTAACAAACAGAAAGCACTCAGTGACTGTCAGTTCCTTTCCCCTGAAAATGTATTGTATGAAATGAAATGGCTCTCAGGGACGAATTCTGACGGCTGCTATTATATACAACACAGGTCACATGTCCATGTATACCATGACTACTAAGTTTCAGAATTTTTCTGCTTAGTGTATATTCATTAAAAGAAATTGCAGCTGACGATTCCTTTCCAAAAAACTTCCAAATACATCACATTAAAGTCAACAAAAATCCCTCAGAAACTACTCCTATCTGACCTAAAATTAAATTATATTCAAAACATCAAATGAATGAGATAAAATACTCAATTTTAATAAGCTTATTTCAAAATTGATATAACTCCTAGAGTAGTTATAAGCTGGTTATAAGCAGCTTAACATCAGAATCCTTAAATTTTATATATAGCTAATGTAAAATACATACCTTAGGAAGCAAATGCATTTCAGAAGCACATTTTCAGAGATGTGCCAAGGAGGTTTAGACACATTTAAGTACAGAAGCAACTTAAATGTCAAACCATACTGAAATATACCAAACTCAGAGGTATTCAGAACAGAGATTAAATCATGGTTTACCAAAAGAGACCTTGGATATTCCAATATCCAATATAATGGAGTTACAGGCCAAGTCATTTAAAAATATTTTTTAATTTCTAACTTTTGTTTTAGCAAAGAAGTAAATAGGAATGATTTCAAATCACACCAGATGTAAGATATAGTGATTAGCTTATTTTTAGGGACAGTAGGTTTGAACTTCTACTCTAAATAATTCAATTCTTATCCACCTTACTACCTGGTTTTCTTTAAGGGGCAATATTCTTGGCTCTTAGAGGCTACTTTCGAGACTGTGCGCTAGCCTACTTTCCCAACCTTTCCCATGTCATGACGTGCACAGAAAACAGCATCTGGATGGCACATGTCATAAACTGAAGAGGCTTCTCAGGGCCAGAAGTGATCTGCTTGGAGGTTCCAACCACCCTTAGGCCGGGGGGCTCATTATCTCAACACATATGCAATCCACTCGTGGCCCCTCTGATGGGAAGCTATGCTGGCCGATCTTTTACATGGTTGGTAATCTAGCAACACAGGAGGAGGGCTCCCTTCTACTCCAATGTCCACTGGTTGGAACAAACGACTGGAAGTCATCAACCATCTGAGAGGGCAGGAACATTATCTAGGAATCCAAGAAGCCATTCCTCTGAGGATCTGTAATTTCTAAGACCCATGCTCTGAGACCTGTCAGAGAAAATGGATGCCCAAAGCCTTAGTTCTACCCTATGCAGAACTGTCTTTGTTTTAATGCCCTTCTATAACCCCAGGGGGCAGCCAGTCAATAGTATGACATGAACGAACCTAACATGAATTAAAAAGGAATAGAGAAGTCCCAGAAACAGCTGGGTCTGCGTCCTCAGGTGGTGAACTAGCACTGTTCAGTATGTACAAGGAACAGTCAACTGCTTAAAATGAAACAGAACCCAGAGCAGACGATTAGCTACCACTGACTAAAAATGTTTCCATGGCCACTTCTAGCTCTCTGATTTCCTGATTTCAAGCTTTCCCCAGACAGAAAAAGAATTACAACAACGTATTTCACATCAACAAGCCCTGAATACATTTTTAAGATCATAGTAAATGGGAAGAGAGATCTTAGTTTATAAACATTATTCCTGACCAAAAGGAATAAGGGCTCTTGGAGAAATGGTTGATTCCAAGCAAGGCTGGGGCAGGCGGAGCACAAGAGAAGCCTGGAACATCTAGATGGCTGTGCCAGAAAGAAAGAAAGAAATGGCCCAAAGAACAACAGAGACATGTCAAAAGTACAGCTTAAGGGGGTTCCCACCAACCAAATCTAGGACAATTTGAGCCTCAAAATCATAATAACAAAATATCACAGAATAAAATAAAAATCTGAGTCCATATTAATAAAATAAGTGAATAAATGAATAAGTGTGGGAGAAAGGAAAGCTCTTCCTTATAGAATACCAACTAATATATTTAGAAGAAATACAAGTTAGAAGATCAACATCTTGCAATCATCCTAATAACTCAGTCAAGAATCATTAATGGATGCTAAATGTGGATGAAAGTTTGGTGAGGAACAGGATACACACACACACACACACACACACACACACACAAAATCTCAAAACATCTCCCACAAATTACTTATTAATAACAAAGAGAAAAATAGTAACTTTAAAATGGAAAGTTACTGGCAAATATTACCTTAATAAAGTAACCAAAGTTAACATCACCAAAAAACGAGGCAAAGCAACATCACATACCTCTTCATAGGATGCCCTGAGAAGACACATTACCTCTGCAGCAGTCCTACCAAAACAACGCATGACTGGAATCTAACCATGAGGAAACATCAGAAAAACTCCAATTGAGGTACATTCTATAAAATAATTGGCCTGTATTCTTCAAAAATACCAAGATGTAAAAGACAAAGAAAAGCTAAGGAACTGTTCCAGCCAGATTAAAGGAGACTGACTGGAGAGTATGACAACAAAATGAAACACATCATCCTGGATTAGATCCAGGGGAGTGGAAGTGGGGACAGAAAGCTGAAATGGCTACAAAGCACATTATATAAAAGCATTATTGGGTCAACTGGAGAAATCTGACTACGGAATATGCATTAGATAATACTGCTGTGTCAATATTAAATGTCCTGATTTTGACCAATAACCTGTGCTTTTTCAAAAGAAATTCCTTGTTCTTGGGAAAAAAACAAAGTACTTATGGATGAGAGAGCATTATGTCTGCAAATTACTGGGGGGAGAGGGAATATATAAACAGAAGGTGCATAAATAACACAAATGATGCAAAATGGTAACAAATGGTGAATCTAGGTAGAGTACGTAGGCGTTCTTTGTATTATACTATTCTTAGCAATATTTCTTTAAGTGTGAAATTACTATAGCAAAATAAAAACGGTTTTTGAGATTAAAAAATTTATTCTTTATTTCCAATTAAGAACATACCTTTTTTTCCTAACTAAAGCACAAGAGAAAACGTTAAATTACCACCAGTGTGCAGAGCCAGCGTCCTATAAACCTGGCATCAACTTCCCTTTATTGATGGATGATACATTAATCCAGTAAAAATATTACAACATTATTAATTGCAGTAGTCCAGATGAACTTACATATCCAAAATCTGGCTTGTGATTTGGCTTCCCAAGCAGAGTCAAACCCTCTGGCTTACCTGTCTCTGTCCTGCCTCTGTAACAGCAACAATATTTGCTCTGTTCATCAGAGAAGGTAAATCTGAGTTTAAACTTTTACTCAGAGCAATGCAAAGTCACTCAGTTTCAATGACTTAACTTTCTGAAGGACAACTAATAAGATCCACTTCTGATAGAACAAAGCATTTTGCCCTAAAAACTGGATTAAAAATATTTCATCTAAAAATAGACACCAATTTAATCACGGCACACCAACTTCTCTCGTCTCTTTCCCTCTTCACATCCCACTAAAATGACAAAACAGGAATGAAATAGCTGTTAACTCAAGGATACAGACAACACGTGAGGCAACCAAAGCAGCACCAGGTTTCCCCGTGTGTCCGGAAGTCAGGAAGAAGTTAGAGGAGCAACAACAATCTTCGTAGTGCAAGGGAAGCTATAACCTAAGAGCGGGCAGAGAAGAATGTGGACACGAGGAGGTCCTGGGCTCAGGGACACTGGCCCAGCCGACAGCAAGGACAGGGATGGGCCTGAAAACCAGGGGTCTAAGGTCTGTGAGAAACAACTGAATCACAGAATTGCTGGCACCCTCATGTCAGAATTGAGTGGCCAGAGGGAAGACTGCAAAACTACATGGGGCTAAAAAAAAAATTCTCCACACAGACATCTTGAGTGTCATCCAATGAAGCAGGTGGCCTGCTCCACCACCTCAGGGTGAAGTCCACCGCAGACAAGGCCCATCCACTTACAGAGCTTTGTAGTACCTCTTCCATGAAAAGATAGACAAAAGTAAAACAGATCCTTGAAGAAAGCCTCTAGTTTCACAGAATCCTTTTCAAAAGAAAAAGGACCCAGAGAAAACAGAAACAATGCAAGGAGCACAAAAAACATCAAAACAAACAAACAAGCAAACTTAAAAACCCTCAAGTAACAAGAGAAGATAGTGCAAAACAACAGCAACAGGATATACAAAAAAGCAACGGTCAGAAAAATCAGAAAAAGCTCTTGAAAACTGAAAATGATTACCAAAATTCAATAGTAGGGTGGAAGAAAAAAATCAAGGAACTATCTCAGGAATTAGAACCAAATGCAAATAAATAGAAAGAAAATTACAGGTCTACCCAGGACACCTAACATTCACTTAATAGGAGTTCTAGAAAGAAAAAAGTACAAATTAGGAGATGCACATATGGGAGGATGAGTGTACATTTTCAAATGTATAAATTGAAAGGACCCTTGAGTACCCATCACAATAAAAGAAAAACTACCTATGTAGCTTCAGAACACCACGGATAAAAAAGAAAATCCTAAAAGCTTCCAGGAAAAATAATGAAAGGAAAACATATGAAGGAACGGTAATCAGAAAGGTACCAGGTTTCTGTCAACAGCAACACTTGAAGTCTAAAAACAAAAGAACAATGGTTTCATAATTCTAAGAGAAAAATCTTTTCTAATAGTCTATAGTCAACCAAGCAATCAAGTACAAAGGTAGAATAAAAGTGTCCGACTGGCATTGGGTCAAAAACTTCCCTCCCCTGAGAAGGGAGCTAGATGATGTACTCCAGCAAAACACTTTAAAAAACCAAGATATGTGATGCAGGAAATGGGAGATCTAACGCAAGAGAACAGCAAGGGAATCGCAGCATAAAAACTGTCCGGTCGGCCTACAGAACAATTAGCTCCAATGAGAGTAAGACCGCTCTGGGAAGGAGGTCTTCAGGAAAAACATAGTGCTAAAAGATTATCTATCTACTTAAGTGCTTGGAAAATAATATTCATGGACATTTGACAGATTTACAGGTACACTTGGGAGAAAATGTATAGAAGGTAAACTAAGCAATTTTTAAAAAAGGCAATTATTTACTCAAGGAAAAATAAAATGCTGGACAAGAAGGAAAAAGTAATCACTATACTGACAAAAACCTGTAATTTAATTATATTGAGAAATGGAGAGAGGGGCAGAGGGAAGGGTGGTGCAAACACGAATGTCGTCATTTACCACAGCAAGATGTCCTGAGATAACGCCTAAAATTGATAAATTAAGAAATAACAGCGCATTACTTAGAAGTATGAGCGAAAAAGCTAAATAAGGCTTAAGGCAGTTGTCTGTGGCCAGCAGGACTGAGGGTGGAGGAGAGGGATATTGTTCTATCTTAAAACTTTTGACTTAACTGTGTATATGTATTACTTTTTGAAAGCATGAATTAAATCTTTAAAAGATAAACTGATATAATATCAATTCATGAAACTACCCAAACCATTTCTTATATTAAAAAAAGAAGTATGTCTAAAATCTATTTATTACACACAGCATAAAAATTACAATACCAGTTTATCATTTGGGGCCAGGCACTTACTGAATCCCCTACATACTGCAAGGCTAATTTGCAGAGCTAATGGCATGTGGCCTCTACTAGAGAATGTAATCTCAAAGCTGGCCAAAATTTGTCATCTACCTATTAACAGATCCAGAAACCTACAGAGCCAGAACAGAGAGGGCATCTGGGCCTGCTGACTGTCCACATAGCGGCAAATTCTGATCCATAAGGCTGGTCCCCTCACGGGCTCAAGCATTTTCCTCTGTTTTGAAGTGGATTTCTGAAATCAGTTTTCAACATCAAAGGAAAACAACATATGGAAACAATGTATGTGAAACTACATAATCTCAAAAACTGCAATGCACTAAACAAATTTGTCATTATTTGTTTTATCACAAAACTAGACCTAGTTTGGTGAAAAACACCTAATGAAGCTTATTATGTTCTATCTACTCTACCAGTCTTCAACTAAGTACTGGAACTGTGTCCCTATCTCCAAATGAGGGGAAAGGGTAGCGAGGAGAGAAGGATTAAATTACTAAAGCCAAGCAGATTACTAAATCGGAGTCTAAAGGGGCCGGGTTTGCCTTTGGAAGACCAGACACAAATAATGACAGAAAAATTACCAGGACTTTATATTATTTCAAAAATAACCTCCCCTATGAAGGTGATAATATAAAGAATGAACACAAAAGCCATGCATCACTTAAGAAAAATTCTGACATCCAATATTTCCATTTATTTAACATAGCAAGATCTGATGCAATTCCATGCTTTTGCCAACAACCTGAGTAAGCAAATCCATGGTTAAACATAGTAGGATCTTCCAAAGAAATGAATTAAATCACAAATGTAAACACACCCTATTTCAAAACAACAGCAAGTGTATGCAATATATGAAAAGATTCTTACGTATATATTTTTATAGGAAGCACTCCCTCCCATAAATAAATAAAATAATTAAGAGGCTTAGGGACTTATTATCAAAGACTTTACTCACAGAACAATAGGTTTAATATAGGCAGTGTATAATTCTCTTCCTAGTTTTTTATGGTTATATAATAAAGGTTAGTGCAAAGCACAAAGTGAAGTGGGGGAAAAATTATCACAATTATCACATGTGTATTTACTAGTGTGCTGGGAAACTCTTTATTCTTTTAAAATCAATGGGACTATTTATGAAGTAAATAATATATATCTACATATATATATAAACTGGGCACAGACTTATACTCTCCTTAAAGGGCTAGATACCCAAAATTATGGAAAATAGGCATCTGTAAACTCTAATAGCTGTTCCAATTATTTAACAAAAACCAAGTGTTGGAATATTTTTTTATAACCAACAGACTCAATTTTAAAACCTGACCCACATTTTCCCAAGAATCTCTATTAACTATTCAAAGAAAAAACAAAACAAAACACAAAAGCCTGAAAACATATTTTTAAAATGAGGCTCTAAAAAGACTATACCCAAACAAAACACTTAAAATAACTGAAATCAAACTGATGCAATTAAGTTCTCAAACTGATGCATCAAACTGATGCAATTAAATTCTCATGGCATGAATGTTGAGCTCTGGCACCTACTTCACACACATAAGGTGAAGCATGAGTCCTTGGTTCTTGCAGAGCAATTTTTCAATGTTAACACATCTATTAACATTCAAAACAATTCAGGTGGAAACTAGAGTTAATCGCAATTAAATCAAACATTTTACTGGGTGACACTAAAAAATATAGATAGATAATAGATATTACCATCCCAATCCTATGCAACGAATGTTCAAACAAAGAAATGGACACTAATCTATTCTTTAAAAAAAGAAAACCTGAGCATGGACAGTAAAGACAAAGATTTAAAGAAGCTAAAACGGGAAGTGTACTCTCTCATAATCAGTTAAATTAAACCCACAGGAGGAGCAGTTAATCACCAGCTTGCTCTTCTTGGTGATGAGATAGTACAAGAACAGTCCATAAAATGAAGAGACTTCTGGGTGGGTCAAGGAGAAACAGACCAGCAGATTTCTAGAAGGCTGCCTTAAACCCAGCTAGAACAAAGAAAAATATCAGGACGGAACATCTCCTCAAAATGGAAAACAGCCCAGTGATACAGCTCTTCAATCCTAAAGCAGAGTACAAAGTCTCCAGATAAAATCCACTTGGTTATATCTTTTCAAAGACACAAGCTGGTTCATTATAAAAATAAACTCAATTCCCTCCTCAAAAACGTCTCATAAAATTTAATTAGTTAGCATTTATTATTTAGCTAACAAAAACACTAATATAACTATAAACTTCATTTTCCAATGTCCAAGTTTAATTTCAATATTTTTCAAAATCCGAAACTGCCTTTCTAAGCTCATCTGCATTTTATGTATCCGTAAATAGCACACATATACCCACTTTTTAGTGTATCTTAAGGAGAGGAAAATGTGTTTTAAGCTCTGCATTCTAAAGACTATAATTAACTTTTACAAGAAATACAATTTGAAAATCGTAGAACTAAATGGAACCAACAAAATACATTGTCTAAAAGCAAAGATTCCAATAACCTCTAAACTACCAGAGGCAAAAGCTAAATTCAGTATCTTAAGAATTCTCTCCCTCCTTTACCCTGAATTGAACACCCTCCAAGAAGAATCTCCTCTAACAGAAAAAAAATTTTTAAATGGGGACTTCAAGGACATAAGCACATTTAAAAAATAACCAAAAGCTAATTGCATTTTATCCACAGCTATGTTGAGAAGGCTAGTTTATTATAACTGAAGTAATGTGAAGAGTCTGCAAAAAAAATTAGATCTGAACTGTAACGAAGTTAAGACATTCAAAAACAGTTGTTTTCTTCCAACTGTATTACCAATCTTACCCCAACTTGCCTGCACTTTAATCAATAAACAGGTTGAGGAAAAGCTAATCAAATACAGAATTTTAAAATAAATTATTGTCAAAATGTGGAATTTAAAGTGTATTTTCACATCAAGAATCTTCAAAGGAATTATTTCAAGTATATTTCCAAACACTTTAAATTATCAAGCATTAAGTTACTGGATGACAAAATAAAGATCCTGCTTTTAAAAAGACAACCTAAAAGCATGATTTGAATGGTATTTGAATTTAAGCTTTGGGCACTCTCTACCCCCCTCCCTCCACTCCTTGCATTTTAAGCAACTCTCTTAATCTGTCTCAGTTTCACAATCTATAAAACAGGAAAAACTACAAGGATGGGTAGCTAATTAAATTAGTCAGGATTAAATGCTAGCAAACTGCTTTGAAGTTATGTTGTTCTCAGTTCTCCTCCTACTCAGTAAAACTAATAGATGAGAAAACATCTGGAATTACTATAGATACTAACATCTGAAGACTCACAGCAGTTAAAAGATGATCTCTATTTACAAACTTCTAAACCAAAGTTCATTCAACAACCCCAAAAGCTTTCAGGATACAATTGCAAAGAACAATTTTTAGGTAAATTTCCTTTCAGTCTGAAAGATACCTCCTCTTACCTACATTCTCAAATCAGACTATATTACAAAGCAGAGCATCTTGAGAGGTCTTGGCACAAAACAATTCTTGGTTAAGATGAACAAGCTGTTACTGTCGTTATTGCTATTTTCAGCATCCTAAACTGTCAATCAAGGTAAGCTTCATTACAAATACACCATCCAAAAAGAACTAGTCCCTGCTGAGCATCTAAGTACTTCCTTCTAAGCCATCTGTCTAGGAAAACCCTATTAAAACACCTACAATGCATTTGCTCTCATGTCTAAAGGAGCTCTGAATAAACATAAAACAGTAAAATACATTAAACCGCATACATCTTCCACTTCAAACACTAATATACTACCTACCCAAGTCTTTTCCAATACCTGGTTTGAACACAAAACCCATAGGTAGGTAGGTCGGAAACTGAAGCTTAAAGGAGACTAATATTTTTTTCCAGAGAAGGAAAAGTATATAAAATAGCTCAAGAAAGGAAAAGCTCAAAAAGAAAAAAAAACAAAGCAGGTTAGGAGGAAATGTACATGTAAATTACTCCCTGATGGAAGACTCAATTAAATTTTAAACCAGGAATTTAAATTACCCACTGAGCTACAAACCAAATTACTCACTGTTCTGCTTACTGAGCTACAAATAACTATAAAAACATAAGTATCTCTAAATCTAATTTAAAGGATCCAAAATTAATCTATTATATTCCAGTAAAGAAGGAAATTGCATAAATTTCAACGAGGAGAAAGTAGGATGCTATAAGAACCTAAGGCTAATGCTGTAAAAGCAAAGAATGACGAGAAGGAATTATTTTGAGAATAAATCAATAACGGAAACTGAAACAAAGAGTTTGAATTCTCCCCTCGACTTCATCCGTTCGTTCTTTCCCTTAGGTCATGAAGGATATTCTTTGTATATTACTAAGAATACGATTTAGAAAATAACTTCTGATCAACGTCTCAAAACTTTTTTCACAATAGCAAAATACTAAGGTCAACCCCTAGACTGCAGCGTCTTCAATCAAATACATGGAGCACATTCTAAACTCCAGCTCTGCCACATCTACTACGTTATTTAGAGACTGGAAACATGATGATGTTGCTTTAAGGTTCAACCTTGGGGCGGGGTGGGGTGGGGGTGGGGGGCGGGTAGGCAGTGGGGCTGCCAGAAAAACTAGAAAGACAATTACATTTGACTGAAGCTTGCAAAGATTATCCCAAATGTTTAAATGCTTCAGAAAAGTACATAAAATTAAAATATTAATCTTCCGAGTTAATGTGGAAAAAGTATCACCTGTCCACTGATTTTTAACTGCCTCATCCACCTGCCCATCTAGAAACACAGAATGTCCAAAGAATACAAATTCATTGTGCTAATAACACTGCATATAGTCATGTGCTCATACTCCCAAGTTTACCAACTAAAATACTGGGAGGGAGGATTGGTGAAAGCATTCTCGGGGGAAGCTCACTTACTTTGCATTTATTTTCAACATAAAGTTAAAGACCATTCCAGCCTGGATCTAAATGGAAGAAAGTTTCTTCATTCATCAAGCAAACATTTACTGAGGGTCTTATTGTGTGCTAAGCACGTAATAAATACTTCATAGAGTGTTACCAAAAAGCAGTAAACGCATTTGACCTAACAAAAAATACTGATTCTATCTAGAAAATTTAGTCTATTGGGCATGCAAAAGTCCACTTCAGATGTAGGTTGTAGGAAAAAAATATGATACAAAATAATAACCCATCACTTTACCAAGGCGATTTCTAACCTTTATCACAAATTACAAACTTATTACCATTGATAAGGACTCAATAATCGGCATTTCATCCTATTAAATGGATCTTCAAAAAAAGGGGTTCATCTCCAATCCCCACCAAAGTGCAGCACATTTACTTGATCTCCACTTACTTTTCTTGGGTAATGTGAGGGGAAGTGTGTACGGGAAACTTAAAGAGGCATTCTCAACTCTTTGGAGAACTAATCAGGGAAAATTTCTAGTGCCTGCACTATTAAAATATTTCCAATTTAATTGGTTATTTAACTCAAACCCCTAAAGTCCAAATGCTTGGTCTTCAGCCTTCCTTAGTTATTAAAACAGTTGGGTTTAGGGCATCTTTTTGAACCATTTTCCCTGTTTTTTACCCTGTATTTTGCCACTGGTTCAACTCTTTCACCCACAGAAATAATGCCCAAAGCCTCCAGTTTCTGAAAATAACATCTGGTATGTGCACAGAACAAAAAGCTTGAGAGAATGTCCTAGTTTTTATTTAAAACTTTTTCATTTAAAACGAGAATGCCTTTAGCGAAGTTTAGACAAAAATCAGCTTTTACCTTATTAGGAGATTGTTATTTTCAACATTTACCTTAAACCACAACATGGATTTATCTTCTAATCAGTTAGCTTCCTGTCTCTCCCCAATTACGTTATACTTCTTTCTAAAGCAGAGGACTATTGGACCCCATTATCTGTTTCCCAGCTAATATATTTCAAAAACTCTGTGAGTCTCCACATAAACGTCGTTAGCCTTAAAACCTGAAGGATTTCTCTAATACTTTAAAGCTATTTTGAAAAGAGCAGGTGTCCCTGTTACTACAGTTATATACCAGTGGGTTCTCAAAGTGTGATCCTGGACCCCAGAGTTTCCAAGACTCTTTCAGGGGCTACGTGAGGTCAAACTATTCTCACAAATAATATGTTACTTTTATTTACCCTCATTCTCTCACAAGCATGCAGTGGAATTTTCCAGAGGCTACATGATGTGTGATATATTAAGAGACTGAATGCAAAAGCAGATATGAAAATCCAGCTGTCTTTTATTAAGCTAGACAAGAGTTGCAAAAATATAAAATGCCACTTTTCCTCACTAAATTTTGTTTTGAAAAGATAGTTATTTTATATAAACTATTATTTATGTTAACTGATAATGGATGTATTATTGTTATTTGTAAGTAATTTAATAAATACGTATTTAAAATTTTTCTATTTCAATTTCTGGTACAGCAGATTTCAATAGCTATAGCCATACAAACAAAGGCTCTTTGGGGTCTCAATAGTTCTTTAAGTGTAAAGGGGCCTGGGAACAAAAAGTTTGAGAACAGCTGTAGTACAAGAATTACATACATAGCCTAACACACAGTGACTTCCAGAGATAAGAAGCTCAAGTTAAATCTGAAATATAATTACTTCTTATACCCCCTAATCTTGACGAGTAACATATATCCTTGTAAAGCATAATTCAGCATAAAGCCAGTCTGTCCTAGGCCCTATTTAAGGGGCTTTAGATATTTAAGTATTCAGAGTCCTCTTTATAAAGATGTTCTGATCTGTAATACCTCCTATTATTTGATTAGTGTATAGAAGTTTCTCAACGTTTTTCACAAAAATTACCCTGTTCATCCCATCAGCAAGCTGTGAAGTAAATGTGAAGTATTACCCTTTTTGACAGAAGACATAATGAAACTCATGCTTAAAGGAAACAGAACTACCTGTCCAAGGATGTACTGCTACCTAGCTCATAGTAGAATCTACATGTTGGTCTTCTGCAATTTGCTTGGCTGCCTTAGGCTGTTTCGCTGTGGTGTAATTGCAAAGAAAACAGGGCAAGGGCATTACTTTTATTGTCCCAGTGCCAAAACAGGGATTTTTTCTGCTCCTTAATAAGAACGTAATCAGACTCAATATTGGGTCACAGCATTCTTCAACACATTGGCTACCCTTTTGGTTCCCTAAGAGAGAGAGGAGAGAAAAGAAAAAAGAAAAGAATTTTCAAGAGCGTCGGAGAATAAATACCAAATACATAATGCTCCAAGATGATGACTTCGTTACGAACTCACAGATTTACTACTAATCGTTTAATCACCGAGACAACAGGCAGGCAAGAACAAGACCAAGCTCAATACAATAACACTAGATTGTATCAATGAACAGATGCCAACAGGATAAAATGGAAGGCACACATGAGGAGGGCTCAAATCACAGAAAATTGACAGGAGGAAAAACACAGAAAGTTGTGAAACTAGCTTTATTGGTTCTACCAATCCAAGTGCATGACTAGAAGCACCCTGGCAAAGCCATGTCAGAGACCAAGTTTGTTGCAAGATGCAAAGATGCCATCCTACCTCTTGGACAGAAATCATCCGTTCCTTAGGGCTAGGCATACTAGTTTGTTCTTGTTATCAGCACAAGTCTTAGTTATGCTCCATTTTAACTTATGTTCTTAAAGAGATGCTCAATTTTCTGCATCTCTTTTCCAGTCAAGTGGACTGACTCCCTGACTGACAAAAGCAACACTGACAGAATATCTGCCATTTGCATAGTCTTTTCCTTTTTTTGATACATGTGCCCAGTGAGTCCATTTTAAAATTTGATGTGGTTTTACCAGAAAAAAACCAGAAGTGTGCGTTAACCATCCACTTTGTATACTTGTAGTTTACTACAGATGAGCAAGCGTAATTTCATCATTCTTCATGAGGTCTGCTTTTCCTAGTGTTTACTTTGGTCATTTTTCTTTCAAATCTCTTTTGGGGGGAAAAATGATAAGTTACAGTTATTAGCACCACAGGTATAGCTACAATTATAACTAATGTATGACCAACCAATTTGTAAAACAGTTTGATACACCTTATTTGTTGTTCATTCTCAACATTTACTGTGAAAGATACATTCGTAGGTAAGAGCTAACTTATACAAGTTTCTGCACTCTCAAAAGAATAGCAATACTGCACTGTAAAACGAATTAACCGGTTCATTTTTAAAGGCTTCGTGCAGAAAAAAATAATGACTTTACAAAGGCAAGCAAAGCATCAAACCTCAGAAAGCTCCAGGAAACCGCAGTTATTTCTATTCCTTATCCTAGAGTACATTTTTCTTTGCGGCGTTACCTGTATTTTTCTCCAAGGACATAATCACCATTTAAGAAGTACCCTGTCAAAAGTGTTAAGGCATTCTCTGTCTTCCCAACTCTGGCCCACAACGAGAAGTGTCACACAGCTAATGGTACCATGGCTGTTTCCCTATATTTCTTCAAATGACTTTGAGATTTTTGAAGTGCAACGTCCAAATGTTGCGCTACAATCCAAACTACCATTGATCATCTCAAAGCTAATAAACAAAGACTCTAGCGGCGGCACCAGGGCCCTACCAGGAAGTAATCAAAGCAGTGTGGCCGGTGCGATCCTAAGTCTCTAGAGCAGACAATAAGAGGGCACTGGGGCTTCCAAGGGGCCCGGCAGAGGGGTTCATTTGCTTAAGCAATGCAAAAGCAGTATATAAACCTTATAACCGCTCTACAGCACATGACCTCGGGAATCCGAACGCAATTTCAGCCAACCCAAAACATCTGAAAGGCAATCGAGCCGCCTCTCGGAAGCAGCTGCTGGAACTGCCTCCCGAGCTTTCTAGCTTGCATCTTGTTTTCAAACTTCACCCTCCCTGGCTGATGAAAGACTCCGACCGACCTCGGCCTCCCGAGTTCTGAGCACCGCTCCGGGCTGGGCGCTCCAGCCCGGCGTGGATCGCGTTGCCTGCGCCTGCGGGCAAACGAAAGGAAACGCGGCCGAAGCGGGCGGCGAAGGGGCCCCAGCGCGCCCCGCAGCCCAGACAAAGCTGCGCTGGGAGAGAGGCGTTTTCCCCGTCCCGCTGACGACCCGACACAACTCGGGGGACCCCCCCACACACGTGCGACCGCCCTGTGGGGGCCGGACACCCGCCCCCACAGCTCCCTACCCGGCGACACGGGCGAGCACAGCCCCCGGGCACAGCGGGGCGGGGGCGCGAGCGCGGACCCGACTCCCGGCCTGCCGATGTCCCCACGCGCTCGTGGCCCCAGCAGGCTCCCGCCCCGCGCGGGCCTCTCCTTCGCCGGCCGGACAGTCGGCCCGCGGAAAACAAAGGAGCCGCCGCCGCTCCGCCCGCCCGCCTGCCCGCGCCAGCCTCACCGCGTACCCCTCCCCAGCCGCCGGGCCCTGCTCGCCCTCACTCCTCGCCGAGTCCGCGTGACGACCGCCCGCGGCCCCTAGACGGCAGGCCCGGCGGAGCCGGGACCTCGGGTGCGCGGCAGGGCCGCCTGGGGCCGCACTCACCGCTGCAGCACCAGGACGACGGGGAGCCGTTGGGGAACTTGGCTGAGTCCGGAGCGATGCAGACGCTAGAGCTGAGGTGCGGGCACTCCATGGCCACGAGGAGAGCGGCGAGGAGGACCGAGGCTCCGGCACCGCACGAGGTGGGGGCGGAGGGACTCCGAAGGCTCCGTCTGGGGTCGCTCCTCGCCGGGCGCTCGGCCGACGACGGCTGCGTCCCGAGCCCTTGCGTCAAAGAAAGCAAAAGCTTCCGGGCGCCGGGTTTTCTCTCCCGCCAACTCCAGAAGTCCCGCTCCGGAAAACATGGAAATCCGGGGTCCGGGTTCTGCCGCCACCCTTAGGCTGGGGTTTCCGTCTTCCCCGGCCGGCCCCGCCCCTGGGCAGGCCACGCCCCCAGGCCCAGCTCCGCCCCCGTCCACACCCGTGGGGTGAAGTCCTGTCGCTTGCAGGCGGGTGGCCCGGAGTCAGGCTGCGCTCCTAAATGACTTTCCCAACTCTGCCGCCCCGGGCGGCCGCGGCTTCCCCAAGTCTCGGGAAGGGTGGGGCGCCAAGCCGGGACAAGCTGGGCAGGTCCGCTGCGTTCACCACGGCTCGGCGAGCGTTCGCAGTCAGATAAGACTGATCCTGCCTGGTGTTTGGTGGCCTGACTACACCGTGATAGAAAATCTGGCCACACAAGAAAGTGTGAAGAAGAAAACAAAAACCAGTCGGGCAGACAGGCACTAGAGTCCGCATTTTACACACGAGCTCAGAGAAGTTAAGGGCCTGGCCCCCAGTAGCCCAGCGGACTGCGTAGGTCGCAGAGCAGTCCTAATGTAGTGTTTTCCCTGGGGCAGGTTCGATACTAACCAGGTTCCAGGTCCTGAACACGTGGCCTTAGCCAGCCTTCTGGGTGCTGGGCCCGCCAGGGCGCCCCTGAACCTGAGTTCAAACCCTGTCGCTGTGCCTCACCATCCGCGTTACCTCGAGCACGTGGTCGGACTTGCACGCCTCACCCTTCACTGGCAGTGGGGTAGCCCTAACCTGGGCTTGCTGAGCGCGAGGTCCTGGTTACCCGGTGATAAAAAGGGAAGCGATCTAACCTTTGCTAGACACCTACTGCTGTCTCATGGCCAGGCATTTTACACCCAATACCTCATTTTAAACCTCGTACCACCTTGCCTGCTGCTGTTATAAACCCCTTTTCTACCGTGGGGAAACCTAGTCTGTAATTCGCTAATGCGTGCCAGAATAAATTCCCTGAAGTCTCTGACCTCTTTGTGAAAAGTGGATAAGGCAAGCCTTAAAGGGCTGTTTGAGCTGGTGTTACACCCAAGCGAGCGTGGGATCTCTCTGGGGCACGGCCTTGAGGACGTCCGGGGTTATTACAAATACTGCCTTAAAGTTGGGGCTCCTTGTAAAACCCGGCGAAGGAGCAGCAAAGCCAGAAGGCGAGCAGGGGTGGGGAGGAGGAGGATGTGGCAATCCTGCGGGCAGGGCGAGAGGAGGAAGGAAGGTCAGGAAATGATTAACCGGGTCGGGCCGGGTAGTGGTTAGAGCAGGGCACCTCCCTGCCGTGCAGTCCTGGAACAACTCGGGGATGTCCTGTCCGTCACTTCTCACTTCTCCCCATCCCCCATCCCCCCTCCACTCTCCCACCCCCGGCACCACTCGATTTCTTCCTAATGGTGTCCACTCACCTGGGGGCATCTGTGCCGACTGTGTCCCCCAATAGTATTTCCGATTCCTCAGTCAACGCTTTCTGTCGCTTCCAAAATTTTATTTGATTTGCTCTGTTACAGCAAGCCTCAGTCTTGGGATTTTATGGCAGTGAGGAGTTGCAGCTCTAGTCCACACAAGCCGTTTCTTTTCTATCCATAAAACTGGTAAAATAATATTTATCTCGCAAAGAAGATGTGAGAATTCGTATGAATTGCCACTATGTTGTAGATATCCAATAATTTATAGTTTTTTAAAAATTACAGTAGGTGAGGGAATAATTCCTAGGAAAGCAGAGGATAAACAATAAATCTGACCTTTGTTCAAGCTCCCATCTTTTTTCAAGGCCTGGCTGGACCAACTTCTGTTTCCCTCTGGAAACCTACCCTTATTTAGTATCCATACCCCTCATTTAGCCATGGAGCATGCCCTGCCTGACCCATGCTGTCTTTCATATTGGCATGTAATGTGTCTCTTTTTCACCCTCTTAGAGACTCAGTTTCCTTATTCTTACCTCAGCTTAAACATCACTTCCTCACAGAGGCCTTTCCTGACCCTGCTCCACTCCCAGGTTACCTTCAGGTGTGTGATGCCCTTGTCTACCCCCACACTCTGCCTTTTTTAAACATTCTTCATGTGTATACTTGTTTGTTTAATGTCTGTCTTCCCCTTGGAGATCCATAAGGATAGCAAACAAGTCTGTCTGGTTTCCTGCTGTATTGCTAACAACATGTGGAACGTGGAGGTTTTCCAATAAATAAGTGTTCAATAATGAATGAGTGATCGATTAGCAGTGTCTACCATGGGCAGGAGTTTAGAATGTGGCCCAACATATGCCAGGCATTTGCCCCCCAGCCAAGGTGATCTCTAAGTTTCCTTCAGCTCTGAGTTTATGATTTTGACAGCATCAGAAACGTGTAAGGTATAAACTGCTAACAACAACAAAAAATCTAAAGAAATGAAAGAAAGAAAGGTTTTTATTAGAATCTTCTCTCCCCAGCTTGAATAAAAACCTCCGGAACAAGGGCCCTAATTTAGTCATCCCTGACTGCTGTAGTCCCCAGAGGGCAAGCTATGACTACCAGGCAGTCCAGAGAAGCTGGCAAAATCAAAGAGGGCCTCCTGGAGCGTTAGCTAGATTTTCCTTTTTAAAAGGAAAAAAGACACAGGGAACTTTACTGTGTCTTTGAAAGTTTTCATACTAAAATAATATATTGAGGGGGGGAAGAAACCTCGCGGTGAGTAAATGTGTCAAGCGGGGGAAGACCACGGGACACACTGGGAAATCTGCTTTTTCAGTTCGTCGTTTCTTCGGCTACATTTAATGCAACGTTCGCTTTTTTGTTCTTGGCCCGCGTCGCTTTGGCACTGAGGAGCTCTGACATACATAACAGTGAGCCCTGGTGCTGATGAGCCAGCCTCCAGCTCAGGCACTTGGAAACGAGCGGCCTCCGGGTTCCCCAGCCAACCCTCAGCAGCCCGGGGGAGGAGAAGGGAAGGGGTGGCTCCTGCCAACAGCGGCGGTGGAGTTTTAAGTTTGCATTTTTCAGAAGAGAAGAATGCACAATTTCAACCATATTATCAAATGTTTCTCATCTAAAGGAGATGTATACATATAAAGGGGGGCGGGTGCTGACGCAGGAAGGGAGAGGGAAAGCATACGTTGCCATGGGAACCATAATCAGGAAAGGTCTCAAGGTTGCTTTGACCTTCCCCTAGCCTTAGACTTGAGAATTCTGGCAAAATCAGTGGTCCCCAAGCAAGGATTACAAGCTGATCAGGCCCTGGGAAGACTAGCTCTGACTATCCCCACTCAGGCAAGGCTTATTAGAAGCACCCAGACAGCTAGGTTGATTATTTACCTTAGAGATTTTTCTAGGAGCAAAGCCTCCTTGGGAAATCAAAGTTAGATCAAGAGAAGGCTTGGTGAGAATTCAGAAGGAGGGGATGGGAGTGAGGGGCAGCTGCCCCAAGGACTTTTTTATTAGCTCATTTAATTTTTCAAGCGACACTTATATGACAGTCCCTTGCCTGTTTACTTGTTTATCTATTGTCAGTTTCCTCCATGAGATCAGAAACCTTGCTAGTCCTGTTCATCGCCTGATTCCCAGCTCCTGGAATTCAGCCTGATACTTGGCAGACTCTCAGTCACTATTTGCTGAATGACTGAATGAAGGGGGTGGGTGAGGGCAGCCAGCCCTCACTTCTGCACCCAGGAATACCCACGCAGTGTCATTCTCCCACTTCTTTACATTCACCCCTTTCGCATTACTTCCCTGCCCAAAATTCTTTACTGGCTCCCTATCTCTGGCAAGATAAAATCAATCAGAACCCCGCTGCCATCATAGTCACCTGCCGCTTCTCTTTCGCTAAAGCTTTTTTAAAAACTGTTTCAGCAGTACCTAAAATAGTTCCCTGATTATGGAAAAAATGCTTCCTCACACCTCTGTATCTTCTCCCACCTCTTTCCCTACTACCAAACCAGCTCCTCCTCCTCCTCCATGAAGCTTATAGCCTCCTCAGGGAAGCCATCACTCCTCAGGGCGAGTCCATCACTCGCCCAAGCAGATGGCTGAACCTCCTCCTGCCCAAACCCCATTCTGTAACAGCTTGTCACATGGTGCTGTTATTTTCTCTGTACCTTTCAGTCTCCCTTGGGAACAGATGGTTTTCATCTGTGGATCCTAGGCACCTAGTTCATCAACTGCAGATATTAAAAAAACATTATTGTATTTGTGGATTAGATGTTGGAAGTGCCCCCTTTTGAGAGTGATGACATCAATCATTAAGGGTAATGGTTCCCTAGGTAGTCACTGAAAGGACCTCAAATACGTAAGAACAGAAACTTACATTTATTGGGTTTCAAGTAGGTGTCAGATACTCTATCAAGTGATTTTCATTTCTTCATTAATCCCCACAACAGGTATTATCACCTGAGGTAGGTATTATCATCTGTTTTACTGATGAAAGAGCAAAAGCTCAAAAAAGGTTAAATAATTGCACAAATATACACAATTAGTACTTGGTCTTTCATCAAAGTTGGTAGAGTTTTACCCTTCAAACGCATGGTCAGCTAAATGATTTTTGCAGTATTATATGGGAGTAGCTTAAGTTCCTAATAATGAAGACTCCTAGGGACCACAGGATACAGAAGAGTAACTAAAGAGTCATTTAGGTTTAGTACTATTGTAATAATCATATCATCAACATCTTAATTTGTGTTGTTCTTAATACTTTCTTTTTTCTCATTGAAATGTGAACTTCACAGCACTTTTATGAAGGAGATAAGAACATTCTCTTGTTTGAAAGACCCACTTTGCAGATAAAGCATTGACCAATTGAGCAAAACACTGGGGCCCTAGCACCAAACAACTCTGACAGTGAAGGGGTCACTTCTTCCTCAGGGCCCCGGTCTCCAATCTGTAAAAACAGAGGGTTTGACAAAATGATCCCTCAGGGCCTTTCCAGAGTGAGGGCTCAGTGATCCTGTGACAGCTCATGGCCACCCAGTGACACTGGCAGCGGCAAGAAGGCTCTGGTATCCTGGGGCAGAGACTATTAACGGTCCACCCCAAATCTGTTTTCTTTTCCTCTTGGGTTCACTAGATATTTCTCATCTTTCCTGTAGCTACGTGTAGCCATTTTTAGTTAATGGAGCCTGAACAGAAATCACTAGGCTCCGCCTTGGCTGGCTGGCACTGTGGACAGCTGCCCAAGACAAAAATACTTCAGTGGCCCGTTTTGTTTATCAACACATGGAGGAAAGGGGGGAAATATGTTAGGTCACGTCCAGAAAGAAATGTGGGTTTTCTAGGCTTTCAGTCTGTCCTTTCTGTGTCCTCATTTTAACCATTCATTTAGTCCGTGAATCGTTGTCTGTGGTCCTGCCCCATGCCAGGCACTGATGATGTAGGGACTCAGGGCTCAGTGCTATGTGGGGTCCCCCTCTACTGACATCTCTTAGCCACTATCAAGATGGAAAACACTGTGATATCACTCCTTTCCCTTTGCTTGTTCATTGCCTTATTGGACATCGGAGCCTCTGAATTTCCAAGTGCTGTCTGGAAGTGGGGCTTTAAGCCTTTTAATTATAAAAACAGAGTCATATGTCAAGGGCCTGCCTTGGTGTTTGGCATACAGTAGACCCTCAATAAATGTTCACTTTCTTGAGACCTTGTCAAAAAGGAGAATTGATGTGGGAGATGGAGGATGATGCCCTGAAATCATTGATTCTAGTACAGCTGGCACAAGAGGTTAAATGTTTGTCTTTTCAAAGGGATGTGGGCCAGATCATTCAACAAATACCACTGATGCTCAAGGTTCATGGGACATAACAGTGAGCAACGCAACGTTTCATCCTCAAAAGGATGAGGAAGGGGCAAAGAAACACACCAGCAAATAGGCAATTGCAACAGTGTGATAAGTGCTGGGACGGAAAGTACAGGATGTTGCTTAGCCACAAACAAGGGGCAACTAACCAAGGCTTGAGGCTCATGGGTGGGGGAAGCATCAGACAGGGCTTTCTGGAGGAAATAACATATGACCTGAGACTTGATTGATACCTAAGAGTTAGCCAGGTAAAGTAGTGTTGGGGGAGGGGGACATCATATCCCAAGCAGAGGGAACTGTATTTGCAAAGGCTCAGAGGCTCAGAGAGAATCTGAGGCTGCCAGTCTGGCTGGGAAGTCATGTGCAAGGAGATGAAAAACTAAAAGGTGAGGCTGGCAAGGTAGGTAGAAGACAGACTTTGAGGGCTGCTGACTCTGTAGCAAGAACTGCCAATGCAGAGAAATCTGGTCCCCAGGACTCTGGCATCTTTCAGGGTTACACTTTGCCAAGTCCTGGGAGAGGGCATAAGGGTACAAAGACGCAGAAAGGTAAGAGATAAGACAGAATAAAGAAAGCAACTAACAATTATTAAATGGCTATAAGATGTTCAACAGCATTATAGTCATCTGAGCAATCAATGCAAATTAAAACCACGGTGCACACCTACCTAGAAACCAACAGGCAGGAATTAGAATGTAGATGTGACTCCCCTGCACCCTAATCATGACCAGATCATTGACACTGTCCTTGAGGAGCTTACAACCCACTGAGAAGGAGAGGTTTATATACTTTAAGAAGTAGAATTTTGATGGGGAAAGGAATTGAAAGCTTAGAGAACGTCCATCTCTGCCTTCCCCTCTTCTTTCCCACCCTTAATGTGACCTGACAATTCAGCTACCTGGAATATTCAGCTAACCAGAAAATGAATTTCTCAAACACCCAGAACATAAATTTTTATGGTCCCAAACCCTTCCATGAGGTGCCTGATGCATTAGAAAGAATCAGGGCTTTGCGTACGATCAAGCTAAGGTCTTGTTTCTGCCACTGGCCTGCTGTGTGACCTTGGGCCAGCAGCCTGACCTCTCCTGAGCCTCCGTCTACGAAACGGGAATAATATAATAATAGCTGCTTCCAAAATGGTGACTTCCCTGCTGTGTCTCCCTTAGTGAAATACTTATGTTTGGAAAGAGAGAACAGGGATTCACATGTTGTGATCAGAACCATTTTCTAGAGTTGCCAACACCCATAATTTATGCATTTACATAATCATACCAAAGTTTCTAAGCATATTTTATAATTACATCATCTAGAAAGCTCTGCTGTGCCTGACCTGGTTATAAGTGGGCAGGGGGAAAACGGTATTTAACATTATTACCATCCAAAGAACAATGGTGGAAAAGTAGGAAAAGGGCCTTAGAACCTTTCTCAGTTGCCTGTACCGTGGCTGGTACTTTCAGGCTGGAAATGGAGGCCAGAAGCAGCAGGGCTTCATGGAATTACCCTTCCTAAGAGAACTGAGAGCAGAGTGATTAGAGAACTGAAAGGGTCAGGAATTTCACAGAGGAGGAAACCGCTCTCAGAAAGGTGACACATTTTCTCAGCACTCCAGAGTTCTCTGGTGGGCTCCTGACACCTTAGTTTGCCAGCATCTGTGTGAAGCCAAGTGGGAGAATAGTTCTCTTGTGTACCTCGTTTGCCCCTTCTTATGCTCAGGATGCACAAGTTGGTTCTGTCGGGGAAAGAGATGGCTACAGAGGGACAAACACTGAATGCAACAGTCCGTATAGCAGGTCCCTCCATAAATAACCTCCAGACTCAAGCCAGTGAGCCCTCTAAAGGCGGCAGTAGCCCCAGCAGAGAGTGCCTGGCACGTATGAGGCACTCAGGGAATTATATTAGTCTGGTAAATAAATGTGTATTCAGCCGTGAGAGGCTCAGTCTAAAGCTTACTATCGAAGGACATACAAGAAACTGGTAATAGCTATTGGCTCTAGGGAGGAAGACTGAGTGGGAGAAAAGAGGGAGGTAAATTTACTATTTACCGTACACCATTTTATTCTTTTTCAGTTTGGTACCACTGGTGATCAAAAAATTAGTTATATTTAAAGAAAAAATTAAGCTTAATGTGATTCCCCCCTCAGGGAAATGTGCACTGCAATAGGAGGGAGAGACCTGGGTCTTTACAGTCAAACTAACTTGACTTTGACTCCCAGCTAATCCTGCTACTTCCTAGCTGGATGTCCTAAAACAAATTACCTACCTTCTCCGAGCCTCATGGTATATATCTAAAATAGGGACAATTATCCACCGGGTTGTTGTGAAGCTGAAATGTGATAACCTATGAACACTCACCACGTGCCAGGCACTCTTCTGAACACTTTTAATCTGCGTATTGACTCATTTCATCCTCAAGATAACCCTACGAGAGTGAGAGCGATACTATTCTTTTCCCCCTCCCCATCTTACAGATGAGGAAACTGAGCTCCAGAGACTGAAGAACTTGATTCGAGTCTCACACGCAGGCATGCCACTTCCCAAGCCTGCCACTTCCCACCTCCACTTGGCTGACTTGAAATGTTAGCATCTTCTTTTCAATAGGTGATTTTTAAAAATGCAAACATTTACAAGCCCCTCCCCCCCAAATGTCTTTGTAATGGTGGGCTGTTGGATATGGTGACAGGCTAGTGAGGGCAGTGCTGGTTAAGGAATCAGCAAAGCAAAAGCAGGGAGAGGGAGAGAGAGAGGGAGGGAGAGAGAGAGAGAGAGAGAGAGAGAGAGAGAGAGAGCAGTTCTAATGAAGTTAAGAATCTTGCAACCAGAGAATGTAGTTGAACTGTAGTATATGCATACTTTTTCTGTTGTACACTTTATTTCTATTATTTTTAAAATTTTGAATTATATATTGGAGGCAGATACCATGAGTTCTTTAGGAGTTTAGGCCTCTAAGAACATTGATAGGGTGGAGCAAACTTTTAGGCAGGGTTGCTTCCCCCACCCCCTCCGGTGGGACCTACACTGAGTCATCGTCTGCTGACACTGTTGATTCTGTCTGTGGTATCGATAGGTGTTTTTACAGTTGACATCTGATATTAACAGAGGCCATTTACCTCTGTTTCTTCTAATTCAATCAAAAACAATTTCAGTGACTGGAACACCCGGGCAACTGGGTTCTCAGTTTCATTGAGTTTTTACTGTACTTGGAGTTGAAAAGCCTTCTTCTTCACCGTGTCACAGCATGTGATTCCTTTCTATTTCCCCTGCCCATGCTCCCCATCTCCTCCTACCCTGGGACCCTCAATGTCTCCTATAGCATCCCCCACAAACCATCAGGCCACTCCCTCCGGTGAGCCCCTCCCACAGGCCCTGAAGGGGCCTTATGCTCAGCCTGCGCTAAGACAGGGAGCTCCCGCCGCTAGAACCAATCCTCCTCTCCAGGTCCCCCTGAGTGGTCAGCCTGGCAGTGGGTGTTGGTCAAAAAAGACAGAAACCACAGAAAGGCCTCATCCCTACCTCCCACCACCTGTGCTCACTGCAAACTTGCATCATCTCTTCCTGTCTGTGCTCTATCAGAAGCTTTCAGCAGCTCCCCGCTGCTCCTAAAAGCAAGCCCAGACCCTTCCCTGGCATCAGGACTCCAATACGTTTGATCTTGACCAACCTGCCAGCCTTGCTTCTCCCCACACGCCCACCTGGGCCTGATTGCTCTCACCCTGGCTTCTCCCTCAAGCTGCTTCCTCTGCCCAGTTCACTCCTACCTGTTGAAGTTCTTCCACCTACTAAGGCACAGCACAAAGCTCATCTTCTAGAAGAATTCTTCCCAACACTCATTTGTATTTTCTTTTTTTCCCTTCTGCCTCCCTCCCTTCTTTCATTCTATCTCCCCTCCTTCTCTCTCACACACAGTGTGAATTGATCTCCTTCCTTCACCCACATTCCCATGGGCCTCTGCTCGTACCTTAGAGCTGCACTTCAGTCTGCTTTGGAAGAGAATTCATGTTTGTACCACCTCCCAGTTAGTAACTATGTCCTTGGTTTGCAAGACCTACTCATTTCTCATTCATCTGTACATTTATCATAGTACTGGCCCCAGGGTTTTGCGTATAGTAGGTTCTCAATAAATGTTCAGCCCTCAAGTATTGTTAGTTACTTGATGGACAGAGCCTTGGCTTTGACAATGGACAAAACTGAATTTGAGTTCCCATCTGCCTTTCAATAATTGTGTGACTTTGGATAAGGGACCTCCTCTCTCTGAACCTCTTAGGTCCAAAACCTATAAAATGTAGGTTATAATAGTGCCTATCCCGTTGGGTGGTGAGGCAGGATTGAGATAACATATGTAGAACATGTGACTCTTGCCCTTCATAAAGTAGGTTCCTGATAAACACGAGTCACCAGCTTCATCCCATGCACACTTTTGCAGCTCTTACTTTTGCCCTGGACCCTCTGGAGTGGATATCTGGGGAGAAGGATGCTAGAATATGTGCACTGGAGGACTAGGATGACCTCCTTTCAAATTGGGCCTGGCAAAGACAGAAAGGATTCTGAGGAAAGGGGTGTGTGTGGGGGGCACGAAGCTGGCAGCCCCAGGCCCTGTAGGAGGTGGGCCACCCCTGTCCCAACTAAAGAGGTCAGACCCTGCCCGGAAATCAGCTCCTCCAATCTCCTTTGTGATATATTAGCACCTACTAGATATCCTCCCCAAAGCCATCTCTGTACCTTAACGTGAGCCTGAGTAATTGGAGAATAGGAAAGGCAGCTCTGAGCATGGAGAAAGGCCATTTTCAAAGGAATTGGCCAGTTTGTCTCTGGTACTAGGGGAAAGGGGAACAGAGCCCCGGTAAGGCAGGACTCTAGAGGCCCAGGGAACCCCTCCTATCATGGAGATACTCACACTTGCCTTCTGATCTTATCTAAGTTTCCAGGAGCAGCCATCCTGGGAAGGGGTGATGAAGGACATGGTGTAGTGTGGGGTGGAGAAGGGTGGGTGGGAAGAGAGCAATATTCTCTGTTTGGCAGCTCTGGTCCCCAGCACATGTTATTAAATAGGTGTTTTGATACATTTCAGTTTCCTGAGAATTTGGGCAGGGCCATCAGCTTTTCTCAGGGCTGAGCTCCCTTGAATAAGCTGATCTACTTCCTTCTGTGCACCATCCTCACCAGCCTGTCCAAAATCGAGGTCCCTGTGATGGGGTAGTATTGTGGGATTGGAGGTGGTGGTGCTACCAGTTTGCAGAGTACTCGTTGTGGGAAAATGTGAATGTCATGTGGCAGCCTTTCCCTTGGAGATAGGCTCTTAGACTAGGATCTTGGCACTTGAAGACTTTTGGTGATCATCTAGTCCAATCCATCCTTTTACAGATGAGGAAACTGAGACCTAAAGAGGCCAAGCCAATTCACAATGTATGCATGTATCAAATCACCCCTAGTGTACACTTCAAATATCTTATACTTTTATTTGTCAATTTTGCCTCAATAAAACTGAAAAAATAAGTAAAAATTAAAATAAATAAAACAGAGGCCAGAAGGAGAACCCAGGTCTCCTCATCCCCAGTCCAGGGTTTTTGTTCTGTTTCTCTATGATAGCCCCATAAAGACATTTCGGTGTGGTGTGATGCAGGTGTCACACATGGTTGAAAATGATATATCTGGATTTGACTAGAAAGTGTGAATCATACTTGTTCTAATTTCATATTGGAGCCCAGCTTACTCTGCCTGACTTGTAACTTCTCATTCCCATGGGGAGGGGCCTTGTGCACACAGTCTAGATTCACACTCTGATAGAATCTCGGGGTGGGGTTGGGAAAAGTCCAAGGCATGAGAGTTTTGGCTTGGTTAGTATGCTCTTTTGAGTACTGAGTAGGCAGGCATTCTCTTCCTCCTTCCCTAAAAGGTCTCCAACCTCTTTAAGTCCAAAGAAGACTGGTGTGCAATGAGACACCCCTGGGAGGTAGCACCTGGCACCTTTCCCAAGGCAAGGAACAGACTGAGTGGAAAACTGACAGTGATTCATGTAGGTTCAAAAAAAGCACATGAAGCTGGCATGGGTATGACCAATGGAAAGGCTGAAGGAAGGGGGATGTCGAAAAAAATTGATGAAACTCACAAGGGGAAATCCATTCACTCATTCAAGAGATTTTGGTTTGAACACTTCATTAAATCAGGTACAGTTCTAGGCACTGGGCAAATCAGACCAAGAAGGGTACAGAGACCTATGCAATGATTCAGAAGAGGAAAACTGAAAGTCATAGACAGATTCACAGTTAAATGAAAAGTGAGGTTAGAGAAAGGCAGTGGGAAGAATAGGATCTTGAAAAATTCGTCAGAGACTTCAAGAGGATAACATTTGCACAGATAACATTTTTTAAAACCTGGAAGAAAGGAGCCAGAGGGAGATGCAATTTGAGAACCACTATGGCATTCTAAAGACTAAACCAAACTGTTTGCACTGCATGCTGGGATAATCCACTTACTCAGCAAGTACTGACTGAGCACCTCCTATTTCTCTGGCCACATCAGGCTGTTTCTCGCCTCCACCAGACACATTCTTCAACCCTGCCTTTGATTTATCAGTGTCCTCTCCTTTTGAGGGCTCCCCCAATGAATAGCACCATTTAGCAGATACATAACAACAGGCTGAAAATGTTTTGACAGGAGAATGAATAATATCCTAGCGAGGACCCTGACTAATTCATCTTTGTATCTCAGTGCCAGGCACATAGTAGGCATTTAGGAGCTGTTTGATAAATGAATGAATATCATTGCTAGGCACTGAGGAGGACAAATTTTTAAAATAAGAAACATTATCATAATTATAACCTTGTAGAAAGTTCATTAAAGATGTTTGAAAATGAAAACACTAACAGTAGCTGAATGATGGAATCATGGGAGATTTTCTTTCTTTTCTCTATTTTCCTCATTTTTTTTATAATGAAAAAGTACATTTCAGTCCATCACTACCCTGCTTCCTACCCAAAAAATAATTGTGAAAACTACAACTTAAAACTACCTAATTTTGTACCCTATAAATTATGAAGACTGAGAAAATATATCCTGAATTTCATAATGCAATCAAATACAATTTATCACCACGTTATTCTGATGTGTTTGATGATAAGCCACCATCACTGTGTAATCTGGCATAAACAACAGTTCTCATAAAATGCTTTGATTAGTATTACTTGAAACAGCTAAACCGGGTCTTTTGTTAGAGTGCTCGGGGAAGGAAGGCGGGACCTGAATGAAGGGAGATGTGACTCTGTTGGCCACACCAGGGACCCACTTTTCTGGCAAAGAATGTCAGGACCTGGGAGCTCTGAGGACCTTGGCTGACAGACAGGCAGGCCTCCAAGCGTCTGCAGCAGAGCAGGCCAGTAACTGCGGCTTCTCAGGCTTCACAAAGGAACTTTTCACCCAACAGGAGTGGCACTACCACCCCAACTCTCCTTCCCTTCCCTCCCAGGGTCAGCCTTCTGAATATGAGACAGCCCATAAGGATAATTGCCTATGATGTCATCAATAAAGATTTATTCGGGCGCTGGAACCATCGCTTTTTAGAGGGCCAGAGGAGCATATTCACACGACAAATACTTATTGAGAACCTACAATGCACCAAGCATAAGCAAAGTCTTATACATACATGACATCATATCATTTCTTCCTTTCATCGACATTATGTAGATGTTATAATCCCCATTATGTAGATAATGAAACAAGCTCAGGAAGGTTAAGGACCTGGCCCTAGGTCACACATTTAAGTAAATGGTGGGAATCAGGTGGAAGCGGGAGCAGAAAGGGAAGGAAGGAGAACGAATCCAAACTCAGCTCTATCAGACTTGGAACTTTGCACTGCACCAAAGCAGGTTTCCAGACTTGGTGTATAAAGTCTGTATAACCATCAGCAACCACTGTGGGTCTCAGTCTCCTTGTTTATAAAAATAAAGGGCTTGATAAATATGTTTTCCAAGTGTCCTTTCAGCACTAGATTCTTTGTGAGGGTATTTCCTCTTCTTTCCTTTGTAAAAGCTCTGCTGGACAATTCTCCCTGGCCACCCACGGAGAGCAACTCCTGGGCTGGGGTCTCTCCTGGGATTGCCCCCTAGAGGACACCGGTGGGAGTACATGCAACTAATAGACAAACCAACATAATCACCTGCTGGAAGCCTACTTTAATTATCTCTTTACCTTTTAAAAATGTAGAGTTAAAAAATATTCTCACAGCCCTTCCCATGCTCACCAGAACAAGGCTGCTGGAACATTTAATGATGGGGAGAATATATAGCCTGAAGAACTACTGGTTCTGAGTCATTTAAGAATTGGATTATATTTTACTTCCTACAAATCAGTTTCTTTTAGGACTTATGAAGCCACTTATTAATCCAATGCTGATTTTACAGGGTTGCCAAACTGTTATTATAAAACAATATATTTGTCTCTACTTAGTTATTTTTATTGCAATAGTCAGTTTTTCGTTAGGTAATACGTGCACGTGGTACAACATTCAAAAGTCATTCAGTAATTACTATATGATTTAGCAGTTCCATTCCTGGGTATATACTCCCCAAAATTGAAAACAGGCATTCAAATAAAAACTAGACACAAATTTTCATAGGAGCACTATTCACAATAGCCCCAAAGTAGAAACAACCAAATATTAACTGACAATAGATAAACAAAATGTGTTTTATCCATGCAAGGGAATATTACTCAGCCCAAAAAAGAATGATGTACTCATACTTCGATGGACCTTGAAAACATTATGCTAGCTGAAAGAAGCCAGACACAAAAGGTCACATATTACATCACTCCATTTATATGAAGTATCCTGAAGAAGCAAATATCCACAGAGATTTTCTTATCTGCAGTTTAGTGGTTACCAGGGTCTGGGAAGGAGGGAAATGAGAAGTGACTGCTAATGAGCATGATGGGGTCTCCTTTTGGGGTGATGAAAATGTTCTGGAACTAGATAGATAGCGGTGATGGCTGAACAACATTGTGACTATACTAAATGTCACTGGATTGTACACTTTAAAATAGTTAAAATGGTAAATTTTATGTTATGTGTATTTCACCACAATACACACAAACAAACAAACAAATAAATAAATAAAGGCTATTCAGTAAAAAGTAAGTTCCCCTTTCTCAAGGTCCCCTTCCTGAAGACAAAACTATTAGCTCTCTTCTCTATCCTTCCAGAGATTATTGTATGTATATTTGTGTATGTGCATATATATACTGTTTACACTATTATACGTGTGCTTGTATTTTACATATGGTATATAATGTGCATATATACAGAAAATACATTATATATTCTTTTTTCTCTCTTTTTTTGGACACAGATGGTCACACCATTCTGGAACTTGCTTTTTCCACTTAAATTGTTTTAGATGGTTCTAAGTCAGTATTTGGTCTTTTTAATGGTGTTTGATCTTTCCAAAATGATAAGTGAAAAACATTATCTTATTGTAGTTTTAATTTTTATTTATTTTCTTATGAATGAGATTGAGCATCTTTTTATCTACTTAAGGCCCATTTGTATATTCTTATCTGTGAATTTTCTTTTCATATACTTTTATGTGGGGTTGTTAGTGGTCTTCTTTTTGGTTTGTAGGTGCTCTTTATAAATTAACATTCTTAGCTCTATGATAGGAATTCCAAATATATTACCCAATTGTCTTTTGACACCCCGCCCCCCCCAACATCTGTGTAACCAGATGCATTAATTTTCCCTGTTTGAATTATCTAACTTGTTTTCTGTTTTCCTAACTGGATCTTTTTTTTTTTTTTTTTCTTAATAATAACCCTCACCCTTCGGACCAACTCCTAACTGGATCTTGACTGACATATTTGGGTGTTTTCTTTTCCTTATTCACCTATAAGAATTCTTTGTATATTAAGGAAATTAACCAATTATTTATCGTATATGTTGCAATTATTTTTATTAGGCTTTAAATTTCTTCTTCAGAAATTCAAAAATTTTATACGCTCAAATTTATCAATATTTATCTTTACAGTTTGCATGTTTCATGACATGCTTAGATAGGCCTTCTTCATTCTTAGATTATATATGTATTCACCTATGTTCCTTTGCTATACTTTTATGGCTTCATATTTTACATTGAGTTTTTTAATTCATCTGGAATTTATTTTGGAGTAAGGAGTTGAGGTAGCAGTATAATTTAAATGGATTTCCCAAATGGAACATGATATTTAGCTAATTGTCTCAATATCATTTATTTTGTAGCTCTTTCTTTCTTCTTTGATTTGAAATGCCAATTTTATTAAGTATTACATTCACATGTATACCTGGGTCTATTTCTGGACTTTTTCAATTGGCTTATCTGTCTATTTCTCAGTCAGTTATACTTTGCTAACCAGAAATCAGCATTCGATTTTATGGACTCATTCACATAAATACCTCTACATTTGAAGTAAGTAATTCTTGGTAGGCAAAACACAAGAAAGGGAGGGTGGAGTCCCTTCATATCTGAGAAGTCAGATGTTGATTCAGGAGGAAATATTGAAAAATTTATCTCCTAAACCAAGGTTTCCTGAATAATTTTTGGTTGATAAGGCAAATGCATCCTAAATGTCTGATTTCTCTCAAAAGTTATGGGTGTTTTTATTTGTTTACTTTCTGGGAGATTTTCTAAATTTTATCTTCCAACTCTTTTACTGAGCTATCATTTCTGCTATCATTTTTTTTAAACTCCAAGAGCTCCTCAATGTTTTCCAAAGCTCCTTTTTGAAAAATAGCACCCTGTTCTTGTCTCATGAATATATTCTCTTCTCTTCCTGAGGTTTAGCTATAGACTATTTCTTTTTTGTTCTCTTCTTTTCTGTATGTCTCTATTTTCTCTGAGTTCATTGTTTTGTTTTAACGGCTATCTTTTAAATGAGAGGCTTTTCCACAGTTACATGATTTTTGGTTCTTGATCCTTATTTAGGAGTGAAACATCAAAAAGCTGACTGGAAAGTCAGAGAGAGAGAGAGAGAGAGAGAGAGAGAGAGAGAGAGAGAGAGAGAGAGAGCATAAGGTTATTGATTAAAAAGCTTCAGGCAGGATAGATAACTAGGCAGAGACCCACTGTTTATTTAGGTAACCTTCAAATGTCAATCTCTTAAGCCTTTTTTCTTGGGCAAGTTTCTCTTGAGAAGAAACCTCCAGTCTCTTTCCTAGTTGGTACATAGCTGGCTGTTAAGCTCCTTGGGAATTAAGCTAGGGAAGAAATGGGGAGGTGGGGTAGTGGCACTGACAACATAGGGACATTACAAAATGGGAAAATTTGGGAGGAAAAATTGATATTTGATATCTCAAAAAAAAAACATTAAAGTACCACTATATTGAAAATCTATGTTCAAGACCAGTAAGTTTCCTGGGTAAGGCCTTTGGATAGATGGGGTATCACTGTATTAATAACTACTAATATAAGTGTGTATTTAAAGTACAGATACGTGTATCCTTTACTACACCGTTTTCAGTTCAGCCATCTCTGGCCACTATAAAGCTATCCCTTGTACTCATTCTCTGAAAGGTACACTCACTGTACAGAACTCATGTATGTGTATTGGGGAGGTGGGGGAAAAGGGGTGGAGTGGAGAGGGGAGAGGGGAGCCCTTTGGGAAACAATTCCATTTACAGGAATCCTGGGTCTATGTCCCTACAACCTTTAGGATTTTGTGCTGATGAGGAGCATTTCAGCAGCCTGTTTGGCCTCTGTAAAGCTGTCAATTGTTCCTTCTTCCCTTTTAATTGGGGATCAGATGTGTGGGAAAATTTGGCTTTGAAATGTTTTTAATCCAGCAAGAAGGCTCAGTTTTAAACACAAACTGCACTGTGTTTTCGCTCTCTGTTCTCAAACCTCCAAAGGGAAGATCTTTTATAAATTTGCTGAATTCTCTGTGAACTTGTTTTTATTAGATGCCTCTGTTTGCCAAGAATATTGCTGATGACATAAATGTAATTTTGAAACAGGAAGTTAGCTTTTAATCATTAGTCTGAAATCAAGTGCTTCAGAAAATAAATAGGCTTCAGCCTGAGAATTTAACACGACAAGAGTCACAACCGGATACCCTACAAAATCTTTACAACATTATTGATTACATTCCCCAAATTGACTTTCGTATCCCTGTACCAATCTTGTAGTTACCAACTGTGCTTTCTAATCCCCTTACCTTTCCCCTTATCCCCACCCCCTCTCCCATCTAGCAAAGACGCCTGATCACTGCACTGTACACCTGAAGCTGAAGCTGAACAATAATGAATGTCAACTACAACTTTATATATATATATATGTATATACACATATATACATATACAGTTTTATACATATATATGTATGTATATATACGTGTGTTACAAGAAGCGGAGTACAGCATTAGGAATAGAGACTAGAGACAGTGGAAATGTAATGGCTGTGTGCCATGTCAGAGGGGTAGTAGATGGGGGAGGGATATAAATGATAAATGATAAATGTCTGACTGTTACATTGTTTTGTGCACCTGAAACTAATAAAAAATGATGAAACAAACAAACAAAACAAAACAAAAAGAAGAGTCACAACCGGAAGTTAGGTGACTCTGGCATTGCCTCTCCATTCACAGCCTTCTGGCATGTTCATTTATTTGTCCATCTCTTACATACCTACTTTGTGCATGGCCTACCAATCAAGTGAGCGACTCAGTCAAAACACAAGAACTCTGATAAACCATCGACTTCTCATGTACAAAGATGAGGAAAAGAGGCTTTATTTTCACTGCTGTAAAATATTCCGTTGTGTGAATGAACCACAGTTCATTTATTATTCTCCTGCTGATGGAGGATGCATGGGTTGTTTCCAGTTTTTTCTATTACAAATGATACTCCAACAAACAATCTAGCACATCCCTCCTGGTGCCCATGTGTAAGTTTCACGAAGGCCACGGTTCTCAAAGTGCGATCCAAGGACCCATGGGGGTCATCGAGGCCTTTTTAGGTGCACATCCATCTTTCAATGGTCAATCTCATAACCACTGAGAATTAAATTCAGTTTGATGTTATTTATGTAGAACCCCACCCCCAAAACACAATTAAAGTATATATAGCTTGGAAACACATACTTATTTGCTAAACCTGAAAACCGAAAAATAGAAGGTAATCTTAAGCTCAGAATGCAGGGTAGTGGTTACCTTTTGTGAGGAAGCAGAGGCATAGATGGGAGGAGACAGATTAGATTACTTCTTAGGTAGAGTGTTTCGTAGGGGGAGGAAGAAATATCCCTTTACTCTTTAATGTTCATTTGGCTGGTCTAATAATTAAATTGACATGAGACAGATTAACAACAGAAAATATCCAAATTTAACTGCATACATACTCACGGGAACCCCACATACATGAGAGGTTCAGAGACAGACAGTTAAAATGAGGTATATGTGACTTTCTGAGCTGGGGATAAGGTCAAGTGCCTTGGGGCTTCTGAGGGTCACGGCAGAAGGATAAGAATAGCTGTTCCCTAATTAGTAGTGGGCCCTGCCATATAGATAGGTCACAAAAAGTTACTTCTGGTGATAGCTCTTATTATGGGCAAGTACCCTAATTTAAATTATTTTAAGGGACAGATAAGAGTTTCTTGTGAGGTGAGCCCGTGGGTCTCAGTTGCCTTTAGCTCAAAATAATCCACACATCACAGAGGCACATCTTCGGTGACTCCTTCTGAACCCCTACAGTTTATTATTGTGCTTCATCATGTATACAAATGCTGTATTTTACTTTTGTATGGATTAAGTATTGTGTATGTTTTTATTTACTAAAAATAAGGCAGAAACAGTTCTGCGTTTAGAGGTTCCCATTCTGCTGTTGAAGTCTGAATGGAAATCACACTCCTCTTCCCTCTGAATTTCAACCAATTGAGAAATAGACCCAGGGTTAAAAGTATTTATTGTTGGCAAAGCTGCATTTGAGAAAGTGGAAGCCAACTGGCTTTCTCCTCATTTCTCACCTGATCCGGGTGGTCAGATGCAAACCAGAAGTCCCCGGTTCACCTGTCCCCACGTGGCAGGGCCTACCCGATGGAGGAAGAGACAGGAGAGAAACCACTGAAGGGAGAAGGAGGGAGGGAGTGGAGTGGAAGTCCCCTAGATGAAGCACACCCAAACTACTGGATGCAGAGCAGGAGGTGACAAATGCTATAAGATGGCCAAGAGCAAATGAGCAGTACAGAGCTGAGTTGTTTGCAGCTAACAGTGTGATGGAGTGTTCCCAGAGGAGGCCGCAAACATTCTGCCTCCCCGTGAAAGATGGTTGGGATCCGGGCCAGTAGCGGGGAAATGGTGAGTATTGACCCAGAGGCTGAAGTAGTGAGATGGGTCCGGGGACTGCAGTCTAAGGTGGGGCTTCTGTGAGCATCATGGGACAGAACTGGCCCTTCTCTTCGTGCTAAGGGTGTGTCACCTGAAAACAAGCACAGCGGAGGGGTCACCAGGCTGGGTGAGTGAAGGTGGGGGAAGTAGGGTGAGGGGGTGAGCTGGCTAGGAGCATGGAGAACGCCCTCCCTGCGTCCTCCCCAGGTGTGAGAGAATCCTTCCAGCTGCTGACTCCTGAGCAGGCAGAGGGAGACCTGAGGAAATATGGGATCCTGCTCTAAAGCAGGGTTCCTACCTCACCCCCCCAGGGAGACATGTGACCTGGTGGTCTGCCAGCTGCTTGACTTTGAACAAAGAGCAAGAGGAGCTACATTCAGTGAAAACCTACCTCCTGTGTGTCAGGCTCTTGTTTTCTGTGAATCATTTTCTTTAATTATATTTAATCCTCATAACAACTGTAAGGTGGGCACAAATACTTCCCATTCACAGATGAGGACTTTGAGGGTCAGGGAGGGTAAGGATTTATCCAAAGTCATGCAGGTGGCAGGGGATGGTGCCTGTGATAATAAAACCCAATTCTTTCTGCCTCTAAAGGTGATACCCTTTCCATTATACTGCTTAACCCTTCTGGGCCTCAGTTTCCCCACATTTGTCATGAAAACTAATTGCATAACCTAGTACAGTGGTTGGCTTCTCTTCAAGTCCCAGGTGCAGGGTCAGGCTGCATCCTGAGGTGGCCCTCATGAACCTCTCTGCGTTTGGCTATTCTCAGGGCAGGGACCTGTCCACAGAGGACAGGATCATGAATTACACAGCTCACCTCACATCATTGATTGTCTCATGTTTCTAATACCGTGTTTCCCCAAAAATAAGCCCTAGTATGATTTTTCAGGATGACATCCCCTGAACATAAGCCCTAATGCGTCTTTTGGAGCAAAATTTAGTATAAGACCACATCTTATATTTGGGGAAACATGGTATTTACTTTTCCCCCTCATTGATTATAGGGGACTCTCCCTCTCAGTCTATGCTTAGTCACACCCAGGCTGAGCTTATACGCAGCCTCTCTCATGAGAAACGCACACTCTTAGCTTGAAAGCCAGTCATTTACCACAGGTGACTAGGAAACCAGAGTGGACCCACAAAGCAAAGGGCTAGGAAGAGAAACCCCCCAAACTACCAGAATGGGCCCCAGCTGTGCCTGCCTTCTCTTAGGCACTGTGGCTCAACAGGGCTGCATTTAAGAGGCCAATGACCTTATTTTCAAGGCTAGTTCAGTTTCGTTTGATTCTATTTCATTAGATTTAAATCCTTTCAACGGTTAAGTGGCAGGTGCTGGTCAAGGCTAGTGTGTTTAGATTGCTGAAGCTCAGATCCCCAGAAAACAACTTTGTTGGCGATATAATTGCAGAAAAGGAGTCTAAATCACAGATATTTTAACTGGGACAAGAGACGGAATGAGAAGGACTTGGAGGCTGAGTTTTATTATAATTGAGGAGTCTAGTTCTCTCTGCCTGTCACGCTGAAACCTCTGAGCTTCACCAGCGAGAGGGAGAATGAATTCATGTCTTACCTCAGACAGACCATGCCACAGAGAGGTGCTCCCGCACTTTAGGTTAGAGACATGTGTGTTTGTGCCTCTAAGGAGCTGGAAAAAGAAAACTAAGGGTAAAAATGCAAATCAAGGGGACAAAACAAACACAGTTAAAGCTGTTGTCTCCAGCATTATCTCAACTTCCAATTCTGACGTCCTGGTTAGTTTTTAATACATGGAAAACACATCTTCATCTATTTTGAGTGAGCCATATTGATTACAAGACAGGATGGAAGGAGTGATAGCTAGCAAGGTCAGCTGGTAAAAATAAAATGAGTTCAGCTAGTTAATTGCAGGAGAAACTATACATGTCAGCCAGACCTTACAAAGAGAGACAAAACAAGATGAGGAAAAATCCCCAGCAGAACTGAAGCATGTTTACGTTCTTGCAACCACAAATGTGAGGTGAGCTCAGAACCCAGTGGGAGCTTAACAAAATAGAGTTAAGGTCGAGGTAGAGGCGGCTCTGTGCCTGTTCCTCTCCTGGTTGCCCTGGCAATGAAACGGCCGCCTTGCAGCAATGAAATCAGATTGACAAGAAATCCGCAAGCGCAAGAGAGTTTGTGGGTCTACAGACTTGCTGTTTCTCCCTCCGATTTTTAGCCCAGTGAAAGTAGGAAACCGATAAGGTAGAGAGTTGTGTACGCTTGCAGCCGCCCCTTTTACTCACCGGCACCACTGCCTGGCAGGACACTTCAGCAACCCAGGACTGGAAGTGTCAGGAGCTGAGCCTGCTGGAGGCCTGCCTGAGGGGCTTGAATCAGAGACTTACACCAGCCTTATCAGTCGGGAGGGGTTAGAGAGAGGAGAGTCTGAGTCCACTCGTTAGCTAGCTAATTAATTCTTGAGCATGTCATGGAATGTCATGGAGAAGACAAAATGAATGCGATGAGATCCACATCCCCAAGGGGAGTGGAAAGCAGATACATATACATGACTAGTTGTGATAGAAGCCACATTAACGTGGGTAAACAAAGCACTACAGAAACTTTTCCTCTTCAGAATTCATTTTCTTATACAGTCCATGTTTTTATAGAAAAAAAATCTTAGCAAATATGAAAATAAGCAAAAGGAAAAGAATTAAAATCACTCCATATTACTCTAGCTAAAGAGCAGCACCATAATATTTTTGAGTATAAACTTTTCAGACTTTTATCTTATGCAAATATATGCATGAGTTCAAGATGTATATGTGCTCTTTCTATATAGATACATATTTTTCTGAAGCAGACTTACACTGTATATCGGGTTTTACCTTTGGGCATCTCACAACACTCCATGAACATCTTTTCAACTAACATATATACATTGTGTTTAATATCTGCATTGCATTCATTGTTTGGTCTTAACATAATTTAGCCAATCAAGGTGGAGAGAAGGGGGTTCCTGTCCTTCCTCTCAAGTCATGTGAGGGGGGCTCCAATGGTGACACTCGGAGAACTCGATATGTATTTCTTACAGTTTTCGGAGCCAGCATTGGTGTCAGATCCTATCTAAGAAATCTAAAGGGTAAATGCAGACTGGCTGGCAGCTGACGGACAAGATAAAGGAGAGGAGCTGTGCTGGGATCAGCCTCTAGTGCCAGGGTTGTTGGGCTGAGGACGCGTGAGCCTTTCCTGGGGACCCTGGGAGAAACAAGTTGCTTGGTGATTACATCAGCACAAAGGTTACAGCGGGTAAAGGAGCTCAGACTTATTTCGATGCTAATGAGGACCCTTTGGGAGGCTGAGGAGGGGAATGAGGCTGTCAGAGCCTTGCTGTAGCAGATGAATCTGCTAATTGTGTGTAAGACAACTGGAGGGAGGGGACTCGCGAGGATGGGAAGGCAGTTCAGAGGCTGTTACCGAAGTCTGAAGACAAATATTCCCTCCATCCAGGGGCGTTAGAGGATCAGGGTTCAAGTCTGACCTCTACCATCCATGAACTTCACTTTCGTAAGCCTTAATAGCTCATCAGTAACAGGGGCACAAAAACAACCCCAAGGGGTGATGAAAATGCTTTGGAACTTGCAAAATAAAGGTGGTGGTTGCACAACATTGTGAACAGTACCAAATGCCATTGAATTGTACACATTGTGATAGTTAATTCTATGTTGTGTGAATTTCACCTCAATTGAAAAACAAAATAACCCCAAGGGTTGTTGTGAGGATTAAGTGAGTCTGGTGGGTGTGTTTTTATAGTCACCCATATGTGGGCAAACATGAAACTAGCTTTATTTTCATATTTGCATGAACCCTTCTTGGCCTGGATCCCTCCATAGGCTTAGAGCAAGCAAGTTATTTGGGTCCCAGGCTTGTAGTCCAATCTGGTTATTAAAAGGTTTTCCAGGCTTGTAGTCCAATCTGGTTATTAAAATCTCAGTCACTGTGCAGTTTATAATTTCAGCACAGGCATACATTTTGGGTTCGGTTCCAGACCTTTGCAATAAAGCGAGTATCACAATAAACCGAGTCATAATCTTTTTGCGGGTCGAGGGTCTTGTCTTCAATTAGTAAAAAAACACAACAACTGTGAAGTGCAATAAAGGGAAGCGTAATAAAACACGGTATGCCTAGCTCCTCCCTTCTCCTGGTCCAGCTGCTTCTGCACGGAAGGTACCTGTGCCTGACCCCACAGGGTACAGGTGAGGAGGGAGTGGGGTTGAGAGGAGACACATGATGTCCTGTTGACGACAGTGGGAGGTGGCACAACTGGTTCACAGTAACTTTCCTGGGGCTTCCCTGGCCTGAGTCATCACCATCTGGCTCCTGCCCACAGCCTCACGTGGGTGTTGCTTCGATGAGGGCCACATTCTCTACCTGCTCCACCTGGGTCCACTGAGAGGCAGTCTCAGTGTGGGTGCCACACAAGGTTTCCTTGGGCAGCATCCAGCTGGGTCCCACCATGGAGGACCCCAGGGGAGCAGCCATGTCTGTTTGGAGGCGGGGACTGGTTGTACCACATCCCAAAGCTCCTCTTGCTAGCTTGGTAAGGTGACTGACCACTCAGGCAGCCTAAAAGTTCTCAACTCCCCCTCCCCAACCACCCAATTAATGTCTAGTTTCCTTTTGAGAATGCCTTCCCGGCGTCCTCCTGGCTGCTTAGGGTGAAGCCATTCTGCTGAATTCCAATCCACAGTTTGGTTTCTCACTCCACTAGTTACGTGACACATTGAAAATCTCCTCTCCCTCTGGCTTCATGCTCAATTGTTCATTGATTCCAGGCTAACATTTTCTTTCAGTGACTCAACAAGAACAGATGATGCGCATGGTTTATGCCTCTTCCCTCATTGTCCCTGGCCTGTCATAGTCATTACGTGATAGACTCTAGGAAACCAGTCACTGAGGAAAAAGAGATAGCAGAGAGAGAGAGAGAAAATAGATTCTTAACTTTTGTCCCCATGCCAGCCCTTGTCAGCTGAACGCATACCCGCCAGCCCCTGAGACGCTTGCTTGCCAGCACTTTAGACATTCTGGCTCCTCTGGAGGGAGCTGTCACCAAAGACAGATGTAAAAAAGTTAGGGCTTTCCAGATTGGAATGGAAGAGGCTGAGAGGCCTGTCTCAAGCCTCCTTTGCCCCAGCTAAAGCTAAACGTGCTTACGACACTAAAATCACAATATGTATAAAAAATGACAGTGTTTCCTGTAGCTGGAGTAACCTTCTCTTTCTCTTTTCTGTATGAAGGACTCCTTCCTATTCCAAGCCCAGCTCAAGTGCTACACTTCTCACCTTCCTCCTGAGGCACAGTTAGCACCCCTGCTCTGTGTGCCCCATGGGGTGTGCCAAGGGCCCATGAGACGTCAGGTGTGGAAGGACAGAAAGCTTAGCAATGCTTCTCTCCCCACTGCAGGAGTGTCCTGTGAAGGTCACTGGACACTATGGGTATATGTGAATAGGTGCTCTAAGCTACAAAGCACCATATTAAACATAATATTTATTTGGCTGGGTTTAGTTAGTTACTTGTACCTAATCCTGAACTGTGAGCTCTTTGATGACAAGGATGCTTTATTTTTTTAAAGTGTAGCCTCAACACCTTACACGATGCTGGGCACAAAAGTAGGTACTTGGCAGATGTGCTGGGCAGGAGGGCTGCCCATAGCCTGGCCAGGAAGGCTGGCACTGGCTCTTGAGAGCAGCACAACAGTTAGCTGTGCCTGCACTGAGGCCCTGGCTGGCAGCTACCTCTTCCTTTGAGACTCCTGTGGTCCTGTTTGCCTTCACCTGCTCCCAGTAGCTCTTGCTACCAATTCTTCCAGACTCCTGGCACCTGCCATTTGCTCACCCCACACTTGACCATGGCCTCTTTCCTCAGCTTCTTCTATCACCCCCCTGGCAGATTCTCAAACTGAACCTGCAGTCGCTTCCCCTCAGCGACCACTGCATGACTGATCTAGGTTTTGTCTTATTAATCCAGGTTTTGGGCCTCCTGCATGGCCCAAAGTTCAATAAATTTATATCAGAGTTAGAGAGAACATCAGCGTTGTGAACGGATCAGCCAGAGGTACTGGAAATAACATGGGCTCCTGGCTCAGCTACGTTCTAGCTGTGTGACCATGACCAGTTGCCGAACTTCTTAGAATCTCAGTTTTCTCACCTGTACATGGAGATTAAAACACACACACACACACACACACACACACACACACACACACACACACACACTAACTCATAGGGTCACAGTGAACAGTCAATACGATGGCACATATTAAGCCTCTGGCCTTGTGCCTGACACATGGCAGATTTTCAGTGTCCATTTCCTTCCTTTCCTCTTTTCAGCTAAGTCTCTTCCAAGTCTAAATGTCCATGAGCCTTTGAAATACATGTTCCTGTGTTAAACTACAACTTGGGAAGGTCACCACACTGCTAGAAAGTTTATCTTCCCAGAGAAACCAGGGTCTCAGGCCACCTCTGTGTCCCATGTTCCCCTGGAATAGATTTCTCACCCCCGGTCCAAAGTCCTGCAGACCAGGAGGGGGTGTTGTAGGTGTTCAGAGCTCACAAACCGCACTCAACAAAGTAGATGAAAGCAGGATCAGTCCTCAGAGAAGCAATGAGTGAGTGAAAGCTCAGGGAGGCCTGGGAATGACCCTGGGGCTCAGAGGGAGGGCAGTGACCTGAGAGGAGGTGAATCTCTGCACAACTGGGAGCAAAGGGCTCAGCCAGGAGCACCGTGCGCTTGTCAGCATGGAGCAGGCAGTCTCTAATGCAGACTCCCCTGTAAGCAGAGGGGTAGGACTGGGCAGCATTTGCCCTGGCCTCCTTCTTCAGACGGGTGAAATGGGTACATTTTGGAGATGCCAAACTGAACAGAAAGGTGGCGCCAGTGGAGGGGGTGGTAGCCAGTAGTGTCAACTTGCCACTGTCCCTTAGAGCAGTGTGGTACTGAGAGGGGTCCCAGAACCGGCAGCATCAGTGTCACCTGGGTTTGTCGGAAATGCAGATCAGCAGGCCTCACCTCAGACCTACTGAATCATAAACGCTGGGGGTGGGGCCCAGCTGTCTGTATTCTAACAAGTCCTCTGGGAGATTCTGATGCGTGCTGAAGTCTGAGAACCACACACTTGGCAGGTGCTTTTATTCATTTACCTGAAACTTCCTTCCCATTTTGATGTGGTGGGAGATGGCATGATACTGGAATGGTCATAACCTTTAGAGACAAGAAGGTCTGAGTTCAAATCGTGACTCTGCCCCTAAGTGGAAGTGTGGCCTTGGACAAATCTTTCAACTTTTCTGAACCCCGATTTCTTCCCGTGTAAAATGTCTATCTTGCAGGAATAGGTGGTTAGGTTTCGAGAGAATGTACAAGAAACATTTAGCAGAGTGCCTGGCACATAGTAGGTGCACACCAACACGATCATTATCACTGCGATGACTAGGAAAAAGCCCCTGGGTGAGTAAGAACCACAGATGCATCCAAGGAAAATCGTCAGGCCACACATGGAGCATTTTGCTCTACAAGTGATTAATAAGGTGCTCAGAATGTTACTTCATTCAACTTGTCACCTGGTTACATCTTCATTATGCTAGGAACGACTTAAAGATAACAATTGCATTCAAATTTGATGAGAAACAAACTTCCCTATCTAATTTGGACACACCAAGGGAAACCCCAAGGAGAAAAATCGCTCTCATTGTAATAGACCCTAGATGTTTTCCCACCCAGCCGCTTTCCCTTTTTCTTTTAGATAAGTCCCTTAAGCACACAACGGCACCATGCAAATATTTGTTCTATGCTGAATGAAAGGATTGACTCAATTTGATTTGAAAATGCCCGACTGTTGTGCAATATAAGGAAACAAATTTGTGACCAGGCTTTTAGCCTCCTGGGGTGGAAACGTGGCAGGACTGGCCACAGTATCCACGTGGGTAATAATATATTGAAATCTGGGGAAATCAGGCACTTTAAGAGACCAAGTCAGCTGGGACAGGGGATGTAGTCGGCTTTCTGAATTTAGCAAAGGCTTTTTTTGATGACATGGCTAGTGACCCTCAATCCCTGGCTGTCCACACGTCCACTTCTGCTCCACCCTCTAAGCCCTACCCTTGCTGCTGAGTCAGTTGTTCAGTGGCCTGTGCAATGCAGACCAAACTGGAATCAAGCACCAAACCAGCCTGCTAGTTTGCCTGCTGGGGCTGTCAATGTAAATATTGCCCACGTGGTTCTGGCTACAATGCATTAAATCCAGTCCTGGCATCTTCTTTCACCCCCAAATGCTGCGCTCATCACCTTGTGGGCCTCCCTGCTTCGTCCCTGATCTTCTCCATTCATCCTCTCCACTGTCTGCAACACGTATCTGATCATTCACTGACCGCTTGCTACGTACAGGATGAAGTCCCAGTGCTCTGGCAGGGCATTCAACATCCTTTGCAATTTGGACCCAACTTACATGTCCAGCTTTACTACCCACAGCCAGTGCCTTGGCCAAGCCTAACTCCGCCTGCTAGAGCTCTGCTCTTTCGTATTTCCCAGCCGCTGACTGAAAGGCCTTTCCTCCTGTTGTCTGCCTGCAGGACCCTCACCTCTCTTCCCAGAACATGCTCAAATGCAGCTTTCTGTGAAGTGGGCCCAGCAGCGCCCAGTGGCTTCCTGAATGCTTTCTGAAGTCTTTACTTGGCCTGGAATTCCTTTTTCCTCCTTTTCCAACCCACAAATTCCTAGTCTTCAGGACTTGGCTCTACTATTGCTCTAAAATTTTTCTGAAACGATTTCTTGACATAATTTCAGACTTAAATGGAAGTTGCAAGGATAGTACAAATAATTTTTGTATGTCTTTCACCCAGATTCCCTAAATATTAAGGTTTTGCCACATTTGTCTTAATCCTATCTATCTATCTATCTATCTATCTATCTATCTATCTATCTATCTATCTATCTATCTATCTAGATGTATAATTTTATTTTTTTCTGAACTGTTTGTGTTATTTACAGACATAATACTTATCTACTTCTTCAATGGGCATGTTTTCTAAAACCAAGGACATTCGCTTATAGAATTACAGAACAATTATCAAAATTAGGAAATTAACTTTGATATCAACTATTATCTAATAAACAGATCTTATTCAGCTTTCACAAATTATCCCAATGAAGTCCTTTATAACAAAGTAAAGTCCCAGAGTATGTACTGAATTTATTTGTCCCCACTCTTTAGTATATTTTAATACAGAACAGTTCCTGAGGGATTTTTTGTGTGTGTCTTTTATGACATTTTTAAAGAGTCTAGGCAGTTACTTTATAGAAAATACCTCATTTTGAGTTTGTCCCATGTTTCCTCACAATAGGTTCATGTTGTATAGATTTGGTCAGACTATTCCAGAGGGGATACTGTGTTCATCTTTGTGTCATAGCAGGAGGCAAATGATGTTGCTTTGCCCCGTTTCTGGTGATGTCAACATTGGTCACTTGGTTGTTGTGTTGATATGTCTGACTCCTCCCCTGGCCCATGAGGCCCTTCTCAAGGTCAAGGAGTGACTCAGCCTGATTCACCCTGGCATTTGGTACCTGAGGATGTGGAGCTGCAGAGAGGCGAGAAACAGATTCTACTGAGCCCCTCCCATGGGCCTGGCTCTGGGGCTGATTCTTAGTTAAGCGTCACGGCAACCCTATAATTTAGTGGTGGTGGTGCTCATTATACAGATGTGCTCAGGGAAGTTGAGTAATTTGCCTACGGGCACTGGACTGGTAAGTAGCAGATGCAGATTCTAATCCAGGTCTGTTTACCACCTCCCATAACACTAATGCCCTGGAGACAATAGACAGTCAACAACAATCATTGCTTTGAATGGATGTTAAAAAAAGAATTTAAACAGAAAAATCTAACACCAAGACCATCAAAAACCTTAACACCCTTCTATATCAATGAGTATGATTTTTATTCATTTACCCCTTCAACAAATACTTATGAGGGGTCTATTATGTACCAGGTAGTGTTATAGGTAATAGGGATACAGTAGTGAGCACATAGCTTACATTCCAGTGGAACTCTGCAAACACCAGCAAATCCATCTAAAGTGGCTTGAACAATAACAAGAAAGCTAACTGTAGAGCAGCTGGTTGATTAACTGAGCAGCTCAAAGATGTCCTGGCTAACATTTGTGTTTTCTGGATTTCCCTTTGAGGATGCAAGATGTTTGTCTTAGTTTTTAAGCAAGACATCCTCAAAGGAAACAAAAGGGACATTCCTGTCATGGTCCCCTTAGATGGGAAAAGAGTCTTGCTAGGACCCTCCCAGTCAATTTCCCTTCTGCCTCATTGGCTAGAACTATGTCACCAGCAAGAGGAATAGGTTGCTATGCCTCCCACTACCCAGACCATCTCCAACCTCTACCGTCCCCAAAGCACTTAGTTATCAGAAGACTAGGAGGAGAGTGAACAAAATTGCCATTTTCTTTTAAGAAGAAAAGTGTGTGTGGGGGGGAAGGCTGTTGAGTACGCAACTAACAATATTTGTTAACTCTCTCATTCACTAATTTACCAAATATTTACAGACTCTGTGACTTCTTAGAAACTCTTGTTTATACAAATGTAAATTTGCCTCATTGCTATTCTGTATATTCATTATGTCAAGTTCTATTTTTTACTAGTTAAGTTACAGAATGTTTCTCTCTCTCTCTCTCTCTCTCTCTCTCTCTCTCTCTCTCTCTCTCTCGTCTCATTCCAAAATAAAGTCGTGGTTTTGTGAGTGTACAGAATCTTAGCCAGGGGAGGCTTAAGAAAGATTTAATAAGGAGTTCACGGATGTGCATTGACCACTGCGCGGGGGGGCGGGGGGGGGGGAGGAGAGGCCTGCTGGACCAGGTAGTCACCATCTAGTTGCTGGATGGGGAGATCCAGAACGATCCTAGTGAAGGGCCAGGGAGGCTAGGGGGGCACTCAGGCCCTACTCTGTGTCTACTGGTATAGGAAGTATTTATTTCAATATTTTAACAACCGGCATGACAGAACCCATGTGGCAAGCTGGACATCAGCTCCAGTTTTTGCACGACCATTACCAGTGTCAGTATGTCTACAGCACAATCTTCCCTGCTTCAGCCCTATGCGCAGCTATTTGGGCTGCCTCCAATTTCAACTGCAATATGAAGTTCAGTTCTAAGCATCTCTGTGTGTATCTGTTATAGATTTTTATATTTTATAATATACAAAATGTATATATTTACATGATCTATGTGTGTTTAGAAATACGTATTTCATATCTTTATTCGTTTCCTTTGAACACATTTCTCAAAAGTGGTGTTTCAAGGTCAAAGGTTATGATCAATTTTATGATTTGACACAGTGATTTAACAAGCATTAACCAAAGGTTTACAAACATCCTTGCCTATTTTTCCAGCAACAGATGACTATTGCTGGAGAGCTGGGAACTACGTCATGTAGTGGAAAGAGGGTGGGCATTGTAGTGAGGAGAGTTGGGCTCAGGTCTGGGCAATGTTATTTTTAGTAGGTGGTTGGGGACCGGGCAGTCTCTTAGCCCCTCTGAAGCTTGGTTTCCCCAACTATAAAACGGAGAGATGCCCTCTCTTACAGCACCAGGAGCAGTAGGTTTGGATTGCCTCCATCTGTTCCTGACCTTGGTCTGAGGCCCCAGCCACCTTGTCACACCCTTCTCATCACTGCCCCCCCTTTGAGTGATTCACTTCCATTGTCCTAGAAGGCGCTGGTTCTGCACCTTAAGGAAGTGTGTAGACTGCCACCTTCTGGTGTAAAGAGTTAGTGTCCAGGTGACTTTGAGGACCAAGCTCCTCCTCCTTGTGTCCCTCTGAGGATCTGCCCCAAGGGTGAAACGCAGAAGGAAGGGGAGGCTCTTCCCACCAGGCCTGGGCCTGCGGTCGGTGGTGGCCTTAAGGAGATGTCCTCCTTCTGCCAGCAAAACCCTGACAGAAAGATGCTAGGTTTTGAAAAGCTGCTTGTAAATGATTGTGTTTTGGGTTTTGGAGACTGTGAAGGTGCCGGCAAGGGAATCTTTGCAAAAGCAGGAGTTCTTTTGGTAGTGATCTATTAAACCCTGTTTAGAGAGGCTGACAGCCATGATCAACCAGTCCACAAATATTTAGAGCACACCTACTATGTGTCAGATAAGAACTCTGGCAAACAATGCTGAATAAGATGGTCAGGGTCCTTGCTCTCCTTGTCTAGTGGGGGAGTTAGGTAAGATTAATTCTTTTCAAATTAATATACTTTTTAAAATTTATTTAATTGAACAAAAAATGGCCTCTGCACAGAAAAATTTAAAACACAGCATTTCACCTCCTAAACACTATAGCTACTTTTATTTCAATACCTTCCAGAACTTGTACACCTGTATGCGCATTTTTACAGAGTTATAAGCATAAAACATGTTATCCCGAAGTTTGTTATATTTCACTCAGAATAAACACTTCTCGGTTTTGCTACTTAATCTTCATAGTTATCCTTATAGCTCTATAAGAGGCAAATGTGTGTCTGTATCAGAATCTATGTTGCAATTCCCGTAAGCTTAGACACATAGATTGTTTTTTTTCTTTTTTTCGCTATAATAGATATTGCTGATATTAACTTCTTCGTGCAGATTTTTATTGCATTGCTTCTCAATAAACACTAATATGGTTCATCCCCTGTGTTGCCACATTGCTTCCCCAAAGAGCTGTTCCTAATTTACAATGCCACCAATATTATAGCAATGAGTCAATTTTGCCACAGTATCAGGTGTGTTAAATATTGCTGCTTTTATACATTTTTGAAAATTAGTATGGGGTTCCCAAATTAGCTTTAATCTGCATTTCTCTGACTACCAGTGGGCAGGTTCTTTTTTGCACATATGCTATTTATAATTGCTCTTGTGTGAAATGTCTGTTCATATTGTGGTTAAAATTTGAATGAGTTTCTTGTTTGATGTCTTTCCTTAAAAGAGAGAAAAGCAATAGAAGATTGAAGTATTGCAACCGAGGGTGTCAGAATGGTACTTACTACATTATTCATTGAGTTAATAACTCTTTCTGGAATCTTATGAAAGCTCAGCTATTCCAGAATCTAAAGCGCAAGTCTCTTCTGCTGCTCAGAACTACTAAGTGAGAAAAATGATTCTTTAACACCCTTGGTTGTGCGTGACTCAATAGTGGAAATGACATAATTTCCCACTGCTTATGAAAAAGAGTTGGACACCAGCCTAGGTTACAATAATGCAAATCAAACTTGTGTGATTGGAGAGCAAATTCGTTTCCCAGTGACTCTGAAGAATACAGAGTGTCCTTGAGTGTCAAAGTTGGAGGGATCCTTCTGAAATGGTCCAAATCCCTAGCCCAGAGAAGTAAAGTGACTTGCCAAACTCACACAGCAAGCTAGAACCCATAGCTCCTGATCCCCATTTCATGTGTCCTGAACGCGAATGTACATGAACTTGTGAATCTCTCCTTCCAGGCCCTGCTCCACCCTCTGCACTGGGACTGTCTACCTCCCAGCCTGGAAGAGTTCCAGAACACAGCTCTGGAAGTGTTGGGAGTTGGTTTCCTTTTCCTACATCGCCTCTAACAAGAACTCTGGGCCTTATTTCTCTGGAAATTCAAAGTACTGCACCACATAGGGCTCTGAGCAGTATATTAGTTACTGTTGGCCAGAGTATAAGTCCTTCTGAAAGAAGACTACAAACGTTGGAAACTGGACATTTATGAGGCTGAGCCATTTTGACTGTCAGTAAGACTTTTTGGTTTAATCCCTCACTTCTATTTTCTGGGATGATTAGATAAAAAGAAGTGAACCAATGTTTGATTAACATATACTATATAGTAGGCATTACCTCTTTTAATTTCTTGGAAACACTTGTAGAGTAACAGATTTGGAAATGGAGGCTCAGAGAGATTGAGTAACTCAATCAGCTTTCACAGCTAAAATATCACTATCTCACTGATCCTTAGTTAGGGGGTAGGGAGGGACCCAGAATGGCCAATCAGAATCACCTGGGAGCTTTTCAAACTGTTCATGTATGTTTCCATTGAGAACAACTGCATCCTTCTGTGTCATTTGTAGGATTTGTGTGCCAGGGTACCATCCCACTGATGATCTATTCTAGATCAGTGTCAACAAACTGGTGACATACAGTAAGAGGTAGACAGAAATCCATGTAGAGGGTCTGTAACAAAGACAAGGAAAATAAGCATCTGGAAAAATTTTGGGGGGAAGAAAAAATAGAAGAATCTGAAGGACTGGGACACGGTGGAGTATAACTCAAGATCAGAGAAGAGAGACAGTCAGTGGGTGTGAGGGTGCAAGAAGGCAGGCCCCAGGGCAGGTTGACCCATTCTAAAGAAGGATGTGATGGGGCAAGGGGCCTGGTGCAGGGTTTGGGTGCACTTTGGCAGAATCTCTTGTCTACCACCCTCAGAACAGAGAAGCAGCAGCTTTGGTAGGATGAGCACTTGATCAGGAATTCTAAGCCTTTGTCCTGGCTGTGTGGCCTCAGGCAAGTCACATTACCTCTCTGTGACTTGGTTTCTGTGTTATTAAAACAGACATAAAAATAATTTTCTCTGGCTACCTCTTGGGGGATTATGGAACTGATTGAGAACTCATACAAAAGCCCCGATGTTGTACCCTCATCCCAACTAGTGTGGATTTCAGCTATGTAGAAAATACTCTCTGATAGTGGTCTGATTGCTCTTTATGAAACCCACCTCTAGTTCTTAAAACAGAGTTTTTGGTGAAAAGTTTATAGAAGAATATATAGAGAGGTCTCTTAAACTATCCTCATGTTTTTAAATTCTGTTTTTCTTTTTGCTGTTCTGTTTGGATGTTCTCCACTACCTTGTCTTCCAAATTGCTGATTCGATCCTCGGCTTTCTCTAATCTGCTATTGATTCCATCTAGTGTATTATAGTCTTCATTTCTGATTGGGTCTTTCTTATGGTTTCTATATTCTTTTTTAATGTTTATTATCTCTTTGTCGAAGTTCTCACTGAGTTCATCTATTCCTCCCCTAAGTTCATTGAGCATCCTTATAACCAGTGTTTTGAACTCTGTATCTAGTACATTGCTTGACTCCATTTTGTTTAGACACAGACTCATAGATACAGAGAACAAACTGATGGTTTCCAAGTGAAGATTGGGGGGCTGGGTGAAAAAGGTGAAGGGATTAAGAAGTACAAATTGGCAGTTACAAAATAGTCATGCAGATGTAAAGTACAGCATTGGGAATATAGTCAATAATATTATAATAACTATGTATGATGTCAGGAGCTACTAGACTTATGGGGGGATCACTTCGTAAGTTATATAAATGTCTAACCACTATGCTGTATACTTGAAACTAATGTAATATTGAATGTCAACTGTAATTGAACATTTTAAAAAAATTTTAAATAATAAAAATAAATAGAAGCAAAAAATAATATATATACTATGTAAGTACAATTTAAAGAATAAAACAAACCACATACTAAGCTGAAGAAAAAAACATCACTAAAAAAACATACTAAGCTGAAGAAAAAAGTATCTGTGAAGCTTCTACTTGTCCCTCCTTGATGCATTCCCTTCACTCTCCTCTCCTCATTTTGTGTTAATCTTTCTCTTGCTTTTTTAAAATAGCTTTACCACATATATTATCCCCAAGCAATATATTATTTATCTTTTTGTGTCTCTGAACTTTTATAAAGGAGATCATATTATGAGTATTTTTCTATAACTTGCTTTTTGCATCTGTGATCTTCCTGTGTTGACAGATGCAGCTGTAGAGTTGTCGTTCTTTCATTTTCACTGCTATATAGTATTCCATTGCAGGAATGTCCTATAATTTGCTTATCCACCCTACGGCAAATGGATATTTGGGTTGTTTCCAGCTTGGAAATATTATAAACAACACTTATCTATGTCTCCTGTCGTACATGTATAAGATTTTATAAGAATATGTATATCCATAAGGTATGTATATCTTTGATTTCATAAGGCCAAACTGTTCCAAGTGGTGGTTTGTACTGATGAACACTCCCACCAACAGCTTGTGAGAATTCTCCTCGTTCTACATCCCTGCCCCTGCTTGATATTGTCTGTCTTTTAAATTTCTGCCAGCCTGGTGGCTGTGGAATTGTATCTCATTTTGCTTTTACTTTGCATTTCTCTTATTACTAAGGAGGTTGAGCATCTTTTCACACGCTTGGGGTCCTTGTGTATCTCTTTATTTCTGAAATACTTGTTCATGTCTTTAGCTAATGTAAGAAATTAAGTTGTCTACTCTTATCTGACTGATTTGTGGTAGCTCTTGACAGATTCTGGACATGAATTCTCTGCCAGTTGTATGTGTTGTAATTGTCTTCTCCTGGTCTCCAGCTTGTCTTCTCACTCTGTGTGTGATGATTTTTTGATGAATAGAAGTTTTTAATTTGAGTACAGTCAACCTCAATCTTTTCTTTTCCCTTCACTTTTGGTGTCTTGTTTAAGAAATTATTTTTTTACCTGAGGTCAGAAAGAGAGTCTCCTGTATTTTCTTTAAATTTTAAAAAATTCCAAATGTCTTTCTTAGGCCTGAGCTCCTGAATCTTTACATAAAATGTTTCTTGTAAGCCTGGGGTAATTTCTATTCCTGTGGGTCTCCTCTCAGCACAGAGGGCTTTGACTTCTGACAAGTGCCAAAAGAAAGACTCCATTCATGGAGTGGGCGCTGAGGGCACAGCTCTCAAAGGCCGGGTGGGTTCTGTGCTCTCCAACGGCCTCAGGCCTCTAGGGGGCGCCTTCACCCCAGACACACAGCTCCCTGAAGCCTGCTGGGCTCGGTGGAGCCCATCCCGGGGCTCCTCTGTGACCAGCTCCTGTCCCCGGTGCCCTTACCTCCCTGCAGGCTAAAGGGACAGCACCTCTGCACAGACTCATGCCCTCCTCCCCTTACCCAGCTTCACCCTGGGCCTGAGCTGCTAGGGACAAGGCCTCTCTTTCCTGTTCTTGAAGGAACCACATGCAAGCTTCCTAGGCCATCTTGCTTTCAAATCTGTCCTCCCACCTCTTGATCTGTCTCCTTTCATGGAATCCTCCTGATACCATATTGTCTTTGGGGGACAACTCAGCAAAGATTTGTTATTGGGTCAGATGCTGCTTGGTTCAAGCCTACCCCAAACCACTGCAGCATGTAACAGATGGAACTGCAGGCTCCCCAAAAGGATCAAAACACTTAGGGACCACAAGAGACATAAAATGTAAGGTTGAGCATAGTATCCTTTGCCTGTTTGAATATTCGATTTTGCCTTATCTTTTCATCTCCAGCAGTTAATAGAGATAGCTTAAGTGTTTCCTCTTACCTCAGATTTCTTATCTGTAAGATTGAGTTAATAATCACTGGCTTACAGTTTTTGAAAGGATGAAATGAGATAACACAGCTAATGTTCACTGTGCCTGGCATATAATGAGTCTACAAATGTTAGTTTCCTTTTGTCTGTGCTTGAGTTCCTCAGAAAACAGCCTGTGGCCAAGCTTATACACAGATGCTTTATTGGCTGGCTTCATCCCGCGGGAGCAAGAGGGAAGGGAAAAGGAAGTGAGGCAGGGAGAAAGTAAGAGCAAATAGTGGATGGTGCTACTGAGTGGGCCATAGCTGCTTCTGAGGTCATGTGGGAACCCCTGGAGGAAAAGAGAGCACCTTGCCTGCTAGCACCTTTCCACCTTCTATCTCTCATTAGTCAAGGTTTGCCCTGTGGGGTGATGACTCCCCTATACTTCTTGTCTATTACCTGAGACTTCCAGGCAGCCTCTGGAGAAGCCAAGACCTCTGTGAATCACGGTGGCTCAGGCCTGGGCATCTGAGCTGCTGTGCCTCCTGCTGCAGTGGGTGGGATGGAAGTGTGTTCTGGCCCTCGTCCTTGGGGGAGGCTGAGGCAACCAGTGGCACCAGGAGAGGGAATAATGGTAGTGGCTGGTAGCGCTTATGAGCTCAAGAACAGGGTGAGCTACGTGGACCACTCAGGCCAAGACGCAGGGTGAGGAGCCGAGGCCTGGGACAGGGCAGGCAGACAGAGGGTACATAAACTGGATCTGGGACACCTGTCCCTTTCCTCCTGTATCTGTCAGCTCTGCTTCTCGGGACAGCTAGCACTGAGCACATCAGTGTGGATGAAGATATACCTGTGTTCATTCATTCATTCAACAGAGATTTGCAGGCTACCGAGGAGGGTGCAGAGGTGGATGACGCATCACGGAGTGCATCTTTTCATGCACTGTGCAAATACTGTGTTTGGGAAGGATGTGGTGTGAGTGTGTTCTGTACTGTGCCGGATGCTGTGGACAGTTATGGTACAGTTATAGGTTAGAGCCAGCAAAAAATTTTCTGTGAAGGGCTAGAAGGTAAATATTTTAGGCTTTGCAGGTCACATACATCTCCATTCCATTTGTTTACTTGTTTATACCCCTTAAAAAATGTAAAAACCTTTTTTAGCTTGTAGGCCATACAAAAACAGGTTGGGGGCCTGCATGTTAGTCTATGCTGCACTAACAAACTCCTGATCTAAGTGGCTTAACACGTTAAAGTTAATTCTTACTCACCCCCATCCAATGCAGGTCAGTGGCGCTCCTGAGCAGCTATCCTCTATGCAGTCACCTCTATCTTGTAAGGCGGCCGTCTATGCCATCCTGGTTACTGTGAAAGAAGAGAGGGTTGAAAACTTGTACGAGATCTTTTAAGGGCCACATCACTTCTACATACATTTTCTTGGTTAGAACCCAAATGGTCCCAACTCAACAGCAAGGGAAACAAGGAAAAGTCATTTTTCTGTGTGTCCAGGAAGAGGCAGCAGCATGGTAAAACATAGCACAGTCTGTACCACAGAGTAAAGAAAAGGGGAAGACATGCTCCTGTCTCAGAGGGCCTTAGGATCTAGCTGGGAAGAGATATGAGCATGTATGAAAAGTTGAATAACTTTTTACAGTTGCAGGTCTATGGCAACAGTATTCTGATGATATCAGTAACTTAAAAAAAAAAAAGGCTCCTAGCGATTTACCACCCCCCACCCTGATGAAGTATTTTAGTGTTTTAACAACCAGGAGGGCTCTATCAGAGCACATAGGCTAAACATCTGCGCTGCATTGGAGACTGATGGCAGCTGAGGATAGAAAGGCAGGTTAGAATTAAATTGAAGGGCTTTGAATGCCAAGGTGTTTGGAATTCCCAAAACAAAGATGAATGTTATTTTCAGAGACAAAGTTTAGGGATCCACCCCCACGATAGATATCTAATAATAAATGAATGATTAAATAAACAATAGGGTATCTATATAATGGAATAGTCTGTAATCATTAAACTCAAGTTTCTGATGACTCTTTAATGACATGGAATAAGTGAAAAGAATAGAAGATGTACAAAGAGTGTAATACCAATTTAGTAATTAAAAATATAAAGGTACTAAGACTAGAAGAACTAACATCAAACTGTAAATTGTGGTTATTTTTGGACGGTAGTACTTAATTTTCTTGTCATGAAGTATTTCTAGGTTTTGACTTTTTCTCTAATGAGCACACATTACTTTTTATAATGAATAACATATAATAAATGTCATTTTTCAAAAGCAAAGCTTAAACGTGTGCAGTTTGGGACAGTGGTTGCTGTTGTATTCTTCATGGGCCGGTGAACTCCACTGGTGTCTCCACAGTGTCTGGGAAGTGGTGTCAGACTCTGCCTGCCACAGAGCACATGGCTTCCTCCTCACTTTTCATCCTTCCTGAAAGGTCCTCAGGGGCACCTGTGATCCCAGCACTTCTCTGAGGCTTCTGGGGCCTCAGAGTGAACGTCTATATCAGAAAAGTCCACATGAGCACGAGCTCCAGAGATGTGAGATGCCAAAGGTTGACACAGAACGACGGGCGGTGGGAGCACATGCAGACAGAATGCCTCATTTTGTAGATGAGAAAACTGAGGCCTGAAAGAGGAAGGCTGTTGTCCAAGTCACACAATGAGTTAGTGGCACATAGAGACTTGGGCCCAGGTTTCCAGGGTCCTGTGTTCTGTCATCACTAGCCACAGGCCCGTAGACAACTGGGTTTTCTGGATTCTGGTCAGATTCATTTTTTGCCTACTCTTCAGCGACTACACAGCCAGATGATGTTTGGGTTAAAGGTCACTGAATCACTTCTATTTCTTGTCTATACAGTTTCGTGGCTCCCTGGATCTCTTTGACTAAATTCTGATTTTGTTTAAATCCAACACGGTGTCAAGAGGGTGAAAATATTCTCTGAAAACAGTCTGGCTGTTCCTCAAAATGTTAAATGTACAAGTTACCATATGACCCAACAAATTCCTTTCCTAGGCATTACCAAGAGAATTAAAAGCATATATCCATACAAAACGTGTACACCAGTGTTCATAGCAGCGTTATTCATGATAGCCAAAAAGTGGAAACAACTGAAATCAACTGATGAATGCATAAACAAAATGGGCCACGTCCATACAACAGGATGTTATTTGGCAATAAAAAGAAATGAAATGGCGATACATGCCAAAACACGGATGAATCTTGACAACATTTGCTAAGTGAAAGAAGCCAGTCACTAAAGACAGCACGTTGTATGAGTCCACTCATATGAAATGCCCAGTATGGGCAAATCCATAGAGACAGAAAGTAGATTAGTGGTTTCCAGAGACTTGTGGGTGGGGAAAATGGGAAGTGACTACTAATGAATATGGTGTTTCTTTACTGAGTGATGAAAATATTCTGGGATTAGATATTTGAGGAAAGCCACAATAAAAAAAAAGTGTTGTAATATAAAGACCTATGTTTGAGCTAGATGTTTGAGCCTGAGAGCATTTATGAGCAGGTCTTCTACTCTGAAAGGTAGAGTGGAGTGGTGGAATAGGTCCTGCCTGATAAAGTGACTACTCAGATAACTAATTGGAATCCTTTCCACTAGTGGAATCTCTTCCACTAACCAGACCTAAGACCTTAGTCAAATTACTCACCCTTTATCCACCTCAGTTTTCCCATCTGTAGAATGGGATAATGAAGCCTGTCTTACAGGTAATTGCATGATCAATGCCTCACACTCCACATCTAGTTGCCTCTGGTTTCCCTTTCTCATCTCTAATCTCAGAAGTCACTCATGCAATACTGGGGGTGCTTGCACCCCCTAGCAAGTACAAGGAGACCTTTTTCACACCAGTGTTTAGAAGCTTTTCTAAGTGAGTGCTTCTCAGACTGTAACATGCAGAGGAATCATTTCTTTCCCATCACTTATCTCAAACTCTGTAGGTTAGTGACTAGGACAAAGCTTCTCACACTAAAACGTAGGTCAAATCACTTGGGGGAACTTGTTAAAATGTAGATTCTGAGTCTCTGAGACATAGGTCTGGGGTGGAGCCTGAGATTCTGCATTTCTAAAAAGCTCCCAGGTGATGCTGTTGTTTCTGGTTCTTGAAAACACCAGCATAGCATAGTACTAAGTCTCTGGAAATATTAAGTGAGAATGATTTATAGAACCTTCCTCACATAGCAAACTTTGAATATCTAGGTAAGGTAGATAGAGATAAATTAATACAGGTTTCATAACTATAATGCTTACAAAGATAGAGTCTAAGATACTATACAGATTTTTTTAAAGTCGTTTAAGGTATTCACAAAAATATTTATAGCCTTCCATGAGGGTCCAGAGTTGACATATGAAATTCTATTTGTACCATAAAAATGAATAGTTGCAAGTAGTGTCCATATTTTCCAAGTACAGCTTGCATCTAGTATCTCCTTTAATCTCCTTTACAACAGAAAGGAAGGCAAGGCCACCTCTTCTTTGCAGAGGTGGACCTGAAGTTGGGCGGGGACTTGAAGAAGGAAGTCACTTGCAAGAGAGAGGGGAGGAGCCTTCCAGCCAGAGAAGAATGTTTTCAAAGACTCTGGAGTGAGAGGACAGGGCCTGGCTGGCCTGTGGGGTGCCTGGGGCAGGGAGGGAGACAATTCTGGACAACGGGTTGCAGCCACTTGTGAGGGATTAGAGTGCCCAAGTAAAGAGCATTGGTTTCTGTTGGCTTAATGGGACACTGAGAGTCTTTAAGTAGGATAGTGACATTATAGGATGTGTCTTATTTTAACTTTTTTTGTATATTGTCTCATTGTGATAAAGACTATTACAATGAACTATATATTTAAAAAGTTTCCACTTCTAACATGTTTTTAAAGTCATAGGGTGTACATCAACATCCCAGAACAAAAATAGCCATGGTATTTTATTTATGTAGCCAATAATTAAAAGTAGATACATTCTATGTATAGCTATTTTAATATAGTAACAGTATACGTTTTCATTTCTATTGGATTATAAACCCTGCTAAATAATTGTGAAGTCTGAGCAAATCTGCCAAGTCTATAGAAGAATATGGCTTACTATTTTTACTTGCATTTTCAATTTAAAAATAACTTTTTTTGGAACAGCTTCACCCAGTAACTATTGACATGCACCTATGCTTACTGGGCATACAGTGTTTTCCCACCTCTGCAGTGACATACGCAAATAACCTAGTAACTTCTATGCTTTTAGAAACAGTAGCCAAATTTCTGAATAGAAGTATTTTCCCTGGTTCTTCACAGCTCACCTTGACTATTACTTGGATATTTCTAAAACTACTTTTACCTCCTCCCCTTTCTTTTTTTAAAAAAATTTTTATTAAAAAATTCAAATCTACAGAAATGTGCAAAGATAAAATAACAAACAGCTGTATACCCTTCAATGATATTCACTCTTAAGAGTGAATCCTTATATGTACATACACATACATATATGTACACACACATATAAGTTTTCTTCTGAACAATTTGAGAGTAAGTTACAGATATAACTTTTCTTCCCTAAATACTTCAGCATGTGACTTGTAAGAACAAGGATATTCTCTTATATAACCACAATATAATGATCAAATTCAGGAAATGTAACATTAATATAATACAATAGTATGCATTCTTTAATCAAACTTCTCCGATTAGTCCAACAATATCCCTTAAAGCAAGTTTTTTTTTAAAAATCTAGTTTCCAATTTGAGATCACACATGTCTTATTGACTTTTCATTCTTTTTAATCCTCTTTAATCTGGAAGTATTCCTTAATCTTTCATGATATTGACATTTTTTAAGTTTATGGGTCAGTTGTTTTGTAGCATGCCCCTCAATTTGGATTTGTCTGACTATTCTCTCATGATTACACCCAGTTTATGAATTTTGGGCAGAAATAGTACATCATACCAGGAGGCACATGACGTCAGTTGTATCATCATTGGTGATGTTAACTTTGATCATTTGGTTAAGGTTGTGTTTCCAGATCTCTCAACCCTAACGAGACCCTTTTCTCTTTGTAATTAATAAATAATTTGTGGGGAAAGACTTGAGACTGTATAAATATTCTGCCTCCCAACAAATTTTCACCTGATGGTTTTGGTATTTTTTGAGGATTTTTTGCCTAAATCTTTTATTAGTATAATGGTCACTAAATGGTGATTTTCTTACCTATCACGTCTTCTACATTTATTATTTGACATGAAGAAGAGCTTTCCTTTCCCTTACTATTTGCTACTGTTTACTTACTACTTATATGTATGTGTATATGTTTGTATTTATAAGTATCAGTAGGGGTTAATAGATTCTATTGATAGAAAACGTGTTATAACCTTCTACTGTTATTATTTATTTTGATGTCCAAATTGTTCCTGATTTGACAAGTAATAACTCCTTTATGGTGGCCACTGGTTTTATTTTTTTTTTTAATTTTTATGTCCCAATTCAGCAATACGTTAAAAAGATCATACACCATGATCAAGTGGGATTCATTCCTGGTATCAACATACACAAATCAACTAATGTGATACGCCACATTAACAAAATGAAAAATAAAAATCATATGATTGTATCAAATAGATGCAGAAAAAACATTTAACAAAATCCAGCAGCCATTTATGATAAAAACTCTTAAGTAAGTGGGAATAAAGGGACGATATCTCAACATAATAAAGGCCATATATGATAAACCCACAGCTAACATCATACTTAATGGGGAAAAGCTAAAACCATTCCCCTTAAGATCAGGAACAAGGCAAGGTTGTCCACTTTCTTCACTTCTATTCAACACAGTGCTGGAAGTTCTAGCCACAGCAATCAGACAAGAAAAAGAAATAAAAGGCATCCAAATCAGTAAGGAGGAAGTAAATTGTCATTACATGCAGATGATATGATACTATATATAGAGAACCCTAAGACTCCACCAAGAAACTATTAGAGCTGATAGATGAATTTAGTAAAGTAGCAGGATACAAAATTAATATTCAGAAATCAGTTGCATTTGTAAATACCAATAATAAAACATCAGAAGGCGAAATTAAGAAAACAATCCCATTTATAATTGCTTCAAAGACTATAAAAAACCTAGAAATAAATTTAACCAAAGAAGTTAAAGATCGTACTCAGAAAATTATAAGAAGATACAAATAGATGGAAACATGCTCATGGATAGGCAGAATTAATATCATTAAAATGTCCATACTGCCTAGGGCAATATAGAGATTCAACGCAATTCCTATCAAACTACCAAGGACATTTTCCACAGAAATGGGACACATAATCCTAAAATTTATATGGAACCATAAAAGATCCTGGATAGCCTCGGCAACCTTGAGAAATAAGAACAAAGTGGGAGGTATAACGATACCTGACATCAAATTATACTACAAGGCTACAGTATTCAAAACAGCATGGTACTGGCATAAAAACACACACATAGGTCAATGGAACAGAATAGAGAGCCCAGAAATAAATCCATGCCTATATGGCCATTTAATCTATGACAGTGGAAGCAAGAATTTATGGTGGGGTGAAGACAGTCTATTCAATAAATGGTGCTGGGAAACCTGGACAGACACATGAAAAAAAATGAACCTCCTTACACCATATACAAGAATAAATTCAAATTGGATTAAAGACTTAAATGTAAGATCTGAAACCATAAAACTCCTAGAAGAAAATATAGGAAGAAAGTTTACAGACTTTACCTGGAGTAAGGTTTTTACTGATATATCCCCTTGGGCAAGGGAAGTAAGAGAAAAAATAAACATGTGGGATTACATTAAACTAAAAAGTTTTTTCACAGCAAAGGAAACCATCAATAAAACAAAAAGGGATCCTACTGAATAGAAGATATTTGTCAATGATATATCTGATAAGGGGTTAATATCCAAAATTTATAAAAAACTCACTCAACTCCAAAAAAAACAAAACCCAATTAAAAAATGGGCAGAGGACGCGAAGAGACATTCCACAATGAGATACCACCTCACCCCAGTCAAAATGGCTATCATCAATAAATCAACAAACAACAAGTGCTGGCGCGGATGTGGAGAAAAGGGAACGCTTGTGCACTGTTGGTGGGATTGCAGATTGGTGCAGCAACTATGGAAAACAGTATGGAGGTATCTCAAAAATCTGAACATGGAGCTACCTTATGACCCAGCAATTCCACTCCTAGGTATCTATCTGGAGAAATCCCAAACTCTAATTTGAAAAAATTTATGCACCCTTGTGTTTACTGCCGCACTATACACAATAGCTAAGACATGGAAACAACTGAAATGTCCATTGGTAGACAACTGGATTAAGAAACTGTGGTACATTTATACAATGGAGTATTATGCAGCCATAAAGAAGAATGAAATCTTACCATTTGCAACAACATGGATGGACCTAGAGGGTATAATGCTAAGTGAAATAAGTCAGACAGAGAAAGACAAATAACATATGATCTCACTTATATGTGGAATCTAAAGAAAATAATAAATGAATGAACTAATCAGAAACAGTCTCAGAGACATAGAGGAAAAACTGAGGGTTGCTAGATGGGAGGGGGGTGGGGATAAGGAGGAAGGTGAGGGGATTAGAAAGCACAGTTGGTAACCACAAGATTGCCACGGGGAAATGAAAGTCAATTTGGGGAATATAATCAGTAATGTTGTAAAGATTTTGTAGGGTATCTGATGGACACTTGTCTCATTAGGGAGAGCACCTCAGGGATGATGTAGGTGCCTGATCACTGCACTGTACACCTGAAGCTGAAGCTGAACAATAATGAATGTCAACTTCAAGTTTATATATATATGTAGTTACAAGAAGTGGAGTACAGCATTAGGAATAGAGACAGTGGAAATGTAATGACTGTGCGATGTCAGAGGGGTAGTAGATGGGGGGTTGTCACTGTGTGAGGAATATAAATGATAAATGTCTAACTTTACATTGTTTCGTATACCTGAAACTAATTTAAAAAATTTTTATGTCCCTATCAGTTCTTTTAAAATTAATCAAAGTATTTCCCATGAAATTTTTTTAGCATTCCCTCATTTTCCGACCCCACAAAATTGTTCCAGGGTCACCTTGTATTTCCATGTCCTCGTCCTGGAATTGACCATTTCTCTAAGGAGCCCTTGTTTCTTTCAGTGGAGAATGGTTTTTAGAAACCAAGATTTGGGTGCGAGGTGTGGTAGAGAATATATTTTAGAAAACTAAACTAGAACTCAGCAGGGCACGTGGGACCGTGTACGGGGAGCCAGACATCAGGCTTCTCCTTCCTGCTTGTCTGCGCTGGGTGGGGCACTGGGGCATCAAGACTTTCTACTCACCCACGTTTGCTTCCCTGAGCTGGGCTGGATGCAAGAGGCCCGGCCGCAGAAATGCTGGAGCCATTCTTTGTGGTCTCCTGTCGTCTTTTGCTGTCTCCTGGATACTGAAGTCCCTTGGGTTCCACCTTTGGTAAACCTGAGAGCTTGTCCTGCTCTGAAACTTCCCAACCTTCCCTACATCCAAAAAATTCACCTCCCTCCCAACATTTTCCAATGTGCTCCATTCTTTGGAAATAGGAATAAGAAGATTTGGACTGAAACTCTGGTTCCTCCACCTGTGTGACCATAAGCAAGTTAATGTTTCCAGGCCTCAGTTTCCTCATCTTTAAAATGGAGGAATAATCTTCAATATCATAAAATAAATTAATATGAAAGTGTTTTGTGAACCATAACATCTCCATAAAAATGTAAGGGGCTATGATTGCTAGAAACTAAATCTTCCCATGTACTAATAGCTTAACGAGTTAACACTCCTAAATTACCGAGGCAGCTTGAGAAACTTGGGGATTACTTTGAAGCCTCAGAGATGCAGCCTGCCATTAATTATTTGTGTGACCTTGGGCAAAGTCATTTAACGTCCCTGGGTCTCCATTTCTTCATTTGTAAAATGGGATTACAACACTTACCTTGTAGTTTGTTGCTGGGTGTCTGCTGAGTGACAGTGCTTGCTGGACTGACGGAGCTGGAGGCAGTGAGGTGAGGATTGAGCTTCAGAGCAAGAGGACACAGGGCCAGTGAATCTCAGTCTTGGCTGCACATAAGAATTATGTGGGGAGCTTCTTAAAAATCTCGATGCCCAGGCTGCACCCCAAGCCAATAATATCAGAATCTCTGGGAGGTGAGACCAAGCATCAGTAGTTTTTAAAGCTCCCCAGGCAATTCCAATGTTACCCTGTTTCCCCGAAAATAAGACCTAGCAGGACCATCAGCTCTAATTCATCTATCTTTTGGAGCAAAATTAATATAAGACCCTGTATTATATTATATATTATATTATATTATACCCGATCTTGTATTAAAATAAGACTGGGTCTTATATTAATTTTTGCTTCAAAAGACGCGTTAGAGCTGATTGTCTGGCTAGGACTTATTTTCAGGGAAACATGGTAAGTGAGCTAAAAAACCCAACTCCTACTGTTTCTTCTCTTCTTTTTCTTTGGGACCATGACCCAAACGGGTAGCTAATGGTGGGCACCCTAGGCCTGGCGGCAAGGTGGTGAGGAAGGGACTTCAGGATAAGCAAGCCTCTCAGATCCACTTACACATAAGCAACTCGGCCTTGGGGCTGCCTGTTTCCTAAGTACAGTTCCATTGAAGTTGTTGAGTGACATCACGTGAAAGCTAAAAAGGTCAGATTGCAGTATAATGCTGATGCCTCCCTCCCTCACCAGCCCCTCCCCACATACATAGGATCTTATTTTAAAAAACTCCTTAATGACAGTTATATACCGAAATGTTGTTGGAGCTGCCTGTTCAAAACAACAACAATATACTTAAATGTATAATAAGCACATCATGCTTTCAACCTGGGGTTAGACAGAATTGTCATCTTGACCACATGTTGTGCTGCCAGGGAGAGGCTTCCAGGAGACCATGTGGGTGCCCTCCAGCCAGGCCTTCCCAGGCTGGTCTGGTCTCTGGCCCACATTTGAGTAGTCTGCGTTTAGGAATTACAATGAAGTTTTGTGTCTATATTGTGTTCTTGCTAGCACGCTTCCCAAGTGGCTATAATTTAATGCCTCTACCCCTAAAGATGGGTGGTGGGGGGGCACTAGCGCCTTGCTTTGTCAAAGGGGTGGCAGGAAGAGCCAGAACAAGATCCAGGAGTCTTGGCTTCTAGAATCCCTCTCTCCTCTTGGAGCAGATGTCTTTGCTTCTTGGCGGTCCTTCCCTTTCCCAGGTAAATGCCTGGTTCTATCTATAGTGAGGCTGCTGGGTAGGTCGTGCAACAAACAGTGCAGGTGGTTCTCACATTGTCTAGATGGCAGAACCCCTAAAGGCTGTCGTGCTCATTCAGCTACTGTGTATTGATCACCGAGTATTTGCCAGGTGCCTTATGTGCGCTATTGTGTTTAATCAGCCTGACACCCTGCAGGATGGATATTATCCCAACTTATTTTCCAATGATAAAACCAAGGCTCAGAGAGTGAAATAAGTTGCCCAAAATTACATAGCATGTAAGCTGCAAGACCAAGACTGGAACCCAGGACTCCACTCTCAGCACTGAGCTACACTGTTCCACGAGGCCCAGGTTATCAGCACCACCACCCTCTTCTCTGGCTTATAGAAATATCAGGATCCATGAGCAAGTCTTGCCTCTCCACAAAACAATCAAACCAAGAGGTAGTACTTGCAGAAGTCCTGCTGTCCTTCCAGAATGATTTCCTCTTACCTCTGCGACCACCACCACACAAATGTGACCAATAGTTACATAACAGGCAGCAAGGAAAGGCATTTCTTCCACCCTGGCATCAGGGGACTGTTCCCACTCTTCTCTGGAAAGTTCATTGCCTGGATACATCTAGAACACGCCACAAGCCATCAAGACATGTTTCTGGTTTTTGCTTTCAATGTGGTCTCTTTGCATTTGTGCCCGTCCATTTCTGGTCCCTCTGGGCAGCAGAGGCCAGAATTATAATGAATTTATTTTAACATCTAGTCTTGATTTTAAAAATTCATCTCCGTAGAATTATACTCACAGCATTAAAGCTGGAAAGGATCCTAAATATTACCCATTTAAATCTCCTTGATTCACAGTTGGGGAAACTGAGGTTTAGAGTTGTTTAGATACCCTCTAAGGCAACACCGTAAATTAGTGGTCAGAACACAGTATTAACTATGAAAGACTGAGTCATGGGCTCCCCTTCCCCTTCCTCTCGGCCTATCCCAGAATTTCTTTCCTCTCTGACACTTTGGTTCCCTTTCTAGAACTTATTTCTGGGAACTGTGGCATCTGTGGGTGGGTACAGAGGAGGGGACAGGAGATCACTCACCCTCAACCCTGGGTCACCGCAAATGCAGCCTGGGAGGTGGGAGTCGCAGAGCATCTTTGCCTCCAAAACCAGGAACATTTTGAGGCCACAACTCCACGTGGTAGGAGAGGGACAGGGCACAGGGCAAAGTCCCTGAAATGGATGCCAGTACGAGGAAGCCATAGTGGCAGGGAAATTCAAGTCCTGGGTCCTGTTCCCCACTTGCCCAGAGGATCAGCTCTGAGCTCCTTGGGAGTTTGGCTCCCGCACAGCCCCTGGTGTGGCAGGTGCTCAGTGAATTATTGCCTTTGAAACCACCTGGGAGCCACACGAGGAAGCCAGGTGTGTTTGTGAGGTGTCTCGTCCTGTTTGGGATGAAGAATGGCATCTCATTCTTATTCTGCAGATTCAGTTCTGAATGACTTTAGCTGCTTTTCAAAAACCCAATCTGCCTTTGAAGGAAGAAGATTGGCTACTGTTGATAAGAATCAAAGTGAAATGCCACAGGCTTTGAAGGCATTTCTTGGGGAAGAGTTCCCAAAAGGTTTGGAGCAATGATTCTCAACCCTCTGCCTGTTAGAACCACTGGTGAGATCTGAAAATTCCCCATGCCCTGGCCTAATTCAGTCAGAATCTTGGGAGGTTGGACCCGGCATTGCTATCGTCAAGCGCCCCCTGTGGTTCCAGTGCACCAGGTTGGGACCCTTGGTGGAGTAAGTGGTGTCTCCCAGGCTGCTGACATTGAGCAGGACAGCAATGATTTGAAGAGCTAAGTTCCCTTGTGATTGCTCCAAACTATCCTTAACCACCTTGTCATTTTAGTTGACCCCTGGCAGTGGGGCACACCTGGGTCCATTTCATCGCTCTGATTTGATTCAGGTGCAGTCAGATCCTGCACCATGATTGAACAGTCCTAGATGGTCATTCATGGATGGCTCCAGCCTGTTACATGCCTTGAGGAGGAAAAGGAGGAAAGAAATGGTCTGTAACAAATTAGAAGGGTCTTGCTGTCATCCCATTGACAGGTCCCAAGCATTGCTCTCTTTGCCTCTTCATCTTTGCTGATGGAGAAATCCAGGTGTTTGCTGGTGATCTTGGGAAAGTGACTTAATGTCTCTGGTCTTCAATTTCTTCATCTGTAAAATACTGGAACAATACTGACCTCATAGCAAAGAAGAAAGGAGTACATGAAATTATGTTGATGAAACACTGGCCCAGTGCCTGCTCCTAGGAAAGGCACTCACTGAATAGCTGCTAAAGTTTGTATACACTGATTTGCCAGGCCCTTTATTATAACACAAAAGACTTTGAGTTTATTTTTAAAGAGGATTCTATAGCGGTCAGTTCCATTTGGCATAGGAAAGGTGAAGAATTTCCACCTTTCCCCTTCTAACTGTGCAGATGTGAATTACTGAAATCATAGTTAGTCGCTTATAATAATTGTGTCCCTCCAGTGGATGTTGATCCAATATTTCCCTTCCAGGGGTGGTCACATTTCAGTGCCATAATGGGAAGCAGGGGGTAAAAGTCCTCTAAGACATCATCTTTCTTGATTGAAAGAAACAACTCACATCTTTGACATACTTTCAAGTCCTGACTGTTTTCAAAGTCTAGCACAATAGAGCTGAGGGGAGGAGATCCCTATCAGCAATAGTCACATCCCTGATGTTTATCAGATGCTTTCAAAGCATCTCCCATATTCACTGCAATAACCTTGAGAGGAAGGCAGGGGAGCCTTCTACCTACTTTACAGATAAAGAAACTGTGGACTAAAGTTACTCAACAGAACTGGGGCTGATGTATTTGATATTTCCAAGAAAGCACACTGATTCCAGTAGCCCCAAGAGGAGAGACTGAGTCTACTTAGTAACTATTTATAGCTATGAACTATTTACTATTTATTATATGAGCCAGGCACTGTTTGAGTGTTAGGAAGGACAGTGCGTGAGACAGATGTGGTGCTGTCCTCATGGAGCCCACGGGTTAGTGGAATTTGACCAGGATAGTCACTCTCTGTCTCCAATTTGTTCCTCTGCTCAGGGCCGTTGCTCTTTCCAACCTGACCTTAGCAATGAGTCTCTAATGTAAATCTCTGCTGGGCACACGCTCCAGAAAAGGCAGCTCCTTTTGCTCATCAGCCAGACCCAGGCCTCCTCCAAGCCCACGGCTTCTGGCACCTCCCTCAGTTTGGTCAGCTGGTGCCCTCATACGGCCCGTGATCAGCGCCCCCACACATGTCGTCTTTCACGTCTCAGACGTTTGGGGTCTGTGGTGCCAATCTGGAGCCCCATGGTCAGAGGCCCGTCCCCGCTTGTCAATCCAAAGCTAACAGAGGAGCCTCCTCAGTAGATATTTCCTTCACCACAGTTTGGGTTATGGATCCTTGGCCACAGGCCCGGTGACTTCTGTGTCAGGTGTTGGAGGTGGAAAAGCAAGGGAGAGGGAGGCTGGGAGCTATTTTCATCTGTTCCAATGGCTTAAAACACCAGCTTCTGTTGTGCCTTATTTAGATGAATAGTTTTTGCCCTAAAAAAAGTCAAAGCTGTGACTTAGTTGCGCTTCCAAGTTGCTCAGAATGGTCTGGGCTGCTGTCTGGAGCTATTCTGAACGTCTTTAGATGCTGTGAGGTAGACACCGTGATTACCTGAAAGAGATTTTGGGAATCATCCCCCTGGATTTTGGGGCCAGGATAAAAAAACACTGGTGTTTGGGAACCCAGTTTGTTTCTGTCCACTCTTATTTTTAAATAGCCATGGGTGGGAGTCTATTTGCCGATTCGGAGAAAAGTGTGTTTCTAGCCTTCCAAAGCAGAGGGTATGGGACTTGCAGACATATCAAGGTGAGCCCAGACACCAGATCCCACCTGGGGAACCACAACGTTTACGTGCACCAGGAACATGTTCTCTTAGGGAAAGGAGCCACGTGGCACTGCCATGGTGGGTAAACACATTCATTTCAAACCTTTTCTCAACACCATGCTGACCTGAGGGAAGATTCTGGAATAGGGCAAGTTTGCCTCTGGTGCCCTGTTCTGCCCTCTGATTGCTGCACACCCCCTACCCCGGCCTCGCTGTTGGGTACTGTCCATGCCCTGCTTTCCCAGACAGTAGCCTTGGCTCCAAAATAATCTCTTTGGCTTGCCACACTGATCTCATTAAACAATTGCTTTTTATTCATGTAGAACCCCCTCCAGTGACAGGAGAAAAACGCATTCCTCATTTTGTCCCAGTGTCCAGCCTGCCTAGTTTCAGGATCTAAGAGGGATGCACAGACGAGAAGAGGTAGCCTGGTGGTTCAAATCCCACTCATGCTACTTCCTGGCTGGGTGACCATGGTCTAAGGCTCTCCACCTCTTTGAGCCTCAGTTTCCTTTTCTGTGACAAGGTCTTGGGGCCACCAGTCCACAGAAACATTCCTATCAACAGTTTCAGAAAAATGCAAACAACAATGGTGGGCCTTGAACACGCTTTGAAATCAGCCTTTGGTCGCAACGTCAATGCTAACACTACCCAACCATCTGCTCCAACATGGACAGACTTGACTAAGTTACAGCCAGACAGTGAGGACAGCAATAATGCTCAGAGGCGTGTGTAACGCCTGCAATGCGGGCTCTCCAGCCAAATAAGGCACTCAATAAATATTATCGTCACTAGTAGTTTACACTGTAGAGTGCTCAGATGCAACATCTAATTTGCATTTGATTTCTACAACATCCTGTGAGAGGCAGAGAGTCATATCCTTTTCACAAATAAGGAAACTCAGATTCAAACAGATGAAATCAAACAGATGTCTCACCAAAGAACAGAGCCTGGGTTTTCTGAATCCAAGAACAGAGCTCTTTCGATTGTTCCCTGCCACGTGGACAAAAGTACTCTTAAAACTAAACAACAAAAGCTCATTACACAAAGCTCATTAGAGTCAACGTACAGGTCAACATTTTTGAAAATTTATGTCACGGGTGAGATAAAATCAAGCAAAGGTTTAGACGTGGCTTTTGAATGGTGGGTTCCCCACTCCAATGTTTGCAGCTTTGCAGAGCTGCAAAGTCACATATGACCTGCTAGGTGACAAAGGTTCTCTAAGGATGACCTCAGAGAGATGATGAGTTTCCCCTAAGGTGACTCTTAGGAACAGTCTGGGCTCTTTCTAGGCTGCTGGTAGGTGAGAGGGTGAGAAGAGAGGTGATGAGAGGTCAGATGATTGCTTCCAACCAGCTGTATTGAGGGAGTTTTTTCACTAGAGTACAACTGCCCTTATTAAATTCCCACGTCAATTTAAAAATTAAAATTAACATATTTGGTTAAAGGCAGAATCTAATATTCCAACCTGAAAAATGGTTCCAGAAATACAGAGGAGCAACTGCAACCAGAACCCTCTGCCTGTGGAAACACTGGTGGCAAAGCACTGATTTCTTCATTCTGTTCCTTCCATCCATCCCTCATTCTTTCATCCAACACGTATATATTAAGCTCTGACTGTTCAGGCCACCTCTTCAGAGCTGTGTGTGGCTCATCCAGCAGTCACAGTAGCCACAGCTAAGAACAGTAGCCCTGGCGTCTGCCCTCAGGGCCAGACCTGGCTCAGAGCGCAGTGTGGCCTCTGCAGTGTGTCCCTTCCCTCCCTCCTTTCCTTTTAATCTGGGCCAGTGTCCTCAGATGTGGCGAGGATGGTGATTTCCCGAAGCACAGCTGTTATTTTGTTTCCATATTCAGCCTACCTGGATGCCATGTGTTTAATTTCCAGGCACCATTGGACCCTGTTTTATCTCTGCTTCTTAGAAACAGGTCCTTCCCTACCACACACACCCACACCCCTTCATCAGAAGAGCCCAGAATGATGTCTCCCTGTTGTCGTTGTCAGGCATCCACACCCAAGTCACGAGGCTGTCAGGAGCATGATGCCCGAAGCTCCTCTCCACAGACAACAGGCAGAGGAAAGTGGGGGAAGGGAGGGAAAATGTGAAGCAAAACTGGACTGCACACAGCACCAGGAGGCAGGAGACCGGGGTGCTTCCTGGCTCTTGTCCTGGTTCTACCAGTAACTAACTTGCTCTTAGATCCCAGGCAAGCAGCTTCACCTTTCTCTTTTTCAGTGTCTTTACCTATATCTCAAGGATGGGCACCTACCTTTGGCGACCGGGCAAAAGGGGGCACCACTAGAGACAATAGGATGTCACATTTTAAAAGGTTCCAGTCCTATCTAAAAATTAGTTATTGTAAATGACAGATTGCTGCAGGGAAAAAAGAGAGTCCTGCTGTTTCAGATGCCTGACGCCTACCGCTTGCTTATGCTTTTTTGTGACCATGAAATAAGATGAATCACCTCTGTGGTCTTGGGCTGGAGGTTCGTGCCCAGACAGTTCTAGAAAGGGCTGAGAAACCAGAAGTCGGTCACGCAACAAGTTCATTTGACTTACGGGGCAAGTACTTAGAGATAACGTGTGTTGGTATCTATGCATTTTAAAAATGCAACGTGGTTTCAAAATCTTTGACAAACATGTCTTAAAAGGCACCAGTGTGAGAATATTCATCTGTATAGGTAGATCTTTTACACGTCTTCTCATTGTCTGTGTGTACATCTCTGTTTCTTCCTATATTTATCCCACTTCATTTCGTTTTAAAATCATTTTGCCTTGTTAATCAAAACTACAATGAGATATCACCGCACACCTGCCAGAATGGCTACCATCAACAAGACAAATAGTAACAAGTGTTGGAGAGGCTGTGGAAAGAAAGGAACCCTCATACACTGTTGGTGGGAATGCAGACTGGTGCAGCCGTTATGGAAGGCAGTGTGGAGGTTCCTTAAAAAATTAAGAATAGAATTACCATATGACCCAGCAATACCTCTCCTGTGTATCTACCCCCAAAATCTGAAAACATTTATCTGTAAAGATATATGTATCCCAATGTTCATTGCAACATTATTTATGGTGGCCAAGATGTGGAGACAACCAAAGTGTCCTTCAATGGAAGGTTAGATAAAGAAGATGTGATATATATATGAGGTCTGACAATTACATTCGTGAACTTGTTGCCACGATAGATACCACGGCATCTATCTTCTAGAGAAGGAAACTGAGGCTAACCTTTTTTGATACCAGAGGGATTATTCATTATGAATTTGTACCTACTGGACAAATAGTTAACCAAGTTTATTATTTGGAAGTGCTGAAAAGGCTGCGTAAAAAAGTTAGACGACCTGAACTTTTCACCAACAATTCATGGCTCTTGCATCACGACAATGCACCAGCTCACACAGCACTGTCTGTGAGGGAGTTTTTAGCCAGTAAACAAACAACTGCATTGGAACAACCTCCCTACTCACCTGATCTAGACCCCAATTGACTTCTTTCTTTACCTGAAGATAAAGGAAATATTGAAAGGAAGACATTTTGATGACATTCAGGACATCAAGGGTAATACGATGAGGGCTCTGAAGGCCATTCCAGAAAAAGAGTTCCAAAATTGCTTTGAAGGGTGGACTAGGTACTGGGGTTGGTGCATAGCTCCCCAAGGGGAGTACTTCGAAGGTGACCATAGTGATATTCAGCAATGAGGTGTGGAGCACTTTTTCTAGAATGAGTTCTCGAATTTAATTGTCTGACCTCCCACACAGTGGAATACTGCTTGGCCATAAGAAAAGATGAAATGCTGCCAGTTGCAACAACATGGATGGATCTTAAAAGTATTATGCTAAGCAAAATAAGTCAGACAGAGAAAGTCAAGAACAATATAGTTTCACTCATATGTGGGATATAAAACTGGAAGCAACAAAGAAACAAAAACTCATAGACACAGACAACAATTTAGTGGTTACCAGGGAGTGGGAGGGGGTGGTGGTAGAAGAGAGAAAAGGGGATCAAATATGTGGTGATGGAAGGAGAACTGACTCTGGGTGGTGAACACACAATGCAATATATAGATGATGTATTTTAGAAATGTACTCATATATATTTTTTCATTAACTGCTAACTGAATTTTAGCATTCCCTTCACTGCTAAATATAGGCAACAAATTATACTAATATGAGCAGTGCTGTGACTTTGTCACCACTAGAAATCACAGATTTTTAAAAAATCAATTACATACAGTTCCTGCAGGTATCTAGAAACATTGTTTGTATTCATCACTATTCTGGGATTAGAGTAGATATTAGACTGGCCACTAGATCTTTTCACTTAATGTGCTAATAATGAAGAATACATGTTAACATAAGTTTGTTATTTACAATATTTTGATAACTATATTTCAATATGATTGATTTCTTTTGTAATCCTCAGTATTTTCTCTTATGTATTTAAAAACATTATTCTGATGCAGGGATCCATAGGATCCTGGCAAAAGGGCTTCCAGGACCAGGTAAAAATAATGTATGTGGTGAGACTTGATCTGGTTCTGGAAGTATTTTGCAGGTAGAGCTGGCAGAACTAGCTGATGGATTAAGTGGGGAGTGGGAAGGAAGAAGAGTCAGGACTCCCGGGTCTTTGGCCCAAGCAGGTGGATGAAAACTGACATTGTTACAGAGAAGAGGCAGATGAGGGGAAGAGCAGATTTGAAGGGGCAGGAAATAGGAAGTTCCATGTGGGGCATGTTGATTATTGGACTTCCAAAAGCAGAGGTCCAATAGATAGTCACATATATGAATCTAGAGCTCAGGACAGAGACTGGGGTTGGAGATTCGAATTTGGGAGGCATTAGTCTATAGATTGTATTTAAAGCCATAGGACTGGATGTAGTGAATACCACGGCATCTGTCTTCTAGATAAGGAAACTGAGGCTAAGAGCGTGGTGCCTACTATGGGGGTGCAGAGCCTGTTCTTTAAGCTTGGTCTTCCTCTACTAGGCAGCACCTACTCTGCTTGAGAAGGTTGAAAATAACCTAGTGCAGTGAATCAAGCTCTGCGTATAAGCACCACTGCAAAGAGGAATTATTTGATAGAAGCAGGCCCTGTACTGAGTCTGGTATTGGAAGGGTGAAATACATGAAGTGTCCTTCTATCTTGCCAGGTGAACATCCTTCTCCTAATTCAGACCCGTGGGTGCCTGTGGAGCCCATTTCACATGCGCTGGACTGCTCCAGCCACAACGTATTTCAGGCAGAGATACTTTAGAAAGGTGGTAATTTAACTGCACAGCCAGAGATGTTCTCATACACGATTGCTCACATTGATGCTAAACCTCAAACATTATTTACCAGAAACACAAGGGTGGTTAGTAATTTTGTTTTCAGACACAGACGTGCAGAGCAGTCCCAACCAACACAACTGACTGGGCCTCGGTTTCCTTATCTGTTAACCACTCAGGTTCGCTGAGGTGTAATGAACATCCCCAAGGCTCTAAAATGAAGTTTCACTTTTCTCTGAACTCGCTTCCTCTTGTGTGAATGCCCAGCAATTCTGGGGAAGTTGTCATCCAAGAAGAGGGGAGGAGAGTCTCAGGGGAGAGCATCAGGGTTTCTGTTCCTGGCTGGCTGCTCTGATCTGAGGTAATCTTTTCTACGTTTTGGGGTCTCCATCCTTTTTTTTTTTTAGTTTATTTTTTAAATTTATTGGGGTGACAATTGTTAGTAAAATTACATAGATTTCAGGTGCACAATTCTGTATTACATCATCTATAAATCCCATTGTGTGTTCACCACCCAGTTCTCCTTCCATCACCATCCATCCTTTTTAAGTTTCTGAATAAGAAGGGAAACTTTCAGAAGTGACTGGAGAGATGAATTTCATGATTACAGAACACTCTGAGCATAATACAGAAAATCCAGAAGAATCCTGTGCTTGGATCACCCTAAAAGTATTTCTCAAGTATATTGCATCACACAGAACATGGTATTCACATAAAGATAAAATGTGGTGTAGTGGAAAGAATATGGGCTTCGGAGAAAGGAGACCTGGCTCCAGTCTCAGTGCTGCCACTTTCTAGCTGTGTGACCTGGGGGCGTTTCCAATTATAGCCACCACTGGGTGCCTATAATATGCCAGGAGCTTTAAAGAAAAGGTTTCTTCCCAGCATGATAATTACTCCCATTTTACACATCAGGATGCATTACATACAGTTCAGTGCAGGTCCCTAGCTGGTGGGTGTCTAGGATTCAAACATAGGGTTTTCTGGATGAGTCCAGTTCTCATCATTACTGCAGGGAAGCCTGGGGTGGGAAACGCATGGGAAGCACCTGAGAAAAAGAATTGTTGCTCAATGAACACCACTCTCCTCTCATTTTTGAGCTAAAACAGATAACATAGGCTCACAATTCACAATTCCAGAGAAGACTTTTTCTTTTTTCTTTCTTTCTTTCTTTTTCATTGGGGAAGGGGAACAGGACTTTATTGGGGAACTGTGTGTACTTCCAGGCCTTTTTTTTTTTTTTTCCAAGTCAAGGACAGTTGTTGTCCTTTCAGTCTTAGTTGTGGAGGGCGCAGCTCAGCTCCAGGTTCAGTTGCCATTTTCTAGTTGCAGGGGGCGCTGCCCACCATCCCTTGTGGGAGTCAAACCGGCAACCTTGTGGTTGAGAGGATGCGCTCCAACCAACTGAGCCATCCAGGAGCTCAGCGGCAGCTCAGCTAAAGTACCCTGTTCAATTTTAGTTGCAGGGGGCGCTGCCCACCATCCCTTGCAGGAGTCAAGGAATTGAACTCGCAACCTTGTGGTTGAGAGCTCACTGGCCCATGTGGGAATCAAACTGGCAGCTTTCGGAGTTAGGAGCATGGAGCTCTAACCTCCTGAGCCACAGGGCCGGCCCCCAAAGAAGAGTTTTTCATTCTTTACCGCCTCTTCCTTCCTCCCTTCCTTCTTTCCTTCCACCCATCATTTAATTTTCATCAGCATTAGAGTCATTGAAAAATATCTGTACCTTGCCCAGGAATCTACTTTGTCAGCAGGAAGTTTTGTGGGTCCAGCTTCCACACCCTTTCCTTCAGCAGGGCTGGGTTCTTCCCTTCCTCCCCAGGTCTGAGAGAGGAGCATTTTTGCTGATCTTAGAATCAGCTCATATCTGCTGAGCACTGACTATGGGCCAGCACTGCAGCTATCATTTTGGGTGCATTTTCTCACTTCATCCTCAGAAGAGACCCGTGAGGTAGGTACAGTTGATATTTCTATTTCAGAGGTGAGGAAACTGAGTCTTACAGAAAGCCAGTCCCTTTCCGAAGGCCACACAACTCACCAGGAGTAGTCAGAATTAGAAACCAGGTTTGCCTGACTCCTAAATTCTTCATGCCCCTTAGAAAATTGACATTTCTTCGGGCAAACTGGGGTTTTCCCATCTCCTCACAGCTGTTTTCTTTGCCCTCCCACGACCCTCTAAAATAGATTACCTCTAAAACAAAGATTTTTAGGGGTTCAGGAGGGCCTACAGCTTTCAGTAAACAGTCACTGTCAAAGGGAAAGCTCTGCGTTACGTGTCAAAAGCCACGTGGACAGCCACACCCCCTGACTTAGTAATTGTACCCCTGGGATTCTGCTAAGGTTATATTTAACATAAACAAAAACCTCCATGAGTATATTTATCATAAAGTTATTTAAAATTTAGAAGCAACATAAATGTCCAAAATAAGGAATTGGTTGTGAACTGTTATGCACGCATCAAAAAGACTGAACACTATGCCGTCATCAAAGTGACGGTTATTTAGACTATATAAAAATGGACAAATATTTATGGACATACCATATATGATTATGCGAAAAAAGTAGAGTGTAAAACATATATGCAATATGATTGTAACTAAGCCCAGTATGTATGCATGTGGGCAAGGTCTGGAAAGGAATTAATGAAAATGAAACTAGTGGTGTCAGGTTGGTGGAAATACAGGTGCTTTCATTTATTTTGTTTAAAAAAGCAGTTTCTGCTCATGGTAGAAAAACGCTCAAACAATAAAGAAGGTGTGAAGTTGAAAGTATTTCTACTCTCCAGTGGCAGAATTGAAATTACATTTTCTTGTGCCCTTTTCATGGATGAATTTTTAAATTTAAAAAGCTCCTTAATGCTGATTTCAGTTATAAGCACAGCAAAAGAAGTCATTTTCCCTCCCACAATAGCCAGTACCTGTTTCTTTCAGATCATTTGGATTCTTTTAGTAAAACTTTACTTTGCTTATTAGCATTTTTTAATTTGAAAAATTTCAGACATACAAAACATTTAGACTATAACGTAACGGTCATATGTATCCCTACTACTCAGTATAAAAAACACCACTGGTGTACACCCCTTAATCCCATCCCTCCCTCCTTCCCTGTTGGTGGTCATGACTGCTGAATTTGCTGTTCATCATATTTTTCTACTTTTACTATGTATATATAGCTCTCAAAATTATTTGCTCTTGTTTTGCGTGTTTTGTTTTTCTATAATTTATACAATAGTGTCTGTCTCCTTTCCAACTTGCTTGTCTCACCTTGTTTCACGTAATGCTATTCTTGTGAGCTTTATCCATATGGATACAAATAGCTTCCATTTGTGCTGCCGTTTGCGCATGTAGCAATCCCTGTCAGTGTCCCACCCGCCTATATCCCCTCAGCACTCACCATTCCCCTGCGCGCAGGCCTGCTCCCCACATCGTTGCCTGAGGTGTTTATTTGGCTGCTGGGGCATGCTCTGCTCCTAGCTCCCAGGAGCGGCCCTCACCCAGGCCTGAGAGGAGTGGTGGATAAATCCCTGCTCCCTCCCCTTAGGTGGGATACCTCTGAATGAGGCACATGCTCTACACTGTTTCCTAGAGTTCCAGGTGGGACTAAGCTCCACTTAGTTACCCACAGTGGTAACTTGTTTGACAATAGTCACAGGTTGGGTTCTCCAGAAGGAGATGCTGAACCAGAGCTCGGGGCACAAGGTGTTTACTAAGAAGGGGGGAGAAAGCAGGATTGGTCAGAGGGAGAAGCAGAACTGCCATGCAGGCCAGACGAAACCTTGGCTGGCCTACAGAGAGCTAGGGAGAGAGTAATGGCCTTCAGAGTGTCCCATGATGGACCAAAATGGCTGGGTCTTTATACCCTGCCTTGCTCAGTCTCCAGCGATGGGCTGCCCCAGGGAGGGCATGACCTTGGGCGAAGCTGCTCCTGGTAGCTGAGGTAGACCCTGAAGGAAGTGACAGCTGGAGGCCATCTGCTGACCTCAAACCCAGCAGCTGGGCAGCAAGGCCTTCCTTGAGGGGGCTCTGGGAAGCATGTTGGGGAGGAAGAAATTTTACTCTTCCCTTTTAGGTTCTTTCAGCTTGTCTAATAATTAAATCTACATGAGACAGATTAACAAAAGAAAATAACCAAGTTTAATTACATACATATATATTGGAACCCCACATATAAGAGAAGTCAGAGACCCCACAGACATGGGGAGTTCAGAGACAGAAAGGTAAAATGAGGTATATACAGAAAGGTTGATTACACAGTGGAAATTTCGTGAACTTAATTGTCTGACCTTCGTATATTAAGGAATAAGGTAATGCCTGAAGTTTCAGAGGGGAGGATGGTAATTTGCAGGATGATAAGAACCGTGTTTCCCTGAAAATAGAACCTAACCAGAAAATAAGCCGTAGCATGATTTTTCAAGATGCTTGTAATATAAAACAAGCCCTAATGCGTCTTTTGGAACAAAAATTAATATAAGACCCGGTCTTATTTTGGGGGAAATGAGGTAGGGCTTATTTTATATTACGAGCATCCTGAAAAATCATGCTAGGGCTTATTTTCAAGTTAGGTCTTATTTTCAGGGAAACACGGAAGAGTAGATATTTAGCAATTAGAAGTTTGCCTTGCCTTCTAAATAGGTCATAAAAGGTTATCTCTGGTAATAACTCTTATTTTGGGCAAGGCCACAACTTAAATTCTTTAAAAGAGAGGTAAAAGTTTCTCATGAGCCCACAGAGTCTTAATTGCCTTCAGTTCAAAATAATCCCCATGCCAAAGTAGCACATCTTGGGGAGGCCTGCCTGCACTGACGCCCTTCACAACACATCCAGGTGTACCACAGGAACACATCTTTTATTGGCTTCTACATCTGTCACACTTTCCTGTCACACATTTGGGATCATCTCCCATGTAAACTACTTATACTCGTTTCCTTGACTCAGGGTTTGCTTTTGAGGGAACTCAAATGAATACAATGAATAAATCTCAGTGTACTTATACATTCTCCGATTAATGGACATCCATTGTTTCCAAGTTTTTGGTACTACAAACTATGCTGCTGTGGGCGTACAAGTCTCCTTGTGAACATGTTCTGGGAGTTCTAAGGTAAATACCTACGTAGAGGCAGAGTTCTTGGATTACAGTATATGCATGTCTTCAGATTTACTAGGGGTTGTACCAAGGCCCTGTAGCTAAGGTCAAGATTGAGGGTGTCGATATACTTGGGGGACGGCCTCAGGTTGAAAATTTTTGTGTCAGATGGACTTCATCACAGCCCAGTCTTCATAATTCCGTCTCTAGAGTTGAGTTTCTCAAACTTTAACGTGCATACAAATCCCCTGGGATCTTGTAAAATTGCAGATTCTAATCCAACAGGTCTAGACTGGGACCTGAAATTCTGTATTTCTAAGCTTTGAGATGCTCTTCTGCTGCAACATGGACCTCACACTGAGTAGCACCGTTTAGAGAATAAGTCTGATTAGGGGGCTATCAAAATATCAAAGAAAAAGGATCTGTAGTTTTTGTTTTTTTATTTCTGACCACTGTTAACAGAATAGGGTGAAAAGAGATGGCATAACAGGGAACTGGCCTGTGGGCTAAACCGTTAAGATACTAGAGGGTGTGGGGTGTTAATACTACTAAGCATCTAGGGAATACTGGTGGATTTTGGGGGTACTGTAAATTCCAGGTTACTCCTCAACTTTTGTCATGGGAAAGGTATAGACCAGAATGGTCTTATAGGAATACAGTTCCGTCTTGTTAAATGTCAACTGATTTTTCACCTCTTTTTTTATTGTTGTCCCAGATACAATGTTTGCTGTCAATTTGAGGGTGCTGTGACATTTGCCTTTGACAAGTGTGCAGGTTAGGTGGGTCTGTACTTAAGTCCTCAAGGGGGTAGACCTGCTGGGCTACTTTGAGGATTTGCAGCCATCGACCAGCCATGTGGGAGGGTTCTCTGTCCACTCCCATAAATGCAGAGGAATATTCAACATCAATTTAAAACAATTCCATTTCTATACATGATGGTGTAACAGGATTGAATTTACCCTCCCAAAACAACCAAAAACTTGGACAAAATATTTGAAAAAATGGCAACAAATGATATGGGGAACACATGAGGTGACCCCTGCAGTGACCTAGCTCATTGCCTGGAGAAAATTTTCAGGCTGTGACATATGGAAGGGAAACATAGGCAGAGCCCAGGAAACTCTATGAGTTGAGTAAACACTGATGGGGTCCAGGGAAGCCAAGGCAGCTAGAGCTCACAGGGCAGAATAGCAGAAAGGAGAGAGCTGAACACAGAGAGAACTCTGAAGGTCTGTAGGGGGGCCCCCTGAGTATTCATATGAGTACTGGTCAGTCCATGCATGTGAGGAATCTTGCTGAGACCAGGGAAAGAGTCACCAAAAATGCATTTGAGGGAACAGTACTTAGAGCTTACATAGAGCCAAAAATAATGCCTGTTCCCACCAGCCAGAGAAGAAAACATAATTCGGGAGGCTGATTGGAGTACCAAGGAGGGTCTTGCCTTGGGGAAAATTTTTAACTCTAAATTAAATGCAGCTCTGACATGGCCTAATAAAATTTAAAAATAAGACCTGAAATGATCAAACTATATCCAAGTAACTTAACTGCATTCCAGAACAAACTTAAGAATATTCATATAAATGCAAAAATATTCAACATCCAACATAGTAAAATTCATACTGTTTGGCATCCCAACAAAAGTACCAGGCATGTAAAAAGGCAGGAAAATACAATCCAGGATGGGGAGAAAAATCAATTAGTCAAAACTGACCCTGGAAGAATACAGATAATAGACTTCATAAACAACAATATTTCTAAAATGTTATTATGACTATATTCCATATCTCAAGAAGATGGAGGAAAGACTCAACATGATAAGTAGAGATATGAAAGATATAAAATAGACCCAAATTGAACTTTTAGAGAGGAGATCTACAATGTCTAATATGAAAAATGCACTAACTAGGATTAATAGAAGATTATACATTGCAGAAAAAAGAAGAGTGAACTTGAAAACACAGCAATAAAAACTATCCAAATGAAACTTAGAAAAAAGACTTTAAAAAATTAGAACATCATTGAATTGCGGGATAACTTTAAGTGGCCTAACATATGTGTAATTTAGAGATTGGAGTCCCCAAAATAGGGAGTCAGGGGGTCAAAAATATTATTTGAGGAAATAATGGCTGAAATGTTCTAAATTTTATGAAAAACATAAACCCACAGATCCAAGAAGTTCAACAAACCCCAAGCACAAAAACATGAAGAAAACAACATGGAGGCACATTAGAATCAAATTGTTTAAAAGACAGTGATAAAGATAAAATCAAAAGTAGCTGAGAAAAAAGACACGTTATTACAGAGAGACAAAAATAAAATGACAGAAGACTTCTTGTCAGAAACAAAGCAAACCAGAAGACAGTAGAATGACATTTTTAAAGTACTAAAAATAAAAAAAGATCAAACTAGAATTCTATACCCAATGAAAATATCTTTTAAAATGAAGATGATCAAGAGAATGGGAAGACAAACCACAGATTGGGAGAAAATATTCACAAAAAACATAACTGCTAAACGACTGTTATCCAAAAGATACAAAGAACTCTTAAAACTCAACAATAAGGAAACAAACAAATACAAAATGGGCCAAATACTTAACAGATACTTCATCAAAGAAGATATATGAGTACACATGGCAAATAAGCATACGAAAAGATGCTTCACATTATTACCATCAGGGAAATGCAAAAAAGAACAACAAGATACCACTAGACACCTATTAAAATAGCCAAAATTTGGAACACAAACAACAAAATGCTGGTGAGATGTGGAGCAGCAGGAACTCTCATTTATTGCTGGTGGGAATGAAAAATGATACAGCCACTTAGGAAGACAGTTTGGCCGTTTCTTATAAAACTAAACATACTCTTACCATGTGATCCAGCAGTCGTACTCCTTGGTATTTACCCACAGGGGTTCAAAACTTATGTCCACAAAAACACGTACATGGATGTTTACAGCAGCTTTAGTCATAATTGCCAGAACTCAGAAGTGACCAAGATATCCTTCAGTAGGTGAATGGATACATAAACTGTGGTACATCCAGACAATGGAATATTATTCAGTGCTCAAAAACACGCGCGTATTACTAAGTAAAAGAAGTCAATCTGAAAAGACTGCATACTGTATGATGCCAACCATATGACATTCTGAAAAAGGCAAAACAATGGAGATGGCAAAAATATCAGTGGTTGCCAGGGGTTGGGGTAGGAGAGAACAATGAATAGGCAGAACACAGAGGATTTTTAGGGCAATGAGAATACTCTGTATGATACTGTAACAGTAGATACATGTCATTATGCATTTTTCTAAACCCATAGCAAGTATAATAACAGTGAACCCTAAGGAAAACTGTGCATGTTGGGTGATTATGATGTGTCAATGTAATTTTATCGATTACAACAAATGCACCATTGTGGTGGGGAATGTTGATAATGGGGGAGGTTATAAGGGGTTGAATGCATGTTTGGAGGCAGGGAGCATATGGGAAATCTTTTGTGTCTTCCATCCAATTTTGCTGTGAACCTAAAACTATCCTGAAAAAACCAAAATCTTAAGACTAAAGAATTATAAAAGGAAAAAAGATAGCGGAAATACTTTTTCAGATATACAGAAGCTGAAAGAACTCATCACCAAAAGACTTATTTTATAAGAAATATTATTGGAAGTCTTAGAAGCAGAAGGAAAATGATACCAGAGGGAAACCTGGATCTACATGGAAGAATAAAAAGCATCAAAAATGACAATTACATGGGTAATTTAAAGATGTTTTTCTTCTTAGCTAAATTCTTTAAAAGATAATTGACCATTTAAAGCAAAAATAATAACAACATCATTATGTAGAAGTAAATGTATGAGAACAATAACCTAAAGCCCAGGAGGGGAGACACAGAAGAATACTGTTTTAAGGTTCTTACCGTGTTTCCCCGAAAATAAGACGCAACCAGAAAATAAGCCCTAGCATGATTTTTCAGGATGATATCCCCTGAACATAAACCCTAATGTGTCTTTTGGAGCAAAAATTAATGTAAGACCCAGCGTTATTTTTGGGGAAACACTGTATATTATCCATGAAGTGGTATAACACCCCTTGAAGGTAAACTGTGTAAGTTAAAGATGTATATTATAAACCCTAAAACAGCCACTAAAGTGGCACAACAAAGAGTTATAGCTAATAACAAAGGAGATAAAAATGAAATCACAGAAAATTTTGATTAATCCAAAAAGAGGCAGAACAAGAAGGGGAAATGAACAAAAAATAGATGGGAAAAGTAGAAAACAAATAGCAAGGTGGCAGGATTAAAGTCAACCATATAAATAATCACAATAAATGCAAATGGGCTAAATATCCAAATTAAAACAGAGGTTGTCATATTGGATAAAAAAGCAAGACTCAACTATATACTGTCTGCAAGAATCCCACTTTAAATATAAAAACACAAATAGGTTAAAAGTGAAAAAATGGAAAAAATATACCATGCTAACACTAGTCAAAAGAAAACTGGAGTGGTTATATTAATACCAGAAAAAGAAGATTTCAGAGAAAGAGTATAACCAGAGATAAAGAGGGTAATTTAATACTAACAAAGGAGTCAGTTACTCAAGATGACATAAGAATCCTAACCATTAGTATACCTCATAACAGAGCTTCAAAATACATGAAGCAAAAAGTGATAGAACTTCAAGGAGTACTAGACAAATCCACAATTATTATTTGAGATTTTAAAACCTCTCTCTCAAAAACTGATAGGAGAAGTAAACAGAAAAATCAGACCTAAAAATCTAGTTTAGTTCAACCAGAATGGAAGGTGCAGGAAAGGAGTGAAAATGTTATAAAAAGTAAATTGAATGTAAAAGATTCCATATCCTGTAACCCCATTCATAGGAAATATCCAGAGAAGGCAAATCTAAAGATACAGAAAACACATCAGTGGTTGCCTCAGGCTGGGGTGGGAATACAGATCCACAGCCGATGGGCGTGAGGGGTCTTTGGGGTGATGGAAATATTCTAAAACTGGACTGTGGCGAGGATTGCACAACTCTTTATTTACAAAAGAATCACTGAGTTGTACTCTTAAAATGGGTGAATTTTATGGTATACAAATTATACTTCATTAAAATGATTTTTAAAAAGTGACTTGAGCAGATCTCCAGATTACCCAGCGATATTCCCTTAACATTTGTAAAGTACTTTATTGCATAAAATATTTTCATATGCATTATCCCATATAAGCCTCGCGATATCCTTGTGACGAGATATTATAATGATTCTTGTCGTACAGTGGGGAAACTGAGACTCAGTGTTAAGTGACTTAAGTGGAAGTGATTTAAGTTTGTAGTCCTGCCCCTGCACAATTCCGTCACCCGCTAAATCTCAGATCTATAAACACCTGTCTCCGGGTACTGTACTCAGGAATGGAAGCAGGGCCAGACACCCATTTTTCTCGTCTGTTCTTCTGTCTTGTCATTGAGCTGATCTTGTCTCTGGTCACCCCACTTTGTTGGGTGTGTGTTCTGTGGTGGGCCCTTTGGGTAAAGCCTCCTGAAGTAGCTGCTTCAATCCTAGACCCTTTTACTGGAGGAAGGGGGTTAATCCTTAGTTGGAAAAGTGCTGGGGACAAGTCGGGAGGAGTGGGTTGAGGCCAGGTTAAGGAGTTTGAACCACATCGTGTAGACCACCAGTAGTTGTTAAGCTTGGCTATGCCTCAGGACCATCTATGACCAAGCTTTTAAAAATACATAGGCTGGAATTCAAGGCCCGTTTTATGGAATCAGATTCTATAGGGCTTGGGGTTTGAGCATCAGAATTTTAACAGAGCACTCTTATGCTTGACAGGGTTGAAATTCTTGCTGTAGGCAGTGAGCAGTTACCAAAGGACGAGAGCAATAGCACCATTTTAGGAAAATTAATTTCGTAATTGTGGGACAGAGAGGAAACTTGGTAATTGTGGAGGCAAGGAAACTGGTTAGGAGACTGTGGAAATGGTCCACCGGTGAGCTGTGAGAAGGCCTGAAACTGGCTAGTGATGGGGAATAGAATGAAAGGGGTGAGAGTGGAAGACATTTCAAAGTTTTGTAACATTTGTGTGGTAGGGAAGGGCAGGGAGAGAGAAAGAAAAGACCAGAAATTAATGGTTTTGAGCAAACCTACTAAAGCAAACACTTTTCTTTACTCTCTCTAGTCATTAATTCTTTATTTGGGAGAGTGAGGCCTACAACAATGTATTCAGTGTTTCCTTTGTTTGTTCTGAGACTCACTGATAGATTCCAGCTTTTCAAACTGTGCTATAGTTATTTTTTAAAGGTACTCAGCAGTATGCCAACAGGTGAGCAAAAGCCAAAGGAAACACATGGCATCTCTCTCTAGACAGGGCTTATTTTCTCTTGAAAATTCTGGTCCTTATAAATCTAAGATCCAATTTGTTCACTCAGTCTTAGCTATTCCAGACCCAGAGCTCACCGGGCACTTACAAATCGCCGTTACTGTTTCGCCTTTCCCAGAGAGTGAGGCCTCGTCGTCAGAGGAAGGGGCCGAAACAGGGACATCTAGCCTCAAGGCCATTTGTCTCTCTCCCCCACCTCTGAACTTGGAGACGCTCTCTTGTAACTGGTTTGTCTATTTGTAAAATTGTTCCTAGTTGCTTTGAGAATTTCCAACTGAATGTTGCCTTGTTAATGGGAAGCCAGAACTAGGGATTTCAGAAGTAAAACAACAATTTTGAAAACAAAACATATATAAAGTTTTAGCATCACAGGAGGAATTTTTAGGTGGAGAGGTCATCTAATCTCTCTGACATCCTTTTTGAGGTCTTTCATTGGGTCCAGAGATGTGCTTATTGATCCTCTGGGCCCAAGATAGCCAAAGCTTTTCCCCTCGGTTCCCCAGTTGATAAGGAGCTGGCATTGGCACCCAGTACCAAATACAAAGGCAGTATATCCTTAAATCAGGGCAGTCAAGGGCCTTGTCCTATACCCACTGCTTTACAGGACCATCTGCTCTGGCCGTCTTTAGCTGGGACCTCCCCACAGAGTGAAAACAAGGAGCCAAGGGGAGCCAAGGCCAGGGGCCTTGCAGGTCAGGCTCTGGGGTCCTGGAATTCTCTGCTGAAATGACCTCAAGCCCTCTTCTAGGGCCTTTGATGAACTCTTCTCCAGATCCACCCTCCCAAATGTGGGCAGTGTGTCTAATGTGCGCACCCAGGGGCCCAAGAGGTAGCCAGGGGGGGCTCTATGGGTGCGTGCGATTGAAGTTTGGGTTGTTTGCACACATGCATGCGAGGCTGTCTGTAGTAAGGACAGAACTGGGGGTACATAGAGAAGTAGCATGAGCTGTTGGCCAGGGAGCCCCTGTTTAAATTCTTGTGTTGGCCCCTGAAAATGTTAGTGTGGGCTTGCCAAGGAAGAACAAATGGGAAATGTCCAGAGAAAATAAAAAAATCATGAAACCAAACAAACAATCCAATTAAAAAATGGGCAGAGGACCTGAACAGACATTTCTGCAAAGAAGACATACAAATGGCCAATAGACATATGAAAAAATGTTCAACATCACTAATCAGCAGAAAAATGCAAATAAAAACCACAATGAGGTATCACCTCACCCCGTAAGAATGGCTATCATAAACAAGACAAATAGTAACAAATGTTGGAGAGGCTGTGGAGAAAAAGGAACCCTCATACACTGTTGGTAGGAATGCAGACTGGTGCAGCCGTTATGGAAGGCAGTGTGGAGGTTCCTCAAAAAATTACGAATAGAATTACTGTATGACCCAGCAATCCCTCTCCTGGGTATCTACCCAAAAAATCTGAAAACATTTATAGATAAAGACATGTGTGCTCCAATGTTCACTGAAGCTTTATTTACGGTGGCCAAGACATGGAAACAACCAAAATGTCTTTTGATAGATGATTGGAAAAATAAGTTGTGGTATATATACACAATGGAATACTATTTGGCGGTAAGAAAAGATGTAAAAGGACCATTTGCAACACCATCGATGGATCTTGAGATTATTATGCTGAGTGAAATAAGTCAGACAGGAAAAGTTGAGAACCATATGATTTCACTGATGTGTGGTATATAAAACTGAAAACAGAAAAAGAACAAAACAAACAAATGAAGAAACAAAAATTCATAGACACAGACAATAGTTTAGTAGTTACCACAGAGAAAGGGAGGAGGGGGTTGGTAGATGAGGGAAGATCCAATATATGATGACGGAAGGAGAACTGACTCTGGGTGGTGAACACACGATGTGATATATAGATGAGGTATTACAGAATTGTACACCTGAAATCTATGTAACTTAACTAACAATTGTCACCACAATAAACTTTAATTAAAAAAAAAAAGAATCATGAAACCAACACGTTTACCAGAACTCCTGTTTTGGTGCAGAGAAAACTATCCCCAAAGTCACTGCATTGCTAAACCTGGACTTAAAGCTCAATTTATTTTTTATTTTAAAAAGCAGATAAAATATTGATTATTCTAATATCTGAGATTCGTTTAAAAATGGTGATAATAGGTCCCCATGCTATTGTGAGGGCAAAATGAGAACGCAGGCAGGATCTAGTGGAGGGAAGCGCTACACACTCATATGATTTTTCTATTTCCCTCCAGATGGTCCCTAAGATAATGTTCAAAGCTTTACCTTTTCCTTCATTTGTCTTACACTGTCTGATGGGATATAGTTAATAAAAAACAGATACTAAAATGTTTTTAAATGTCAAGTGAAGACAAATGAGGACTTGCTCTCCCACAATATGACAGCAAAGTGTAGTCCAGGATCAAAAGCAATCGGTTTTCTACTTTTCAAAGCTGCCAGAATTCCCTGAGGGGTGTACACCAGGCAACTAGGGGACAAGCTTACAATCTGAATGATATCATCGTCACAGCTCACGCCAGAACCCAGCTAGGGGCATCTATCCAGTCTGATGAAGATACGATTTAACCCATCTTGTCTGAAAAGAAAGGAAGAGCTGTAAAACCATGCTGCTGAGCCATGCAATCCGCTTAAATGTGAAAATACACGACCCGCAGAGAGTATGCAAAGGCCAGTGAAGTTGTAGGGGAGCTGCGATTACCCGAAAGGGAGCCCTGGTCTGCAGATGTGGTGGAAGGGAGTGGTCCTGAGCACGTGGTGCCTCTCGGGGCTTGTGGCCAGATGCTCACCAAGCTCCTTATGGTTGTTCAGGCTTGTGCACAGGCAGGCACCCAGCCAAATCAACGCGAGTTATCACAGCTACCATTTATGGAGTGTCTCCATGTGCTAAGTACGCCGTAGGTATACATTATCTCATTTAATCCTCACAACATCGTGCATTGGCTTTATTATTCTCATTTCACAGGTAAGGAAACTGAGGCTCAGTGGAGTGAAGAAATTTCCCAAAGATATGGAGTTGGAAGTGGTGGGACCAAAGGCTGTCTATCAAACAGTCTGGTGACAGAAAGTCAGAAGTGCCACCAGGGGGATAGACGGTACTCTCAGGGAGCTTTATTTCATACCTGGGGTTTTCATACTTGCAAACACTATCAGAAAATGCATGTTCCTAGGGGCACCATGCAGCCTGGCATGGCTCCCTCACACAGTCGGGGTCTCCTGGACCAGGGCCTCCTCCACACCTCTGGAGGCCCCTCTGTGGTCACCAAAACTGAGCCTGGAAAGTGCCCGGGGCCATCGTCAGCTCTTGCCTCTTTAAGCAGCAGGTGGGGCTCCTGCTGGGGATGTGCCAGTAGGAACATGATTCTCCACAAGGCCTGCCTATCAGCCCTGTGCGGCAGAAACAGTCCCTGGGGGATTAGCAGCTCTCCAGAACCAAGGCCTACTTGTTTTCTCAAAGGACAACACATCCCTTTCCTCTGCAGCTCTGTTTCAGGCTGCCCCACTTTGCCCTGGGAGAGAAGGAAAACCACGGTAGATGGCTCCCCCCCAGTCCTGGTGGTTTTTAACCCTCTCGGAAAACAGAGAGAATACATCCCTGAGGGGGTCTGGGTGAGCCCAGGGGGAGGGCAGAACAGGGGGTTCCAATGCTGATGTTCAGTCCTGGGCTGCGTCAGGTGGATGGAGCGTACAGGAGTGGACGGAACCATGCCATGCATGGAGAGTGAGTGTCAGAAGGCACCAGAGGAGAGGACGGGCTGGGGGTACAGGAGGGTGAAAGTGAAGATGAGGAGGTGAGGCAGGTGGGCAGGAGCCCAGGGAATCAGCAGGCTCCAGGTGGAAAAGAAGTGAGGGTGTCAGGATTTGGCTAGAGGGGACAGGTTCTTGTGGAGCTGGCTGTTCCTGGTTGCTGGGTCCGTGGATTTATCAGAATTAAAAGAGAAAGAGACAAGTCATTCCAATTGTTCACTCCTATGAGGCATGTTGTACAAGTTAAACTAAAAACCCTATAGCATTCAAAACAAACTTTTACACATCCTGACCTCCACTTTCCTTTCCAGCCTCATCTCCACCAGTTCTCTTTTTTGTATACCCTACACCCCAGTCAAAAACATCTGTGTTCCTTTATATGCCACACTCTCCTACCTCTCTGCCTGACTAAGCCATCTGCTCTCCACAAAGTGCCTGTTCTCTGGCTCACTGCCTGTGAAAATCCTGCTCGTCTACCTGAACAGGCCAGTCATGTAAGAGGTACAACCAGGAAGGTTATTGGAAACATAGTTATCAGACAAATGTAAATTAAAATAATAACAAGGCATCACACATGAAATCAGCTATGAAATCAGCAGATTAAAAAAACAAACAAAACCTCCCATTGCTGACACAGTTTTGGTTAAACAGGTACATCTATTACTAGTGACAATTGTAAATGAGGCCAACCTTTTGGAGAAAACAATGGAGCAATATATTCCAGGAGTGATAGAAATGTTCATGCTCTTTGACCCCCATCCATCTTACCTTGCAGAGCTTAGCTAGAAAAGGATATTAAAGAAGAAAAAAACTACGTGCATAAAGATATCCCTTACACCATAAAATTTTTAACTGTGAAAAAACTGGAAGTAGCCCAACTATTCCACAAGAGGGGACTGTAAAGGAAATTACTTCCACTAACAGGTGTGTTGTGATTATACTGCAGAAATCATGCAAATGTAGGGATAAGGGTGTGCGAGGAAACATAGTGAAAGGAACATTGCTACTTATTAGAGTATTATTTTTATTACAATGTTGTTGATACAATAAAAATCTCCTAGAGAACATGCTACCCTTCCTTCAAAACCTGATTTAACTTGTTCTCCCCTGGTTTGTGGTTTTATTACATTATACCTTGAATGTAATTATTATAGTGTACTTGTTTTAGCCCCCTTTGGACCATAAAACTCTTCAAGAGCAAGGACACTGTTTTTCTTTTCTTTGTCTCACCTGAACACTGGTATTTTCCTGGCACACAGTAAATGTTCAATAAATACTTATTAAGTGAACTCAACTCCTGTTAAGGATTATATTATGCTTAAAAGGAAAACTCACCAGATCACTCTCCCCATTCTCTTGTCTTTTGGCAAAAAGCACTCCGATAAATAGATATCTATATTATTTTTAAATATATGTCCTTCCTGGGAAGGAAAATTCCCATTTAAAAAGTTAATATTTTAACATCTGGAGTGAAACATAGATGCCATAATGCAAGCAACACTTGGAAATCTACTGAGGCTCTTGGGAAATTTTCACCTTTGCCTTTTAAACAAGATGTTTAAAAATTGAAGCCATGCTGAGGTTGGCCCCTTGGGGCCAACTGTATCCTGGCCTGAAGGAAAACTTTCGCCATGTCACTGGGCCCCCCAAAGCTGCTGTGCCTATGTCAGGGTGTGTCTTGTATGGGCCTAAGTGTCAGGGCTGGTGAGGGGACAGGAAATGTGATAAAATGGCAGAAGCCTATGCCTCCCAAAGAGAATAATGAGAATTTGCCGAGGAACAATTTTTAAGTATCCAGGCTTTTTTGAATGACAGTCGTGCTATGCACATCACATTAAGCTCCCACTTTACAGATTAAAAACTTCAAGTTCAGAGCTATTATATGACTTACCCAAGGTCACATAGCTAATGGGGTTGGGGGTCAGGACTCCAAATCAGCCATAGCAGCACCCTACCTATCATGCCTTGCAATTCATTCTAAACAGCCCTATTTTGGCTGTTTGTCCAGGATGAAGTCTTTCTTTTCCTTTTCTCTTTTTCCTTTTTCTCATTTTTAGAAAGCCAGTTAACATTTTTCCAAGATCATGGTGGGGAGGGAACGGGTAGATTCTTGCATATACAGATGTCTTCTTTAGTCACAGCCTGCAACCCAGACTGTTTCCACTTAACTTATATATTTATATTTTTTCTTGTTTTCATCCTGGCTTCCCGAGCCCATGATTTTACTCCTTGCCCTTTGAACTGCTGTGGTCATCAGTCATTTTCTCCCCAAGAAAATCACACACTCCCTTTTATCAGTGACTTTTCCTGACACTTGAGCGTGCAATCATTTCTAGGACATGTTTTCTTTAACGGAATACAGTCTTACATATTGAGGATAGGGCTTATAAATCCATATATGTATATTTTAAAGGAAAAGTAGTTGGTTAGACCTTAAAGGCAATTGCTTTCTGTCCCCCATCTGCGGGGTGCTTAGATTAGAAATGAACTTTTTAAGGGGATAAATAGTGGACACTCTAGGAATTTGCAATAGCAATATTAGGCAAGTGAAACACATATACATCAAAAACATATGCTACCTCTTCCAGTACCTAATCAGTGTATGAAAGTATGCGTCTTAAAGTACTATTATTATGAAATGTGTCCATTCTACACAAAGGATAGGAAATAGATATCAAACATCTGCGTGTCACCACCTAGCTAAAGAATATTACAGATGCAATGAAAGCTTCTCCCCATTCACATTATTCTTCCTCCTCCCTCCCCAGAAGGATTCACTGTCCCTATTAGTGTTTATCATTCCCATGCATGTCCATATTTTATACATAGCTTTACAATTTTATATGAAGTGAACCAGCTCTATGCACCTACAACTTGCTTTTTTGTTGTTAAATGTCAGGTTTCTGAGGTTTATCCATGTTGGCGCAAGTGGAAAAACACTGGACTCTACTCTTGGAAAAGTAAGATACTCATCCTTTGAGAGTGGAGCACTGGAATCGGGAGCACCCAAGGGAACAGTGGAATCATTATGTCCCATTTCACACTCAGGGGACACACAAAGTCACTTGCCCTGCTTACCCCTCTTTGCCTCTCTCTCCCTCCCTCCCTCCAGTGCAGGTATATTAAATGTATGTGTGCACAAGGTGATCCCTGTGTAATATGATATCTTAGACTGCAAAGTAAAAGTCAGGGTCTGTATTATGTATCTCAGCATTACCTAATGGAAAATGTAATTTTAAATGCTCTAGCAGCCACATTGTTAAAAGTTAAAAGAACAGGTAATTTTAATAACATATATAAACCTAATATATGTAAAACATTATCGTTTTGATATGTAATCAGTATAAAAATTATTTCTGAAACAGTTCACGTTTTTTATACCAAGTATTCAACATCTGATGTATATTTTACAGTTACAGTATGTGTTGATTTTGCACTGGCCATACTTCAAGAGCTCCATAGCCACAAGTGCCTAGTAGCTACTATGTTACACAGCACAGATGTACCTTTAAAATCTGACCTGAAAATACACACTGAGTAATCTCTGATGTGTCAATTTTCATAGTAATGAATGAACATCGTGAAGGTGCTTTTATCCTTTCATGAGACTAGAGGAAGAGTCTTTGCCCGGGCGTCTTCTGGGTGGCCAGGAGGATGCAGGGGAAGCAGCACCGATGGGCTGGGGAGTCTGGTGGGAGGATCCCACACTATAATCCCCTTCCATAATCTTAAAAATGTCACGACCTCCTAACCTTTCAGGGCCTCCGTTTCCCTCTCTATAAAATGTGAGGGTGAACTGGAATCATTTTAGAGGCCCTCATAGCATTGATGATCCTGAACTTTCCATCTCCCATGGCCAATAGGGACAGTGGCTGGCCTTCTGCCAAAGGGATGGGCTGCAAGTCGTCTTCCCGACATAGAGCACCCGAGAGCCTTTCATTAGAAAGTGACTCCTGCATGTTTCACGGAGCCTAAGCGTAAACCTTTGTTCTTTTAGGAGAACCATGATTCCACCCTAGGCCAGTCTGGCACCATAGAAGCCCACAGTCAAAAAGAACCACAGACCAACTGCCCTGGGTGGCATGGTCCAGGCGGCGCTTTATTTAGACGAATGCACACAGAGATGCTACAGTTCAGTCTGGGAATATGATTATATGGTTTTGATGCTGTGTAGTCTTACGGGAAGTCAAGAGCACTGACTGCAAATCCCAGCTCACACCAAATGGACTGTGCCCTGCCTCAGTTTCCCTTTTTCTCAACTTGGCAGTATAGCTGTTACTTACGGTACGATGGTTCTATCCTGGCCCCCAAATCCCTTTTTAAGGAAATAGGAGCCTTTACTCTAAACGCAACATAAATCCAAGTTTCAAAGTACCTTTGGCTGAAATGACCTTCAAAGTCAGGTGAGATCTCAGGCTCCATCCTTTTTTCTTCTTAAAGATCCAGTGGTACCAAGGAGGACATGTGGTCATGACTAGCCTGGGCGAGCCTTTGAGAAAAAGAAGGAGAAATGGTAACTTTTATTTTATTCACCCAGCTCTTATTGAAAGAGAGTTGGGTGAGTGTACCCCTGGAAGAAAGAATCCGTTCTCAGCTGCTAGCATTTTCCATCCCTTTTGAGGTGGGCACCAAAGGGATAAACTCTCAGTCATTGCTCTGTAGATAGGGGAGGGAAGGAGAAGGAAGGCTCTTTCTAATGTAAACGTCTATCAGCCATCGTAGGGGCCACTTGTCAGGGCACTCTGCTTCTTGGCAAATTGCCATTGGACATAAATGTAAAACTAATGCAGTCCTACATCTGCCTGCATTATCTGTTTAAAGAGACACATCATCACCCAAACCTTGTGGGCTCGTTCAGAAATTACCTTCTCTCTGAGAGCTCATTTTCCTGCACTGTCTTGGATTGACTCTCAGGGTTGTGACGTTTATTTTTATTTCAAAGGTAATTTAGAATTCAATTTAATTTAAAAAGTTATACACACATATACATAGATAAACACACACAAATCTGGTAAAAATTCAAATACTGTAAAAGAGTATTCCACAAAAAGTAAATGTCCATTCCATCTGAGCCAAACACCAACCTGTAACTAGTTTCCTGTGCGTTAATTCAAAGCTATTTTATACATTTGATATGTACATACATTTATATATTTTCAGACATTAACGAAAAGATGTGCTGTTTAGTTTTAAAGCTACTTTAACTCAAGACAAGGCAGAAAGGTAGAATCCTGTGGATTAAAACAGGAAAAAAAAAAAAAAAGAGGCCTGGGGTATAATTGTTTTAAATGATGTGTTGATGTGTTGAGTTTAAAAATATTTTGATGTGCTCCAAATCATGGAAAACAAGACGCTGTGAACCATGGACTATCCCAAATAAACTGTCCTGTATGATTATATATTTCTATGTTCACTTGGCAAGGTCATCTTAATGAGTTTACATAATAATATACAGAAAACAAGATACCAAATAAGCAGTGAGCAGGGAGGGGCGGGGAGGCGCAGAAAGTAGACGGTCTCAAGAACTGCCACTTAAAGAAGAGGTGTTGAGAAGGAAAAGATGAAAGACTGGAGAGGGAGGTGAACCAAGCTCTAGGCCAGTACACTGTTGTAGGGTTTTCTGCAATGGCTGAAATGACCACGCTGTGCACTGGCCAGTGTGGTAGCCACTGGGGCTGTCGAGCACTTGAAATGTGGCCAGTGTGACTGAAGGATTGATTTTTTCCTTCCATGTTGTTTCAGTTCATTTGAACTTGAAGAGCCGCAAGGGTTAGTGGTTACCGTACTCGACAATACAGCTCTGGGATTCGCAGCGTTTTTGGGAACATCAAGGAGCACAGAGAGAGGAGCATGAAAAAGGGGGAGGGAATAAACAAGGGGCAAGTAAAAGCAGAAGAGGAAAGGAGGAGAGGAAGAAGAGAGGAAAAGTGAGAAGCTGGTGGGTCTTGCCAGAGGAGGAGAAGGGAAGAGAATAAAAGAAATGGACAACAACAAGAAGTGATGGAAGGAGATGGGAAAAGAGAAGGACACCGTGGAAAGGCACAGACAGCTGAGAACAACGGTCTTAAATGACAATGAGTGACTCTGTACCCCTGGAAGGGAGCTGCCTACCAGTGGTGGCATTTATTCTGAGGTCTTTGCAACAGCAGCCCTGGCACGGCCCCTGGAGGGCTCAGTTCTGGTGCAATCTCCCAGCCACACGGAGCTCGGGAGGCCTGAACACCTTAATGACCTAATTTATGAAGGGAGCAGGGGTCTGCAATCCCAAGGACGCCTCCACTTTAACATGTAAAATAAAATAGTTTACTCCAAGTAAAACCCACAGATTTGATATACCACTAGGTGTCACCATTAACCAAAACGAGTTTTTATTTATTTATTTAACCTGCAACATTTGGTTTAAGTTTCTTCTTTGAATCTATACCTGATCTACTCAATTTATTTGGCTATGTTCTTACTTTGTTGTACCAAAAGCAAAGTGGTTTGTGCTCTGAGAGCGCATTAAACAGGGATACTCATTCTAATTTGGTTTATTTTTCTTTCCAGTTAAAAACTCTACTAAATGCCACAAGCATGATGGGTATGCACACACACACACTCATTCACTTGCTTGTTCACTCATTAAACATCTACTATGTGCCACGCAGGGGCCTCGTGTACAGCTGTGTATGTTGTACACTGAACAACTCCTGAGGGCACTGCTCACATAGACCTCAATGTGAATGGTGCTCCCTGAAGTTGTTCAACTCAGCAGCTCTGCAAGACTCTGGTCTGGTCCATGGGGACAAAAGCAGGGCCCTGCTTTTTCCTTCCTCTCTGTTTTCTCTCTTAGGAAAGATTATTAGTCTGAAACCTTCTTTGTAATCAGAAATATCTGTGTCCTGTGTTAATTTTGAGAGTTATACACACCACATGTTGCTTTACCTTCCATCCTCATAAGGACTAAACTTTCGTACCTTTTCAGAAAAGCAGTATCTCTCACTGAGCATATTTTATGAATAAAGCAATATGCTAAGCCAGCTGGGAAAATCAAGTCATAGCCTTTGCTCTTGAGGAATTCAATAAGAAGCATGTTCACACTTAAGATATAAAACAATATCCTTAAGTTTTGCATATCTCAAGCTGACATTTGACTAGAGGAGGAGGAGTGCAATTGAACATGAACCTATGGACCAGACCTCTAGACTCTACCCAGAGTAGGCTCTCTGAAGGAGTGTACCAGTTAGCTTTTGCTGTGTCACAAACCACCTCAGAACTTAGGGGCTTAAAACAACAAACATTTATGATTTCTCATGTTTCTGGGAGTCATTTGGACAGTTCTGCTGACCTAAGTTGGTGTGGCAGACCTCTGCGGTCTATAGGTGACTCCTCTGGGGTTGGCTGGCCTCACTCACATGCCTGAAGATTAACAGGGTGATCGGTCAAGGGGAACACAGCTGGGATGGCTTGTCTCTGCTTCATGTGAGCTCTCATGCTCTAGCAGGCTGACCCAGGCTTCACATGGTGGACTCACCATGGTGGTCTCACCATGGTGGTCTTAAGGTACCAAAGAGCAGCACGAGAGGGCAAGCTGCAATATGCAAGAACTTTTAAATTTCTGTTTGTGTTATATTGGTTTTTTTTGTATTGGCCAATGCAAGTTACATGGCCAAGCCTGGAATCAATGCGAAAGGTGTTACCCGAGGATGTGGATACAGGGAGGTAGGAGCAAATTGAGCACGGGGATTGCAACAATCTACTGAAGAAAATTAATTTAATTTCTCCTTATCTCAGTTTTTACCAAAATGATAATAATACCTCTTTACCTATTGCCCAGGGATGTAAATAAAATAAACACACAGAAGAAACTGCTATATATCAAAGAAAAGCGACGTTATAAACATTATTAATTTTACTTCACTTTCTTCATTTACATTTCCCATGTCTCTTCTACAACATGACTAATCTATCCCACTTATTGGAACTTCCTGTTGAAAGTAAAGGTAATATTCTTAAAAGAAATTTCCATTTGCCTCATAATCTTCACCTATAAATCGGTATATTTCAAGGGCTGTGTGTAAGGATACCCACCAAATGGTGTAACTAGGAGCATTATTCAGAAGCAGAAACCCAGGAATGTCTGGCCATATCCTAACTTCCACCATTGTCCCTATGTGTTAGACTTTGTAGGTACATTGTGTTCTAAATACTTGCTCAGCCTTGCACAGGGTGAACACTTACTATAGCACTTGAAGGATTTATCAGATCATAAAGAGAATGACTAGGAATTTAGAGTGTCTGTTCTCATTCCTATACTTGTATATTGCAGAGTAGTACTGAAGATAACCACATCTCTGCAAATTCACATCTGATTCTACTGGAACCAAGATTACGCAAGAGCATTACTTCCTCCTGACTAGTGATTTCTTTTTCCTGTAGTTTGTGATCTCTGTCATTTAGTTTGATAAATAAACATTTACTGAGCAACTATTTGTGTGAAGAACTATTTCAGAGACAGAGATGAATAAAACACAGTTCTTGCCCTCCTGGAGGTCACTGTCTAATGGGAAAGTTAGATAAGTAACAAGAAACTATAAGGAGAACCTGACAGGTAAGTGCTAGGGGAGCATTGGGGGAGAAATGACTTACATCAATGGGATAAATTCGAGAAGACTTCAGAAGAATGAATACTGTGATTAGATATAATATATGACTTGAATAAGCAAAGAGATATGCCATGTTGGTGGACAAGACTCCTTAACATGTCAAGATCTCTATTCTCCCAAAGTTAGTCTAAAAATTCAATTAAAATTTTTACTTCCAAGAATTTTTTTGAGGGAATGAAAAAGTGTATTCAAAAATTTATATGGAAGACATAGGGGGAGAAGGAAATTAGGTAAATTACTGTGGCAATCATCTCACAACACAAATGAGTCAAGACACCATGCTGTATCTTAAACTTATACAGTGCTGTATGGCAATTTTCAACTAAATAAAAATGGAAAAAAGGTATATGGAAGAATAAGACCAAAGTCTACCATTAGTTGAGTCAATTTTGAAAGAAGAGCAAAGAGGAAGGATTACCCAACTATACTCCAATGCTATATAATAAAACACCGTGGTACTGACGTAGACATACACACAGACCAAGGGTAAGAAAATGCTCAGAAACACTTATGTGTGTGTTTATGCATTTAGGTGTGAGTGTACCTGGTGTATGAAAAAGAAGGCATCACAAAGCAATGGAGACAGGGTGGGTTGCTTAGGAGATAGTGCGGGGAAAACTGGCGACTACGTGGAGAAAAATTAAGCTGGTTCCCTAACACCATAAACAAAGGTGAACTTCAGATGCATTAAAAATGTGACTATGAAAGGCAACCCTACAAAACAAATAAATAGAAATGTACATAAGAGAATATATGTATGATCTTAAAAGTGGGGAAGGAGTTTTTTAAAAAACAAGATCTAAAAAGAGCAAGCATAGGCCAAAAAAGAATTGATGGATTTGACTAAATAAAAATTAATGATAATAATGATGGATATCATTATTAAAATTAACTGACATGATAGACTGAGAAAAAAATATTTGAGACTTCTAAAACTAGTAAAGGATTATTACCTAGAATATTCAAGAAAGTCCTACAAATCAATCAGAAAAAGACAGAGAACCCAATAGAAAAATGGGCCTAGCATCTGAATATGCCACTTACACAAGAAAATCCATTAGTGTTGCTCAACCCCACTAGTTATTAGATAAATGAAAATTAAAACAATAGCAAGGTATCTCTTTTTACCCATGAGGTTGACAAAAATTAGGAGACTGGTTTTTGTCAACCTCCTGGGTAAAAAGAGATATCTTGCTATTGTTTGATACCAAACTCTGGTAAGGTTGTGGGGAAGCAGAGACTCTTCTGCTCCTGTCGTGGGAAGCAAACTGATAGAGCTATTTTAGGGCCTGTCAAAGATAAACAAAGCCGGACACTAGTTAAAGACGTGAAGGCGGGTTTTATTCAGTAACTACTGCAATAGGGAAAATGAGAGCAGAATGAGCTGAACTCAACTTCCCCCGAAACAAAAGGCTGGAGTCATTTTAAAGGCTGGGTTATGCCAAGGAAAAGGCACCAGGGATGTTAAGAGGGGTTAGTCCCTGTGGCTAGGCCCTCTGGATTTGTTAATTGGTGCTTATCCAGAGAAACAAACTTCTCCTTTAGGACGAGGGGCAGCATTGCAAGTTGAAACAAGGCCCCCAGCAGTTAGGTCCTCATCCTCCCACTGGGACTGGGAAGAGAGGTTACCTCCCTGAATGCTTTTACATTTCAAAGAGAAGTTTCTCAGGTCCTCCCGGAGACAGTTTGGGGTGGTTGATTCACATCTCAAAGAGCAGAGAAAGGATTGATAATTGCAACTTTCCTAAAGTAACTGCTCTAAGAGGGGGTTCAGGGGCCTACCTGCCCAACAGCAGGTTTTGGCTAGATTTACAAATAGTAAATCTTCTAGTCACACACTTTGGGGGGGGGAGATGGGAGGGGTGACGGGTGGGGTGTGTGTGTGTGTGGAGAACCTGGGGACATCCTAGGAATGTGACCTTAAGCTGCTAGAAGCCAAGCTAGAATCTGGTCGGGTCTCTTAGTGCAGGGTTTGGATGGAGTCTCTACGTGCCCAGAGTTTTCTAGGTCTCAGGCACAGCCTGGCAGTACTTTGTAAAAGCAAATCTGCATAGATATTGTGACTCAGCAATTCCACTCCTGGGGATATGCTTCAGAGACACTCCTGCACGGGTCCTAAAGGGTCGTGGACAAAGACGTTCGTCTCACTGCAGCACTGGTTGCAGGGAGTCTTGAAGACGTGTGCTAGGGGAATGGATAAGTAAAGATGGTAGCTACATCTAAACGCAGAACCATACAAAATAACATAATGCATTATATAAGGTCACATACATACCCAAGAACATATTATCAAAATCACGAGGGGAAGAAATAAAACAAGAGCAGCTCCTTAGACAGATGGGTGATGAGTGAGACATAAACTCCACCTACTGCACTTCAGTGAGAGAGACAGGGAAAGAGGGAAGGAGAGAGGAGGAGGGGAAGAAACAGGAAGTGTCATCACTCTGGCGGGTGGATGAAGAATGAGAGGCTGGGGTGGGAGAGGCCTGGGGAGAGTTGATGGGGTGGTACAGGTGGGAGAGGATAGTGGTCACAAGCAGAGCAGAGGCAATGGAAATCAAAACAAAGAATCCCCATTGATTAAGGACCTACTTACCATGTGCCTGGAGCTGTTAGGTTCTTTCATTCACATTGGGAATGGAACCCAGGAGTTCCCTGAAGGTGGGAACACTCGTCATGGAGGATATGAGTATACTGAATGTGGGGTAGAGACCAAGTTAACCTCTAAAGTCTCTAAGTTGGGCAACTGAGAGGATGACGGTGACACTAACCAAACTAAGAAAGAAGTAAGACGAGAAAGACACAATTCATGGCTTGGGCTCTCCCAGTCCATCACTTTCCCACGCGGAGGAAAGAGAAGTGACATTCATTGTGCTCTTAATAATAATTGGTATTTTCGTAACAATAACACTGAGTGCTTATTTCACATTAGGTACTACGCTTAAAATGTTGATACTCATTAGCTCATTCACAACCTTATAAAATAAATACCATTATTATCTCCTCTTTATTGATTAGAAAACTGAAGCTTAGAGAAGGTAAGTACTTGCCCAAGGTCGCAGAGTTTCTACCAACCCACGTCTTCTGATTCCTGAGTTCTACTGTGTGTCAGATACCATACCACAGGCTTAATTTTCATGTAATTCTCAAAAGTATTCCATCAGAATGGAATTATTATCTTCATTTTATAAATGAAAGTGAGGCTTAGAGCGTTTAGATTGCTGGTCCCACCGCTCTCAGCTAGTAAGCGGTAGAGTGGGCTTTAAAGCCAAAGACCGTGTTCTTTTCACAAACACCTCTGCACATCTATGCTACGGCTCAAACGATTCCGCGTGCTCTGATTCAAACTCTTCCTACAGATGAAGAGTCTCAAGAGATGTAGTAACCAATTGCAAGTTACGGACCTTATGTGCAGGCCCGTTCAAACAAATGGTTAGTAAAAGCATCGAGAGGACAACTGGCAACACATGATATTAAGGAATTATTATTAAGTTTTGGGAGTGATGGTAGCCTTGTGATTATGTTTTAAATATGGGAATGTTTTTAAAAGAGAAATATGTACAGATGAAATAAGACCGTGTTTCTTGAAGTGTGGCTCCCAATTCTGCAGCATCAGCATCACCTGGAAACTTGTTAGAAATAAACATTCTCACCCCCCCACTCCAGACCAGCTGAATTGGAAACTCTGGGAGTGCGGCCCCGCAGCCTGTGTTCTCACCAGCCCTTGAATGGATTCTGTGGCACGCTAAAGTTTGAGAATCACTGAAATAATGTGATGAGTTGAATTTGCTTCAGAATAACCCTGGGAAGGGGTGACGGGTTGGTGTGGCTATAGATGAAAGAAGGTTGGTCATAAGTTGATAACCGTAACCTGGGTAATGGGTACATAGGGGTTCATTATAACTATATTCTCTACTTTTATATGTTTGGAACTTTTCCATAATAAAAAGTTTTCAAAAATCCACACCATTTTCTTGACAGCGCCCCTTTACTGCTCTCTCCTCCCTCCTCTTTGTCTCTTCGTTCTAGCTCTCCAGCGTCTGGAACATCCCCCTCTGACTTCAGACACGGCAGCTCTTCTTAGCTCCTTGTTTGCCTCAAGTTTTCCACAGCGTCGGGGCTCCTTCTGCTACAAATTTTAAATGACCCATCTCTTATCATCAGTCATCATTGCTCTCCTCTCAGTGTTCTTTTTCACACCACACTCTAGTTTCTGCTCACTCTGTTTGCAGAACCAGATTTCTCACAGGCACTCAGTACTGCCTGCTGTTCAGGAGTTTCTCTCTGCACTTGCCATTTGTGATCTTTCTGCCGCGTTTGTTGGCTAAGGACGCCCTCTTCGCCTTAGTCTGTTGCTTCTTTTTTTCTCTCTTAAAAAGGAAACCATTTGCCTCTTTCAGTTTTTTAAAAATTGAACTTGTGTGACTGTTTCAATTTATAACAGACTTGCTGTTTAAAAAAAACACCCCAAAACACAGAAGTGTAACAAGTAAAACTGTCACCTTGTTTCCTAGGACACTTTCTTTATAGTTAGTTACTTCCTACTGCACTAGCGAATCGCTCTGCTGGGTCTGAGTTCATCCCTCCCCCACCTCTGCCTTAGGTTCCCCAGGGCAGAACTTACGCTAAGGAACCTGAAGACCACAGCCCATGGATTCTTCATGCTGAAGGATGGAGAAAGTTCAAGGGAGCAGTCAATGAAAAAAAGAAGAAGAGAACAAAAGCAGAGCCAGAATGAGTGTGAGAAGGATGGCTGACAGCCACCTGGAAGTGGGACCAGGAATGAACTCTCCCTCGGGAATGTCCAGCTCTGACGACTCCCCTAGCCTTTCCCTTCAGTGAGTTTCTCTGGTTCTTGGTCATGGCTCTTCGGTTCTTTTAGGAGCTCTGAGGCCCAGAACCTTCTTAGAGAGCCTATTGATGAAACACTATTCAGCATGTAAACTTACCATGGAGGTTCAGTGTGGTTTATGCTGGCCGCCTCTGCCCTGGCTATGAACTTGGACCTGTCCTAACCGGCTCACATTCCCCATGTGGCCAGCACAATGCATGCAGTCACTTCCCTTTGTCCCCACAGCCACCAAGCCATTGACTGACTTACTGCTATCCACCCATTGCCATATTTATCTGAATCCATCAAATTGTATCTTGGTTGCTTTTCTGGGAGTTTCCTGACCTTCTTGGGGAAATCACTCAAGAAACTTGACTCCCTGTTTTAAATCGGTAGTCTTCCCTGGCTTCGTGGCTTCTTGAAACTTGTCTTAAGATATTGCTGATGTCAAAATGATTAAAACTATGTAGAAATATGGGAAAGTGCTTATGATCCAATGTTAGATTTTAAAGAAGTAATATACAAAATATAGTCTATTTACTTGATTGTAGCCTGGTACCATATTTTTTGTTGTTGTTGACGTGGACAAGAACAAGAATCGAACATGCAAGAATGAAATTAATGTCAGGTAGGCTGGATTAGTGGGCAATGTTTTTTGTTTTTTTTGTTTTTTTTAAGAATTCCCTCTAAATAACTCTGTATATAAAAACCACTTGGCTGAGATGCTTCCCTGTTCTAGCTCGACAGTTAAAGTTCCGTTTCCATTCTTGGCCAGGCATGCTTTGTCCTGCGTGAGGCTCTGTGGAATCTTCACGATCACCATGTTGCTTGTGTTACAGGTGGAAGGCCATGGAGTTTTCCTTCCCTGGGCCTCCCCTTTTGTCTGGACAGTGGCTACAAGTTAGCACTGTTCCTCGCATAGCTCTTCTCTGTCCGCTTTCCCAGTTCTTACTATTTCCCTTCTGCTGACAGCTAGTTCTATGACACCTATTCTGATGAGGTTTCTCTTACTACCTCTGAATGGATTTCTTTCCTATGAACTGGGCCTGTGTTAACTTGTGTTTTCTCTCAGAGTGTTAAAGCCCAGGGATCCTCCTTATTACACACATGTCTGATGTCTCTATTAAAAACAAACAACTCTAGTTACAAGCATCCATATACTTTGTAATTATGGGTTATGGTGCCTTTCCTAAACTACTCAAAAGAGTTTTATAAATTCTCACTGGAATTAACTGGCATAATCTCTATTACAAAAGTGGAATAGCTGAGGTATTGGAGGTATTTCTCCTTCCCAGTCCCCCAGTGGAAATAGACTTTGACGAGAGAGCCCACATTTCTGGATTCTAATTTTCTGATTCTTTGAACACCCTGTAAGGACTCATTATCTCGCCATCATTTCTATCACCCACAAAATCCTATCAAGTAAAAAGGTATATGTCACACCAAAAATAAGTTTTGTAAATCAGTTAAAAAAACTGAGATACGGACATAAGTAATCTACTTATAATTTATTCCACTGAAAAGTGAGCCCAAACTCTTATTTCAAGCACGGGGAATGGGGTAGGCATGAAGTTAGCTCCACAGGTACGGTGGGCTCGCCATGTAGCCTCTCCTCAGGGAAGTAGCTCTGATTCTCTGGTTGTGTTGTCTTGGGCGACAGAACTATGAAGCCTTGGCTGCCTACCTGCTCTGCTGGCCACCAGATATACCTGAGCCCTTTCTTGGGGCTTGAGAGGAAGCTGGATCCTTGCCAGGGGTGGCCTCTGGCCAGAGAGGGAACTCGACTTGAATGATGTGCTGGAAGTTCACCTGTGCATACCATGAAGCCAGAAATGTTACCTGTCCCAGGCTTCTAGCCTACTAAGCTTTGTCAGGCACTGGAGCTGAAACAAGGTGGCCCAGCTCAGTGTGCCAACGCCAGCTGGCTGAGAAGCAGAAGACTCATACTGCGTGTTCCCAGTACTCTAGAACCAGTGGAGACAAGTGCAAACTGAAATGCAAGCAACTGGGGGTTGCTTGCCAGTTTTCATCATAAGGAATCGAAATGAGGGATCAGCTGACATACTCCTGCAACTGTAGAGAAATAGAGTACTCAAGCAAGAGGAAATTACCAGCTTATTCCCACAGTATGTGGCCTCTCTGAGCTCAGGCATACCTCCCAGATCCAGCAGTCCAGTGATCAGGCATTTCCTATGGTAAAGTTGTTCTGAGGCTACTTGTTTAGAAGGCATCATTGCATCAATAGGAAGACTGGTTTGTTAGGACAAAAACTACGCTCTTTGAGAGGCCAATGTGTAGAATTACGTGGGAAAGAGATATCTGAAAATCTTCACTCATTCTTCTCTCAGGCTTCATAGATTTTGATGAGGTCGCCCAAACTAGGAACTATGGGGTGAAATAGACCCCTTCAACCAGTCAAGACCTTTCCACAGCAGAGAACTACCATTCATATAGTGCTAATTATGTGCAACTGTGCTACATTCGTTACACGCTTCACTTATTATATTTATTCCTCCCTATTGTTCTTTGGGGTATATGTACTCTATGGCCCTCATCTCTTTAAAAAGTAGGAAGCTGAGACTCAGGAGAGGTTAAGTGACTTGCCCAAAGTCACATGAGTAGTGAGTGGAGGAGCTGAGTTTCAAAACCCAGGTTCAAAACCTAAAGGTCCTTGCCCTATACCACTTGGTCTCCCTAACCCGGGGCAGAAGTTGTCAGAATTGATATTAGGACTATTCACTTTACGTTGGCACCTGTGAGCTGGCTGGAATGTGATCTGTGACTGCACTTTGGTTTAAAAGACGATAGTGTTTCAGAACTGAGACGAAGACGAATAGAATCTGGACCACACCCCTGCGATGAGAGGAAAGTGGGTCCAACCAGCAGGCACGAAAGGAGAGATGCTTGTGAGAAACCTTAAGCTATTAGAGTCTAATGATATCTCTTATGCAGTCGTGGTGTCAGCTAACTATGGTTTTCAGAATAATTTACCTGCAAAGAGGTAAAACATATTGCACTAAGCTTTATTTTCACTTAAAATAATTAACACATCCGGTGCATAGAATTTTGAATTATTGTCATTTTTTAATTAATCATGCAGAGTGCTTTCTAAAAGTCCCGATGGCAAGCTATCATTCCCCACTCGACAGAAGAAGTAACGGAAGGATTCAGGGGACGAGTAATTGGACCAGAGTCACCATAGTAACTGGTGGCAGGGGGTGGATGAAAATTTTCAGTGCCTTGTTGGAATCCAGTGTTCATTTTCTGAGATTAGTAAAGTAAGCCTGAGATCAAAACAACTTCCTTTCTTTTGTTTCAAGCCCGCTCTTGGGACTATCTTGTGTATGGCAAGTGCTTTTATTTTGTTTTTCAAAGTCCTTTCACATCTCTGTTTCATGCCACTCCCATGACTTTCTGTGAGGTGAGACATTCTTATTTAGACTTACAGACCAGAAAACTGAGGCATAGACGGGGCCAGAGATTTGCTAAGGACCCAGAGCTGGCTCCTGGCAGAGCCATGAGTCTGGCATTCTTTCCGGCAGGTCACATTGCTCTTCAACTGATCCTGCCTGAAACTGAGCAAGGTAGTAGCTAGGGTTCACACAGAGGTTATGACTCTGAGCCACAGCTGCGGAGAAGCTGTGAAGAGAGCTACAAAGCTACCTTTTCGAAGACCTGGAGATTGGTACGGGGATCAACGCATCATGTACGTTTGGCCCAGAGGGTCCCTCAGCCACTGCCGGGTCCAGGGAAACTCCTTGACCTTTTCCTTCTCCCTTCCTTTCCTTCCCTTCCTCTCCCCTCCACTTCCCTTTTTTTCCTCCCTCCATCCCTTCCTCCTTCTCCCTTTCTCCCTCCCTTCTGTCTTCCTTCCTTCCTCCCCTCCATACCCCCTTCCCTTGGTCAAAGCAGAGCTCTTTAAATAACACAAAACTCTGCAGTTGGGCTCACATTCTCTTTCTCCTTTACTGGTCAACTGTGCTGAATCAAAGCTCTGTGGTCTCAGGTACCTCCTATGACATTTCGGCAGATGCTCTATGCATTGATCAGAGTGCAGGGACCTCGGTAACCCCATGGAGCTTAGGGAGGAGGACACAACCCTGTCCCACGCTGAGCATATATAATGGCCAGCACTGGCACTTTGTGTTCCTGAGTAACAAATAACCCGGCACAGCCTCTAGACAACTGGAGAATCCACATCTCGGAGGGATCCAGAAACAAAATGTCCCCATTTGAGGCATGTATTAGGACAGCTGTAGAAAGAGCCTGCCTGGGCCTTGGACACAAAGAACCGTGTGGCTGAGAATTCAGTTTCTGTAACTCAAAAGCCTCCTAGAAAATGGAAGTGAGCAAGGGTCCTATCACGCACATAAAGGTATTTGTGCAAGAAAAGGATTTCACTTCTCCAAGCCTCAGATTTCCTCATCGGTAAAAGAGCAAACCTAACAGTATCCCCACAGGTTGTTGTAAAAACAAAGTGCCAAGTACAGTGTCAGGCAAACAGTAGGTGTTCAATAAATGCTAGTTCTCCTCCCACCAGTCCTTTCTTTAGCCTCATACAAGGGTGAATTCCCAGTTGAGTGACATTATTTGAAAGTTAATTCTTACCTGAAGAAATAAAATTCTCTGTACTCTAACCTTTAGGCCTGAAAGGCCAATGCTTAGCTTGTGCAAAGGGCAAATACTGCCACAAGGCAGCAGCTTTGAGAAAGAAGAGCCTGGTATTAGCTGTGCATTTCAAAGGTTTCACGAAGTGACAGAATCTAATTCTTACACTGATGTCTTCCCTCACTGCCCCAGGATGGAATGGGTCCCTCTTGGTTATAGATCTACCTCCTATCACATTTACTACAATCATAATTATGTAGTGATTTTTGAGATTTTGTTTTGTTTGTTTTATGTGTGTGCACTCGCCAAGAGCAAGGATTACCTAGCACCACGCCTGGTACATAAAGGGTGAATGAATGAATGGACAGAAACTTTTCCACTCGCCTTATCTCATTCCAGCCATATATCAATTCTGTTAGTGACCCAGGGCCCGGGATTACAACCTGCGTTTTACAGATGAGGACACTGAAGTTCAGAGGCAGCACCACTGTCAAGGTTAGCTAGTAAGTGGTAGGGCAGGCACTTCAGCCCAGATCTTCTGACACTAAGCCTCACGTTCTTTTCCTGTGTGCGCCTTTGCCCTTTGACCCATCAGCCTTGCCCTCATGTAAATTCAGATGGTGACGTATGTAAAAATTGAGGTATAACTGACATATGACATTATATTCATTTCGGTTATACAACATAATGATTCGATATTTGTATATACTGCAAAATGATCATCACCATAAATCTAGTTACCATTAACCACCATACAAAGGTATAACAAATATTTTTTTTCCTTGTAATGAGAACTTTCAGGATTTACTCTCTGGCAGTTTTCAAGCATGAACTACAGCATTATTAACTCTAGCCACCATGCTGTATGTTACATCCCCAGGACTTACTTATTTTATAATTGGAATTTTGTACCTCTTGACCCTCTTCACCCATTTCACCCACTTCCCAAGCCCCCTCCCCTCTAGTAAGCACTGTTCTGTTCTCTGTATCAATAAGTTTTGTTTTGTTTATTTGCTTGTTTTGTTTTTTAGGTTCCACATATAAGTGAGATCATATAGTATTTGTCTTCCTCTGTCTGACTTATTTCACTTAGCATGATTTCTTAAAGGTCTATCCATGTTACAAATGGCAAGATTTCATTCCTTTTCATGGTTGTGTAGTATTCCATTCTCTGTGTGTGTGTGTGTGTGTGTGTGTGTGTGTGTACACACCACATCTTCTTTATCTACTCTTCCATTGATGGACAGTTAAGTTGTTTCCATATCTTGGCTATTGTAAATAATGCTGCAATGAAGATGGATACATATATCTTTTCGAATTACTGTTTTTGTTTTCTTTGGATAAATACCTAGTAGTAGAATTACTGGATCATATTATAGTTCTATTTTTAATCTTTTGAGGAACCTCCATACTGTTTTCCACGGTGGCTGCACCAATTTACTTTCCTATCAATAGTGCACAAGGGCCTCCTTTTCTCCAATGAGTGTCCGCTCACCAACATTTGTTATTTCTTGTCTTTTTGACAATAGTCATTCTAATAGGTATGATGTGGTCACTCATTGTGGTTTTGATTTGCATTTCCCTGATGATTAGTGATGTTGAGCATCTTTTCATGTGCCCATTGGCCATCTGTATGTCTTCTTTGGAAACATGTCTATTTGAATCCTCTGCCCATTTGTAATTGTATTTTTTTTTTGCTATTGAGTTATATGAGTTCTTTATATATTTTGGATATTAACCCCTTATCAGATGTGTGATTTGCAAATATTTTCTCCCATTCACTGAGTTGCCTTTTCATTTTGTTTATGATTTGTTTTGCTGTGCAGAAGCCTTTTAGTTTCATGTGGTCCCATTTCTTTATTTTTGCTTTGGTTGACTGTTTTTGGAGTCAAATCCGAAAATCATCACCAAGACTGATGTCAAGGAGCTTATCACCTATATTTTCTTATGGGTGTTTTATAGATTCAGGTCTTACATTCAAGTCTTTAATCCATTTTCAGTTAAGTTTTGTGTGAAGTGTAAGACAGTAGTATAGTTTCATTCATTCCACCCATTTCTGTTTGTTTTTTTCCCCTCTGATCCCCTAAGATTAAAAAAAGAAAAAGAAAACTCACCCAAAGAACTTAGGGCAATGGGTATCAGTCTATAGTCTCAGTTCTCTATTAATTGCTATCCATTCTTCCTAATTAAACCAGGTCACTGATGTAGACATGCAATAAACATCACAACTCTCTCCTTTCTTTACATCAAAACCCATTCACAATCTTGCCTGATGTTCTGTTAATTCCACCCCATTTTTTAAAAGCCTCTCCATCTCTGGGGATCCCTGGAAAACACTTAGAAGTGCATGTTTGAGGAGCAAATGAATTAATGTTTAGCCAGACATAATGGGAGTAACGAAATCTGTGCACCTGGCCTGGTTGACCTTTAACTAATCTTGAGATGTGGGACCAGTGATTTTACCTGCATGGGTCCAATATGTGCATCTCTGAAGAGCAGTGAGTGGCTCCTTCCCCCACTCCTGTGCTCCTCTAGTACATTTCATCTTCTAAAGCCCTTGCTAATGAATTAGGTACATGAATGTCTTCACCACAGATGCAATGCTCACTCAGCACTTGGGAGCTCCCTCCAGGCCCTTTCTTAGGAGTCACAGGCAGGAAGAAGTCATCCTTAAGCCTGCTGAGGTCTGGACACACTTGTAACAAGATTGTCTTTGTAACTACTTCCTTAACAAGACTTCCAAAAGCCCTTTATGAACCCAAACAATAGCTGAGCTGATAAGGACAGAACAGTCACACTCCTTGAAATATGGGTGGTAAAAAAGAAAAAAGAAAAAGAAAAAGAAACATGGGTGGCATGTGCTTCCTGGTGGCCCTCAGCAGAAGCTGACCTATTCCTCTAAAACCACCAAAGACAAGTGGCTTCCTTGGTCACTGAGGCCAGCCTGAGAGTCCACCTAGGCTGCGGTCAGCACAGACCTGAGAGCGGTAAGGTCTGGTCAGGCCACTGTGGCGGAGAGAAGAGGGTCAGATGGGTCAGGTCACAAAACCAGGGGTCATGTACCAGGACTTGGGTGGGCACCCTTCAGCAGACCACGTGGTCTGAGCAATATCTGTAGGCAGCAGAACAGGCAGGGTCACAGACCAGGAGGGAAACCGAGTCCAGCACCGGGAGAGTGCAGAGACACTGAGAGGGCCAAGGGAAGCCAGAAACACCGATGACAAGGGTGGTGGGAAAAGCAATAGGAAGACATAGGGGATACTGGGGAGAGCAGGTTAAGTAGACCTTTGATTCAACAACTGAGCATGGACGACATACAAAGGGGATCACAAATGGATGCAAAATGACTGGCTGTATGTACACACGTATTTACGTGAATACGGACACGTGAGAAAAGTGGGCAGAAATGAACAACAGGTGACAATAATATGCACTGGAAACAGAACTCAGACACTGCTCTAGACCAAGATGCAAAATGCCTCGTACAGAGCTTGACACATACCATGTGCTCAATAAATAATGTTACACCCCTTTCTTCCACTGCTACCCGGAGAAGGGGACCCACCCAGCCCCGCCCCCTTTTCCTAGAGAATGGATGGGTATTATGAACTAGTATGAGACCCGGCTACTTACCCGTTACTAGGGGAAAGTCTAATTGCTTAGTAAAGCTGTTCCCTTGTACCCCACGGTGCTATTTACCTATTCTTAATTAATTCCTTTGCATCTAAATTTCAAAGGTCAGAGCTCATCAGAATGCACTGTACAATCCACAGAAATTCTGAATTTGAATGCAGCCTCTCTGCTACCTTGTTCAGTCACTAAGGAGTGCCCAGTCCCGGCTGGCACACGACTTGGGCCCTGAAGAAGGCTCTTTGTCCATATGGCATTTTACTGAGGGGGCTTCTCAGGAAGGGCCGTGACAGATCAAGGCTGTGGCCACTGAAGCCGGTCCCTAGACGCACGCACCCTTCTCCATGGGGCCAGGGCAGGCGGATCTCACCCACACCCACCGGTTGCTCCCAGGGAAAACTGGCTTTCCAGGTCAGCCGCGTTTCTGGGCCACTGCCCCTCAGAGCGTGGCTGGTCAGGGCGACAGCATACCTCTGAACTGGGGAGCCAGACCTCCTGCTGCAGGGCGTCCTCCCCGCCACCCCCCACGATGACATCATGTGTTTGGGGCTGAGTCGCTCCATAAAAGCAGCTCCTGGGGAGCCATGAGCCCAAAGAACAGGCGGGCTCGCACGGTGCCCGGGCTACGCACACGCGGTCCCAGTGCGCGCCCTGCCGGCCCCAGCGCAGCTATCAGATCAAACAGGAGCAGAAGCCGGGGCAGCCTGCGCCAGCCACCCGAAGATGCCCCACCGCAGGCTGCAGGCAGCTACCGTCGTTCTGCTCCTGATCTTAAAGGAACAGTCTTCCAGCTCAGCCCCACTCAACGGTAAAGTTTCTGCCTCTTTCCTAACAGTCCTGAGCACTCAGCCACACCTGGATGGAAGGATTTCCTGTGGGGGTTTTAATGATAACATGAAATCATTTGTGAGTGTGTGTGTGTGTGTGTGTGTGTGTGTGTGTGTGTGGCGCGGGGTGGGGTGCAGGGAAGGACATGCATAGTATCAAACTGCACATTTTTATAAGGGATGCTCCGTTTTCCTTCGGAATGCGTGACCTGCTGTGGTTGTGGGAAGCACGCTCCGTCTGTGTTAAAATGTTTGCATATTCTCCGAGCACCCCCAGTTCTAGAGGTTGCTTGGGAACTTGCTAATGGGGGAGGAAAAGCGGAACCAGGATTTAGAATATTGTGCCTCGACCCTCCTGCAGATAGTAGAGAAGTAACTGTGGCTTTCTGAGCTGTGGCACTACCAGGAAGAGTTTGTGGTCGCCCCAGTGCAGAATCCTCCAACAGTGGTGGGTACTTTTCTTTGCAGGACGTGTTCTTTAGCATTAAGTTTTACCTGCAAGTCCAAGGGCTGATGCATCCCAACCTTAATCATTGTGTTTATCCAGAAGGGCTCTACTATCCTGAACATACGTATGTATGCGCCCAGATGAGCATACACACCTTATTTCTGAATGTAATTAGGGCCTTTACACCCTGAAGGGCTGGAGGCTGAGGGTGCAGGGTGAGGTGGCAGGAAGGGGGGGGGGGGACCTGAACTGTAGACTCAGGTCTGTACAGTGAGTTGCAGTAAGAAGCCAAGGTCAGGTTAATCAATCCTTTGTAACAAGAGGGCGATGCCAAGCTTTTGCCTGCCTCTTCAATAGCTGGGTGAGTGCTTCCTGGGAGAATCAATGGTGACTTTTGTGGAAACTTTCTGGGTAACTAATGGTGGCTCCCGCCCTTGACAGAGTTTGCCCTGAATTGTAGAGACATTTGTAGGTGCTATAATTCCTGGATCCAGGTTAGGTTGAGACATTTATAAAAGGGTCCAAAGTGACTATAATGGCTGAAAATCTATACTCCCTGGCTAGGCAGTGGTGGTGGGAAATTGGTCCTGCTCAGCAACATGAAAGCTCAGAAGTCAGTGTGCCAGTGGGGCAGGGCAAGGGGAAGCAGGGAAGCTGGGCTGTCAGCAGCTGTGGCATGACTTGGAATTTAATTCCAATCCACTGGCTGGCATGACATGCTTGATATTAGCTCCCTCAGGAAGAAATAGAAGGTAGGTGGGGGAGAGGAGTTACATAAAGGTGGGAATTAATTTTTAAAACTGCAAACTTTGACATGTATTACCCTCTAGAGAAAGCGGCACTGAGACCTGAAATTTCACTAGAAATCTCCCTTTTAGTTCCAAGCTGCTCCAAGACAAAAGAGAGAAACAGCCATTCATTGTCTCTCCGGAAAGCCTGTTACTCCCCTCTCTCTGGGGGCAGCTCCTACTCCCTTCTCCTTCTTCCCCTGCACAATTTCTCTCCCCCTCCTGCCCTGCCCTCCATGCGTTTCTCCCTCTCTTCCTTCCCCTTTCCTCCTTGTCCTTCCTCCTCCCTCCCTTTCTCTCCTTCTTTGCCTCCCTCTTTCCTCCCTATTCTCCAAGTTAGGGTGAGAGAAACTTGCAGTAAAAAAAAAAAAAATCCACTTTCGCCCCATACTGAGTAGTAGCCAGCCTGCCTACCCCTAGATTCTAAGAACACAGTTTTTATTTTGTTATTCCTCATGAGGTTCTTGGCTTTTAAACTGCCTTGGGGATAAGGTCAAAAGAAAACCCACTGAGGTGTAGAGTGTCAGTATTAACCCGAGATAGGGGGTAAAGAGGGGTTAAACTGAGTGACGGGGTTAAAGTGTGGTCTGCCCTCTGCCTGGAGTCTTTAAACTTCCAGCAGTGCATTGGTGAATGTCAGGAAAAAAATGTCTGGGGTCAGGGAGGGAGAGAGCAAAATAAGGTGAAGTCAAGTGTTTTCTGGAGAAAACCTTGTAATTCTTAGTTCCTGTTGGGGAACATTTTAATGAATTCTGCAGAGCCTGCTCTGCCTGGTATGGAGAGCTGGGTAGTCCAGGACAGGAAGCAGGCAGGGCCCCCAACCCTTGACCTGGATCTTTGTAAATATCACATCCTCAGCGGAGCACACCAGCATTGTCCCTCCCAGTACACACTGGGCCTGCAGGTTCTAACAGGTACCCACCTGGGCCTCCCAAGTCTGATCTCCTTGGGAAGGTAACAGTTGCCCTCCTGAAGGGTCTGCTCCCTCAGGGAGCCGGCAAGGTATAGCTCCTGGGGACCGTGGCGTGGCCAATTCAGTCCTATTAAGATTCCTGCCCCTAAAGCTAGACTTGGGGAGCACCCACATGCACACTTCGTTTCCAAAATCTTCCTGAGGTCAGTTCTGAGCTGACGATGAACCAGGCTGGGCCCTGACCTTCGCTAATGAACTTCCTGACTCCGATTACCCTCCCCTTCATTTTACATTGCTTCTTTTCCCCAGCCTGGAGCTCCTGAGCCCCTGCAGACACTGCCATTTATACCCAAAGCTCCAAATCTTGAGGACCAAGCAGGTGGAATCTAGGGGTAGGCAGGCTGGCTCTTCAGTGTGGGGCAAAAGTGGATTTTTTACTGCAAGCTTCCCCCACCCTAACTTGGAGCACAGGGAGGCGAGAGGGGGACAAAGAAGGAGAGAAAGGGAGGGAGGAGGAAAGGGGAAGGAAGAAAGGGGAAGTAAGATAGAGGAGGGCAGGAAAGTTTGCTCTGGATGTTGATGCTTTTCAAGAACAAGTCCCTCGTCCTGTGTCACCACCCAAGTCTCTACAGCCCTGGATGTACACTCTGTAACCTTGGTCCTGGAGCTTTCCAGAGTATTATGCTGATGCCTCATCTGAGAATGAGCACTGCAATAATAGGAGAAACCTCAGCTTAGCAAGCTTTGGGGAGCAGAGCAGATGTAGGATATTAGGGCTATGACTTGATTTGGGGGAAGGTACAATTAAAACTACTAGCCAAGCCTGACTGCTCAGGGCAGCAGCTGTGTTGCTGTTGGCCTCACCCAAGTGGTCTCTCCAGGGGAGCAGTGAGGATGAACTCCCTTGCTACTTGTGAAACTTTCCATCCTGGGCCTCCAAGTACTCTGCCTGGCTAACTGACAATAACCTGGTTTCTCTGTCTGAGACCCATACTTGTATTTTCCTAGTGAGCCCCTCAAACAAAAAGCTGAAGGAAAATGTTCACAGAAGAGATTTGATGTCTTCTGGAGCTTAATTCCAAGGCAATGCTTTCTTTGTGCCTTTTCATGATTATTTCAGTGAAAGGGCTACTGTAAACTTGGGGGTCACATACAAGTTTGGTTGCCCCGTGGTTCTAACCGTCTTCATCGAGTTGCTAATTCAGGGGAGGTTAATCTTGGGACTGTTAACTTCTGTGGGATACATAGCAGGTTTCAGGGGTCTGTGGACCTCCTGATATTAATTGTGCATGAACTTTTGTGTGTCTAAGTGTATGGGCATTTTTATGAGGAAAAGATCCTCAGTACTCATCAGATACACCAAGCGGTCTGGACTCCCTCCACACCCACTACTCTGAAGATTGAGAAGGAGACTCAAAGATTCCCTAAGTTAGTGGGAGTTTAGGAATGGGATGCCAATAAATGCTTAAACCCAAACAAGTCATGAAAGAGCAATAGAGGCACATTTTATAGAGATATGGAGCTAATACCAAAATACCATGTTTCCCCCAAAATAAGACGGGGTCTTATATCAATCTTTGCTCCAAAAGATGCTTTAGAGCTGATAGTCCGGCTAGGTCTTATTTTCCAGGAAACATGGTAATTGTTTAAAGAGTATTCAAAGTGGGTGCCCTAGGGAGCCGGCAAATGACAGGGGTGTCAGGGGACTGACACCCTGTATAACCACCTGACTCTTAAACCATGTACAAGGGTAATTTGACAAAATTACCAATTAATTTTGAAAATTAAAAATAAAATTCATTAAAAGCACTGAGGCCAAGAAATGAAATAACAAAGAAAAAAAATGAGATTAGAGCAGCTTAAAAAAAAAAAAAGTCCTCTTTTAGCTTTTAAAAAACTACCATTGGCTTGAGTAGGAAACGCCTAGTTGTGAGATTGCGGGTCAGTTAAGTTTTACTGTAAATCAATTCCCAAGAGAGAAAGGGGATGTGAAAGCCTTCTGTTTCCAGCTATACTCCGGGGGCGAGAACCAGAGCATTGGGAGAAGCTAGGAGAAAGGGACTTAGGATTTGAACAGTCCCCTCACTGTGATGTGTCCCCTGAGATCCCCGGAGTCTAAATTCAGGGTCTCAGTTTCCTTCTGGAGGTGAAGAGGGTGATGTCAGGCAGGGTAATGAGAACACAGCTCTGCAATGACTTCTGAAAAAAATGTTTTGATGTAGGAATGGAGGACTTTTATGCGTGAAGGGTGTGGAGTACAAAGTAGTAGGTGACTCTCGTTATACTCCTGGCAGAACTTCTCGTACACATTCCTACCACCCCTGGGATTCTAACTCAGGTGAGGGAGGCAGCTTCCCCAATGAAAAACTTTCCTTTTGAGATGAGTTTTCACCTCTGTGTGTACTGATGTGAACTGTTCTCCAGTATGTGTTGTTAAGTGGGGAAACGCAAGATGTGAAACGGTGTTTCCAGTGTGCCAACATTTGTGTGAAAAAAAGAGGGGAAAGAAGACAAGTACACGTGTGTGCGGTCATACCTGTGAAGGGCTCCCATCCACGGATGGAACTGACTGTCTAAGGGAAGCAGGGAGACCCAGTGGAAGGAAGAGCTTTCACTGTATACCTTTTGGAAGCTTTTGGGTTTGGAGCCTTGTAAATTCATTACCTATTCAGATAACAACATTTGGCTTCTCTAAGAAGTGTGGGGAGGCTTCTACTCAAGCCTACTCCCTAATCCATAAACTCTGCATGAACTCGCTGCCTGGCGCCTTCCTCATGAGCGCCATCGCTCTGAGAAGCAGTTGTTCTGACATTGACCCTGGAACAATTTTAAGCTCTGGGCATCCACCTCCTTTTCAATCTCACCCATTTCAAAATGAAATCGGTAGTGTTTCCTCTGACTTGTTCAAGCTCCGTTGTACTTACTTGCTTTGTTTTGTTCTTTGCAGGATCCGAGTGGACCTATTTTGGTAAGTAGAGATCTTAATTTTCTGTTTGTTTGTTTGAGGAGATAGCTGTGTTTAATGAGAAAGCCAGAAATGTCGTGATCTGTGAAGATTATTTTGGGAGGTTGAAAAGAGCAGTCTGGCATTGTTAAAACGGGGCACAAAAGCCTCTCTGAAGACTTTCCACACAGCTTGCATGCAGCACTTTCCCCAGGCAGATGTATCTGCTCTGTGCACTTGAACTCTGAGTCGTAGTTCTTTTAGATCCCTGTTAGGTTTGCTACCAAATCTCCCAGGTGAAGATGCCCAGGGTACTTCCACACGGTAATGGCCTTGAGCAGGAGAGAGACTTTTTCCTCCATAGGACATTTATCCTACAATAAACAAAGAATAGAGGGCTCCTTTCTGAAAGTTTGGCTCATGCCCCAGAACTTAAGCTGTCAGTATCTAGAATTAACTTCTTCTTGCCCTGTTCGTAAGCAAGCAATGGACAAAGCAGTGAAGGTCCGTTCTTAACGAAAGACAGATGCTTGTCTTAAATGGGGAGAGAGGTACGTCAAGTGTGCAACAGGGTTTCTGTGGGGTTGGGTCAAGAATGACATTAGCCACTTCTGGCAAGCCCGCAACAAGCAGCTTGAAATCGGCTTAGCTGGTGTGTTGCAATGAATTGGAAATTTGGTCATCAGCTGGAGGGAGAACCAGAGGGCAACCACCTGGGTCCCTGGGCAAGAGCAGGAATGTTAACCCAGTAATCCCTCCTTATATGTGGTTTCGCTTTCCGTTACCCAAGGTCAACCACAATTTGAGGATATGAAATGGAAAATTCAGGAATAAACAATTGATCGGTTTTAAATTGTGCACAATTCTGAGTAGCGTGATGAAATCTTGAGCCATCCCACTCTGTCCTGCCCAGGACGTGAATCATCCCTTTGTCTAGCACATGCTCACTGCCTATGTTACCCGCCCATTAGTCACTTTGTAGCTGCCTTTGTTATCAGAGAAGGGGGAGGGGAGACCACGTTCACATAACTTTTAATAGAGTATATTTTCATTTTTCTATTTTATTATTTTTTGCTGTGAATATCTTACCGTGTCTCATTTATAAATTAAACTTTCTCATAGGTATGTATGTATTGGAAAAAGCATACTGTGTATAGGTTTTGGTACTCTCTGCGGCTTCAGGTATCTACTCGGGTCTTGGAATGCATCCCCGGTGAATACTGTAATGTCTTGTTAGGGATAGATTTGCAAAGGATGTGCATGATAGACTGTTCTGGTGAGCAGCAGGGTAGAACTGGCCTCACTGGCACAGGAGGGATGGTGACAAGCGGGGGAGTTGATTATGACAGTGGAAGCAGAATTCCGAGAAAGACCTGGCTCAGATTTGCAAAAGTTAGCCTTTGGATGCTAGCGGCATAGAAAAGTCATTGATCTAATCAACCAGCTACCTAAAGGCCAAGGTCTCCTTGGCTCCAGCATTGTATGGCTCCATCATTATTAATAGCCTTCTGTATTACGTGCAAGGCACGTTGCTAAGTGGGTGGGTAATTAGAGGAGTAGGCTGTGGTCTGTAGCTGGGAATTACTGTTAAAGCTCACAATTCATAACAGAATAGGTAATAATAACAGATAGTAAATGGTTCAGTGCTCTGATGGGTCACAGGAGGTAAGAGTGCTAGGGCTGGATGGTCAGAGCAGGCTTCCTGGAGGAGGAAGACTTTCATCTGGACCTTGGAGGATGGGGAAGATTGAGTGTCGCCAGGAGGAAGTGCTGTTGGCCAAGATGATGAAAGCATCACATGAGTGGAGGCAAGAAAGAACAAGGTGGTATTGGAAGGAAATCACGTAGAGAAGGAGTTATAGGGAAATAATAGACTCTGAGATAAAAAAGATAGGTTGGGTCAAACAGCAGAGGCATGGAGGGGCCCACTAGGCCCTTCCCACTTTGTCCTGTACATGGAGGGGCAGTGCAGGGAGTAATCTGTGTTTTAGGGAGAGTAATGTGGTGGTGGGGGTGGAGGGGAAGGATTGGAGTGATGCTTTTGTAGAGTGTTTGGCTTTTGTAGAAATCCCGTTGTGTCCAAACATGCAGTTTACAGTGATGGCAGTAAGAAGGAAGGAAGGGCAGGGGACAAGGCCTGACAAAGGAAGACTAGACACAGTCAGGGCCTCAGGGCTCCTTGGGCACGTTCAATGTATGGGAAGTGACAGGAGCAGGGCAGGCGTGAAAAGAGGGCAGGACTCAGGTTCTGGGCCTTACTCCATATGATCTTGAGTAAGCCATTTGAGCCCTCTGTGTTTCACTTTCTCCCCATCTGTAACCTGGGGAAGGGGTTGTCTAGATTAGTGTCCCTCAAACTATAGCTTGGGGTCACCTACAGCAGAACCACCTGGAATGCTTTCCAAATATGCAGATTTCTGGGCCTTAGCCTGGACCTGATGGAGGGAGGGAACCTGAAACATTGTCTATTTCATGTACTTCCCAAGTGATTGTTCTGCACACTTTGTTAGAGAACTGCTGACCAAATGGTTCCCAGACCCTTCTAGCCTGAGTCAGGGGACACTTGCCCCACCTCTTTTGCTGGCTTCCCAGGTATAGTGGAAACACAGCTTGAGTCTCTCCAGGGCTCCCTGCCTGGGTGTGACAGCCCCCAGGGCAGAGTGAGATGGTTACAGACAACAGAGAAACATTGTGTCAAGAAGGTATGGGAGGAAAATCTTACTGCCCCTTAGTTGTGACATAGCCTTCCATACGGGAGGGCTTCTCTGACCAGCCATACCCACCAGTCCAGAAGCATTTCCTCCTGACCACTAGCTCTGGCCAGCCCTCTGTCTCACTGTCCTGCACAATTAAAGCAGCTCCTTGCTGAGGAAGCAGAGGTCAGAGTCTAATGATGCATGCCATGCATGGGAGTGGGGGGTGGGGGTGTGTGAGCACAAAAGCAAATCTGGCTTTTCATTAGTGAAATGAGCACATGTGATATGGTGTCAACCCTCAGTGGGGGCCCGTGAAGGAAGGCAGATGGAGGACAGCTGAGGAGGCAAACAGGTCCAGGCTAGCAGCTGGCACCTGGGCTTAGAGTTGCACAGGTAAACAGAGGACCTGGCATAGGTGCTGGGGGAAGATGATTTCCAAACAGTGAGGGCTGCACTGAATGGGGCAAGTTCAACCAAGCGCCATGTGGTTTTCCCAGGGCGCAGACCTCAGCTGCTTTGCACGTAGATACTGCTGAGTCATCCTGACCCAGGGACCTCCCACTGCCTGGAACACATGGCAAGACTTCTAGAAGCACCTGAAAAGAGAACTCTATCCCCATCTCCCTCCACACTGAGTCACCAGACTGACCTCCCAGATGTCACCCCCGCCCCCCGGGACAGGAGGACCGTCTAACAGCCAAGATGAGGCCAACCCAGCGCCTATGCACTCCCCCCGGGTAGCTGAATCAGCAGCTGGATATGTGCTGGGTTGGGAATTGCTGAGTGGGACCTCCCCACTGGAAATCAGTCCCATATTAATTCTTTTGAGCCCAGCAGCTTCACCAACTCTGAGCTGGAGGGCAGAGTTGTCAGGTTGTCATGTGAGCTGAGGATAAATTCCAGCCTGTGACAGTGAACCTATGCGCTCAGAAGTCAGGATAGTGGGCGCCCTCAGGGGCTGGAGGTGATTGGAAGGAGTTACGAGGAAGGGTGATGGTCATATGGATGTGGGTGCTGTGTTCAGTTTGTGAAAACTCATCATGCTGTTTACTTATAATAAGACACTTTTCTGTATTCATATTATATTCAATAAAAGCGTTAAAAAATTCCAGCTGGCTGGGAGAGTCATCCTTACCCTGACAGTTTTTCAGCCCTCCCCCAAGAAAAACAAAAAAAACACAAAAAAAAGCCCTTAGTGTGTTCAAAACAACAGAGCAACCAAAAAGAATGACTGTATTGGAACTGACGACTCAAGAACACGTCTCGTGAGCAGAGAATGGACACTGTGCTCCAGCCTGAGGATAACCAGGAGCATCATTGCTTTGCTCCTCAGTTAGTCAGAAATCAACAAAGACCACTGTGTGCTAGAGATCTGGGAGGAATAAGACAAACTTTCAAAGGAGAGGGGATGGAAAGGGAACATGGAAGCCAAGCCCGCCTCCTGGAGGGTGAGTCCCACCTTTCCCCTTGCGGCACCCGCCCAGCGAGGAAGCCACCAGAACAGCCCCTCCATCCTAGTGCAGGGAACTCTGGGATGATGGTGGCTTGGCCTGGGGGCGCCGGGCAGCAACTGCTCACAGGCCTTCTTGCCCATCTTCTTCACAGTGGCTAGACAGCCCTCTGCTCTGGCAAGACTCCGTGTGACTGAGAAATGCTGCTGCTCTCCTTTCTCCCCGTCTATAGATTCCCTGTTTTAATGAATTGCCTCTGGGAATCAGGAAGTGCTCTTCCATCAGGCAAACCTCATTGGTTCTCCATGCTCCCGCCTCCACCCACCTTCTGTTCTAAATCTGATGGCATATTAAGTTGCTATAAACAACCTTTCCTGGGGGCTCGGAACATCCTTCTCAAACCATTGCCAAACTCTAAGAACTAGATATGGAACACATGGAAGGAGGCTAGGAGGAAAAACTCTGCCTTCTATTCTTTAGTAGTGATAAAGGCACCATATATCTTCACACTCAAAGGCAGTCTGCAAAGCAGACTAACTTAGAGCGAAAGGGAGAACTTCAAACAGCAGTTAGGGAGCCGTGCAATTAAGAGGCTGACTGAATTAAGGAGAGCTCTTGTTTTACCAAAGGTAAAGAGGCTTAGCCAAGTGAACCCCCCCCCCCCCCCCAGTGACTTGTTTCCTTCTCTAGCTGCCCTCCTGAGGATGAATGAGAAAGGCACAAAGGCCAAAACATGTTTTTCATACCAGGAAATCTCTGGGGATTCCCCTCCAGGCTCGCAATCCAATCCACTGCCATTTATTAACTCTGAGCTACAGTTCCAGTTACTTATAACTGAAGTTGTGACAGCTGGGTCTGACTAGATGTGGTATGATCCACCCACTGGTAACTGTTTCTCATCTTTCCCGGGTTGCAGCATTGAGGTTTCTGTGTTCTGGAGAATCTTGCCCTGTAGCTGCCCAAATGCCTGCATGTGAGTGTTCACAGATGGCCTTACCAGCTAGGTAAAACGGTAGGGAAGCTAACAGTAGTTCCTAAAGGCAGGTGTAGCGTCATGGGTGGCAAGGTGAGACAGAAAACCAAGAGGAAGAAATGGAGTGTGTATGGAGCCCCAAACCAGGCAGACCTCCATGGGAATATCTGCTAGGCTACTTTCTGGCCGAATGACCTTAGGGAAGTAATGGAATCTCTCTGAACCTCGGTTTTCTCAACTACAAAATGGGAGTGACAGCATCTACCCCAGTGTTTCTCAAAGTGTGGTTCCCGGGTCAGCAGCAGCAGCATGACCTGGGCCGCGAGATTCCCTTCCCAAACACTCAGAACAGAAAGGAAACACGTGGAAGGGGCCTGGGAGGAAAAAGCCAAAGCCTTCACCTCCTGTTTTTTAACAGCAATACAAGCACCGTACGACTTTGTTAAAAATGCTATTTCTTCCCCCATCCCACGCCTACCTATGAATCAAAAACCCTGGGACTGGGCCCAACAATCGAATTCAACAGGCCCTCCAGGTGATTCCGATGGGTGCTCCCTCAAGTTTGAGAACCACTGCTCTGCTTCACAGAGCTGTGGTAAGGATTAAACAAGACAATACTGCAGGATTCGATAAGACACATGTTGAATAAGATGCCATAGCAACTCAACTCTTATTTATATCAATTAGCCTACGGTGCAATTGGATTCCTTATACACCATTTCGCTGAAAGTCGCAGAATCTATTGATAATATGAAGGGAGGACTTGTTGTATATGGAAGAGGCTGACCGTGCCTGGTACATAGCAAGCACTCAGCAAAGCTAAGCATCATTTTCTTTCCCTTCACAGAGTTATGGTAGAATTACTTTAACTAATATATGAGAAAGTGTCTTGTAAACTCCACACTACCACACAAACGTGTCTCCATGTTTGTCTGAATTGCCTGAGTTTTTAACAGCAAAGAGGTACTCCTTTTATAGCCTGAACAAAGGGCATTTCCTTCTTGAGAAAGGGAGTGAACAAAATCACAAGGGCTCCAAGCCTCACAAGGGCCTCACAGGCCAAAATGCTCTGTCTATGCTTGTCCTTCAGACCAGGGTGAAGTCAGATCTAATCTCCGTGGTGCTTTCCTGGCCTGCAGGGGCCACATACCTAGTTCCATAGCCACGGCCACCTCCGTTCCACGCAGCTGAAGTCATGGGAGAGGAGCCCACATTCCTTGCCTCTCCACCCCGGCCATGGGAGCTGGGCCCCACTAGCACCCGAGCCTCTGGGCTGAGCCTTGACGTAGGCCTAAACCTGGGAAGAAAACTGGGGCTCTGAGCTACAGAGCCCAGCCCCATGCAGGGACCCTCAGTGACCTGAAGAAGACTCAAGCTTTGGAATTGTAGAATGAGATCTGGCGTGGAGAGCTAGGAGTTAGTCCTGCCAGGGGCCCTCCCAGGCTTCTGGTTGTGCTCAAACTTGCCCCTTCTGCTTCTTGCTAGTGTGGAGCCTCAGGCATTTAGGTGAGGGCAGGGCATGTAGCCCTCCAGGAGCTGATTAGAGCCCTTGGCAGTCCTTCCCCAGCATGGAGAGAAAGGAGCCCGTGGGGTCAGTTTCCAATTACCTGACAAGCATTTGATTTATGCCTACCAGGAAGGACTAGACTGGCTTCCACCTCATTGTGTCTGTAAATGTTGACTCAAAACTATTGTAACTCTAAATAAAATGGCACACTGAACTCATCTTAACTTTGTGAATGATTTTGCAATCTTTAACTTGTGACAAGATCAGCTGTGTGACTTCTGGGTGAACTGGCTGAGATGCGTCCAGATTGTGTAAGGATGCTTGCAGTTCAGGGCAAACGGTTCATGCTGCCCTGACCTTCTGGGACAGGTGGCCCAGGAAATGCTCCTTGGTTATGATTAAGAACGAGATTTACTTATAGCAACGGACAGTGACATTGGCAAATGGTGCCTGGTACTTTCATAGGGTGGTTCCTCCTTGGTGCCCAATCTTCTGGGAACTGCATGAGAAGTGGAGAAAGCAGAAGAGCTGACTCTGAAGGTTGTGGAACAAAGACGTTTTATAGCAAGTCTGAGGCAGCCATGCAAAGGACTGCTCCACCTTTTGGCTTTGGCCACCAGGAAGCCCAGAGGCAAATTGGTGGCTAAAACTTGAGTAACTGCCTATTCTTCTTTGATTTGCAAATCTAAAGATTCTCCCTTGGTATCACCCTTTTAGTTTATAGGTATTTTCCCTGATCCTGAGCCAAAACGTTATAACATAGATTTCAGGAATTTTTATCTAGAAGTGGAACCCTACATTTTAATCGCTCTTGTATTCTGCCCCCTCCATTGTTTAAAAGATTTGTTTTAACAAATTAATGTTAATGAAATAGTTAATTTTTCCCATTTATTAATCAAAGACAGATATAAAAGTCAAAATCTTCAATTATCCCAAGATAACAGGTTGACATTCATTCCACAAGTATTTACTGAGTAAATACTAAGTGCCAAGCGTTGGGCTAGATGCTAAGGAAATGATGAATAAGGCATGGGCCCTACTGTTATGGGCCTGTGAATCTGGAAGGAGACAGTGAATTAGGCCCTTACAATACAGAGAGATGAAGCATGGAAGAGAGAGATCTTACCTAGTGTTTTGGGAAAGAGCTAAAAAGGGCTTCCTGGCAGAGGTGATGTCCACGCTGAGACCCGGAGGACACATACGAGCTGACCAAGCAAAGGGACAAATTGTGCAATGATCACCTAGGCTGATTGATACATTCTAGGGACTACCAAGGACTTCAGTGAGGAGGGAGGAGGCTGGGGTGACAGGCCAGAGCCAGAATGTGAGGCGCTCATGAGGCAGCTGAAGAATTGGGATCTCATTCTTCTATGCAGCAGGGAACTGTTGGAGCATTCATTGTAGAAATTTGAGATGATCAGATAAACATTTTTTTACTGATGTCCTGGCTGAAGGGTGGAGAGTGAATTGAGGATGAAGCACTGGAGGGAGGGAGACCAGAGGAATGTGGGAGAGGGGGGTCAAGGAACTGAACGAAGGGAGTGGCAATGGAGGTCCTGACTTATTTAATTCAGCCGGAAATGTACCACCTAACTAATCGCCTAGTGCAGCCTGATGGAGGATGAATGCCTGTCTGTTGGGCTTCACGAAGTATTCACATCGGCAATCAGACTTCCATTATTGCCTGGGTGGGACCCCAGATGGGGAGTGCTGATGTAGCCAAACCCCATCCCCACTTTAAATGACGCAAGGGACACAGAATTGTCAAGTTGCCCAAAGAGGGCATGAGGGGCCAAGTTAGGACAAGAACTGTGTCTCCTGACTCCCATGTCATGCGCTTTCCTGGTTATTTGAAGAATGCCTGTTTTATGGCAGTCACTACATGCCCTCCCTACACGACACATCACGAGGTTGTGTAAAAGTCATGGAGGAAAATGCAGCAATTTTTTTTTAAAAGAAAGCAAATAATATAGATTTGCCAGAAACAAATTATGCCACATTAACTTGCTGATTTCTTCCCCACATCAGGATAAAAGGCTTAGTGGTTACAGAAAACACGTGGCCTTAATACCTGTTGACATAAACATTTGATATGGTTCCTTGTGACACAACCCTGGGAAATGTGGATCTAAGACCAGTGTGGTTGATAGGGAAAAAAAATCAATAGAATCCAGTCATTGTTACTGTCGTTACATGGCTGGGGAGATGTCAGGGTTCCTCTAGGGACAATCCTGAGTCAATACCCTTTTTGGATTCTTAGGAAGAGGGTAGACAGCTAAAAGCGTGTGGTGATTGGAATTTGAAAGATCAGTGTTGGACGGGAGAACAGGGAGTAGCGGGGACAGACAGATGTGAAGAAGCAGATCAGAGTGGGCTGGACTACAGAGGCAGGAAGTAGCAGGTAGCGAGCAAGCGTCATGTGAGTGCAGCGCACAGCAAGCTGAGGCTGGGCTGCAAGACCGGATGAAGAGGAATACCTACCTCTGTGCTCAGTCCTTCTGGTTATCCAGAAAGGTTTTGCACACGCACACAGGCACGCACACACAAGTGCGCCTACATCCGTATTCAAATGTATCTACATTCTTAAAGGTGTCTGTACCCATCCACACTCCCGCCTCCATCTCCTACACTGTGACCTTGGAGTAAGCCTCTCAGCTGCTTCCTGAGTTATGAGTACACGTTTATATCTCACTGCTTGGAGCAGAGCTTAGGTGAAATCTTAAAGTGACTCCTCTGTGCCTCCTTTTGGCAGTTCCCCAGCGTCTCCCCACCTCTTGATAAACCTTTTAGGGTAATGATGAAACTTTTCTACCAGCAAGGAGGAAGTAGCGAGTGTCCCATCACTAAGTAAAACTGAGTGTGCAAGGTGTGCAAGTAAGACTGAGTGTATGAAGATGCCTGGTCAGAAAACTTGTTACGCCCTGGGAAAAAGATTGAGAACTGCGGGAATGTAATGCTCTCCTTTCACAGAACTGCCTAATGAAGCACAGGTACCTCTTGAGTTAATAACCAAGGGCTTGCTTTCCAGCTAAGGCTCACTTGTCAAATTATCGCAGAAGGCTTTTTTTCTCTCGACGGTGGTTTTTGAGCATGAGCCTGCTGCCAGCAGGGCAATGTTCCAGGACCTCTGAGGGGTACAGGGATGAGCAAGGAGAGTTATCTAGAAGGAGGAGACAATGCACAGCGAGTGGAGGATGACGCCCTTCCCATAGGGGCAGCTTGGGCAGATGCACAGAGCCTCTCCCGGGAAGGGGCTCGGGAGACATTTCTTACGTGGAGGAAAGAATGGTTTGTTCCTCTATTTGTTTTTGGCTCTGGTAGTCAGGAAGACACTAGGGAGAAGGTGGCACTTGATCTGGGATGGTAGGATTTCAAAAGCAAAACCAGTCTGAAACAAAATGCCACATCACCATGCATTTCTCATTAGAAGTAAAAGGAGACACACAGGGTAACCTAGATTTGTTTTCCAGTGAGGTGAAAGGGGAAACTTGCTTGAAAAGGTTGGAAAACAGCCTCTAAGAAAGTTCGTATGTTTTATCAGATGCCCTCTTTTCGTTGTTTCCGGACTCCCCAGGGAATATTTACAAGGTCACAAGTCCCTCCATTGCTGCCTCTCCCCTCTAACTCTAGACCATCACCCAGGGCTCACCTGCTGGTCACCTCTCATCACCTCAGCTGTCCACAGCTGTCACTGCCCAGGCTCTGGACCCTCCAAAGCCCGTTGTGGTGGAGAACATGAGGTGCCGAGGTCAGAGCCCAGGCTACATACTGTGACTTTGGCCACGTCACTCAGCCTCTGTGTCTCAGTCACCTCAGCTACTAAATGAGAACATACTACTTATGTCGTCGGGTTGGTATGCAGATTAAATTAATTAGTACATGTTAAGCATATAGAATTGGGGTTGACAAACTATGGCCCATTGGCCAAAGCCAGTCCACCACCTGTTTTTGTAAATAAAGTTTTCTTGGAGCACAGCTGTGCTCATCCATTTGCATTTTCTCTATGGCTGTGTTTGCATTACAATAGCAGAGTTAGGTGGTAGCCATAGCACAGAGAGTATACGACTTGCAAAGCCTAAAATACTTACTATCTGGCCTTTGCAGAAAATGCTAGCCAACTTCTGATATAGAAGGATGCTCCGCACATAGTGGGTGCTCATTAAATAATAGGTTTGAAAAAATAGCCACAACTCATTAGGCCTTGTTGTTTAATAAAATTTGATTGAGGTCCTGGGATGACACACAGCAATTAGAGCCTAAAAGAAAAATCCAGAACAGTATCTCTGTCGTCAGTACTCCATGAGGGCAACCAGCATCCCTTTTCCCAGGGGTCCCCCACCATCGTGTTGGAGGCACGAGCCTTGCTCTCCTGGCCTGGAGTCCTCCTGGTTGTGTTTCCTCCTCCCTGCGGCCAGGCCTCCGGTTTTTTTTCCTGCCCTAGAATGATTGACAGTGAGAGCACTCAATTCCTTTGAGAAGAACTTCCTCTGCAATGTGTGACCTGGTCCTTCCTTCCACGTGGTCCAGATGACATATCACAACAGTCTAGTCGAGGGCTTCTCAGCCTCTGCACTATTGACATTTTGGGCAGGATAACTTTTTGTTGTAGGGGGCTGTCCTGTGTGTTGTAGGATGTTTAGCACCATGCCTAGCTACTACCCACTAGATGCCAGGAGCGAAAATGTTTACTAACATTACCAAATGTCCTGAGGGGCAGAATCCTTCCTGTTGAGAACCACCAGCTTAGTCTGGAATAACATCCTAGGAGGGGCAACAACAATCCAGTCCAGAGCATCTAAATTCATATTTAGAAAAACGTCCTTTGCGAGGGTGCAGACCTGTTAACGATGCCCCCAGCGTGTTTTGCTGGATCGCTCAACAGAGCACTTAGCCTCTCAACCTAAAGCGTGAGCATCTGGATTGTTCCAGCTGGGGCTGAGCTTGTGCAGAAACGCTGGGTAGTGACCTGCCTCTTGTCTGTGTAACCAAGAAGGCTGGTCAAAGTGCCCTGTCCCTCCCTGGGACTCTAGGTGGGTAGGACCTCCCCAAGGACAAATTTCTGGTCCCTCCTCCAGAATGGGGGAAGTGCTTATGAACCCCAGCCTATCCTGCCCCTGACTCCATGCCAGTTTTCCAGTTTCTTCAATTTTTACATCCAATTCCACCTCAAGTGACGGGAAGAAATTGCTGGCAGCTTTAAAGTAACAGTTTACTGACTGATTCACTTATTCTGTCTACCAGTCCTTAATGATTCCCTTTGTGGGCTGGTCACTAGGAATCAGAGACAGGACAACATGGCCCTTGCCTTCAGTGGGCTGACAGTTGCGGGGCTAGCACACATGTAAACAGGTAATTACAACGGAGCAGATTAAGTGCTATGATAATGTACACTGGACACAGAGTGGGGACAAAAAGTCTTAATTTGCGGGGGAAGGTGCCCCTCAAGCCTGCCTGAGCAGCTGATTCTTGAAAGACAAAGGACTTAGCAGGGCAAGGAGAGTGTGTGAGTGAGCTCCCGTGCGTGGGTGGTATGCATTGCAGCAATCGGTTTGGTCTCCCACTGCAGGCAACAAAGGTCCCAAAAGCAGGTGAGAGCATGGGGCACAGTTAGAGAACCAGGATGGCAGCAGCCTCGTGTTTGAGGAGTGGTGTTGGGAGACTGTTCTGCCCAGGTCTCGTGTTACATCATGTGTGTGAACAGAGCTTTTGTTCCAGACTGGCTTTTTCAAGGATGTTTATGTAGCAAATCAGGGCAGAGAGCACATTTGTTTCCTGTTCAGTAAAAATAAAGATAATGTCTCCCTTGGGAGCAATGGTTGGTCAGGTTCCCTAACCTCCCCCTTTAAAAGATTGGGGTTTCCTAAACTCAGAGTTCCTCAGCCATAATGCTGAGCAGTTTGCATGTGCAGTGTTACCTGGCCTCCCTCACATCACCCCGAGGATTGGGGCTTGGGAAACAGGCACAAATGTCACTCTGCCACTGTTGTGAGTCCAGCAGGTCCTCAAATCATGCTATTTCATTAAAATCATTGTTTTATAATATGGATGAGATGCTATAGAAACGTAACTCTTGTTTATATCAAGTAGCCTATAGTAAAACTGGTTTCCTTATATGTTGCTTTGCTTAAAGTTACAGAACCTATTGATAATGTTAAATAAGGGCTCAACTGTATTAAACTGTCCTTAGTCTATGACTCAGGAGCCTGATGTCTTCACCGGTATCCATGAAACTGTGGCAGGCTAACTTGTTAGTCTGGGTGAAGTCTTACACACCCACCTCCCCAGTTTTTGACAAGTGGTGTGGGGAAAGCAATGGCTGAAGAGGGGCGTGGGATTATGAGTGTCTTGGGAGCTGCATTACAGACCCCAGGATTAATCCTGAAGGCTCAAGGAGCCCCTGAAGAACTTTCAGCAAAGAAATGTATGGATCTGGTGTGCATTAGTGTGGAGAGTGGAGGGCTATGAGGTAAGCCTGGAGAAATGAGATCAATGAGGGGTACAGATACGGAGCTATGGGTCTGAACAAGCGCTGTGCTGGAGGGACAGACGAAGGCCAGGTTTAAAGAAAGTCACTATGGTCCTTGATAGCCTTGTTTTTTCCTGAACCAGAAGTCAATCCAGATAACCCATGGCATTTATTTGTGGTGTCTCATAGACCTTTCATGCCCTCGGCATTTCTGAAGCATATAGACCAGTTATTTCATAGAATGTTCCTCTGTTTGGGTTTGTCTGAGGTTTTCTCATGAGATTAAGGTTGTACATTGTGGTATGAATCCCACAGAAATAACGTGTCCTTCATGCGTTAGGTAGGAGGGCACTTGATTTCACTTGTCCCATTTTGGGTGATCATTTTGATGTCTGATACCTTTCTCCATTTTAATGTTACCATTTTCCCCTTTATAAATAATAGATTATCTGTGGGAAGATCCTTTGATACTGAGTGTAAAAATTTGAATATTGATTGTATATGACAGTATTATATTAACTGTAAAAGTTCCTGACTTTGACCATTGTCCTGTGATTATGTAAGAAAATGCCCTTGTTCTCAGGAGATAGACAGTGAAGTACTTAAGTACGATAGGGCATGGTATCTATAACTTTCTCTCAAATGGTTCAGAAATTATAGCATGTGTATGTACATATAGAGATAATAAAGCAGGTATGGCAAAATGTTAACAACTGGCAATTCTAGGTGAAGAGTAATGGACATTCATTGTGCTAGTCTTACAAATTTTCTGTACATGTAAATTTTTTTCCAAAATAAGGATTTTTAAAAAAGATACCTAAAAAAGTAAAAGTGTTACATCTTCATGGCTAGAAGTGGGCACCAAAGGAGAAGAAAGAAAGGAGTCCATTGTGATCCAGGCTTTTGGTGGGGCAGGTGGTACCATCAGCTGAGATACATAGAGAATGATGAAGGAGGTAGAGGAGGTTTTGGAGGGAGAAGGGTGAGAGAGGAAAAGATGATGAGTTTGGTTACTTTTTATTTTTTTGCTTGTCTGCCTCCCCCTCCAGCCATGTCTGATTTTTGGAACCCACAGAGCATCCAATGGGGGTGTCCAGTAGGCAACTTGTCTGGAGCTCAGGAGGAATCCCTGGGCAGGGCAGAGGTGGTGTTGAAGCCATCCTATTCCAAAAGTGGAATAGGATCATCCCGGGGGAGTGTGTGTGAAAGAGGAGAAGAAAGAGCCAAGGACAAAACCTCGAGGACAGCTTACATTAAAGGGCAGGTGGCTACAGAGCTAAGAAGGGACAGGAGAAATGGGAGGACAACTCAGACAGAGCAATGTCTCCAGAAACCGGGACAGGAGAGGGTTCGGAAATGAGGGCGGGGGTTGGAGGGCGACACCAGGGCCAAGGGCTGCAAGAAAAACAAGGGCTGAAGAGTCCATCCGAATTCAGTGGGATATGGGCTGGGAGGTCAGAGTCCCAGACTGAGCTCTGAATGGGAAGTGAAGATGCAGAAGTGAGCAGTGTAGATAATTCTTGTAAGATGCTTGGCTGCAAAGAGGAGGTGAGGAATTAGAGTGAGAGCAAGAGGGGAGGTACTCGTCCTAATAAATAGATATCAAAAGTTCACAACTAAATAATTTGTTCAGGGCCACATTCAGCTTACACATCCAGGATCATCTCCCACCTACCATCTAACTGCTGAATCAAGTCATGGCTTCGCACCCAAGCCAGCCTCACACTTTTAACAAGGATGGGTGCTGAGAAGGTGTATGGTAAGAGAAGAGCAGCTGGAATAGACAGTTATACCAAGGATTAAAAGTACCTGTGACATTTGCAAATCTCTCTTTGCCAGGGAAAGAGCCTGTCACAAAGCAGCCTCTGCCCACATTATTTGCTCTCCCACCCATTTCCTTTTAGTGCCAGAGAACATTGCTACATCGCCTTGTATGGGGTATGCCTTGTTATCATTATTATTTGAAGTTTTCCCTTTTTATTCAGGAGCTTGTGACATATAATAGCCTCACTGGCCCCTAGATTCTTCTTTCCAGGAAACTAGGCTGTGTTTTCTCCATCTTTCTTTCATGCCAGCTCTGTTCACAGCTTATTTTCTGAAACCCACCCAGGAGAAACACCAATGTTTTATGTCAGTCAACGACTATTTTACAGAAGAGAATAGCAATTTAACCCGAGTCAAATATTTAAACTACAATAAAAAGCAACCCTATGAATGGATAAACAAATCGTGATATATCCACACAACGGGATATTTCTCAGCCATAAAAAGGAATTAAGCGCTGACCCACAGTACAAAATGGATGGACCTTGAAAACATTACATCACACGAAAGAAGGCAGACACAAATTGTATGGTTCCATCTAAACGAAGTATCCAGAATAGGCAAATCCTTAGAGACAGAAAGTAAATTAGTGGTTGCCAGGGGCTGGGAGTATGGGGAGGGGGAGATTCGGGGAAGGGAAATGGCTACTTAATGGCTATGGGGTTTCCTTCTGGGGTGATGAACATGTTCTGGAGCTTGACAGCGGTGAAAGGTGCACAACACTGTGAATATACTAAATGCCACTAATGGTAAATTTGTGTTACATATATTTTACCATGATAAAAATTAATCACAGTTGACCCTTGAACAATACAGTTTGAACTGCACAGATCCACTTATACATGGATTCCCCCCCATAAATATACACTCGGCCCTCTGTATCCCTGGGTTTAAAATCCACAGATTCAACCAACCATGGATCAAAAACAGTATTTTCGATCCGTGGTTGGGAATCTGCAGATACAGATGGCCGACTCTATGCTTTGTGCTGTACCATTTTATATAAGGCACTCGAGCATCTGGGATTTTGGTGTGAGGGGATGTCCTGGAACCAATCCCCTGCAGACACCGATAGAGGACTGCCGTTTTGGGAGAGTTAAAAGGTATAAAAGGATTTTCAACGGCATGCAGGGTGGGCCGGTCAGTGCCCCTAACCCCTGAGTTGTTCAAGGGTTAACTATTACTATGAATTAAAAAAAAAAAAAAAGCAACCTTACCTGACACCGGAGAGGAACAAGCTCTAGCTGCAACCACAACACTGCTGATCTAATGAGGAGGGCTTTCCACCAGCTCCTCTTAACTTTGGCAGCGCATTAGAATCACCTGGACAGCTTTTTATTTTTATTTATTATTATTATTATTTTTGGGACAGCTTTTTAAAGCCTCCTACATCTGGACCCCACCCAGGATCTCAGGTTGGGCCAGGGACAAAGTTAGGAGTTATTGGAGATTCCACTTGCAGCCAGGGTTGAGAAATACTGCTCTAGACCAGCGGTTCTCAAAGTGTGGTCCCCAGATGGGCAGGATCAGCATCACCTGGGAACTTGTTAGAAATGCAGACTGCAGGGCTCTACCGAAAACCTACCGAATCAGACACTCTGAGGGTGGGGCCCAGCAACCTGTTTTCACAAGCCCTCCAGGGGATTCTGATGCCCACTAAAGTTTGACAACCACTATTGTGAGTTTTCTTCAACCAGTGAGTGTTTACTGAGCATCTACCATAAGTTTGGTAGATGTGAAAATAGAGACCTACTTTGACTCTCCTCTGTAGCTAGTTGGTTAGATTCTTGGAAAAGAACATGTACATTAAACTGAGACAAGCCTTTTTTATGGCTGAATAATATTCCATTGTATGTATATACCACATTTTGTTTATTCACTCGTGTTGATTTGCACTTGGGTTATTTTTCACCTTTTGGCTATTATGAATAGTTCTGCTATGAATATTGGTGTACAAGTATCTATCTGAGTCCCTACTTTGAAGTGCTTTGAGTCACTATACCTAGGAGAACTGCGAGTCATGTGATAATTCTATGTTTAACTTTTTAAGGAACCACCAGACTTTTCACAGCGGCTGCACCATTTTATATTTCCACCAGAATGTGTGTTTGGGGTGATGGGAAATGTTCTGGAAATGGATGGTGGTGATGGTCGCACAACACTGTGAATGCATTTAATGCCACTGGTGTCACTCAAAAAAAGGTTAAAATAATAAATTTTGTTATGTATATTTTACCACACACAAAAAAAGATTAATGAAATGAGCCATGAAAACAGGTTTAGAAACAGTTATGTTCCTCATGGTCAACATTGAATAAAATTCTTTTTCAAGATGGTAGAGCAGGGACGTCATAGAAATTGCAGCGTGAGGTGAGTCTCTTGAAGATGGTAGAGCAGGACACATGGCTCTACCGTGGACTTAGCGTTTTCACATCTACCACGACTCCTTTGGGAAGAGGTCAGAAAAGATCAAAGAGAGTAACATGTAGTGAGCCCTGACTGGTGACTTGGGCCTGGCTGGGTTTCATTCTTAAGGTTAGGCTGTTAACCATTTTAGGAACTTGTCTAACTATTTAGTGGTTCGTCATCGTTGTTCTTCAAGAACCATTTGTTGAACACTTTGACGAGACAGGCTCTGTAGTAGGAGTCAGGATACAAGAGTGAATGAGCCGAGAGCCTAGTGCAGTGGTTCTCAGCCTTCAGAGCATCAGAACCTGGTGGGCTTGTTCAATGACAGATGCCTGGCGCCACCTGCAGAGCTTCTGATTTGCAGGTCTGGGGCACAGCCTGAGAATCTGCATTCCTAACAAGTTCCCCGGTGGTGATGATGATGATGGTTGCCCAAAGACTACACTTTGTAAGCCCCTGGTCTACTAGGTAGAAAGGCATTCTTTTGGTAAGTGTAGGTGCTGCTAGGAAAAAGACATGCAAAGGGCTCTACAGGAGCACCGAGAAAGGGGTGAGAGGGGCAGGGAGAGGGTGTTTCAGGGAGATGGGAAGCAGCTCGGTGTGTCTGAAGAATGTTAGCAGCTCAGCACTGCTGTAATAAAATGTAGAGGTGAGACCGGGCTCAGAGAAGTCCAGAGAAGCAGCAGGGCTCCGCAATGAACACTCTGTAAGGCCAGAGAACCTGAGAGGGTGGCAACGAGGGAGGAGAAGAAGCAAACAGTTGTCACCCACTTACCTTTGGCAGCCTGGAATCCCCACCCTCCTGCCTAGAAAAGCCTTCCCTTCAGAAAGAGCTTGGCAGAGTTCTTATTAGAGAGGGAAGGTCTGTCTGGACATAGCAAAGGGGCGGGAGAGGACTTCCCAAGGGCTCGCAGAGAGTTGAGCGGGCGGCCGGTCTTGCAGCGGACCTCTTCTCCCTCCAGCCTGCACAGTGGGCCTCCACTGCCGTGGCTAAACCGGAAATGATGCCAGAAGCTGCTTGGGAGGACTCACGGAGACCCAGTCTCAGTCCTCCACCTCAAGCTGACCCAGACAAAACTGAAATAACAGAGACAACTTTGATATCAAGTATGGATAAAAGCATCTTTAGAAAATGTTTCTATTTGTATTGATCTATAAAATAAATTCCAAGGAAGAAGCAGGGGCCCACTGTGACAGTCCAGCTTGAAGCTTTATAAATAACAAGTCACCTTGACCCGCTAGCCCTTGCTCATACCCTGGCTCTGATTCATTTGTGACATGAAAAGCTTCAATGCCAGTTTGATTCCTTGGCCTCTGTTTGTTTATAATAAAATCATAAGACCTTATCCATCAATCATTAACCCACACCCCTGCTAGTCTCCTTTCCTTCTGGGCAGGATCTTGGGCTTTATGGCCATGACTCCCCACTGGACCAGCAGGAAAACAGGCAGAGTCAGCAGAAGGTATTCTGCAGGGGACCAGAATTCAGCCAAGGTGGACTCCATACTACCGACAGGCTGAGCCCACTGGACTTTTATGAGTAGCTGTATGTCTTTTAATCAACTTCAGAAGTAAACTTCAGGAGCTATAGCTATAAAGTATATATTAAACATATTTTGGAAATGTGGTCTCCACGTCCCACAACATCCTGAGGAGGTGTTGGTACTGAGATGGATTTAGAAAGTACACGAAGTCTGCCTTCCGCTCTGCAGTCCTGCAGCTTAGCCTTGTTCTCTGTGGCTGCAGCCACAGGACCACAACTGATGGATGACCCCCAGAGAGAGGAGTGTACCAGCCCCCTGAAAGAGGACCTTTCTAACAGAGGCGTGTACCTGAGCAGCTGCCGAACGGTTCCTGCTCAGCCTCCTCGTAGGGCAGCACCCAGCCTGGCCAACGGGAAGCCAGGTGAATCCTAGGTTCTCTCTGAGTCTTTACATCACATACACATAAAATATACAAGCTCTTTGCTGCTGCAGAGCCTCAGAGCTTGCTGTGCCTTCTGTCTGAAATGCTGTTCCTTGGGTTTTGCTCATGGTTGGCTCGATTCCATCCTTTCAGTGTCAACTTGAATGGCAGTTCCTCTGAGAAGCCTGTGTGCACCATCTGGCCCATTGTGGTCTCTCCACGTTTCTCCATCACAGCCCTTGCTAATTTCCTTCATGGCACAGTGATTGCAGACTGTACTTATTTATGTATTGGTTAGCTTGTTTGCTGATTTATAATTTATTATCAGTCTCTCCCACTGGACCGTAAGCTCCGTGAGGACAGAGACCAGATCTATTGTATTCTCCATTGTGTCTTCAACACCTCATACAGTGCTTGCACATAGTAGGCACATTTGTTGAATAAATAAATTTATTAACTTCAAAACTAAATAGCACTTCAAGGAAGGTATTTAGCGATTTTCTCCTTCATTCAACATTTGAATACTCATTTTTATTGCAAATATGATGTATTTTATTAAATGTGTATTCGAATTTGAGACACAGCCTGCGATCACTTTCAAATATACATGCCAGGACTAGCTACATTTTCAATATAGTCAGATCCCCTAATACAAAACAAACTTTGGGGGCTGACCAAAAGCTTTTATTGTACTGAAATTTTGACTCCATGTGTGTCAATATCCAGAATGTGTAAACTTTAACACTAGTTTTATCCATTGGGGTAAGTTTTGATCTGACTGTGCTTTGGTAGCCAGTCCAAAGGGTCACGCCCTAGAGCCAGTGGTCCAGGACTGACTCCAGGCGCTGTTTGCTCAAGCATTCACACAGACACTGAGGGGATCTACCTCAGAGAGTACAACCACCGAGAAATGTTGGGGGCAGCTGGTAGGTCTGAGAGGCTGACTTAGAAAGGCCCAAAAGGACAAACCTCGAGTAGAATCATCAAAATGTGGTATCTTTTTTTGGTCCAGACTCATCAGATACAGTTCAAGTTACAAATAATATTTATTTTCATTAAAATTTTTATTATTCTTGACATGGGATACACGGTCAGTGAGAAATAGTAATCAGTGAGAAATAGTAATCAAGCTGTACCAGTAATTACATAGTTCTTGTCTTCTAAGGAGCTCTATGTGCTTTGATTAGTATAATATAGGCTATAATGTGTATGTACCGGGTGTATAAGAAATTACTCAACCTATAAAATTTTTACTACCTGAAACTAATATAATATTGTACGTCAACGGTAATAAAAAATAAATTAAAATTTTTTTTACTTACCCTTATATCATGTCTGCAAAAATGGTCACAAAATAATAAAATTATCCTTCATTTACGCACAAATTATTTGCCCAAGACAGTAATGAGCGTGTGTGTGTGTGTGTGTGTGTGTGTGTGTGTATTAAGTACCCCATGTTGAAGAAAGATGAAAGAGGGACTTATAGATAAGTAGAAACTTACGAGACATATTAATCAGTCACAATACGTGGACTTTATTTGGACTCTGACTCAAACTGTTAAATAAATTTGTGAGACCACTGGGCAAGTGTGAACACTCACTGATATTTGATGACATTAAGAAATTATTAGCAGTTTGCAGATGTTAAAAGGATATTGTGGTTATTTTTTTTTACGGGTTCTTTTCTTTAGTTATACATAAGCATCCACAGAGTTTTTTCAGAGTAATCCAACAGAGGGAGAAATGGATGGGGGGATTGATGAAAGTAAACTAATCATGAATAGGCAGGTACTGGGGGTCATACTGTTTATTTCTGTATCTGCTTTGGAATTTTCTTTAATTAAGTTTTAAAATAAGACACAGGTGTATTAAGGAAAATAACCAAATATAAGTTCATTTGAAATTTTCCCTGAAAAAATTCTGGTCCTTGGGTGATGCAAATCTTGCACCCTGAGCCTCCTGATTCCCAATCAGAAATCACTAGAGGCATTTTGAGCTGTGCCATATTAATCTCTTGTTACATTTCAAAACAGAAATCCGGTCCACTTCTGTTTTGCCTAAAGCAGAAAAAGTCATGAACTGGAAAGACATAATGCCTCGATTTTTATGTGGAAAAACAAACTGGGAGATACACATGATCTCCTTTATCACGATCACGGGAGGAATCCAACCCACTGAGGAAGCAAAGTCAAAACTCAAGAGACAAGTCACATTTTTACAGTAGCTGGACATAAATGCTTCTCTTGGAAGCCAGGCCAGTCCTAAGGGAGGTCTTCTGGCAGCAGAGCACGTGGCATGAGTGTGAGCACAAAGCTGAGACTGAGTTGAAAAATTACCGCCTGAGCTGTAGCTGCCAGCGAAGACGCCAGTGTCTCTGTGGTGGCGAGTCACACCTTGTCCAGGCGGAGTCTGGGGGCAGAAAGGAGTCTGCTGCCGACACCCTGATACTGGTTGTCCTGGTACCCACCCATGTGGCACCTCTCTCACTCATTTACAAGCCTCAAAGATGGAGGCTGCTTTGATAATGTCCCCAGCCGTGCAAGAAGGGGACAGCAGCTATGATATGCTGGTGGAGGGTCCTATGAAATGCCACGAAGCCTCATACTTGGCAGGCCATCTCCCAGGCTATAGGTCAGCAACCAGATTTCTTTTTCAATGAGTGGTCCCGAACAGGACAAATCCTCATGCAGGTAAACCAGAGAGCTAGGAGGGTAAATTTTGAACTTGAGTAAGTGACACCATTTTCCTTTTCTTTTTTTGAGGGGAAAAAATTGTATTGGGGAATGGAAGGCTAGGAGAATACAGGTGCGTGCTTCCCTGGTGAGGAACAAGCACAAAATTAGCAGGAGCATCCAGCTCAGTAAACATGAGAGGGCCTGCTTTTGTGCCAGGCATTTTGGGTAAGGCAGGGATGGATGAGACATGGTCCTTGCCTTTAAGGAGAGCACAGGAAAGGGAGGAGAAAGGTGCACAAGATCTCTTGAGTAAATATTGAAACAGAAGGGCATGTAAGTCCTGTGACCCAGGCAAGGTAACTGTTAACAAGCCGAAGTCTAACTTTGGGCAAGTCAGTTAATCTCAAAATATTCATCTATAAAATGGTTAATTCTTGCCTTGCTGATCCTGTAGAGTCGTAGAGTTGTAAGGACCAAGACTACTAAAATAACATAAAGGAAGGAAGGGAGGGAGGGAGGCAGGGAGGGAGGGAGGGGAGGAAGGAAAGAAGGAAGGAGGGAGGGAGGGAGGGAAGAAGAGAGGGAGGGAAGGGAGGAAGGAAGGAATAAGCGTCAGCAGCTGCAGGAGGAATCCAAAAGGCTTTTCAGACCCTCTGCCCTGAGAGCCTGACTGACGCTCAAGGACGAGCGCCCCCTGTGGCCGGCAGCCAAGACCCATGGCAGGTTCCTGAAGCAGACGCTGCCCACTCTCCAGCCAGCCCCGGGAACAGAGGTGCCCTGTGCCCTCGTTTCCACAGCTGGTTCCCACTGGGCACCTTGTCACATGCCCAGGAGCTGCCTTGGCATGAGCAACCCTCTCCAACTCGTTCAAACTCGCCTGCTTCAGAGTGTGAAGGCGCTTAATCCTAGTAATCTCAATAAATCTCAGGGTTTGCGAGCCAGCAGGAAGTTCCGGAACAGCGTGTCCAATCCTCGCATTTGTACGAAGGGCAAAGGAGACTTAGGCAGGGAATGTGACCTGATGGAGGTCACTCACTGAGGTGGTGGGACAGCAGGTGCTGGAATCTTGTTCCCTGGACTCTCCTGGTCCAACAGAGCTGCTTCAGTTTCCCAGGACGAGTTTGCCACCACTGACTGCTTTTATAACCTTGGTCTTTCCGGTCCCTAAATACAGAATGTAGCCTAACATCCAAGAAAGAATACTTAGGGCAAAATAAAAGAGAACAATTCCTCCTGATAACCCTTTCCCAAGCTCTCTGCTCTTTGGGGTCTTTCATTCTTTGGGAAAATGTTTCCTGAATGCATTATTCATGTGACATTAAATCACAACATGAGTTCACAGAGATGGCAATGAGATGTCCTGGTCCCCAAGGAGTTCTTGGTTTAGTTATTACTAAAATGCCATCTTCATGAAACCTTTTGGAACCCTTGCTCTGGGAAAAGAAAGTCCTTCTTCTAACCCAGTTCCCTTTAGTCATGCATTCAAGGAGAAATCTCATTGCTACGCCTCCTGACTGCCTGTGTTTCCATCCATGCCTGTCTGGCAGCTTCTGCCACCTTGACTGTGAGCTCAGGTGGTATTGTGAGCAGAGAAAAGACTGGCAGCCTTGCTCTGGAAGGCTTACCATCGGTGCATGTCCTCTTCCTGACCCTTAGCATTTGCATGATACCTCCGGGTTGCTTCATCTCTGTTCCCTGCTGTCTCTAAAGAATTTGGTTTTGCCCTCAGCTGAATAACTGTCTTCCTGCAGTTTGCCCCTGGGGTGACTGCTTTGTGTTCTCCAGCCACTTTCTCCCCTAGTCATCTTGGTGTAGTTGAGTTGCCTTGAGTCTAGGGCTTTGAGGCCTTGGAAATAAAAACAATGTAGTTCAGTGGAAACTCTGACATATGCAAGTAAGAAAACTGATATCCAGTGAAGGTTGGACTACAGATTCTGAATTTCCTTCAAGCTCTATTTCTGAAAAAGTATTTCCAAAGGTTGACAGCCTGAAAACAACTAGTAGGGTGCTACTGTGTGTGTCCAGACCTAGGACCAACTCCTAGCACCATTTTCAATGAATGTGGGCACCAAGTTTTGCTCCTGAGTCTCCCTATTCACAGATGAGGGCCCCTTTTTAGGGAACAAGATGTAGGAAATAGTGGGCCAGTAAGCACACTTACACACTTGTGAAATGGTGCTATTGTCTGTGGAAGGGTTCCCAGAACTGGTGTGCCTTTCACCTATGCTCTAGTTAAGACCCTTCCTTATACTAAATTACTAAAGGATGGACCCCAGATGGCAATGCTTGGTTCCCAACTCTGAGAGAGCCCACAGGGCACCACGATTCTACTCTAACGAGCCATGACATGCCAATTATTTGCTTTTCTGGAGAAACCTCAGCTTGAAAATCCGTTTAATTACCATGGGAGATAATCTTTTAAATATAGCTTTACATTCTTGAACGACTTTTCCCTGTTGGAGTAAGAAAGTTTATCTGAACATGGGATTGGATTGTTTATTTTCATTTCCAGAGGAAGGACTATTACCTGGTAGTTAGCAAGAAGCCTGAGCCCTGGAGGATTTATTTTTTAAGTCTGTTCCTTCTCACTGATAGTTTGCCAATTATATTGTAATAATTCGCTTGTAGTATTACCATACTTTCCCCCCAGCATAAACCTTTCATTTAGCTCTGTGACTCCAGGCCCATCCTTGATATTTCTCAAGCATCCCTTTCAAGTTGGGTTCTACACTTACCTTAGACGTGGGTATCAAGAGCCAATGTCCTCAAGGACTTCCTCTCAAGAAGATCATACCTGTAAATCCATTCGCCTCAAAGACCTACCTTGAGTTACAGTCAGTCAGACACTAATTTTTGCAACCTGGAACATCCCAGTGGATTTATTAAATTCTTCCCCACTAGAAAACAAGTTTGGCCAGAGGGGTCCTAGGGTTGTGTTCACCTCGACAGCCCAAAGACCCACAGCAATCCCTGTTTATAATAGGTGTTCAATAAACAGTTGCTCAATTGCTGCAAGTCAGCAGGTCTTCAGGTGGAGAGGATGTGTCTTGTGTCAAAATACGAACAATGTACAAAATGAAGCAGAGCTTGGTAGGCGCTCGTCCCTGGCATGGGGCTGTTCTCGTCCTCTCTTCCCCACATCACTTTAAGAGCAAGTGGTCTTGAGGCATTGGCTGGGCCTGATTCTATAGGCTGAGATCACTGGGCCTTGAAGAATATACCCCTGCAGATTAAGAAAAGGAAAGGAAAAGAGTGATTGCATTGAACACGGAATTAGAAGGTGAGAGAAAAACAATTTGTGGAAAACTGATTAAATCTTGGGCTTGAATCTCTCTTTCCAGGTCCTGACAGGGAGAAGAGCTGGTCTAAGAACTACCCATCATGTGGGGGCCTGCTGCAGTCCCCCATAGACCTGCACAGTGACATCCTCCAGTATGATGCCAGCCTTGTGCCCCTGGAGTTCCAAGGATACAATGTGCCTGCCAACGAGCAATTTATCCTGACCAACAATGGCCATTCAGGTGAGGGAGACACCTCACAGATGTGCGGGGGCGATATCTGAGCTTCAATCTGCCAGGGAGGGGGCTTCAGTGAGGGAGGAGCAGAGGGGAGCCCTTGGGGGAGGCCCAAACCACTTTCTCTAGGGAGTGTTGGAGGCCCTGGGCTCGGGCTGTGCTGCCAGGGCAGCACCTCTCAGAAGCATATCGCTTGGGATGGGAGAGGGGGCAGGCCTGAGCCCCTTAGCCCATTGGCTGTGCTGCAGGAGTGGATTCTTAGGCATCACAAACACAAGCAGCCACACAGTTCATGTGGGTGCACAGCCAAGCTTTGGAGTCAAACCAACCTGGATTTGAACCCCAGCTTGACTACTTAGGAGTCATGAGACTCTGTGTGAGAATTTTAACCTCCTCGAGCTTTCACCTGGAAAATGGGCATATTGGTGGGTACTGTGAAGACTAGAGATTATGTATGTTGGGCTCTGGCATAGAGTGGATGCTTTATAAATAGCAGTCATTATTGTTGTTGTTATAGAATCTACAGCTTGGCAGGTACTGCATTAAAGGTTCTATCTTCATAGCCAGGTGTGTAATACATGGATATATAAATAAACATCCATCCCTTGGTCTAGTATTAGTGTTCCTGCCATCATTTCTGAAAGGGAATCATGAAGGGGATGGTACCGCTGGAATTGCTTCAGTGAAATAGGTATATTCCCAGGGAAAGAAGCCAGGTCTGCGGGCCCACAGGCTGTATTCCTGGTCTCCACCTTGCTGCATCCACCTGCCCCCCACGCCCCCCCCCCCAGTCTGAGCCCTGGGCAGGTATTGGCTCTGAAAACTACTGCTCCACTCCCCACAGTGAAGCTGAAGCTGCCCCCAGGCATGCACATCCAGGGCTTCCGGTTCCGCTACAGTGCCACGCAGCTACACCTGCACTGGGGGAACCAGAATGAGCCCCACGGCTCCGAGCACACTGTCGGTGGGAAGCACTTTGCTGCGGAGGTGAGTGGGGTGGCCAGGCTGGCGGACACTGTCTGGCGGTGGGTGGCCTGGCATCCTTCCACTTGGCTGGTATGCAGACAAGATCAGAGCACGGGGGAGGTGGGGGTGGGGGCTGCCTTCGACCTCCACACCCATGCCTGGCCCTCTCAGGAGCACAGGAAGGTACAGCCACTCTGGCCACCCTGCAGCTCCTCTGTGGTGCCCTGGTCCTGTCCCTCTCCTGCACATGCTGAGGTTGTCCTACGTCTTTTACTGAGTAATGCTGTTCAGAAGGAAGAGTGCTCCCAGGGAGCACAGTGGGACACATGGTCCTTTTCTAGACCTCACCCTTCTCTTTGCACAGACTAAGATCCCACCAGCTTGTCTGGCTGATGCATCCCCCTGCTGAATCATACTGGGCTAATTGCTCCCCGTCTTTTTTCCCATGCCATGCTGTTCGCATAGGTCTTTCCCAACCCATCTTTCCTTTCCCTGGACATGGATTATCCCTAGGACTTGGAGACCCAGGGCCAGAGCTAGTCGGCCACAAATCAAGGGATGACTGGCATCGTAATGTACTGGGCATCATGGCACCAGAGACTCACTGAGGATAGCTTGGGACATCAGCGTAGCATTGTGTGATGTCACCCCGAGGCACAGACCCAAAATGCCAAAGGAAAACAGGAAGAGACTCAGAGCTTTGGACCTGCACTACAAGTGTGCAATGGGGAGGGGTGTAGAGTTGCTCCATTTCAGAGCTCCTGTGGACTTGAACTTGGGGGTGTGGTTCTGGATGTTTACAGGGCAATACAAGGAGATAAATGCTACTGATCAGCCAGTGGAACCCACAGTAAATAATGACATGACCACTGTCCTCTGTTCTTAATGGCTGAACTGCTTAATGTCTCAGGCTAATTATAGGTTGAGTTACAAGGGTGGAGGGACTATAATTCTGCTCCAAAATGAGGGCACTACTGGAGGTGCACATATTTCAGACCAGGCCCCTCTCTACATTTCCAGGACTGCGATTTCTTCCAGGCTACTTGCAACGTGGAGGCTTCTACTTTCCCATGGGGAATAAAGAAGGAGTTAGGTGTAGGCTGAGAGGGTTTGGACATTTTAAAATATTTCTAGTTATCATATTTTCTGCTATTGAGTCACATCATCAGACCGAGAGTCTGATGACGATGGACCGTAAATGGCAATGATAGAGAAAAATGCATCAAGTTAACCCTAGAGTGGCAGATCCTTAGAGTGGATGGTCTTCTTCTGCATTGAGTCTATATAAGAAGATTCTCTTAATCCCCTCAGCAGGAAATTCCCTTCTGTTTGTATTAGTCTTCACCTCCTCTGGATTTAAGCTGAACCTAGTGAGGAAAGTGCTAAGACAGACCGCAAGTTCAAAGGTCAGCTGTAAAAAGAAATAAGGATGAAGGACCTCTGGGGTTTTACCCACATAGAATTCTGCTCCATTTGTCCAAGCGATGCCAGGCCAAGATGTGTGTGAGTGTGGTGGGGGGGGGCAGGCAGGGGGTGGGGGCAACGCTGGAGGCTACACCCTTCAGGGGGAACGACGGTGACGTAGGAGCCCCAAAGACATCCTTAATAGAGGACCACTTAAAAGAAGCAATACTTCGAAATAATTTTTAAAAATTCGAAAGGGCCACTTGAAAATTGGGGAACAATGAGCTGTAGTCAATAAAATATTCTTGAATTCTATTTATAACCACAGAAGATGGGAAAAGAGATGAATAAAGAGAGATAAAAATATCAGTGTGTCCTAGCCCCAAGAGGCAAATAATCAACAAAAATGCATGTGTCATATCTATAACTCTATCTACTAATGTAGTTTTTTGGAGAACAAGTGACACCACCTTTAAGATTAAAAATCAGGTTAAACATTGTCAGAATTTGTCATAATAATGTCTTCCTGCTTGCCAAGACTTTTTAAACCTAAGGTTTCTCAAACACTCCTCTCTCCCTCACTTCAACAATGACAAATAATTTCTGCTTTGAACAAATGAGGTTAGAATTTTATTTTGTAAAGGTAAAAGTCTACATTCATGGAGTAACATTCCTGCTTCATGGCCTTTCAAATATGGCTGATAAAACCTTTATAAAAGCCATGCTATGATTTTTCTCCACCTGAGGGATAAATATGTCCTGCTCTGGATACAAATACGATTAAGTTACAGTTGGAGGCTTGCTGTCCCCGCCCCCACTGCTTCCAGGTCAAGGGCAGAGCACCCAGGCTGAGGCTAGGCTAGCTACACGAGACCATTTTGCCCCAGGATCCAGGACAAGTAAGAAAAATCAGAAGGAAGAAGTATTCCAAAGTACCCAGGCTTTGTCATGATGGCTACTATAAAAACCCATTCATTCATTCATTCATTCATTCATTCATTCATTCAATATCTATTATGCACCTGGTACTTTCCAGGCACCATATCAGACACTGGGATACAATGAGTGAATAAGATGGACAGTCTACCCTGGCGAAGTCTGCAGTCCAGAGGACTGAAGGAAAAGGGAAACTGGGGAGACCTAATATACCTGGGAGGGGTCTGTCCTCCCCGTTGGATTCCACTCTTCTGCAAAAGCAAAAGGTTCCCATGAGTTGCCCATCCCTTATGAGTGGCTTCTCGCCCACTGCAGCTGCATATTGTCCATTATAACTCGGACCTGTACCCCAATGCCAGCACCGCCAGTAACAAGTCAGAAGGCCTCGCTGTCCTGGCTGTTCTCATAGAGGTAAGAGATGTTAAGGGATTTTTGCATGAAATTTGAAGGTGGGATGATATCCGACTCGGCATTTGGTTCCATGCACAGCCATCTGTTGGATGTATGTAGCTCACTCCTGTTCTGGCTATGTCTTGCCTCTAGAGCAGGGGGTGTTCCCTGATAGGGTTCTTTCTCTCTTGGCCTGGAGATGGCACTTTCTGCATCTGGGCAGCAGAAATAGGCATGTCCTTTGTGACACTAGAAAAATGAGCCCTAGTCCCTGGTCCTATTGCATAACGCATGGAATCTCCCAGTTGGATAGGACCTGTGTGTCAGAGGGGAGGGGGAATCACTCAATGCTGCCCCATCAGATGCCTGAACCCCTGATACAACTCCTGGTACCCAAGTTCCATCCTTTATATGGACCCTGGAATGAGCTCCTCCCTTAATCCCAGGACATGGGAATGTCTCCTGATTCACTTACACTGTTTTTCCCTAGTGAGGAAATATGTACCTTGTTTCTCAACACGCTTACCTGCCTGACTTGTTTTGCATGAACTCAAGCTCCCTTCAGTTCTGGTTAGAAAACATGCTAGTTGTGGCCTTCAGGCTCACAGCCAAATAATCAGGAGCATAAGCTCTATCCCTTGCCCTGGGATACTAAAGCCCCAGTGCCTTGAGCTGAAAATAGGACGTCCTGAGATGCAAGGGGGCAGGGCCATTACACCAACCCCCTCCCAGCCTAGTCTACAATTGTCCTAGTAAAGTGCATCCTATAAGAAGGGCTTGGCAGCGGCGACCACGTACCCCCAGCCCAGCCTTCCCATTAGCAACTGTCAACCCAGGCTCAGCCAATAGAATTCTGTCAGCATTCAACAGCCCTGTCTCTGTTGCAGACGGGCTCCTTCAATCCATCCTATGACAAGATCTTCAGTCACCTTCAAGATGTAAAGTACAAAGGTGAGTGGTCCTGGGATGCTAATTCAAACTTTGCTGGAGAAGGATGTAGTCAGCCCTATATGACCTGGAGACAAACGAATGCAGGGGGCGGTGGCTGTCTGTGACCAGGCCCTTGTGTCCGAGGGCCCAGAAAGGGACTAGTTCATGTTTCTAGGCTGAGTCATATGTTCAGCTGCACATCTGCCATGGGGAGCAGGACCGACACCCCCCCCCCCAACATGTCTCTCCAGGCCAAGAAGTGTTCATTCCAGGTTTCAGCATTGAAGAGCTGCTTCCCGAGAGACCCGCTGAGTACTACCACTACAAAGGGTCCCTGACCACCCCTCCTTGCCACCCCTCTGTGCTCTGGACGGTTTTCAGGAACCCTGTGCAAATTTCCCAGGAGCAGGTAACTGGTGCCCCTCCAAGTCAGAGACCACGGGCTATCACCCATATCGTAATCAACGACTCGGTGTCCTTAGAATTTCACTGGCAGCTATTCAAAACCTCTCCAAATACCGCAGGTGCTTGGAAGTGCTGCAGAAATTACAGGTTGAGCTTCAGACGCGGAGCTATCAAACAGAGCTAGGACAATGAATCCATCTCCACAGTTCTTTAAAAAAAGAATTGCTAAACTATATTTCCTAATATATCCCTCAGTGGATGGTGTTCACCTCCCAGGCAGGAGAGAGCAGGGTTCCTTTACAGAGGCAGAATAAAGATAGGAGTCACTTAAATTGTTTAACCAACCAGGGAGCTGGGATTGACAGTGAGTAAGTGAGGGTCTCTGCCCTCAAGAAGCTCACAGTCTAACGCAAAACTGGGGATCAGAATCCTTAGCAATCATCTCTAACCCTATCATTTTACAGGTGATGAAAGTGAGGGTTAGAAAAAAAGAATCTTGAAGGATCACCACTGATTAGTGACAGAGCTAAGACCCAAAGTCAGATCTGAGTTCCAGGTCACTGCCCGTCCCTCTATGTCACAGCCTCAGCTCATCAAGAAGAAAAAGGGCTTCCAGGAGCTGGGCGGCCAGGGGCAATGCTGCACACTGGCTCGTGGCCCACCCCAGCCTTTATCCTAATTGCTGCTCCTGCGTTTTTACTACGAGCTGCTGATCTGTGTAACCGAGATAAAGGACAGCTAGTAGGTGGACAGGAATAAAGCCGTGATGCATCAAGAGATACAATGTGCAGGGAAAGCAGTAACATCCTAACCCGGAAAGTGCCTTGGAAACAGGTTATATAATCTATGTAGATGCAGGAAAATTCCCTGGAAGTAGCAGTCAGATGACCTGTGAAACTCTTGCTTCCCTCTTTTTGTTCCTTCTGATGGCACCATCAGAATAAGCCCCCAAGCCCCTCTGATTTAGAGATGGTTTCCAAATCAGGCTCAGGAGAGCAGTGCAGTCTCCAGGAGAGGCTGAGGATCCCCTCTAGCACCCCAGGTTCCCCTCCCTGCAGGGCAGATTTCAGGTGGTAACAGCACTAACCTTCCCCCAAGTGTCAGGATGTGGGAAAACAAACCCACTCAGTCGGTGCCCAGTCACCCAGATGCTCGCAGGGTAGCAGAGCAGTTCTCCGGCTTTCCCACTGCTTTCTACTGTCTCTGCCTAGGCCCTGGAGGTGAGAGCTGGCAGTCTCTTCCCCACTGAAATCAGGCAAGGGACCTGTCACTCTGTCTACAGGGTGTGTTTCTGCTCTTCTTTCCGAAGTTGCTGGCTTTGGAGACAGCTTTGTATTGCACACACAAGGATGACCCATCCCCCAGAAAAATGGTCAACAACTTCCGGCGGGTCCAGAAGTTTGATGAGAGGCTAGTGTACATCTCCTTCCGACAAGGTAAGGAGATGCAATCAGGGAGGGGGGTGCGGTTAGGGGGTGCGGACAAGTCCATTTTGTATGAAGTCCGGTGCCCCGCCCTCGGGCTTTGTCCCCGATGCCCTTAGATGGGTTAAGAGCACTCTGGCTGCCCAAGGAATCAGGGTACATGAGGAGCTACTGGGTGTGGGCTTACTGAGGTCTCCCTTCACTGCTCTTGACTTCCCTGAGCCTTTGCAGGGAAGCACGAGGCAGAACCTCCAGGTGCATGGACCAGAACCCTCATTAAGTCTGGGAGTCTCCCACAGATGGGGAAGAGAGGCAGTTCTGGGGGACCTGTCTGCTCTGGAGAACTACCCCTTCCTCTAAGACAAATGCCAGGACCCTTTTCATGAGATCACTCTGCTAACTTCTTATCTGAGGCTTTCTGGCATCAAGGCCCATCTTCAGTCTTGCCAGGTGACCGCCAATGTCCAGGGACGCTCCTTTGTAAGGAGCCACATCTGTGGCCACAAGCTGCTCGTGGTCTCATGTAGCAGGCTCATCAGGCAAGAAGCCATCGGCATTCCCTGCCTTTTTGTCTCAGCTTCTTGAAACTTGCGTAAGCACAAGCACACAGGCTCTATCCTGAATGAAACGCAACAGTTGGGTGTATCCCTAATGCTATGAAATCTCAGCTCTTCCTTTTAAATCCATACCCATAACTCCCCAGAAGGACATTTAACATGATTACCTGCTCAGGACCCACGTCCGTCCTGCAGGAGGCGAGGGCCGGGAAAAGGGTAAGGGAGCGCTCTTGGGCCCACATCCTTCTTCAAACCTCCGAGTTTCCTTTCTCACTGTAGATGCTTGAGTTGCTCCCAGTTTCGGAGTTTCAGGTGTCAGCAGCAGCTCTATCTCCTTATACATCACATAACTGCAATGGCCCAGGTGTTCGTATTTAGACGGCCCATTCACCCACTTGTCAGAGAATTAGCTCTCGTCTCACCCGGTGCACCTTTTTCTCGTTCCTTTCTTCTTGGGTGAGATTATTACTATCGCCTACTAAGCTTAGTTGAACATATGAAGATTCTATTCCAAAGCCCTGGACAGAAAGCTTTAGAAACATGCCCGTCTGAATTGATCCACATATACGATCAGAATGACATCCTTCTAGGTCAGTTACTTAATCAAGAGCTGCCCAGGAATTTATCTTTTGTGTTCTCTGCAGATACTACTAGTCAAGGTCATTTCCCTCTTTTTCTCCCTTTTCTGGTCTGAGAACTGAATCCGTGAACAGTGAACCTTCCTTAAAATTGAGAATGGATATGACGATGACTGTGAAATCTTCTTTCCTGGGAAATGCCTCAGATGTAAAGCATTATCCCTTTGTGATCTATTCTGGATATAACTTTCTTTTTTCTTGTTCCTCTAAGTGGAGTATGTAGTAGTCAAAGGTTAAATGGAAATACTTTAACTCTTAAATAAAATGCATAAAAACTCTGCTTGGAGACAAGGGGCTTTTGCCCACACAGATCAGGTACAATTTTGCTTGAGATTCAAGGACAGTAATCAGTTCTGTTTTCTGGGCTAGTCTATACAAGTCACAGGGGACAGGGTGACAAATACGTCCCCTATAGCCAGGAGACCTGGATTCAATGCCTTGCTTTGCTTCCTCCTGGTGGTATGATGTGGGCAAATAATGTCCCTTCTCTGGCCTGGGTTTCCTTAGCCACTGAAGGACAGGTTGGACGAGGTGACCTGACGTCCTTTCGGTGCTAACATGTTGTGATTCTAAGTGGACACTAATACCTGCCCATCCTGACTTTACGTTGCAGGGACAGTGAGTGAGGGCAGTTACAGAGGATCAGAAGAAACCATGCAGGAACTTGAGTCTGACATCTCAGAGTAACCCCCACTTGTGATGATGGACTGGGCATTGGGAGTAATTAGCCATCTTCTTAGACCAGCTCAGGTCTAAGTGGGCGCTTGTAGAGTGGGCAGTGCAGCCCAGCATGCTTCAGTAGACCCTCCCAGCCTGGCTAAGGGTACTTGAGGGGCCCTAGGCAGAAGCCCCCAGACCACCTCCTGGCTTAGGACACCAAGATCTAAGGCCAAATGCAGCTTTGCCACTGCCCCTCCTGCACAGCTCACCCAGAGCTGCTGCTTTCAGGAGCCCAGGCTGGGCTCAGCTCTCTTCTTGGAGGGAGAATCCATGGCAGTCCAAGGCAAATCGGTTCATTTGGAGGCTGATTATAGAAACTTGGCCAGAATTCTGCCCTCCCTCTCACTTCCAAAAGATGCAGGCCCCAAACAGGGCTGCTACGGAAGAACAATGAGGAGGCAGCCCCAGAGGAGTGACGCCCAGACCTCACCCCCCAGGGGCGCTGCATTTATAAGGGCCTTCTCACACCAACCTGAAGCAGGCCTCAGACATGCTGTTTCCGGTTCATGGGGGGAGTCTGCTTGTCAGCATGAACCTTGAGCAATTTGGACTCAAATATTTGTACCCTTTGCCTCTGAGGCATGTTTGTAACTTGGGTCTGGTTTCCTCAGGGTTTTCTTTGGAAGTTATCAGGAACTATGGAGTTGGGAAATTCCGTCAGGAGAAAGATCATATTAAGGAAATCCTCTGGGAGAGAAAGTGCATGGTTTGAGGTGTAACCAAATTGAAACAATTGGGACTGAATTGTTTAATTTGAGCCTGGTTTGTCCTCAACTGTGCTTAGAAAAGGAGTAGAAGACCTGGTTTCTGTCCTCAAGAGGTATATAGTGTAACCAGGACTTAGCCCGAGGGCAGGGTTTCTCAGCCCTTGTACTAACTGACATTTGGCGGCTGGACACGGCTTGTTGTAGGGGGCTGTCCTGCGCACTGTAGCCCTGGCAGCCTCCCAGGCCTCTACCTGCCAATGCCAGTGTATCCCCCCATTTGTGACAGTCAAAAATGTCTCCAAACATGGCCAAACGTCTGCGGGGGTGGGGGGCAAAATTGCCTGATGGAGAACCACTGCCCCGGGGACTGTACGACCTTCCTAGACCCAGACTGATTTTTTCCACTCATATCACAGGATTCTAGAGTTTTATATTATATGACCTGGTCTTTATTCTATTACGGCCTGACATGTTCAGTCTGGTGATGGTCACCCCTGAGACAATACGGGTGGGGTTACTCAGTTAGAACAACCAAACCCAAGAGAAATTCTGGGCCCCACCTTCCTTTAGAGCGTCCGTACATATTCTTCTATAATTGCGTATGTCCAAGGCTAAGAGAAGGGGAGAGAGAACGATTTACCCTTAAGATTACAACTCCCATTATCAGGGTTCCAGACGCCTCTGAGGTAGCAACTTTCTTCGGAATCCGCTCATCATTTTTCTCCTCCTACCCTGTTGTACACGTTTTACTGTCATAAATTTTATGTTTCTTTTTGCCCTTGGTTAAAATGCCCATTCTTTATAGAGAGGTGAAAGTCATGCCAGATACTTTTTTCAGCTCTAAAAAGTGCCCCTTCCAAGGGGCACAAATGGAAAACCTGAGCTGAAGAGGGGAAACAAGACTCCTTGTCTTCAAGATTGGATCCCGGAGAGGGGAACACCTCCTGGGACCATTCCCCACCTCATAGGAAGTCAGATGTCTGGTGGGAGGAAGGAGACGACAGAGGCAGGCGTACAGTTCAGGGGCCCAGTTCTGGGTTCCTTCCAGTTGAACTCTTCCCAGCCAAAGATACCAACACCAGGTCCAGATGGTGGTTAATAAGGCAAGAGCCCATCAAAGCTAAATACTGATGCTATCTAGCCCTGTTTCAACATGTCAAGGGAACTTGAGGGACAAGAGGTCGCCAAAAAGTTTCTATAATCATGTGTTTAGTGGGCTTGCTCTGAGCAATGCATGTCCCCTACCATAGAGCCCAGAGCCAGCTGAGGCACTTACACAACAGCGCTGGACAGTAGAGGGGTAGGGCTCTCACCCACCATTAGAATCTGCTTGAGCCTGAGGGAACTGGGTAAATGTATAAAACCTTTAAAAAAGAGATAGAAAGAAGTCTTACAAAGCTAAGATGGCTAATTATCTAATTTTTTGAGACTCGAATGTATGCTTTGTGGTTATTGACCTTATGTTTCTAAAAGTTCCTATTTATAAATAAAACCTATTAGATGCAAAGGTGATCAATTCTTCCAAAGTATCCAAATGGAAGTCCAGAGGAGTTCCTATTTTCCAGTTCCCCCTGGACACAGGGCACTGCATCATCAGGAATAATCATCCAACATGCTAAGCAGTGAAGTCCTTCATCTAATGGAACTCAGCATACCACGTGCTTCCTGAGTACACCTCAGGTGAAGCATGGGGGGACCAGAAAGCCCCCCCCCCCCCATGGACATTACGCTGCTCCTAACACTGAGCCTCTGGCACACGGCACATCCTGCTCAGGAAAGACAGCGGGAAAAGGGGTCGGGCACAAGGCTGGGACCACCCTTTGTGAGTTGGCCCCCACTGACCTTCCCAGCACTGTCACACCCTGGCACCATCTGCACCCTGGAGGGCCTCCCTTAGCATGGCAGGTGCTTTCTTCACATGTGGACACTATTTGCTTTGCCCACACTATTCCCTTTGTGTAGGATGCCCTCACCTCTTCCACCTGGAGAATTCTTTCAAGACCCGATTCTACATGCCCTCCCCATCCCCCTGAAAGTGACTTAGGTCTCCTTCAGTGCGGCCAGAACAACACGCTCGTCTCTTTATGGTTCTTAGCGCACCACAGGGGGACGATTTATTACAATACAGAAAAGGAAAGAGAGAAAACATGTCCATATTATCCACACACTACCAGCCCCCAAAGGACTGCACTGGTGAACATTTTACTCACTTTTTGTGCCTGGCATCATGTCTGGTGCTCACGACAAGTCTGAAAGAATGTAACCGACCCATCTCCCTTCCCCTCCTCTCCCGAGTGTCTTTTTTGCAGAAGGATTAGAACATAACCCTGACCGACGGTCAAATTTAGTTTGATTAAGTCTTATTTTGCTTTGTTATCAAATTGCCAACAGCATGAAAATCAATCCATTTGTTTAAGGAAAATTACAGATCAACGTAGTGGCCAAGTTTTGAAGGTGTGGGAGGGAGTTGCCTAGAGGTGCTCTCAGGCTTTCCATTGCTCTGATTGGGATCAGAGGCCCCCGTCTCACCCCCCATCAGCCCTTCAGCACAGGCAGCCCAGCGACCAAAGGGAGCTGAGAGTAACTGGCACTCAGTGCAGGCATCGCAACCCACGCCTACTGCCCCAAGACTCAGGCCTCTCAGAGCAAGGTAGCTCTTCTGGGCCGCATTCCTGCAATCTGGAAGGCAAAGGCTTCAGTCCCTATCATGGCTAGAGAAAACCAGTTCCCTCATGTAATCCGCTGCTATCTTTTTGGCAGATGTATTTGTGGAAAGTATTTCTTTATTGGGTTATTTCTGTATAGTGTTAATAAGGAAAACGCCTCAGTTAAATACGTCCTGCAAAGATAGTTAATGTTCTGTAGTCATTGAGGACATCGTCCTTGCTTTTCTTACCAAAGCATCATCCAAAGAGAGGACTAGCATTTCAGTTACTTGAGCCTAGGACTTGCAGTAAGTATAATAATAAGAGTCTTTACTATTCAAAACTGGATAAACCAAAACTTTCCTTGTCTCTTTTACAAGACCAGAGCCTGCTAAAGACATGTATATATATATATATATATACATAAATCACTATGTCACCTACTAAGACAGTCCATACTTTAAAATAATATCTTGAAAGGAAAAGGATTATATTCCTTATTATTTGAAATTCTGTTTAAATAAACAGAATTGCAAGTAGACTCAGAAAATGCTAGACTTGTTCCAGGAACTGCAAGCTGTGTCAATGAGCTGCTTGTTCTTCCCGCTGGACTTTTCTGTGTTTGCACTTGAGGCTTCAGAAGACCTCAAAATCAGTTAACCAGCATCCCTCGGTCCAGCAAGACGCCAGTGGAAGACGTGGCTCCTGAGCCAGCCAGACCAGGTAGTGATGCCCTTGTGGCAAGCAGCTTGCCCATCTTCGCCGGGGGTCTGTACCTTCCTGGGAGATGCATGTGTCAGTCAATTTCTTCTGTATCTGTGTGTTTTCTTCTGTGTGTCGTATTGCCCCATCTCTGCTCGCCCTGACACATATGGGAGCACTTTATGAATGGATGGCTCCCCCACATCTGTACAGCATGCACCCACTTACCAGCGAGCTCAGGAGCCCCTTCATTGCATTCTTACCCAGTGACTGTCATGGGCCATCTCTGTCAACCAGCCTGTCTCCATTGCTCCTATCTGTCCCAGTGTTCTTCAGTGGGAACTGCCTACCTTATTCGCCATTCAGAAACAAACAATTTCTTTGCTTAATCTGGTTCTGCCCTTCCCTGTACCATCTTTGACGTCTGTTCTTTACAACATCCCAGAGGTTCTGCTGTGATGCAGGCTTTGGCTTCCTTCTCTGAGCTCTAGTTCTCCAGTTGCCCCAACAGCTCTCCCTGTACCCCCAAATTCTCCCTGACCTCCCCTCTCCCTTGAGTTAGTTACGCTTTGGCATCTAGTTTCCATGGAAACCAAGCCCTGTGGGTTTCGTCCAGCTCTGTAGAGAAGCCCTGCTTCCTTGATGGTTGGTGCCATATCAACTGGCAGGGGATCGCATGCCAACATCTTCCTGCCCTGCGCTTCCTGTGGAATGGAATTCTTAGCAGGTGACACTCTTGGCGCCATTTCTCTTCCATAGTAGCTTACACTCTTTGCTTGCTCAGTCAAGCTGCTTTGTTTTGCTGCATCAAAGTCTTGGCTGGAAGCATCTGTCCCACTCTCTGGGGCTTTCCTTGTTTTTGCGGCTGCTTGGTTTCCTTTCATTGTTTCCACGGAGAGGCAACTTGGGCCCTGACAAGTGGTCATCCAGGAGCAAGGAACCTAGGCTAGAGCCCTGGATTAAAGTAGGCTGTTGTTTATGTGGCCTAATACAGCCAAGGGCACTGCTAAGTGAACCAGGAAAGCCAGACTCTCCCTCCAGACATGCCACCAAGCTGGGCCACGTGCTCTTGAGAAAAATCCCATGCCTGGAGGCCTTGCTTCCTCAAGACTTTGCTCAGCTCCCTAAGACCATGGCACAGGGGCACGTCCTCCATCCCCAGAGTGGTGCTGCTCAGCTGTCTGGGGGCCTTGTGGTTCTCAGGATGTTTGAGGTGCCTGTGAAAGCAATGACTTGACAAATTGTCCAGTTTGGACAGCTTAGCCAAGTGGTGAGGCTTACCAGTAACAGTCTTATGTGGTGAAAGCTAGTTTGGTACCACAAACATCTGGAGTTTTAGGAACAAAGGACAAAAGTGTATTTCATCAAAAACCTTGGAAAGGAAACCATGACTAGTTGGGATTTTGTTTTTAAGATCCTGGAGGCCTTGGTCACCTCTAGGTACCTTGCAAAGAAAAAACCCCAAAGTACCAAATTCCAATGTGCAGCGGCCACAGCCGTGCAGGGAACAGAACACATGGTATATAAACACTTGTTCTCCCCAGGGGGACTCATGTCCTGAGCCTCTCCCCAAGCCATCGGCAAATCCTTGTGTTCAGGTGACATGAGGAGGCCTGGGGCAGGGAGTTAGGCCAGGAGAGATGCTCTTGTTGCCACTTGGGAGGCCATGGGCTGGTGGTGGTGGCGGACAAGACCTGAGATCAGGCCACCCTGTCCTGTGTGGACAGCTCCTCTCCATACCTGCTTTGTTTATCCTTATGATGGCCCAGGGCCACCTGGGGAAGCCAAACCAGAGACGTCTAGGGGCCAGCATTGGACAGAGAGGCTACAGGCTCACCATGAGATTGTAGAGGAGGACAGAAGGGAAAGGACATAGGGCTGAAAGCTCCAAGGGAATCAGCCAGATTCTGGCCACTTGACAGGAGAAGGGGGTGAGCAAAACCTCATCCTGCAGTCTCAGGTCTGGTTCCCTGGGTGTCAAGTGACCCGAGGGTGAGTCCCTGGCCCTCTGCTGGCATCTCACACTTGGTCAGGCCTCACCCACGGTCTCAGTCGCCACAGTGGGCTCTGTGGGCACAGGCTGTCCTGAGTGTTGGGCTGGGTAGCCACAGTCTGTACAACTCTGACTTCCCATGGGAACTACGATAGCATCCCCTCCCCTACTCACACACACACCTGTTAGAAGTTTCTACTGAGGCCAGAAAACCACCAGACAAGAGAGTATATGTAAATAGAGATTTCTTTAGATGGAAGACCTGATTGAGAGAATGGGGACTAGTTCTAAGAACCTGGAAGGAGCTGGCTGAGTGAGTCACCCAGGGGACTGCATGACTGGCTCCGCTGTCTTCCTCAGGAAGATGGAGTCATCATGACCCTCCCCCAGGGAGGTCCCTAAGAGGCTGACTCTGGGATTTCTCCTTAGATGGCTGGGCCCTATTTCAGCCCCACTGAGGACTCCTAACTCACCACATTTATCTCCAATATTAATATAGCAGAGAAGGGAGACTAGTACGGTGGAGGGCTTCCTCCAGTTTATCCAGTGGGGCCAAAGCAAAAACAGAACCAAACCATGATAACGAGACTGGATGAGGATGGGGCAGAAGTCTGGGGACAGGTTCCAGCTAAGCGCTGGCAGCCCCATCCAGCTAGAACATGGCAGGTTCCTTGCTGAGGAAGAGGGGTGGGGACCAGAGAAGCAGGTAACAGCCTGTCCGAGTAACTCTGACTATCCTTCCTCACTACCCACTTCGGCCACTTTGTATTGAAAGCTGAAGTCTTGCTCTAGCAAAAAGACTGCTGTGATTAAGGTGCATCGGAGGGAGGCGTCCCTGTGTGGGGTCCCCTAGGTGGGCAATTCCCTCTATCATATCAGGCACCTGGGTCAAAAGTGAACACCCCTAGAAAGTCTGTATAAGCCTAGCACCTCCAAGCAAACAAAGGACAGAGCTTCCACACACTGGTCAAATCCACCATGGTTTGACTTGGTTAATTTCCAATCTTTTCCTCCCTCTTTGAAGTGCAAGACCTTACCCACGCAGGACTGAGTCTGGGTATGTGGCCGGCCGGCCTTGCATGCTGCAGCTGGGTGATGGCTGTGATTCTCGGTGTGATCTGGGCCTGTGATACTTGCAGCCCATCCTCTATGCTTTGGTGTTGTCGCTTTGGCTCCTGGCCCCCTCTCACTGTGGGTCTTATGCTCACGTCACTCTCTGATTCAAAGATGAACTGCCAATCAAACGCTCCCCCAATGAAAGACCTAATCACTGTACACAGCATGTATACATTCAAAAAGCCTATCCAAGGCCTTCTGTTGGCCATGGTGGTAAGCCATTGCCTAAAAACATGCCTGAGCCCAATGTGGAGGTTGGGTGACTGGCTAGGAACCTTGGAAATGGGCCCCTGGTTGTTTTGGATTGCTAGGACTGTGCCATGGAGCTTGGGGGCAGCCCTGATAAAGAGGCATCCCAATGGGCCTTAAAGCCAGCAAGCAAAGACAAAGTGAATTCTATTTCTGTAGCCCAGGGTTTCTGAAAATGTAGTGCATGGACCAGGTACATCAGCCTCAGCTAGAGGTGTTCGGTAAAAAATACAGATTCCTGGGCTCCACTCCAGATTGAATTAGTTTCTGAGGGTTGGGCTCAAAAAATAAAAATAAAAAGTCTACATTTTAAATAAGATCTTCTGATCCTGGTGCAAGTGTGAGAACCCCCTGCTGGAGAAGGGCTACAATTTGCAAATGGCCCCCTCTAAGTATTCCAGCCAGTCCTGCTAAACCAAAGACCAGAACCTGAGAACAGAGGTGGGGAAATTACACCTTTCTGTGGATGATTATGCAACAGTCGCTTGCCGTCACAGCCATGTGCTGTGGGATGGGACGCAGGGGAAGTTAGGACTATAATGTGTGTCCACCGCCTCTTCACCAGGCATCATCCTGTCGGTGGCCCTGGCCGGCATTCTCGGCGTCTGTATTGTCGTGGCAGCATCCATTTGGCTTTTCAGAAGGAAGAAGAGGTGAGCTGGTGTTGTTTGGAAATGGGAGTGGGTGGTTTATGTGTCCGTGAGGATTCTTTTGTCTGGGAAGGTGGCCTGCAGAATGAAGAACCTCTGTCACATGTAGCAACACTTACCCTAGGAGTGCTGGTTCCCAAACACCACTAGCTCAGGACTCCTTTGCACAAGATGCTGGTCATTCAAGGGTCATTGTGCTCAAAGTGGGAGGTGTGTCTGCCAGCCTTGCTGCCATGGCGAAAACCTTGGATGAGTCTCTTGATTTGGGGCGTGGGGAGGTCCCATTTGCCTAAGTACAAGTACCAAGGCTGTCTTCCTTCTAAGATGTTTATATCTGTTTTTTGTCTGAATCCAAAAAGAAAAGTGAAGGAAAACTTGCCCTTTGTTCATGTTTTTATTGTCATGTTTATTTTTCCCTAAAACCTTATTTTTCCTGGTATGAAAAAAGAGGTTGCCAAGAACTCTGTTGTGGAATCAAAGGTTTGAAGTGGGGACGGCAATGGGACCTCTTCAAAATATAGGTCTGGTATTGTCAGGCGTTAAAAGAGAACAGTTGGAAAATGAACACTTTCCATGTTGGTTAATGCTTTATGTGTAGCCATTCCCTCCTAAGACCAACAGAACTGGGGAAAGGTCCCCAGGAGGGGAATCTGAACCCTAGAACTTGCCTCATTCCATAGCTGAGTCATGCTGCTTTCTGCCTCTCTCCTCTTTCACTAACAAGACTTGTGTGTTCTTTTTGTCCCCGTAGCAAAAAAGGTGACAGTAATAAAGGAGTCATTTACAAACCGGCCCTCAAGAAGGAGACTGAGGCGCACGCCTGAGGCCCTGGCACTCCGGCCTGTCCAAGGAAGGACTTTGCTATGGTTCCCTGGACACTTGAAATACCTGAGGGTTCTCTGGAGCTCAACCTGCAAACACCCCAGACCCTCGGGGGGCCTCCAGCTGGGCGCCTCGCCACCCCAGGGCAACCGTGAATGGGAAGAGTGTACCGAGGAGGCGGGAACTCTGAGTTATCTGCTTCCTCTCTGTGAGACCAGTAAGTGGCCTGGATTCTCAGGGCCAACGCCAAGTTGCCTGCTGGGGGCTGTTATTGATTGAAAAACACTTTTATCCAGGGGTTCACTCAAGTGTGGTTTCAAGTGTCCTGGACGTTCTGCTCCTTGTCCAAGCTTTCAGACCAGGATGTGCTTAGGTTTTGCTTTTGAGACTCAGTTTGTTTTCTGAGGGAAGGTGGTGTTGTCTTCCTCTGATTTCCTCCTGCTGTGACAAAACCTTTCGTTTGACCTTACAGCTGGGGAGGTTGGTGGTGGTGGGTGGGTGGGGGGTTGGCAGTATTGATATAGGAAGGGTCAAGGTGTCTGAGACAAAAAGAGAACGAGAAGTTCTTGGAAAGGCAGTAGAGGCATCTTCCTGTCCTTTGGATCAAATGCACTGAATGGACCTTAGAGGGAGAATGAGAAGATATGTCAGATCTAGAAGAGTCTGAGTTTGGAATCAGAAGTTGTTTGCCAAGCCCTAAGTGTGAGGACAGAATATGAAGCCCAAGCCTCACCTCCTATCAGCGGGGCAGTTATGTTTTATATTCCACAGATTTTAGATTTAGGCTATTCCTTGAAAATGTGCTGCTACTTGCATCGCCTAGAGCCGATGTGAGTTCTGAGATTACCCAAACTGCTTTTGAGTCTAGAGAAAATAGGCAGAAGCAAAAATGATTGAAGAGCTTAGTCTCTTTTGCTCACATTTCGTTTCTGTACCTTTGTGGTATTCCTGCCGTCAACCTGGACTTGGAAGTTACCTACTTCTCTGACTTTGAGGATGTTAAGTTTCAGCTCAGTTAAAATATATTTTCAAGCTATAAAAGCAGGAAGTTATCTGTGCAGGGGCTGGCAGTGTGGTATCTAGAGACCAAAATAATGGAACGTTACCAAGTTTCTTCACGGTCTTCCCCCCACGTCACAAAGACAGCTTCTGAGAAGACTTAACTCCTTCTTCACTCTCCTCCCATCGATGTAAGAGCCCCATGGAGATCGGTTAGTTCCATGACTGACAAGGTCCTCCACCACCCACCTCTCAAGGCCAGCAGCTCGCAGTTCACAGAACTTTCTGCTTCACAGTCTCACTCTGACAGCGTGGAATGTCCTCTTGAAGCACAGGTTTCTTTATAACAATCTTTTTCCTTTTGCTCCTCCCTTTGACTCTGAGAAGTCTTCTTCCTTCTCTACTGTCCCAACGTTTTGTAGGGAAGGCAAGCCCTGTGTCTTTGTAGCTTGCTTGCTAGGCAGTTACAAAGGACCTAAGGGAGACGTGGACATGTGTGTGCACAAGACCTCTGGCAGCCTTGAGCTTGGGGTGGCATCCTCACCTTGCCGTTAGCACACCCGATGCCGAGCCCGTGACAACAGGGAGAACCCATAGGACTGAGCAATGTGAATTACGCAATGCTTTCTTAGCCTCGGCCCAACGCTGCCAATCAGAAACCAACATAAGCCACTCCAGACCTGTGGGACTGACTCAAAAAGCTCTCTGCACCTTTTATGGATAAATTCTGTGAGAGAACAGAGAGCTTGTCGTACCTGGCACAATGTCTGTTCATAAAAAGGGAGATTTATTAGGTGGTGAAAACAGTGGCATTTCTCCTGCCCTCTTCCCCCTCAGCACAGGCCAGGCTCTCAGCCCTCATGGCTGAGACAACACAAAGCGAGGGAGGCAGAGAGAAGGCTCCAAGAATCAACTCCGTCCACCTCCCTGCTAATCCTTATGGGACTCCGGAGGATCCACCTTTGGAACCGGAAACCTTTCCTCAGGTTCTCACTCATTCTATTGACACCAGTCGCCACTGAAGGAAACCAGCGTTGTGGTGCTGGAGGCTCCTCTGCCTCCCCTCAGCCCTGGAGGGCCCAGGTGCTGTGCTGGGCGCAGGACAGGAGAGATGACAGACACAGGTGCGGGCTGGGGGCCGGACGCGGAAGGCCCTGGCTTCTCTGCCTCCCACTAATGGGGGAGCTTCAGTCTCTTTGTTCTCTTTCTTTAGTACCATCTGATAAAAACAGTAAAAACCTATACCTGTTTCCTTAATAGACATTCTAGGATTTTGCTGCATGAATCACATTTCAAGTTCAGACCTTAACTTCTTCTCCCCTTCACTCAGCTCTCTCAGGGCCTCCTGGCTGGCTCTTGGGGAGCACAGTGATCTGCAGCACCCCTCTGTCCCTGTGCCTCGGTTGGACCATAGGCACGGTCATGACGGTCCGTTTAGCACTTCGGTATTTATTGTAAGAATGATTGTAATGAAGACATACACTGTAAATATGACAAATTATAAATAAAAAGTTTTTCACATCAGACTGATGTTTGTAGAGATGAGGTTAAAGCATTACTATTGGCAAAGCACTTTGTACTCCCCTATCTATGGTGACAGGTAACCAAACACAATGAATAATGTCATTTGCCGCTAGGTCTTAGAAACTGGCTCCCAAGGAAAACACACTGAAGTAATCAGTGTACTGAGGACGGAGGCTGAGGCGTGTACATGCCCGGGGGCACACAATGCTTCCTCAGGGGAGCTGGGAAGTCTAGAGTGATCAGGGAAAGGCTCAGGGAAAAGGGGGAAACCTGAGCTGGGCCTTGAAGAATAAGTCAGCTTTGAAGAGATGGACGGAAATGAGGGCGACATTCTTAACCAAAGTGCCACGCGTGAATATAGAAACTGGTCTTGTGTCTCTTTGCCGTACCAGGTATTGCACCGAGTAGGCTGGTAGCCTCGCTTGGTTGCCCGACTATATTATATTATTCTGGATCCTTTTTGCAAAATATGCTACCACCCTCCATATCCTCTTTTGTCTAAATCCAAATTTCACATTCTGGTCTGCTAAAGGAGGCAGACCTGTTTGTTTATTTAGAAAAGCGTCCAGTTTTCACTTCAGTTACCCTAGGCTGGAGAGAGGTGCGACACAAGTCCTCTCCCTTCTCTCTCCACAACCTTTCTCCCCGTCCTCTGAACTCCCCATTCATCTAGGCTGATGACAGACAGGAGTGTGGTGGTGAAAGCCAGGCGGTGGCAAGGACTCACGTTCTCCTCCAGTTTGATCATCACCTCCTCATCGAAATCCAGCCAAGTGGACAATCTAGAGTGCACAGCCCAGTGGAAATACAATAAAACATAATGCAAGATATGACATTTTAAAGTTCTAGTAGCCACACCAAAAAAAAAGTAAACGAAACCACTGACATTAATTTTAATTCATTGTATATAACCCAATAGATCCAAAACACTATCATTTCAACATGTAATCAATATTTTGATATGAAATATTTTCAATCTTTTTTCTGTAGTAACTCTGAAATCTGGTATTTTACACTTCTAGCACATCTCAATTCAGATGCTAAATTCTCACTGAAAATATTTGATCTATACTTATTTAGCCTTCATAAAATTTACAGTTGAAAAAGCAGATTCACAGAGCTGCTCCAAATAAAAGGTTTCCAAATAACTAAATCAAGTATCAGCTCTTAAATTTAAATTTATCAAAATAAAATGAAAGGAGTTGCTCAGTTTCATTAAGTAAATTCCAAGCGCTCAGCCGCCATGTGTGGCCGCAGCCAGCACAGCCACTGTGCACACACGGAACGCTACTCTTTCCTTGGATATACCCTTTGGGAGGGTTAAACCTAGAGGGCTTTCCCAAAATCTAAGCCCCAGCAGAAAGCTTTGAGGGGTGAGGGATAGAGGATGGAAGACAGAGAATGGGGGTATCTGGGGAGGCCCATATGGAGGGCGGTAGAAAAGAGGGCAGACAGAACATACCAGCAGGCCTTAGGCACGGCTCCTCTTTCCTTACACCTTTCCCTCGTGGACCAGGCGCGCCCCGGCCCTCCCTGCCCTGGCCACGCCCCGCGGCCCTGCCTGGGGTCCCAGTTCTCAGCAGTGACTCCAGCCTGGGGTGTCCCAGGGCCTCTGCCAGAGCTTGGGCTGTGAGCACAAGCTTGCCTGGTTAACTGTGGGACCTGGCCAGGTGCCAGGCGCTAATTGCTGACTCCCGCCCCCTCCCCCATCGCCTCCAAGTCCTAATGCTTCTGCCCAGGACGAGTTATCTCCACTCTTCCAGAGCCGGTCAGCCCGAAGAGGGGGAAGGCCTGAAACCTGAGTCTCTTGAATTGTTATCTGTGCCCCCATTAGAATGAGTCCCCTTCCTTTCTTCGAAATGTGGGGAGAAGTCTTGAGACCTACTTACAAGACGAAAAAGACTTCTGGGGCAGCCTGCCAGGGAGCAGAGGCACCACCTGTGCAGTGGGCACTGTTATGGCATATCTGTTACGCTGACATCCATGTCCACATTGGACACGGCCTGACAGGGACACATGGCCCTCTGGCTCTGATTCAACTGTCCCAGGGTGGAAGGTGTGACAGTGCTCAGAGTAGGGTCACCATGCCCTACACGTGCCCTTTCACTATAGAATGACTGAGCAGAGAGAAGGGCCAAAGTGCTCTGTAGTATGGAATTATTCACCATAAAAAAAAATGATTGCAATCAGGCCAGCATATAAATTATGACTGCAGGTCAACCAGGGTCTCAGTAATGCCTCCCGGTTGTATACCCTTGACTGTTTCAATGTACCTTCACTCCAACAACCCAGGGAAAGAGAGAACTGCCCTTACCTTCTAAGTGGGAAACTAATCAAGGACTCTGGCTCTGGGGTCAGCCAAGGTCACAAAGCTCCTGCAATGCTAGCATCTTCAATAACATGGGGTCCACCTTCCCGAGCTCCAGTGACATGGAAACACCTTCTTGTAATAGAATTGGCCATACTTATCTCAATCACAGCCTCAGAAAACCCCATGGGCTAAAGGCAGTTCTGCCAATGATTTCTGGAAAGTCAACAACAACCTCCTGCCTCCAATCTGATTGGTAACACGAAACCCTGGCCTCCGTTCAGGAAAAGTCTGACCAAGGACTAACCACAAGCAAGCAAAGCAGTCAGCTCAGCTCCTGGGCTGTTACCCTCACCTCTGAATTCAGCAAAGCAAATTCCCAAGGACACATTCACTGAACTTTTTTTTCCCTAGGCTGAACTGGGGAGAAGGAATAAGTACGCACACACCGTATAATGCCATCTGGATAAAATTCTAAAAGGTACAAAGTATAGTGACAGAAAGCACATCATCGGTTGCCTGGGGGTGAGGTGGGGAATGAAGGGATTGCAAGGGGGTATGAGAAATTGAGGTGATGGATGTATTCATTATCTTGACTGTGCGGATAGTTTTTCCACATATGACAAAACCGTTCAAATTTTATACTTTAACTATGTGCCATTTATCTTTAATCAATGATACTCAATAAAGTTGTTTTTTAAAAAAAGGAAAACAACCAGCCCACACACAGGCAAATGATACCCTGCCCCATCCTGGCATTTCCACTCAGAGCTTATCCTGCTGGCCTATCTAGAAGGAGAAACCTGGCCAGGATGGCACACTCCCCTGGAACTCGCCCTGCGGGTGGGAGCCCAGGAAGGAGCGTGATCTCGGTTCACGTGTCTGGATATGACCTCCTGATTCTCTAAGTGAAAGTCATTATTTCAGCTTGAGTTCTCTCACTTCAAATATTAACTTTTAATTACCTGCAATGAAGACAACAAATACAGGGCCTACAGGTTCAAGGGCAGCCTGAGACCTTTATGGCAACGCTGTGTCAGCGAGGACAGTCAGCCGGCTTCTCGGGAAGAAGCAGAGCCTCTTCTGGTGAGGCAGGAAACACAACCAGTCAGCTCATCCGTTGAAACTAGTTTCCCAAGATACCTAGACACGCAACTCTCATGCATCTTCCTTTCTCTCCTTCTCAACTACCCAACACATAACCATCAGAAAAGTTGTCTTGAATATGGTACATCCTTTCCGTGGAGAACAGGCATGGTCAGGAGCTCATCATTCCTTCTTAGCCACTGGGTGAAATCTGGATTAATCTCCTGTGCTACTGTGATAGACTAAGAAATATACATGTCATCCCTAGTTCCTGGCACAGAGCTCCTAAAGATTATTCCTACTAAGCTCCTGAACCGTACCTAATTTTATGTTAAAGAGATGACGCATGGAGGACGGGAGGCTGGTTACCAGAGGAACCAACCATGTGAACAGTGGGTTGTAACTTTCAGCCCTGCTCCCCGACCTCCAGGGAGGGGAGAGGGGCTGGGAATTGAGTTCAATCAGCAGTGGTCAATGATTTAATCACTCGTGCCTACATAATGGAACCTCCAAAAGAAAACCCCTTAAACTATGGGTTCAGAGCGCTTCCAACACGTGGAGGTGGTGTGCCTAGCAAGGCCATGGAAGCTACGTGTCCCTTCCCCTTGACATATCTTGACCTATGTATCTGGCTGTTCATCCATGTCCTTTATAATATCCTTTATAATAAACTGGTAAATGTAAGTAAATGTTTCCCTAAGTTTTGCGAGCTGTTCTAGCAAATTATCAGACCTGAGGAGGGAGTCATAGGAACCTGCAATTTAAAACCAGTTGGTGAGAAGTACAGGTGACAACCTGGGATTTGCAACTGGTGTCTGAAGTGGGGGCAGTTCTGTGGAATTGAGCCCTTAACCTGTGGGGTCTGCACTGATTCTGGGCAGTGGGTGTCAGAATTGAGTTAAATTACAGCACATCCATAGTTGGTGTCCACCGAGAATTGTTTGGTGTGGAAAAACCCACACATTTGGTGTCAGAAGGGTTATGAATAAAGGAAGAGGCATTTTCCTTTATCTTGCTTCTATCATTCAAAGTAGTTTCCAACTGACTTTCTTTCTCATACCTCCTTATTCAAAAGCAGATTTAAGGCAGGGAAAAGGGGTTCGGATCAGACTGAGAAAGATCTTGAATGATATATACTTTCTAATAAAGACACCAAGAAATCATAAAAGTGCCTCGATTATGGTTTTGTCTGATTACATAAATAATATATACTCATTGAAAAAACACACAAATAATTACGTATAAAGCCAAAAGTCCCCCGTAATCCTAGCTCCCCAAATAGCTATTGCTAACGATTGTTTTCTCTCTGCAGACTTTAAGTGTATATGTGTGCACATTTTAATATTCATTTTACATTTTTTAATAAAATGGACTAATAGGATACGTATCTTATGCTCTATAAGGGCTAAGATCACACCTGTCTATTTTCCCTCTGGTATTCTCAGTATCTAGCACGATGCATGAGAAATATTTGTTGAATGGAAGAATGGTCTAGACCTTGCTTTTGTTTTCTAATATATTGCAAATATCCTCATTCTTTTTAAAGTGTTCTGCTCTTTGAGGCAAAGCTCTATTGATAGACATTTGTTACAAACCCCTAAGGTTGCAAGACTATTACAAGATCCTTGCGTGCTTGGATGTATTTCTATAGGATAAATTCCTAGAAAATTCCTGGTTCAAAATATGCACATCTCAAAATTTTATAGATACAATAGATTTTTCTAAATTACCACCCAAAAGGTTGTACTAATTTGCTCTCTCCTAACATGCTGTTTCCACCATATGTTCAACACTCCTTGATATTATCAATCTTTCTCATCTTTGACAATCTGATAATCTAAACATTTGCTTGTTTTCCGTGTCTTTTATTAACGGTTTAGCATTTGTCTTATGTTTATTGTTGTATCTTTGTGCGTGTGCATTGTTTGTCTTTTAATCACTTTTTTACTAAGTCATCTTTTTTAATTATAGAAGCTTCTTGTGTATTATAGGTGACAACTCGTTGCAATATATCCCAAAAATATTTTTCTCAGCCTTGTTTAGAGTATCTTTTGCTGTACAGTTTTAAATTTCATGTAGTCAAATCTGTCCATTTTTTTCCTTTGTGATTTGTAGCCTTGGTGTAGTGGAGAAATACTCTCCACCTTAAGATTAGTAAATTATTCTAATGTTTTCCTAGTTTTTTTTTCTTCATTTTTTGCATTTGAATTTTTAATATGTCTAGATTTCGTTTTATAGTGAAAAGTGAGGAAAGGACTTGGCTTTACTTACCCCCTCACTCCCAAAAATATAATAAAATAAATCATCAAACAGCTCATTTAAATCTTTTTCCCACTGATTTAAAATGACAATTTTATTATATACTAGGTTCTCACATATACATGGGTCTGTTCTAGAACTTTTTATCCATATCCATTATTGAAGATTTATGGTATACTTTGGTACCTAGTAGGATAAACACAGAAACATTTTAGATATGCTTTATTCTCTGAAAGTGGCATTGTTATCAATCCAATCTAGATTAGATAAATTAACAAACAGGACACAATTCACTTATCACATTAAAAATTTTAAATATTGATATACTGGGTATTCCTTTGTAGTGTGTTAAATAGACATTTAACATGGAGAATTGCTTTTGCACTCACTTTTTTTTAAAAATTGGGGAACAGTGTGTTTCTCTAGGGACCATCAGCTCCAAGTCGTTGTCCTTCAATCTCTAGTTGTGGAGGGCACAGCTCTGTGGCCCACGTGGGAATCGAACTGGCAACTCTGTTGGTCAGAGCTCGCACTCTAACCAACTGAGCCATCCGGCTGCCCCTGCATTCACCACATTTTGTTTGGTTATTACAGAATGGCAAAAAGTTTTGAGTGTAATATGGATTCCATATTAACTGCCTATAAACACATTTTCAATGAACATGTACATTTTTATACTTCTTTCCTTTTTTCCTATGTTTGTTTTATTTATTGAAATGCAATTTTATACTTGACTCTAATAACAAATATTTTGGGTTTGTAATTTGAATGTCTGTTCTACCACATTTTTATAATTCATTTTTGTGGTATTTTACAAAAGTATTGATCTGTGATGGATTAGAAATTTTTCTAAAAATAGCCCTTAACTACAGATAGTTTGAGAAGCAAACTAGTTCTAGAAAGCCAATCAATTTCCAATTCTTTGCTGCTTGTATAGACACAGGATTGATTTTTGTATGTTAACCTTGAATCCTATCTATGATCTTGCTAAATTCACTAATTAGTTCTAGTTGCCTTTTTGTAGTTTCCTTAGGATTTTCTATGCTGACAATCATATCATCTGAAAATAAAGAGTTTTATTTCTTCCTTTCCAATCAGTATGACATTTATTTTTCTTGGCTTTTTGCACTGGCTAGGGCCTCCATACAATGTTGAATAAAAGTGGTAAGAGTGGACATCCTTGCCTTGTTTCCAATCTTAGTGGAGAAAGTATTCAGTCTTGTGTAATTAAGTATGACCTTGCTATAGGTTTTACATGGATGTCCCCTTTTCAGGTTAGAGAAATTCCTTCATATTCTATTCCTAGTTTGTTGAGGTTTTTTTTAAAAATAAAAAATGGGTGTTAGATTTTAAAACCTTTTTTTTGCATTATTGATATCATCATGTTTGTTTGTTTTAGTCTGTTAATATGGTGAACTGAATGACATTTGTATGTTAAACTAATCTTGTGTTATTGGGATAAATTCTACTTGGTCATGTGTATTATACCTTTTATATATTACTGGATTTAATTTGCTAAAACATTGTTGAGGATTTTTGCATGTATATTCATGATAGATATTGGTCTGTAGTGCTTTTTACTCCTTATAATACCTTTGTCTGGATTTGTTATCAAGGTAATGCTTGGAAATGCTCATAAAATGAATTGGAAAGTGTATCATCGCTTCTATTTTCTAGAAGAGCCTGTGTAGAATTGGTATTCTTTCTCTCTTTCCTTTTTAATGTTTGGCAGAATTCTTCTGTAAAGCCTTCTAGGAATATTCTTTATGAACCACAAATTCAATTTCTTTAATAGCATAGGGAATTTCTAGTTAACTCCAACATGCAAAGAGCTTGGAAGTTGTCACTCCCACACTTACAAGAAAACACTAAACAAACTGAAAAATCAATCATTTTTCTTGCACCCATTAGAAAACTGAGGTCTCAGGGAAAGCCATTACCCTGAAATGTGGAGAGACAGGTGAATCCAGAGTCTAGCTAAGATTTGCTTACCTAGAGCAAATGCCACTAGAGCAGAGCCATAAAGTGGCAGGGACAGTTAGATGCTAATTTTGACAAACTGCTGGAGTGTGAGTTTGGAACAGTGTAAGAGTGAGTAAGACTAGCACACAGTCTTAGGAGCCCCACACTTTGTAGGTTTTACCTCCAGGAACCCAACCAGATTCTACTAGTAGAGAGAGTAAGAGTAATCATTGTAAACCCACCCAGTGTTCTCCACAACAAAGACCTGTTCTCTAGGGGAAAAGACCTTACAACAGCCTCATCTCACCTGGGGGAGGACAGTTCTGCCATTCCAGCCCCATTTAACCTTCCTGTCTCAAGAGGTGAAAAAGCTAAGAGACGCTTAGTTGAAGCATGCAAGCCCACTAAAACATTGAGATTTAATTTAAGGTTATAGGATATGTCCCCTCTCCCTCATCTTACTGCCACACCAACAGGCCTACAATATAATAACAGTGGGTTACAGCTACAAGTCTTTGAGGAGGAGCACATAGGGAAGGCCAGAGTCAGAAGTGGAGACAGAAACAAGGGTGCCAGAGGAATGTGAAGGCTCTGGCATTTAGAGCTGCAGCAAACATTCAGTACAGTCCAACGCTTGCCCAGAGTGACACAAAACTTACACTAAACATCTATTTTCTTCAGTAAATACAATTATTAGAAGGCATGTTAAAGGCAAGAAAAAACACAGCCTGAAGAAATATAGAGACATACAGAGTTTTTATTTCGTTTTCAGTGAGCTTTGTTTTTTAAAAGAAATTTGTCCATTTATTTCACTTAAGTCTCTAATTTATTGACATTTTTTGTAACATTCCCTTTTTATGTAATAATGCAGGATCTATAGGGATGTTTCCTCCCATTCCTGATACTTATAATTTGTGCCCTCTTTCTTTTTTCCTTATCAATCTGCCAGAGCTTTACCAAGTGTATTGATTTTTCTCAAAGAACCAGATTTCTGTTTCATTGATTTTCTCCATTGTGTTTTTCTGCTTTCTGTTTGATTTTTGCTCTTCTCTTCACTACTTCCTTTCTTCTGCTTATTTTAGCTTTAGTTTGCTCTTCTTTTTCTAGTTTCTTAAGGATAAGCTTATGTCATCGATGTTAAACACTTTCACTTATCTAATACAAGCACACGATACTCAAAATTTCCCACTCTGTTCCCTCCGTGGGAACTTTGCTTTAGCAACTATCCTCTCCCCCCACCCCCACTGCGTCATCAATTATTTCCCTTTCCACTGAATCACAAACATGCGGTTATAATGCTGTGTTATAGGCGGAAAAAAGAAAAATGCTCTCTTTCCCCATGTCCTCCTCAGGCTGTCACACCATCCCCCTACTATAATTAGATGGTTACCTGTACTCCATATGTTGTGTCCACTCCCTTATCTCCCAAGCTCTACAATCCGTTGCATTTAGGTATTCACCCCTCCACTGAAATTGCTTTTATCAAGGTCACCCAGCAAATGCCATCTCTCTACATGCAACGATCAGTTCTCACTCCTCATCTTACTCATTATTCTGCAGCATTTGACATACTTTCCCGTGGCTCTCAGGCCACCACTCTCTCCTGGTTTTCCTTCTTTCCTCAGTGGGGATGCCACCTCCCCTTTCCAACCTTTCAGTTGCAGTGACCGAGGGCTCAGTCCCCAGTCTCCACCTTTTCCTCTTATCTACATCCATTTCCTATGTGCCCTTAATCCACTCCTAACATTTTAAGTGTCATCTATGTACTTAAGCTATTCTATATTATTTCAGACTCTGTAGTGCATTTAGTAGTTGCCTTTAAACAATACTTACATGTTTTAATCTGGGCAGTTAGATTAGATAGTCTCTGAGGACAGAGATCGCCACCATCTTGTTATTTTCCACCCATGGTAAGCACTGAGTAAACACTGTAAACTCCACCTCTGATTCTGCCCAAGCACTGAAAAATGTATGGTTTTATTACGAGTAGAAGCAAGGTTTAAAGTGATCCACACTTAAACAACAAGTACCACCTACAAATTCTTGAGACTTAAAGCCGGGACCTGCTCAGGGCTCAGAAACTATTACTATGATCACCTCAGAATGTGTCAAACCCCCAATTCTTTTACTGAGACTGAGACCATAAGCCAGTTGAGTGGTTCCTTCTATTCAGCATTTTCAATGAAGTGAAGGTAAAATATACACTTCCTTCCATTGGAGGTTTCTCACGTGTTAAGCTGGTCACGGGGAAATCCCTGTTCCAACTAAATACCAAACAAAGAATAATTAAACTAGAGCCACAATTTCAGTATGGAAGGCTGACAAAATTGTACACTAATCGGGGCTATTACCTGAGGAATACACACTGTTTCCACTGACTTACAAGTTAGGAGCAGAGAGCCCTTGGTCCCCGTGGATATTTCACCCAATAGCACCGTCAACATAAACCCAGAGCAGCCACATGTCGAAGCAGAGTGAAGAGGTTTTTGAGTTTCATGTCATAATGATTCTCTGGAGAGCTGATGACAAAGACCAGGCTCGGCCACTTAGCTGCACTGTCTCCTCAATGAGGAAAAACAAAACAAAGGGCTTTACAGGCTACTCACGGCCTCTGGGGAGAAACCGTACTGTACTCTCCTTGTCAGCCGACGCCCATCTTTAGTCACTATTAGATGATGCTTCATAAATTCACTAATTTACAATTAGATTTTTCAAGGTGCAGGTCCAGGATCTGTGAGGATTCTGCTCCACTTGGTTTAAGAGACCTCAAGGAATTTCTCTGCACCAAATTGTTTCTGAACACAGAAATGAAATACGCCTTACGATTTTAAATCAGAAAGCAAAGATTTCTCTTTGGAAAAAGTCTCAGAGCTGAGCAGTCATAAACAATAGAATGTATAGCCAAGTTTTATAAGAGACAAAAACTGGAATAACAGATACCAAAGGATACATTATTCGAAAGAAGAGGAAACACGGGAAACAAGCAGTGCCAAACAATCTTTTTATTGTTCACTGAAAAATACGGGTCTGGAAAGAGTCTATTGCATTAAGCATTGAATGCAAGGTCTGGTATTGCAAGTATATATGACATAACAATATAACATATAAAATGATACATGTTGTATGTACATACAGTACCCCCCTCTTTTAACACTAAATTTTAACAGAATGAAGTAAAAAGCCTTTTACTAAAGGAGGAATGTAAACACTGCAATCATAAACAAAATGCTCTAAGCAAAGAAAAGACTTTAAAATTGTTTTGCTGTGACATCTACTCTGTCTACCTGGAGGCAGGAATGGTGGGGCCCGGGAAAAACGCAGCGAACAAAACGCAGCACTCTCGAGGAATGCTTGGCAGTGCTATCAACTCTGCGGATCAGAATAGCTAGCATTTTGGAGTGAAGCTGCCACTCTCAGCACACAGTGACATGTGCTTGAGAATAAAGATATTAACACTGGGAACAAAAGACGTTTTCTATGCAGTCCGCAGATACCATCATTTCTTTCTTTCAGCCATCTTTCCATTAAGATGCACTACAAGAGACTATACTGCCAGGGAGGCAGGCCAGGATCTAAGTAACAAAAACGTCCCCAGTTACAACTACTAATTCAAATGAATTAAAGATAAATACAAATTTATTAGAGAGCAAGACAATCAGTCTCTATTATTCACGTGGCAACATATTTCAGCGCGGCAACAGTATTCGCATTCCAAGGTCAACTGTGCTGTACCCACATTTCCCTCCAAACTGAGAGCCCTGTTGGAGGAGAACACGTGACTTCAACACCAGCTCTTCCTCTCCGAATACTATCAGGGCTCAGAAAGCTCAGAATACGGAAACAACAAAAAATTGTACCTCAATCTACACACAGCAATGGAGGAAGACTGTACTCTCCCTCTGGGCTTCCTTGGCATCAGGCAAAGCAAGGCTGGAAGGCTCTTTGCACCAACAGTGCCCAACCTAACGTGGCGGGGCCCCCATTCGAGGAGAAATCGGGATTACAAAGTTCCTTCATTCACAGGCAATCAAGGACTAGGAAATAACTGCCTGAACTAAGACAACAATCTCACCATCAATTTTCTTCTCGCCTGAGCTTTTATAAATGAGATTTTACAATATCCTAGCTTCTTTCCTTAATATTACACTATTAATGCACAGAGGACATCCTCAGAGCTCAAGTAGGAGTAATATTAATAGTCTCAGATTTTTCTACACTTTACAGATCAGTAAAGAGATTTGTAAGTCAATAGTAATAACTACTATGTACTTTTCTTATCCTGTGCATCAAACGTGGAACACCGTGTTCCACCAGGAGTAAGCCCAGTTCAGTGGGATCTTGTTCCACTCAGCTCTGCACAGTAAGTCTCACTGTTTAGTCTCCATGTCCTTGACTTTGCCTATGACTCTTCTAGTCTAGGGAAAATCTGTATAAAGGTGGAGAACTGCAGACCCCAGCGCAAGCACTGGTATTAGGACTAAAGTAGACTTCAGGGGAATAACTACAGTTGCTCATGAGACTGTTCACAGCCTTGCTAGAAACCTTACCGCTCCTGAATCCCTACATCAGGCAATTGTAGTCATGTAAACATGGGAGGGGATTTCGCTGAGAAAGGTCTCATTCCCGTGTAAGGTTCTGGTCCCTGGCCAGCCCCAGTGATGAGTGGGCAGCCCAAAACGCTGGCCGCGTTTCACTGTGAACACGGTCCTACTCTTTCCCACTACAGTGCTGTCAAGTTCTTCCATCACTCATGTCACTGGCGAGCCTGCCCATTGCGGCTCCTATTTATTTTGGATGTTCCTACTACACATGTGGGATTCACTTTGTGTAAGAAATTTCCATTTCACACTGTCAGCTTCCTAAAAGCCATCAACTGGGAACACTTTCTAGTGAGTGAAGGCACAAATCACTGGCATTTCTTCTTTATAAAGAAAATCAAAAGGGTTGTTTAGAAGCTGAACAAACACCTTGGGTATTCCTATTAAGGGAGTGCTGTATCTGCTACCAAAACCCAAAGATATTTCTCAGATCCAAAGACTATACGGATTATGTAAAAGCATGGGTTTGGCAGTTTAAGACACATTTCCAATGTTCCACTACACCATTTAGGGGGAAGTGCTGGTTAGTATCACAGGAGCAGATTAAAAGTGCCAACGCCACCCTTTTGGCTTGTTTTCCTTGTAAACTTCCTCCAGCTCCAGTGCAGCCTGTCCCAGGGTACATCACTCCACACAGCCCTCAGAGCGGCTCAGAGATGGGATAACGGGATTCACCTCAACTAGTCCGGCAACTAGCACTCGGCGGGTAAGCACTGCTGTGGGGCAGAGCCCGTGGAAAGCCCTAAACCCAGCGGAGACTTATAGAATGGCACAAAAATTCCTGGTTTTATACTAGCTTCCCAGGAAGTCAGAAAACAATTGATTTTTGGTTAAAGAAACTGAATCTATGCTCAAAAACAAGTAATGCCTCAAAAAGCAACATCTAGAATAGAAAAACTACAGGCAAAAACAGCTTATTATTCAATAGCTTACTTTGGCTAAATTATCATAGTAAGTCAGTGCAATTTATTATTATTGCATTTAGAAGCACAGTCTCCCACGTTCTCATAAAACAGGGCACAGTGAAGTGCACAAACACAGTTCACAGAGACGCTAGCCCTTTAGCCTTTCGTGCCTTCAGAACTGAAAAAGACAAAGGCTAACCAGGTTCTGACAGATATTTACTTGCTCAGCACATGGTGAGTTAGGAAAGAGCTAAACATCTGATTCTTACTCACTTACGGTGGCCCCAGAAGTTCCTATATGGACACCGATGATTCTCAACCTGGCTGCACATCAGAGCCATGTAGGAAGCTTTGCAAAATTACCAAATGCCCAGACCGATGAAATCTGCAGGGTGGAGCCCAGAAATCAGTATTCTCTATGTTCTCCTGTGCAGCCAGGCGGCACACGACTGATGCATGCCTTTCAGAGAGCTGTTGCACGAAAGCCATATCGTATCTAGACAGCTTTGTTTTTTTCTAAATTCCACCAGGAAAAGGGATTTTGAGAAAAAGGCACAGTTGCGCTTCCTGTAAAGACGCAGCTTCCTGCTGGGGAGGCACTGGTGCGGGAGGTTATCTGGAGTGCTGGCTGGAAAGGAGGAAGTCCTTGTCCTGACAGAGCAGGCACAGCCTCAGGCTCCGGCAGCTGCCTCCGGCCACGAAGAACGCCCAGATGCCCATGGGCACCATGACCACATATGCCGCCACCAGGCTTATTCCATAATGTGGACTGACGAAGGTCTGCAAAGGAAAAAGGCGTCAGCTTGGGTGTCACAACAAGCTTATGAAACATGGGAAGGAAGCAAAGATAGAGGAAAAGATGGACTACTTCTCATAGTTGGGTGCGTTTCACCAAACACGACGATGTGTGTCATGTGGAAGGAGCACTGGAACCACAGACACACACGACTAAACTAGTCAATGGACAATGTCCGAGTGGCAACCCTACAAGGTCACCAGAAGCCGGAACCTAAGGGAATATCCCAGAGAAGATACGTGTTACATAACGTGGGTCCCGCTTATAATCATTTCTGTGTTACTTAATCGGCTCCTAGAATTTGGGTTGCTGTGGGTTCCAAAAGTTCATTTTGAAAAATACTGAAAATACATCCATCCAATAGTTTAAGCCAGAATGCTAGGAGTTCGCTTTCATTCTTCTCTTACCCCCACTCCCTAACTTCCAATCTACCAGTCAGTTCTGCTGAGGTAAACTTCTAAATATCCCAAATTGGTCTCCTTTTTATCTTCATAATTAACATATATCTGGCAGGATTTTGAAAAGGAAGAGAAATCCACTTAAACGTGTTAAAATTGAGAGAATAAAGGAACAATTTCAAGGTTAAATAGACTACAGTAGCCTCTGAGGGATACTGGGCCATCCAGGACCATCCCGAGCAGTACGTGATGACCATACCCAGACTTGAATTGTCAAGAGGGAGAAATGTTCTGAAACCCAGCGAAAGCTGGACTCCTGAAAGAGGGGCTCCCAGGTAAGGCTGCAATTGCCACCTCTCACACTTCTGTACTGAAGCAGGGAGGGAGCAGAGGGAAGACAGACTCTTCTCTTTGTGTTTTCTTTTACCACGTTGTTTTTTGGATCAAACACAACTGGAAGAGAATAAGCAGCGAAGCCTGTATGATGCAATCTGAATGGGTTCGTTTCCTAGGCAACAGAGTAGGGCAGATGAAGGTGGCAAACGGACCTGGGGGCAAATGATAACTAACAGGACACCTCTCTAGACCAAGTCAGCCATCTCTAATCTGGACTCCTGCACTCACTTCCCTGTTGGTCTAACTGCTTCACTTATGCAGTCAGTGATAGTGCTGTGATCCAGCCTCCAAAAGGCAGTCCAAGGGATCTTTGCAAAACCCTAATCTGATTAGGTTATGCTCCTGCTTAACAGCCTTAGAGTATTATGCAAAATATTTACACTGGCCTGCCAAAGTCTACAGTACCTGGTCCCTGCTTTTCTATTCAAACTCCTATGATATGATGTTCTCATCTCTTTACATCCTCACATAGTAGCATTATTTGCGAGGGTCTTTTCCTTGTGACTCACTCAATTATGATTTGGCCCTTTGTCTTCCTTTGAGCAGTGCAAGGCAAGTGAATATAATATACACCAAGTACAACCAAATATGAGCATGGAAATACCTGGCTTCTTAAGAGTTTTGACTTCCATCATAAGAAAAACACGCCCTGAAAAGGAACAAGCACAAAAATAGAGCCCAATTGAAACTTATCTGCCTCTTGGAGTCAAGTCTAGAAAAACAAAAATACTGATGGGATGCCAAGAGGTGCTGTGTCATACAACAGTAAAGAACAAAGTGTCTATGCTAATGGGGGTTATATACCAGCAAGGGGGACAGGCCATGAATGAAGAAACAAATTAATGAAATAATTACGAGTTGTGATGACTGCTAGGACAGAACAACTGTAATTGTGAGGGTGCTAGAACAGCTAAGAACAAGGTGATCTACCTCGGGTAGTCAGGGAAAGCCCCAGGGAGGACCAATGAGCCAGCCTTGTGTAGACTGAGGGAGGGAACCAAAGGAGCTCAGTGCCGCTGAGAACCTGAGACGTCACCTCAATCACGGGTAGGGCTGGAGGGGCAGCACGTGAGAGGAGGTCAGAGGAGAAGGCAGGGCCAGCTACGAAGCATGTTGTGAGGAGTGTGGATTTTATACTCAGCGCAATGGAAGGTCACAGAGGGGTTTAGCTAGAGGAGCTGAATGACTTCAGATTTTTAAAACTACAGAGAAAAATTAAAGGAGCCTCTGGCGAAGCAGCGAGACTAGTGAGCAAGATTATGTACTGGACGAGGGGAGCACGGCATGGTGACTTAGGCCAGGGTGGTGGAGGCAGAGATGGGGAGGGGATGATAAGAACTGACAAGACTTCTTTTCAAAGGCTGCTGAGATGAAAAAAGAACAATGTCCATTAGATCTGGAGAAATGGAGATCCTTTTTGACCTTGACAAGTGTGGTTTTAAAAGGGTGGCTATAGAAGCCAGATTGGACCAGAAGTATGAGAGGCGAAGAAGTGGAGACAGAATTTGTGCAGACAACTCTGAGAAGTTTTTCTGCGATGAGGAACAGGAAAAAGGGGGGGGGGTGCCTAGAAGGGGAAGAGGCAATAATGAAGAGTTTTATGTAAGGTATGTCTGTATGCTGATGGAGAGCGGGAAAGGAGAGGACACAATCAAGGGACTGACATCCTTAAGCAGGAAAGATTAGGTGTAGAGCCCAAAGAAAGGACTGACCTTTCACAGAAGGAGGGATACTTCCTCTGCTGGGCCCGGATAAGGTGGGGTGACAGGTTCCCATCTAGCCTAGCATTTACACTTAACAAAAGGGGACGATCTGATTGGGTCAGTTTCTCACCGTATCCCTCTGTCTACCAGGAATAAAGGAAGAGCCTCCAAGGCTTCTTACTTTCCTTCCCCTCACCCTACCTGCACTCGTGCCTGGGTAAGGCACCCACCCTGCCTATCGGCTCTGGCCAGGGAAACAGGCGGGTTTTGCAGGTAGCACTTTATGTAGAAAGAATGCTTTTCTCAAGAGGCATCTGTGGGTATGGCAGGGATTGAACGTTTTCTGGATTCTACTTTAGAATAATTCTATACCTAAAATTCACTGAATTTTAAATCCAAGCCATAAAGAAAAACTTGATTAGACTACAATACATAAGTTTTGTTCATAAAAAGACAGTAGAAGAACAAAGACAAACCACATAATAGAAGAAGTTATTTGCAATACATACATCTGCCAAAGGCCTCTTTTAAACAAAGAATATATAAAGAACCCCGAAAAATCAAAATGAAAAAGACAGACAATCCAATAGAATGATGGGCAAAAGACTTGCACATTTTACAAAAGGATAACCCAAAAGGCCAATAAACACACGAAGACATGCCCAGCCTTTGGCCCTTGCTGTTCAGTCCAGGGTACTCTGTCTCCAGACAGCCACGTGACCAACTCTAACGTCACGCCTTTGCTCAAGTACCCCCTTTACGATGAAGCCTACTCTCACTACCGACTTCAAATATTCAACATCCTTCCATCCCCCACACTCTAGATCCCTTTTAACCTGCTCGACTTTTCCTTTCTTCCATAGCACTGGTCAATTTCTAACCTACTGTATAATTTTTATTATGTCTATTGCTTATTGTCTCTCTCTCCCCCCACTAGATTGTCAAGGCAGGGATCTTTGTTTTGTTCACCTGCAACAGGGCCTGGAACATAATACATAGACATATTTATAAATATTTGTCACTCAATAAATATTTGTCTAATGAACAAATAGTTGAATCCATAAGAACATTTGCTCTTTCATGTAACTTCCTTTCTGATTATAAAAGTGTATGTTGTAGAAAATTTGGAACATGCCAAAGACTATAAAGAATAAAAGAATCCATCCAGAGATAAAAGCTGTTAATATTTGAATGCATTCTCTTTCAAGTCTTTTTCATGAAGATTTGGCTTTACATAGCTGCCATCCATCATATTCAAGGTAACTTTAGTTACCCACCACCACTGAAAGGTTTTTGGTAGAAGAGGCAATAAAACTGCATTTTGGCTGGATCGGAGAAGAAGGAGCCCAGCCAGCATAAGACAACCTGACATAAACTCTAAATGGATGGAGAGGAGAGAAACATGAGCCAGAAGACTATCAGAAGGAACCTTTAAAATACTTTAGATGAGACATGATAAGGGTTTGGACAAGGCAGTGGTGAGGAGAATTCTAATTCAAATATCTCACAAATTAAAAATAGTCAGAACCAAAGCATTCCATAGCACTTAAAAATTTATCTAGTCAAGTTTTCTTTTTAAACATTATTTATTTTAAAGACTGGCATTATTATAATGTCAAGAGAGGAGGGAGTGAAATGGGCACTCTTGTTATCAATCAGATAGAGTAAAAAATGATACAACCCTTGTGGAAAGTATTTAGCAATTTTCGTCAAGGACTTTAAAAATATTCACACCATTTGACTTCATAATTCTATTCCGTGGAATCTAAACAACATATTGAAAAAGTTTCATATACAAAGTTGTCCAAGACAGCATTACAATAACCAAAAGTAGAAATATAAGTGATCAGTTAAGCAAACTGTAATTTTTATGTAACGATATAATGCCATTAAAATGTATATATGAAAAGGCTTTATCAGAACATGGAAGTTGTTTAAGATGTGTCACATAACATAAGCATAATGCAAGACTATTCCTGGTTTAACCATATCCATTAAAAGAAAGACACTAGAGGGGTTGGCCCCGTGGCTCAGGCAGTTGGAGCTCCGTGCTCCTAACTCCGAAGGCTGCCGGTTCGATTCCCACATGGGCCAGTGGGCTCTCAACCACAAGGTTGTCAATTCGACTCCCACAAGGGATGGTGGGCTGCGCCCTCTGCACCTAGCAATGGCAAGTGGACCTGGAGCTGAGCTGCGCCCTCCACAACTAAGATTGAAAGGACAACAACTTGACTTGGGAAAAAAAAAAAAAGGTCCTGGAAGTACACACTGTTCCCCAATAAAATCCTGTTCCCCTTCCCCAATAAAATCTTTAAAAAAAAACTAAAAAAAGACACTAGAAAAAAATCTTTAATGAGCTCAACCAACAAGTTATCTTTCTGTAGTAAGATTTAGACAACTTATCATTCATTCATTCATTCATTCTTTTAAACAACTTTTCTAAATTTCCTCATTTTCCCACAAGCATGTATTTCATTTACATTTAGATATGTGGACTTACGTTCCAATAAAAAACACGGTTTGAGCAAGGTGGCAATACTTACCAAGGCTGACACCAGCACGTGGGTCAGAAGAACTACAAGAAGGGTGTACCACTTTTTCTTCTCACAGCCGTCAAAAAATACAATGCCCCAGAAAATGTGCAGCAATATGATAACCAGCGTCATGAAAGCTGAAAGACAGTCATCAGTTAGTGCCCGGTCCTGTGGACAGCAGACGCCAAAGCCCACTGAGCACGCAGTCATGATATACAGGCTCGTGGGGCACATCACATCACTGAGAGCTTAACTACCATCTGACAGAAGCAGAACCTTGACACACATTTGCTCAAACGTGAACACGGAAAGCAACATTTCTGAACAAGAGTTCAGGTCTGCAGCAGCTTCTCTAGGATGTGAACCTGTTAAAAGTCAGCTTGAATCTGGCTTTCAAGGAGTTTCTCTCAGGAATGCAATGAAACTATTGTGATACCTAATCAGCTTTTTCTGAATTAGCCTTCTCTACTAGTTAAGACTATTCTCAATTAAAAGGAGTAGCTTCAGTTTACACAAGTCTTTTCACTAAAGTGGAATTTCTCTTTGGATCTTTTTTTTTAAAGGCCAATGGAAGAATAAAAATATTAAACATTGTAATAATTATCTAAGATTCTTCTTAAGCAACTGAAATTCAATTTGATTAGCACACACAAGTTTTTCTGTGGAATTGTGTGTGTGTGTGTGTGTGTGTGTGTGTATCTTGGACAACATTCTTTATTTAAATGGTTAAGTTCCACATATTCTGAAAGTTTTAACATGAAAAAAACCAGCATACAATTTTTCCTTTTTGACCATCTAATAAGAGACCATTAATACCCACCAGTCTGGCAAAAATTCAAATCTAATAATTATCTTTCACACTGCTAGTAGGAAACAATCCAGCATTACCTAGGAAAGTTAAAAATTGGCACACTATTTCACTCCACCAATTCAGTGGCTAGGTCTATACTCTGAAGCAGATCACTAGCACTTAAGAACTTGTTAGAAATGCAAATTAAGGTGACCCACCCCAGACTTCCAGAACCAGACAATGAGCCCAGCAATCTGTTTAAAATCCTCCAGTTGACTCTGATGCAGTTAAGTCTGAGAACCACTGCTCTAGAAAAACTCTCATATATTTGCACAAGGAGATATATATACACAAGAATATTTATATCAGCATTATTTGTAATAACAAAAAGTGTCCATCATTTCCAGAATAGACAAACTATGGTGCGTGTACACATGGATCTACAATATACACGATCTCAAGAATATAATGTTGGGGGGTAGTATACTGAGGAAAAACAGCTATTATTTTACTTACACAAAGTCAAAAACACACAAGACAATATTATTATTTTAATTAAAGTTTATTGGTGTGACAATTGTTAGTAAAGTTACATAGATTTCAGGTGTACAACTCTGTATTACATCATCTATAAATCCCATTGTGTGTTCACCACCCAGAGTCAGTTCTCCTTCCATCACCATGTATTTGATCCCTTTTACCCTCACCTACCACCTCCCTCCCCCCACCCTCTGGTAACCACTAAACTATTGTCTGTGTCTGTGAGTTTTTGTTTCCAAAACAATATTAAAAAGACGTAACTGTCATGGTTGGAAGAAAGCAAGTTGTTACATCTAGTGATAGCATGCCATCATTTCTGTAATGATGGTAAATACTTTAAAGTAGAAGAGGGATTTTTTAAAACTTTGGGACAATGACAGACTAAACTAACATGATGTATTTTGATCCAAGTAATGATCCTGGAAAGGGAAGTTGCCCTGAAGGTAACGTATGGTGATGTGACGATGTCGTTGAGACCACTGAAGACACTCAGGAATTAAGTTTATGTCAAGAAAGACCAGGGTAGAATCTGTAATCTGCATAGGCATAAATGTTCACATACAAAGGTTCTTCTAAATCCTAGATGTCAATCAGATGTCAAGAAAAAGCAATGACACCATTAATGTGTCCTCTCTTTGTCAGCTTGTTTGCCCTTCTCTCTTTGCATTACCACGAATATTGATCTAGGCAGTCAGGCTCCTATGGTCAAGTCCTGGAGTTCAGCTACTTGAAAAATGCTCTTACTTATGGAATTTTCAGTTCATTCTCATTCAAAAGAGCATTATTCTGTGTTTCAGACAAGCAGCCTCAAGATATCACTAGCCCTGACCTTTCCCCCCCCAAATTCCAGATCCATATTTCTGTTTGCAGGGTCCTCTCCTGCTAAAAAGTATCTCTGATGGATCGCTCCTATCTCCAAAGGAAAGTCAATGCCTCTGTCTAAGTCAGGCACTGCTCTAGCCCTGGGGCTGTCGTGATGTACAAAACACAGGGCCCATCTGTCAGTTTACTGTCTTATTAACATCTAACGGGGAAAGCTTCAACATTTATTACAGCATCGTACATCTCCACTTGACTGCTTAGTCAGCTAACACTAGTTTCTGGCTGGCTTCTGGTCCTCATAAGCTTTTACTACTGCACTGCGCTACTTAGGATACTGGGATTTATTGTGTATTCCCTTTGCAATTGGTTATAGGCCCACCAGACACTGAGACATGGGTATGTAAATTATTCTGCCACAAACCTGTAGCTAGAGCTACCTACATGCTCGATACTCCTACATACATACATTTTGATACTTCTAATAAATGGAATTAACACTAACTAGAAATGAAGATTTGCTAACAGTATCTCTAGGGTACTATCGTTTAATTACAAAACCTTTCACATTTATGTTCCTAAATATAAAATTCAAAAAGTCCTTCAGTAGATAGCCAATGGTATTGTAACAATTAGATGTCAGAGGGGTAGTAGCTTGGGGGAGGGGTGTTATCACTTTACGAGGGGTATAAATGTCTATTGTGTTGCTTTGTACACCTGAAACTAATTTTTTTGGAAAAGTCCTTCAGTGACTCTAATCTTAAAGTTTGATTTGCTCTAATATTCTTAAAAGGAGAAAAAGAAATCTTCTCTAAATTAACCATAAGAATATCAAAATTAGTTTATAATCCGGATTAATGAAAGGAACATTCATAATTTCTAATGTTTTGGATCATTAATCGGAAGCTGAACAATTCTAGTAAGTGTTGTATATCTGTGAAATTGTCGCTGTCTAGTTTGATAATGGACTTCCTCTTCTAATAATCTTTTAAGTCCAATTCTCTTGGTACAGAACGTTTCAATCTAACCTATTTCTAACCAAAATGTTTCAGCGTTATCTTTAAGAGGCTACATTTACTGTTTGGTTCTTTTATTCTTCCTGAATGTAACTCAAATGCTCTAGCACACAGGTTCATAAATCTCATTTTCACATCTGTCTCTTTCTCCCTCATTCCTGGTATCTACTTTTCTGTCCTTGCAAACAGTCTAAGATAGCAACTAATTCTAATGCTGGATCCTGCCAGCATGAAAACTGCTACCATCTGGCTTCCGCTGACAACCTCAGAGCATCTCTGACCATGCCAGAGAGAGCCAAGGGCTGCTGCTGGGTGGTGGCAGCAACGGACGGAGGAGAACTTCCCAAAGCCCGGGCCCAGCCTTAGCTGCCCAGAGGCAGGATGTGACCACCAGTGGACTACTGGCTTCTTGGTCCAAGTATTAGAAACTTTTATGCATAAAATAAGTCAGGTTCTGGGAAATTTGGCTAAAACCTGTTTCAGGAATAGTGTTGGAAAACTTCAGAGTATTTCACTAAAACCCATTACAATGTGAGCAAGTCCCCCAGAAACTATGCAATGCAGCAGCCCTGATAGCAACATTCTGATTCTCTGCAGAAGAGGGAACTGGTGCAAGTGGTCCCAGCAGTGAGGAGCATACTGGTGAAAAGCGGGCATGGAGCCTGCAGGTCGCTAAATGCCAGAACTCCTAGCACGTCCTCCAAGCACAGCCTGGCGCTGCACGGAATCAAGCTGCGGTTGCTGAGGAAGGCCAGGCTGATCAATCAACTTGAAAACAGGGTGGGTTTTTCTCCCCTTTCAAATTATAAATATTGGAAGCAGTGGATAAAACGTATTCCTAGGTGCTGAATGGAGATACTATGCTAGATGATACTCAAAGAATGTTACTTTTTTCCAATGCAAATCATCTTTACTCATCAGTGCTATGAAAACAACACCTCTGTGAGATCACAAAAACCACCCAAAATTAAAAGCAGCAGTGGACAAAGAAAATAAGGACCAATTTGCACATGAAGAAGAAACAAGGCCTGAAAAGAATAGAGAAGCAGAAGACATTGAACAGCCTGAGCAGGAACTGGCCACTCAGCCATGTGAGGAAAGAGACATCAGTGTGACATGGAACACACCTGGAAGAGCCACCAAGACAGTCTTTCAGTCAGACTCTGTGAAGCAATCCACTGAGCTGCTGTTTGCAAACGGCCTAAAGATGGCTACCTCTGCTGTGCATACCTGATAATTTATCACAGGCTACTAGAGTCTAAAACCGGCCAAGGTTTAGTGAAAAGACATTCCAAATGTACAATTTTCCATTCTCAGTTATTTGAGCAGCTTGGAGGAAAGACTATTACACTATTGATATAATGAAAAAATATGATGACATATAATGACAAAATTGATGACATATTACAGCATATGGCATATCCTTGTGTCATGAGCAGTACAGTTAGTTGTGATAAATTCATTTTAAGATATTAAAATTCTAATAAATTCAGAAAAGGATAAGAATTGCAGATTAATCTCTGGTGTCCATCATTTTTTCTGTGTGATTAATAGTATTATGTTTTCTCTACCACTTTGCAGTTGGTAATGTAATTATTTGAGACAGTCTTGCTTATAAAAAGCTTTCATTTAAAAGTCTAAACATTTAACAAACTGTCACATTGTAGAGATTACACTTAAAAATATTGTGGGGGAAAAAGTGAATAAATGAAAACAGAAACTCACTGGGTTACAAGAATTTATTGTCATGCTCACTGGTCTAAAGGTTGACTGTACTTTGACTAATTAAGGCTGGATTCGACTGGGCAGCTTGGATGCAGGCTGTTGGTACAGCTGGGTTTGGCTCCTCACTGCAGGCTGGGCCCAGGTCTGCTCTACACATGTTCATTCTGGGGCCCTGGCTAAGTGGGCACAGGACCACAGCCCAAGAGGGCAGACCAACGATGCAAGTGCTTTTTAAGCTTCTGATTTGCATCACGTTCACTAATTGGCCAATTCAAGTGATATGATTAAGCTCAAAGTCAGGGGCAGGTAAGTACATTCTGGCCACCCGGAGACCATGCAAGGGAGTGAATGTATAATTCTATTACAGAGAAATGACAAAGTGGAACGAAGATGGAATGAATCTCCCACATTCTTCTTACTTTCATTTTTCTTCAAGCTCAATATTCCTTTCTTTCTATTGTACCCCATAGGACACAGCTTCTAGATCTTTCACCACACTGACAGTGTTCAATACCAATTTTAATTCTACAGTATTCCTGTTAAATCACAATGCTCAGCACTGAACACAATCCTCTGCATGTGGTCTTACCCGTACTGATTTCTCCTTCAGAAAGGCTTAGTGGCCTCTGCATGCCGTGTTACACTGGCAGCAGCCTCCTACATCTCGTTTACTGCATCTCCTGATTGCATCATTTTCTCTTGTGCTTGATTAAATCTCGCGCTGTTTTGACAGTGTCATGCTGTACAGGCTTGTAGCCTAGGAGCAATAGGCTGGACCATGTAGCCAAGGTGTGCAGTAGGCTGTACATGTGTGTAAGTGCACTCTGTGACGTTCACACAATGACAACATTACTTAATGACACATTTCTCAGAACACATTCACGTCGTTAAGTGGTATATGACGATAGTTATCCTTTAAATCTCTTTAAGGCACAGCTTCGCTTTCATTTTTTAAAATAAATATTTATGAGTCCATGTAAAAACAAAATTCTCCACAAGGTGCTGGGATATTGCAGTGAACAGGACAGACAGTCCTTACACTTACATGGCTTCGCATCCGGCTAGAGAACGACATAAACAAATGACTGACCAATGAATCACAACTGCAATGAGCACTACAAAGGAGAAGCACAGGACCATCTGAGCATGGGGTAGACTTGTCTTCTGTGTGCTCCTGGCTCCTCCTCCTCCTCCTCATATTCATCACACTTTATTGTAATCCGCTGTTGTCTCTATTCCCTACTATGAGTGGAAGCTACAGACATTAACTGGGCTGTATTTGCATATCTTGGTATGACTATTGAATCAGAATGCTCAATAGTTATTTGTGGAATGAATGATTAAATGATTGAGTGGAATTGTCCAAAATACTAAATTAATAAGCCAGGATAAGACCTGAACTTAGGACTCCAACCCCATCCTTTTGCCTCTATCTAGCATTACCAAGAAATGGTAATGATTCTAATCAAAGCTAGCTTACTACATAACTACAAATATAAAGGAATTAACATATATACATATTATTTATAAACTATGCCTGCCTGGAACATGAAAACCCATGTATACACAGGTATCATACAGTGTACCATGCATATCTTACTGACATGAACAAAGATATACTAATTAGTGACCCCATATTCCTTACTTTGATCATTACTTAGGTATTCACAATGGAATATGTTCAACTAACATATAAAGATTTAACTGAAAAATTAAAATGGAGCTCATGCCTAAATAAGCGGTAACGACAGCAGTTATAAGTAACAAAAACAAATATATATAAATTAGGGGTTATTTTTCAATGTAATTAAGAGTAATTTCTTAAATGTATAATTCAAAGTTTATGCTCCAAAGGATGTTATAACAAATAAGAAAGTCTCACACATGATAGAGTAACAGCTGTTCTTTCACTCTAGAGTTACATATTCACAGCATGATCAGCCTGCCATCCTAACTTAGCTAAAGACATTAAAGTATTTTATTTTCTTTAAATTTTCCCATGAATTTACAGAAATTACAAATCCAATCCCCAAACTGCTAGCATACCTTTCTTTTACTTTCCTCCAAGAAAATCTTCCAAGAGAATCATTTTAAGCTAGTCTTATGAAAACAGCCTAGGGCCGGCCTGGTGGCTCAGGCGGTTAGAGCTCCGTGCTCCTAACTCCGAAGGCTGCCGGTTCAATTCCCACATGGGCCGGTGGGCTCTCAACCACAAGGTTGCCAGTTCAATTCCTAGACTCCCGCAAGGGATGGTGGGCAGCGCCCCCTGCAACTAAAATTAAACACGGCACCTTGAACTGAGCTGCCGCTGAGCTCCCGGATGGCTCAGGTGGTTGGAGCGTGTGCTCCGAACCACAAGGTTGCCAGTTCGACTCCCGCAAGGGATGGTGGGCTATGCCCCGTGCAACTAGCAACGGCAACTGGACCTGGAGCTGAGCTGCGCCCTCCACAACTAAGACTGAAAAGACAACAACTTGAAGCTGAACAGCACCCTCCACAACTAAGATTGAAAGGACAACAACTTGACTTAAATAAATAAATAAAAATAATTAAAAAAAAAAAAAGTTGAGCCCGTTAAAAAAAAAGAAAGAAAACAGCCTAGCTTACTAAAGGGAGTTAGCACCATCTAGTGAGAGAAGCTGGCAGAAGAATAAGTTCCATTAGGAGAACGAATGCTACTTCAGAACCAAAAAAAAAAAAAAATTGCTGATGTAGCAGTACAACAGACTAACTTAGGATAATATAGAAAACTGTAGCAGTAAAACCCCCTCATGATTATGTTGTGTTCATTTACATTGGATTCTAACAGACTTTAGCTATTAATAATACATTTGTTCTAAAAACCTGACACTCAGTATTATAATCATTAAAAAATTCCAGAAATTTCAAAATTCTAATTATGAAATGTTTAAAAGAGAGTTTATGTTACAAGCACCACTAAATATGTCCAATTCATTAATACACTTTCCTGTCCTCTAACTTGTAGCCAAATGTAATGGACCTTGACTTTACCGTATAGACCTTGGAAAGCCATTACACATTTTTTTATAGGGAAGATTAGTTTGGTGGCTGTATACAGGATGGATTCACGTGGAAAGTATGCTGAGGAAAGACTGACCAGCTGGGGGTTGATGGTAGTAATCTAGACAGGAGATGCCTAGGCCTGAACTGAAATGCTGAACAAGTAGCCTGTGGTTTGGGGATCACTACAACATACAGAATGTCTCTGAACTTCTGCAGCAATATTTGTTTTTCAATTTGGTCTACCTCCTAATATCTTTTCTATTATTATCTTAAACTGTATTGAAATAATTTTTTTTTAATCTTATTCCCCCTACTAGCGGGTAAGCTTCTTGAGGATAGAAATTAATATAGATCGTAAATAATGATTTAATTTAAAGAATATGCGCACAGGGTCCCTTATTTCAATGATACAACTTATGAAGATAACAAAACATACAGTGGGGTTTTAAAAAACTACTTTTAAAAGATTCTTCTTAAAATGAACATTTTACCAAAGAGATTGAAATTTTAAAAATAGAATTTCTGGAGATTAAGAACTCAATAAAAGAAATGAAGAATGAAATAGCCAGCTTAGGTAATAGAGCTGACCAGATGGAGAAAAGAATCAGTGACATCGAAGATAGAAACCTGGAAATGACACAGATGGAAGAAGAAAGAGGCTTGAGACTTAAAAGAAATGAAAGAACTCTACAAGAACTTTCTGACTCCATCAGAAAGAGCAATATAAGAATAATGGGCATACCAGGAGGAGAAGAAAGAGAGAAGGGAACAGATAGTATATTCAAACAAATAGTTGATGAGAACTTCCCAAACTTGTGGAAAGACCTGGATCCTTGAATCCAAGAAGCAGATAGAACACCTAATTACTTCAATCCCAACAGGCTTTCTCCACGGCACATTGTATTGAAGCTGTCAAAAATTAATGACAAAGAAAGAATCCTCAAGGCAACCAAGGAAAAGAAGACAGTGGGTGGGAGGTGGCAGATGAGGGTAAGGGGGATCCAGTATATGGTGATGGAAGGAGAACTGACTCTGGGTGGTGAACACACAATGGAATTTATAGATGATGTAATACAGATTTGTACACCTGATATCTATGTAATTTTACTAACAATTGTCACCCCAATAAATTAAAAAAAGAAAAGAAAAGAAGACAGTAACCTACAAAGTAAAGCGCATTAGGTTATCATCAGATTTTTCAGCAAAAACTCTACAAGCAAGGAGGGAGTGGACTCAAATATTCCAACTATTGAAAGAGAGAAATTATGAACCAAGAATAATATATCCAGCAAAGATATCCTTTAGATATGAAGGAGGAATAAAGACCTTTCCAGACATACAGAAGCTGAGGGAATTTTCTAACACACGACCTGCACTACAAGAAATACTGAAGAGGTTATTCGACCAGCATATACAGGAATAATTTGACACAACAAAAACATAAAAGCGGGGAACAGTAAAGGTCTGAATTGGCATAAGGAGAAAATAAACATGCTGAAGAAAATGGAATATTCTAAATATGAAACTTTCTTTTACATAAACTTAATGGTAACCACTCAAAAAAAAATCCACAACTGAAATATATAACATAATAAAAGAAGAAACGGGGAAAAATCATAGAATACCACCACACTGAAATAATAGACAGCAACAAAAAGGCAAAGAAAAAATGGAGTCACCGTCCTACCAGAAAACCAAAGATAGACTGATAGGAAATCCTCATATATCAATAATCACCCTAAATGTAAATGGACGGAACTCACCAATAAAAAGGCACAGAGTAGCAGATTGGATCAAAAAACTAAACCCAACCATATGCTGCCTCAAAGAGACACATCTCAGCTACAAGGACAAATACAGACTCAAAGTGAAAGGGTAGAAATTGACATTCCAAGCAAATAGTATCCAGAGAAAAGCAGGTATAGTCATACTGATTTCAGATGAAACAGACTTCAGGATAAAAAAAGTTACAAGAGACAAAGATGGACATTTCATAATGATAAAGGAGACTATACAACAAGAAGACATAACAGTTATCAATATTTATGCCCCCAATCAGGGAGCACCGAAATATACCAAGCAAATACTAACAGAACTAAAGGGAGAAACTGACCAAAACACAATTATAGTAGGGGACCTAAATACATCATTGACAGCTATGCATGGATCATCCAAACAGAAAATAAATAATGAAATAGCAGCCCTAAATGACACATTAGATGAAATGGACATAATTGACATTTATAGAGCACTTCATCCTAGAACATCAGACCATACATTTTTTTCTATTGTACATGGAACGTTCTCAAGGATAGACCATATATTGGGACATAAAACTAGCCTCAACAAATTTAAAAAGACTGAAATCATACCAAGCATATTCTCTGATCACAAGCCTTTGAAATTGGGTATCAACTACAGAAAGAAAGCAGGAAAAACCACAAATATTTGGAAATTAAACAACATACTTTTAAAGAACTGGGTCAAAGAAGAAATAAGAGGGGAGATCAAACGATACATAGAAACAAATGAGAATGAAAATACATCCTACCAAAATTTTGGGGATGCAGCGAAAGAAGTTGTAAGAGGGAAATTTATATCATTACAGGCCTATCTCAAGAAACAAGAAAAATCCCACATAAATAACCTCATGTTACACCTTAAAGAACTAGAAAAGAAGAACAAATGAAACCCAAAGTCATCAGAAGGAAATAATAAAAATCAGAGCAGAACTAAATGAAACAGAGAACAAAAAGACAATAGAAAAAATTAATGTGACAAAGAGCTGGTTCTTTGAAAAGATTAATAAAATTTGCAAACCCTTGGCTAGACTCACTAAGATAAAAAAAGACACAAATAAATATAATCAGAAATGAAAGACGGGAAGTTATCACAGATGCCACAGAAATACAAAGGATCATCCAAGAATACTATGAAGGACTATATGCCACCAAATTCAATAACCTAGAAGAAATGGACAAGTTCTTAGAAACATACAGCCTTCCTGGGCTGAATCACGAAGAACTGGAAAATCTAAATAGACCGATCACTAGTAAGGAAATTGAATCAGTCATCCGAAACCTTCCCAAAAGCAAAAGTCCGGGACCAGATGGCTCCACTAGTGAATTCTACCAAACATTCAAAGAGGATCTAATACCCGTCCTACTCAAACTCTTCCAAAAAACTGAAGAAGAGATAGTACTCCCTAACTCATTTTATGAGGCCAACATTACCCTGATACCAAAACCTGGTGAGGACATCACAAAATAAGAAAATTACAGACCAATATGTCTGATGAATACAGACGCAAAACTCCTAAACAAAATTCTAGCCAATTGAAAGCAACAATGCATTAAAAAAAACCAAGTGGGGTTCATCCCAGGAGCACAAGGATGGTTCAATATATGCAAATCGATCAATGTGATACACCACATAAACAAAATAAACGACAAAAATCATATGATTACATCAACTGATGCAGAAAAAGTATTTGAGAAGATACAACATCCATTTATGGTTAAAACACTAAATGAAATAGGTATGGAAGGAAAATACTTTAACATAATAAAGGCCATATATGACAAACCCTCAGCTAATCTCATAATTAACGGTGAAAAACTGAAGTCCTTTGCTCTACGTTCAGGAACACGATAGGGCTGTCCCCTATCACTTCTGCTTTTCAACACAGTATTGGAAGTCCTAGCCAGAGCAATCAGGCATGAGAAAGAAACAAAAGGCATCCAAATAGGGAATGAAGAAGTTAAATTGCCACTTTTTGCAGATGACATGATGCTATATATAGAAAACCCTATATATAGCCCTCCACCAAAAAGCTATTAGAAACAAATGAACACAGTAAAGTTGTCGGCTACAAAATCAACGTACAAAAGTCCATTGCATTCCTGTATATTAACAATGAAATCGAGAAAAATGAAAAAAAAATTCCTTTTACAATTGCAACAAAAAGAATAAAATACCTAGGAATAAACTTAACTAAGGATGTGAAAGACCTATATACTGAAAACTATAAGATATTTTTAAAAGAAATTGAATACACAAAGAAATGGAAAGACATTCCATGTTCATGGATTGGAAGAATCAACATAGTTAAAATGGCCACATTACCCAAAGCAATACACTGATTTAATGCAATCCCCATCAAAATCCCAATGGCATTTTTTAAAGAAATAGAACAAAAAATCATCAGATTTGTATGGAACCACAAAAGACCCCAAATAGCCAAAGCAATCCTAAGAAAAAGGAACAATGCTGGAGGTATCACACTTCCTGACTTCAGCTTGTAATACAGGGCAACAATAATCAAAACAGTGTGGTACTGGCAGAAAAACAGACACACAGACCAATGGAACAGAACTGAGAAGGCAGAAATAAACATACATAAATATGGACAGATTAATTTTTGCCAAAGAAGCCAAAAACATACAATGGAGAAAAGACAGCCTCTTCAATAAATGGTGCTGGGAGAATTGGAAAGCCACGTGCAAAAGAATGAAACTAGACTGCTATCTGTCACCATGTACCAAAATTAACTCAAAATGGATCAAAGACCTAAACATAAGACCTGAAACAATAAACTGCATAGAAGAAAACTGGGCACTAAACTTATGGACCTTGGGTTCAAAGAGCATTTTATGACTTTTACTCCAAAGGCAAGGGAAGTAAAAGCTAAAATAAATGAATGGAACTATATCAAACTTAAAAGGTTCTTCTGCACAGCAAAAGAAACCATTTACAAAATAAAGAGGCAACCAACCGAATGCGTGAAGATTTTTGCAAACGCCTCCAATAAGGGGCTAATATCCAAAATACACAAGGAACTCATACAATTAAACAACAAAAAAACAAACAATCCAATTGAAAAATGGGCAGAGGACCTGAAGAGACATTTCTCCAATGAGGACATACAAATGGCCAATAGACATATGAAAAAATGCTCAACATCACTAATCATCAGAGAAATGCAAATAAAAACCACAATGAGAGATCACTTCACACCAGTTAGAATGGCTGTCATCAACAAAACAAATAGTAACAAGTGTTGGAGAGGCTGTGGAGAAAAAGGAACCCTCATACACTGTTGGTGGGAATGCAGACTGGTGCAGCCATTATGGAAGGCAGTGTGGAGGTTCCTCAAAGAATTAAGAATAGAATTACCATATGACCCAGCAACCCTTCTCCTGGGTATCTACCCAAAAAATCTGAAAACATTTATTTGTAAAGATATATGTGCTCCAATGTTCATTGCAGCTTTATTTATGGAGGCCAAGACATGGAAACAACCAAAATGTCCTTCGATAGATGAATGGATAAAGAAGTTGTGGTATATATACACAACGGAATACTATTCTGCCATAAGAAAAGATGAAATAGTACCATTTGTGACATGGATGGATCTTGAGATTATAATGCTAAGTGAAATAAGTCAGACAGAAAAAGTAGAGAACCATATGATTTCACTGATTTCAGTATATAAAACTGAAAACAACGAAAGAACAAGACAAACAAATGAAGAAACAAAAACTCACAGACACAGACAATAGTTTAGTGGTTACCAGAGGGTAAAGGGTGAGGGGGGGTGGTAGATGAGGGTAAACAGGATCCAATATATAGTGATGGAAAGACAACTGACTCTGGGTGGTGAACACACGATGTGATATATAGATGATGTATTACCGAATGGTACACCCGAAATCTATTTGACTTTACTAACAATTGTCACCCCAATAATTAAAAAAAAAAGATTCTTCTTGTGGAATTTCAGAGAACTCTTAATTATGTATATTACCAACTCTCAAACATGTGATCATTGCATTATAACAATTTTTATCTGGTGGATGAAAAAGCACTTTGAAATGAGTTGGTCCTTTTATGCTGCATCTTTGGACAAAAGGGTCAAGTCATCTATCATCCTTTTTCCTCTCAACTTCTTTTTAAAAGAATATAGTATGATTTAGTTTTAAATGTTGAAAAGGAGAAAAACTAAATATTAATTTTCTTTCAGACACATATATGAAAGTAAAACTTTCATGTTTTACATTCAAAACAAAACACGTATAAAACCTAACTTTCAAACCTGGTTAACCTAGGGAATTAATAACACAAAATCAGAGCAACGGTTACCTGTGAGGAAGGAGTGAGGGGGAACAAGAGACTCTAAGTTCCTGCTAATGTTCTAGTTCTTAAGGAACAGGGGGAATGGGTTGCTATTCCTTAAATGATACATATATAAATTACATCCAGGGATAAAGAAGGGCATTGTAGGCAGTGGGGAAACAGGAGTGAAGGCATAAAGGTAGAAAAGGACAGTGAGCTTGTGTAATACCGAGTGACCCAACTGACTTGAAGATAAGGTATGAAGGCTGACAATTGAGTTTGCAACGTGCGCTTACACTGGCAGCACTGTACAAACAGCTCAGTAAGGTCTCATCACCTTGGTGTATCAGTGTCTCACAGCTGCGTTCGTGTGGACGTGTGGCGGTGTCTTGGTGAGTGGCGTTCATTATTGTTGTTGCATGTTTTAGTGTGCCATCACAAGAATGTCTGAGCTTGAAGTACAGCAACAAACATTACATTTCTTGTTATACTTGGCAAGAGCGGAAGTGAAATCAGAGACATGTTAGTCCAAGGTTATGGGGATAATGCCATGAAGAAAACGGCAGTGTGCAAATGGATTAAATGTTTTTCTGAGGGGAGAGAATGTGCCACCGATGAAAAGAAGTCAGGGCAGCCAGTAACAAGCAGAACTGTCGAAAACATTGCAGAAATTCATCGAATTATGCGTCAAAATCATTGGTTGTGAGAAGCATAGCAGACTAACTAAACATCCATATAGAAACGGGAAAATCTTAACCCAAAATCATGAGATGTGTGCAAAAATGGTCTCAAAGGAGCTCACCCATGAACAAAAGCAAAAGAGAGTCAAAGTTTGCCAAACCCTTTTGGAGAGGGAAGACGATGTTTTGGGCTGTGTTATCACCAGTGATGAAACATGGGTGCACCAATAAGACCCTGAAACAAAGAGTCAAAGTGCACAATGGAAGTCAGCCAATTCTCCATGACCCAAAAAGCTCCGTCAATCCAAATCAAGAGTCAAAACGATGTTGCTAACCTTTTTTGGTATCAGAGAGATTATTCATTATGAATTTGTACCACTGGACAAACAGTTAACCAAGTATACTATTTGGAAGTGCTGAAAAGGCTGCTTGAAAAAGATGAAAATGACCTGAACTTTTTGTCAACAATTCTATACAATTCATGACTTTTGCATCACGACAATGCACCAGCTCACACAGCACTATCTGTGAGGGAGTTTTTAGCCAGTAAACAAATAACTGTATTGGAACACTCTCCTTACTCACCTGATCTGGCCCCCAATGACTTCTTTCTTTACCCAAAGATAAAAGAAATATTGAAAGGAAGACATTTTGATGACATTCAGGACACCCAGGGTAATATGACGATAGCTCTGATGGCCATTCCAGAAAGAGTTCCAAAATTGCTTTGAAGGGTGGATTAGGTACCGCGTCAGTGCATAATTTCCCAAGGGGAGTACTTCGAAGGTGACCATAATGATTTTCAGCAATGAGGTGTGTAGCACTTTTTCTAGGATGAGTTTGCGAACTTAATTGTCAGACCTCATATGTTTAAGTATGTATTTTTAGATGTATGACATTCCTTCACATTAAATAAGAACCATTTTCCTCTAAATTTCAAAATTAAATTATACTGCCTTATCCAAAAACGGGGCCAACATGACCAATTTAATTAAAGATTAGGGCTTATACTAAAGATAAGCATAAAACTAATAAAAACAAAAGGAGCATAAAGTCTATAAAAATTCACTTATCGTATATCAACTATACAGCAAAATTGTTAGTAAAACAAAATAAAAATAAATTTTATACAAGCTAAATTCCACTCTAAAATTCTAAAATACTCTAACCAAACGTTTTATTTTCCTAGGTCCTGTACTTTGCCTTTAGAAGGTGTAACATATATTTCTATTCACTTGAATTCTTAAGCCACGGAATTCCAATAAGCATGATCATCTAGACCAGAAACCTGAACATTCACATCTACCAAGCACATACCTGAATTGAGGAAGAACTGGGGAGAGTCTCCACGAATGCCTACCGTGCCTGGCCCCAAGGAGTCAGACAAGGTATTAACAAAGGAAAAGACTCCACTCATGATTCCGAAGCCCAGACCAGAAACTAAAGGGAAGAAAAAACACTGTTAAATCCTTCATGCTATAATTTCTCTTCAAATCAAATTTCCAAGGACTAGGGAATGCTTTTTGTTGAAGGGGAAATGGTGCTCGTGCTGTTAGAGAAACCATGGAAAGCTGGCTCAGAAAAGTCAAGTGCCTGGCTAAACAATGAACTGAGTGAGAAGGGGGAAAGAGGAAAGGAAATGCATAGTGGTGTGTAGCAGAGAAATGCAACAGGAGAGAAAAAGATCTAGAAAGACACAGAAGCACGCAGTGACACAGAGGGTATGATGCTGAAGCTCTGGCTTTAGTCTATGATAACAGAGTCTGCAGATTGAAGTTTGATGACTTAGAACTGGGAACTGCATTTGAGGGGTGACTCTGCATTGTAAGGAGTACTCCCTGGGCCAAACTGGGGTGACTCCACCTAGAGACCTAGATCCAATCTTTAAAACATCATTTTGAAAGAAAACTACCCAGGGGTAGTAACTGCATTAAGATGAAGAGTCCTCCTACTACAGGCAGCCATGGTAACCACTTAGGAAAGGTACCAGTAACCTCACTTAGAAACTGTTAGTTAACTAGAGTGTATTCATGTCAAAAACCTAACTTTCAAACCTGGCTAATATTTAATGGACACACAGATAAGAGTCACTCGCAATCACTTCCCTTTCCATAAAGGCCCTGGAAACCTAGAAAAATAAACAATGTAAACCAAGAGGCCAAGACAGTAATAATATACTATTCGGTATCTACAAAGATAAAAATGGCTTTTATGCCAAGTGTGATTTTTTTTTCTTAATGACACCATGCAGTTCTAACTTACCATAGGCCAGCAATCGCATAGAAGGTGCTGTCTCATCTGGGTTTATACTTTTCAAACCCTCATTGGCTTTTCTAAAATAAAACCACACAGATAACCTTTTTAAAAAGAAATAGTAGTATATGAAGAAAATACACAAGATATTTCAAAATCCAAATACTTACTGAGGCTTCTGATCAAGTTATACTCTAAATCTAAAATCCATACAAATAAAAACCCAGCAAATTGTCAATTACCTAAAATCATACAAAATTTCCAACCCACTTTTGCCTTTTATTATCTACTTTCACATAAAAGAGAAAAATAGGAAAGATATAAGTAAACAAGCCATCAGAAAAAAAGCAACATTCTGATTACTTTCTGAGCTCAGCAAATACTTACTTCAATGTCCTATGGCCTCTACCACTCTGAATTTTTTCCTCTTCCCAAAGAACTGTATCTTCAATCCCACTTGGTTGGTACTTTTTTGTGCCTTCTGCCTGGGCTATACTTATTCTGCCACCCTCCCTTTTAGCTTTCACTCTGTAGAACCTCAGTTGTACTCACCCTTCCAAGTCTAGTTCCGGCAATAATTTCTCAAGGAAGCCACTTTTACCAATGAATGGTAATCACTAATCTCTCCTTACTCTTAAATCCTATAATACCAATGGTCTGAACTCTCATATGGGTACATAATCTTGTGGTCTTCTGATTCTAAAATGTTTTACATATTTGTTTCATATCCCCAATCAGGCTTCAGGGGAGAAATAATCAGGGGAGAATGCTACCCTGAGAAAAGGAGATAAATGAATACCTGAATGAAACATTAGAATACTGCTTAGTAGAAATGATGCTCAGAGTGGACAATTCACAAACTTACCATGAGTCCCTGCCCCCCATGCAGATGTATTAAGAATGCAAGGTGTGGCTGGTTGGTTCCACTACTGTCACTAGGTTATTACTCACCCTTGTTGGCTAGAAATTCTGAAACAATGATCCTGACTCAAAGGGTATTTAAATTATATTTACTATAAATATAAATATCATTAAATTAAAGGCAAATGCAGAATTCAACCACAATAGTAATAAGCAGAATGATAAAGATCCTTTGTTTTTCTAGACTTGAAAGAAACAATTTGCCATTGCAGTGCTCTCTGTTTGGAAGCATCATTGGTAGCAAGGACATGAGCCAAAACTTAAGTGACTGTAGTCTTCTTTCTCAGGAGCAATAAACAACTAAAATGTCCAATTTTCCTAAAAAATAAATGTACCTGTCACAGGAATATTGTGAAAGGCTAATTAAAGCTTAAAAAGATAGATAATAGTAATAATCTCTATCAACAAATGGATACAATGGTATAATCGAATCAATAAATTTTGGAGGATTTCTGTTTTATATGAACTGTAATGAATAAAAGATACCGCTATCACAAATATATTAAATGCATAAATTCAAAAGTTAATAAACCTGCTCTACATTACAAGTTTGTGGGAGGAAAGGTCTATGGCACTAATAGTTCGCCACGCCAACATTAGGAAATGAAAAAGTACAAACCACCATCAGTTTCCATGTTCCTGACAGATACAGCACATGACTGATAACGTAAGGGACAGTGTTTTTAATACGACCATTTTACTAAAGTGAAAAATTCGCTGTTTGCATTTATTATAGTTTCCAAGGACAAAAAAGAAAAAGCCCAATTTTTAAAATATAAACTTTGAAAAACTACTGATAAATCATACCATCTTTCTGGTTTGTTGTGATTCTTTTGTGTATGTATGTGTAAAAGAGAGACAGTACCAAAGAAAATGCATAAAAATTAAATACACCATTTTAGAAATTTTAAAGTCTTATTTTAAGAAATTATAGCAATGATTATCTTAATTTTTTCTATAAATGGAAAATTTTTCTAGAATTACCAAATATTTATGGTATCAACATTATAAGACAAAATTGAATTAAACTGCAAAAGCTTCAATCCAAGACAAAAAAAAATCAAATGTATGGTTTAGACAATGTACAGGACCATAACTTAGATTTTTAAAAAGAAATTAATGTAGAAAGGGCTATCACTTGTAACCACAAGCCAGTTTCTCATAGTGCAATTCTTTGCTTGGCTGAAAGTTATATTCATTCATTCATTCATTCATTCATTCATTCAAAATGAAGTACTCGTCCTAAGGCCTTACACATAAAATAAATTCGTATTAGACTACAATAATAAATACTTTGATTCAAATCCATGTATGTAAAAAAAATACTAGTGCAAACTCTTGACAGTTTAATCTTGGCATCAAATTCAGACAGCAAAAATTTGAAGCAGTACTTTAAAGTTCAAATCCTACTTTGGCAGTGGAATAGTTAAAACACTGGTTAAACCAAAGTTCCTATATTTGAATGTAGTGTAGCATAAGAGAGAAACTTAAATGTATCTATATAAATGTTAGTCATGAATAAAGTATAATTCTCAAACTTATTTTAACACATAACTACATAATATGCAACATTTCTAAAATTTGCTAGGAAGATATTGTACAATATTCCAAAGGCTTGTTAAAGATACATTTTGCAAAGGCAACCAAAGACATCTGTTAATACAAGTTTGTCCCACTATCTGTCTGCCAATTTCCAAAGTCCTTTGGCAGAGCAAACACGGTTTCCCCAAAAGGCCAAAGAGGCCATAAGAGCCTGCAGACTGACAGCCATAATTCCTTCTGCATGTAGCTTTATTCCTTCACTGCCCTCATTAAAAATGTCAACCAATGTTCAGTATGTAGCTCTTTGGAATTAGCACCAATAATGAGTTGAATTTCAGGTGAAAAAACAAGCAGATACCCGTTTAGTCACTTCAGGTAAGTCCGGTTTGAGAACCTAAAGTCCTAACAGGTAACTAAATCCATGTCCTAAACTGTGAAAATCTAGGTGAAATTAAGTTTGTTTCAAAATGAGAAGCATCATATGTAAACATGCAAAACCAACATGAGCCAATGATGCTGCTGACAGGAAAACCCCGTGCCACCTGAGGCTGTTGTCGCAAGTACTGGGCCCACCCAGTCAAGGGTGGGAAGGGCTGGCAGGTTCTCTGCACGACCTCCATCACAGAGGGTACTCTGCTGGTCCTGAGCACAAGGACACTCCAGGACTGACAACAAGAGACATGCCTGCCGACACAAAAGAACAGAGACTGGAAAAGCTCTGGAAGCCATATCCATATCTTCTGAGGGCCAGGTGAGAAAATGAGGACAGTTTAGCCTTGAAAGAGTCAAGAAGACTACCATGTAACAGAGATTTCACGTGACTGTGTGGCAGAGGTCAGAAAGAGGGAGATTTTGCTTACCTTAATAATACTCTACAGCCAAAATTAAATTTTGAAATGTTAGTAACTGCTGCATATCAGAGACATTCAACCATGGATGAATGTCCATCTGTTCAGGATATTGTATTCCCGTGGAAACTTAAATGTTATTTTTTATATTTATTGGTTGCTTTTTAATATTTCCAAGAACTAATGGACATTTCATTTTTAAACCTTTTGTAAGATACGACTTTTGCATGTAAACAATGGCTTCATGGTTTTCAATTTGCGATTTAAATTGCTTCATTAGTAAATTTCAGTATCTGTAAATAAAAAATATTGGAAGCCTAGCATATAGGTAAGAACAAATTATCAGCGGTTTATTATAAGAGATATTGTTAAGGTTCTGTCTTGGTTACACCCATAAAATTCATGAAGTGGCTTAATTATTTCATTTACCGAAAGGAAAGAGAGAGCACATTTATCATTCTAAGTCTTACTGCATAATCAAAGCCAATCTCATGACTGCCTGAAAGAAAATATGATTCCAAGTTCAAGCTGTGTTTCAAATCAGTGGTTTCACGTGAGGTCCTCATGGATCCTACAGATGACCTACTTTCTGGCCTAAAGTTCCCTAAAGGGAACTCATGCCCGTGGCTTTTTAAAAATGTGCTTTCAGATATGAAGTCAAATGAAATATCACAAAATGAACACCTATTTTCCTAATATAGTTAAAATAATGGTAGGCATAATCTCTATAAGAATTTTTTCTTTTAGTTGGTGGCAAAGAGAAGCTGATATAAATTCTAAAGTGAAACTTTTTTTGCTGTTTCAATGACCATTTCTATAGCTTATTCTTCTTCATGGCACTTATCTTCTAATGTACAGTTCATTTTCTTGTTCACTCATTTGTTGTCTATCTCAGCTATACTGAGGTTATACTATAACCTCCGTGAGGACAGAAATTGTCTTTTAATCGCGACGTATCCCCAGGGCCTAGAATAATGCCTGGCATTGAGTAAATTCTCAAGAAACACTTTTCAAAGGAATGAAAAAAAACGAAGGAATGTTCACAAGATAAAATACTCAATATTTTCAGGTTGGAAATTTACCAGTCCCTTGGCTTCAAACTATGTAGGAAGGTATGGGCCCTCAAATACCACACTACATTAATGTTTAAAATTACTAAAACGTAATTCAAATACAACTGGGAAAAAAAGGAAAATATTTAACTTACTTTAAAATTTTGTAATATGCAAACCGAAACATTTCTTGGATAAGGACTGAGACTAACACTCCAAACATCAGCAGATATTTCTGTACTGGTCCATCTTTGTTGTCAGTAATGGTTCTTGTCATGAACCAGACAAGGGAGGAAAGCAGTAGAGATAGCAACCAGAAGAAAGCTCTGAAAATTAGGAAAAAGCAAAAGTTACTAGTAAACATAGGTACAGGATTAATAATGATATATACGTGAAATAAGACCCTGCTTGTGAAGAAACAGATTTAATAAGGAAAGAAAAAAACAAACATTTTCATCAAGTGATGTTCTGGATCAATTGTTCTTAATCAGTGGGGAGATGAACATGCAGTCCAAAAGGTATTGGGGATTTTTCCTAACAATTATTATTTTTCAGTGACTTTGCTATTTGTTAAGTACATCTGCAGACTGTCTGCCAAGGACTCTCTAGCTGGAAATTTGATTTGCTACTCTTCCGAGTTAATGCTTTGCCCATTGATGTGTAAATGTGTCTTTTCCAGAAAAATGTTCACCTCTCTATTAAGAGAGTGATTAATATAAAATGCAAAAGTTGAAAGCCTGAGCTCTGATTCAGATCAGTTTTCCAGCCCTGGTTTTTACAACATTCCTGTGGATTTGAATGAGTATAACAAGCTTTACAAACCTTTCGCCCAAATCTCTGCTTTTAAAATGACGCATGAGATGCAGCACTTGTAATACAGTTGAGAGGTGAGAGCTCAGAAAACGTGGGCGTCACTGGCCTAGCCTGGCAGTTTGTCCTGGTGGAGGGGGACTTGGGGAGGAGCCCCAGTAAGAGCTGACAGACGAAAACTGGGCTTATGACGGCATTCACCACCAGAGTTCGGTATTTACCAAGCTCCTCCAAGAAGATGCACTGACAGGTGCTTCAGGCTTTACCCCTTGACTATACACCTCAATCACCTGGGGAGCTTTAAAAAAAAAAACAAACCGTAGGCCGATTCCCGCTCCCTAGATGTTCCAATACAGTTGATCTCGGGTAGGGGGTTGGGTATGTTTTAAAGCACCTGACACTCAGGTGCTTAATGATTCTTAACCCCTTTGGGATTACAGATGCCTGGGAGAAGCTGAGGGAAACTAGAGACCCCTCTCCAGAAAAATAAAAGATACATATTTGAAGTTATCTACAATTTTTTTCATACAATTTACGTGGCTTCACGACTCACTATAGCCCACCCATGGACCCTAAGCAAACTCTCAGGAGCCAAGCACCAGTGTTTTCTGAGACCCCCCCCCCCCCCCCGCCCCCGTGTGAGCTCCTTCCCGGAGCTCGCCCTCTGGGGTCGTGGGGCTCCAGTTCTTTTCCTGCCGACCCTTGGAGGAGGGCGACGAGTCCAAGGGAGCTGGGTCTCTGCTCTCCCCTTCTCAACCCTTCTCCCCTCCAAAGCCCAACAAGGTCTAACCGACTGGTGGGGACACTGGGGGTCGCCGGTACCCCTGGCGGGGGAGGGGAGCCCCGGTCCAGGTTTCCCGGCGCAACCGCCTCACCCGACGATGAGGAAGATGACGCGCAATGGCTCGGTGGCGATGGTGAAGATGTAGAGGGCGAGCGCAGGCCCGAAGGCAATAAAGGTGCAGCCGAAGAACACAGCCGCCGTCATGGTGACCGAGGAAGCGGGCCCCGGGGGCCTGGCAGGGACGCGAGGTGCGCTGGGCGGCGGCCGACCTGAGCGCGGGGCGGGGCGGGGCGGGTCGCGGCGGAGGGGGCGGGGCGGTCGGGGCGGGGCGTACTGGCTGGAGGCGGGGCGCGAGTCTCACCGCTGGGCTTTCAGTCCCACCCGGCGTCCGGGGCCGCGCGCCAGGCGGAGCTGCAGTTCTTGATCCGGAGGCGTCGTTAGCTGGCGACTTTAGAGCTGGAACCGTAGCGCCCCCACCCCTTCCCCTCACCATAGCTACACATTGATCAGGCCCCCGTGGAGGCTGCGATGTGGCTAAGAGGAGGGGAGATCCCCAATCCCCCGATGGGGCCAGAATGGGGGATTCCATATCAACTAAAGGAAAACAGGGCAGGACCCAGACAGGATTCCATTTCTAAATAAAGGAGTCTTCTCTAAAGCGATTTTTTTTATTTGCATAGTTGCGGAAACTTCGTCCTTTATCAGGTATAAAACTTAAGCTGAGAGCTAGATGACCCAGACGATACCTCACAGACAGAAAAGGGATGAAAGAGTGGTGGACCAAGCTGTGCTTCTCAGGGTTGTTTTGGCTGGCTGGTTTTTTTTCCCAGTACCCCATCCTCCACCCAAGCCTTAAAAAAAGTTGTTTTTGAAGGCATTTTCTGATTACCCTATAGTGATGCTAACATCTCCCTTATCTTTTTTTACCTGCTCATTTGTCTCCCCCAATAAAAATAACTTTTGGAGGGCAGGGGCTTTGTTTTGTTCTTTGTTGTTTCTGCAGCACCTAGAAGGTGCTCACTAAATATGTTAGATGAATGAAATAATTTTAAAAAGTGGAACTTACAAACATTTGCTATTTTATATTAATTTCACAATTTCTGAGAGATTTAAAAATTAAAACCAGAAGGTTAATTTTCCTTATTATTCACATCTAAGGTTTTTTTTCATGTTCAATGGGAATCATAAGAATACCTCCTGGGTTATTTTGAGGATTGTGCCTGCATAGTGAAGTGCTACCTAAGTGTTAGCCTGTCCTACTCATTCTTTAATGTCTATGATGAACAAAGCTCTTGGAAATTAACATTGAAAAGACAAAAGTTGGAACCTAAATGTAGATGTTTTGTGAGTCACCTCTGAAAATGGGCCTTCAAATAATGCAACTACAAGTATTTAATTCTTATGGTAAAATGTCACCTTCGCCCATTTAAAACAGACATATATATTTTCTACTTACTCCACAGAATATTTCTTCATTTTGAAATGTATTATCCAGAACCCATCGTAACTGTTGTTGAGACAACAGTTCAAAGTGATAGAGTGAAATCACCATTAGATATATTCTTTTTGTTCTATCCTGAATCAAAGTTATCAAATGCAATTTCATTATTTCAGCTCCATGTAGAAATGCCTTTGCAGAGGCATAATGTAGTCGCATCCTTGGCATAAATTAAGATTTTTATACAAGAAATGGCCATCTACATTTTTCCTGCATATTTTATAAAACTGTTTCATTATCGTTGTTCGATATCTCTAATAGATCCATGCTCTACTATTTTGAGTTCAGGGCTAGAAAAACGTTTTGTTTCTCCTGACAAATGCGTATGTGCAGCCTGAGACCTAACGCATACTCAGGCTTTACCTTGACTCCCAGGAAGCTTGGAGCTAAATTTAATAGTCAATTATAGCAATTATTCTGGTTTTTAGAAGTTATAATTACTGCCATGACTTCAGAATATGACTTGTTCTTTTATCCCTATTTTAATAATTCAATTACCCCAATTTTAACCAAGATCTATGTGTCTTGGTTAAAACTGCCTCAAATACTTCGGGAAGTCAGCAACTCAACACACAGAGCTTTAAGTCAGGGGAATCTGTATTCACGTAACATTCAGTTCAATCTGAGTCCCCAAGTCCAGTTAAAAAATGGGAAGGCAATGTGAAATGTAATGATTCTGCCCCACCCCATCTGTGAAGACGTCTTTGGCTGATGTCTGTTGGAATAGAAAAGAAGGAAGCAACTAGACCAAACTGGCAAAATCACCAGTAAAACAGTCATCTTCAGTACTCCTGGTTATTTGTTAGAAAAACTTATTTGAAGTTTTCTCTGAATAAGGCTCCATACATTTATATAATGCATTGCTGTGTAAAAAGCACTTTTACACTGGTTGCAACAATTCTGTTTACCAGTGAGGAATTTGAGGCTAAGCAGCAGTGCTACTGACTCCTTATGTTTTTGTGAACTTACTATTAGTTTCCCCCACAAAGAATTAAAAACATAAGGTACTAAGTGATGTTGTGAGTTAAGTCCCTAAAAGGGACTGAGGGAAGGAGGCAAGCACACTCTATGGATACGAATATAGACTGCTGAGAAGTCCTCTGAACTGGGTGTGTGTTGGTTGAGGTGGAGGTGGGGGGCAGAAAGCAATATGACATTTCAGCAGTTTATTAAGTAAGGCTTTGACATAGCTACTAGTAATTAACAATGTACTAATTAATTCACTTGAGCTTCTTTTTCTGGTAGTGCTGATAGATTCCTATTTACTCAACCACTTATTTGTTCATTCAAAATGCATGTTGAATGCCTACTAAGTATCAGGCACAACGCCAGGCATTGGTAATATACCAATGAAACAGATGTGTTTCTGTCTCCATGGAGCTTACAGTCTAGTAGGGAAGACAGACAGGCAAGTATAGGGTGCTATGAGAATATATAGGAAGCGGGAAGGAAGGGCATGCAATCCAAACTTGTGAGGTTTTGGTAACCATAACACCACCCATTCAGGTCTCAGCTTTGAAGTTAGCAAAGCTAGGAATTAGGGACGAAATGGAAGGACAAGTGGAAAGGTCTCAAAGTGAAAGAAAACAGGGCAGTTCTGAGGGGCAGAAAGTAATTCAGGATGTCACAGAAATGTGAGGAGAGAAATGAGATAAGACTGGAAAGGCCAGCAGGTTAGAATTCACTTCGAGTCCTGGGTTTACCTAGCAGAGTGAGGTGATCAGATCTCCTTCGCACAGATATGGAAAATGGGATTCCAGACAGGACATCTCTGGCACACTGCAGGCAAAAGATGCTGGTGGCCTGAGTCAGGGAGATAACAGGAGCCTGGAGAGAGGCAGACAAACTGAAGAGAGATTTAGGAATTGTGCAGATTGTAGTGACTGATGAGGTACATGAGGGGGAAGAGGGAAAAACCAAGGGAAGATACATAAATATAAATAAATAAATATATATATATATATATATATATATATATGTGTGTGTGTGTGTGTGTGTGTGTGTGTGTGTGTGTGTGTGTGTGTATTTGTATATTGCCAACAAATTGTATACACATTTTAAGAAAGGAAAACACTGTATTAAAATTGTGATACTCAATACATACCAATACCAAAAGATTAATACAAGTCATGTGTATACATTTTTTTTGGCACCCCTGGTATATATATAAATTTTTTATTTTGCAATTACAGTTGACATTCAATATTATATTAGTTTCAGGTGTACAACATAGTGGTTAGATATTTATATAATTTACAAAGTGATCCCCCTGATAAGTCCTAGTACCCACCTGACACCATGTATAGTTGTTACAGTATTATTGGTTATATTCCCTAAGCTCTACTTTATATCCCCGTGACTATTTTGTAACCATTAATTTGTATGTAATCCCTTCACCTATTTCACCCAGTCCCCCAGGCCCCTCCCACTTGGCAACTAATTATCAGTTTGTTCTCTGTATGCGTTTGTTTCTGTTTTGTTTGTTCATTTTGTTTTTTAGATTCCACATATAAGTGAAACCATATAGTATTTGTCTTCCTCGGTCTGACTTAATTCACTTAGCAAAATACCTTCTAGGTCCATCCATGTTGTCACAAACGGTAAGATTTAATTCTCTTTTATGGCCAAGTAATATTCCATAGTATATACATGTACCACATCTCTATCCATTCATCTTTTGATTGGAGCATGTTATCCATTTACATTTAAAGCAATTAGTGACAAGTATGTAGTTATTGCCACTTTATTGTTTTCTTATTGCTTTTGTATACTCTGTTCCTTTCTTATTCTCTTGCTCTCTTGTATGTTGATGACTTTCGTGTTGTGTTTGGATTCCTTTCTCTTTTTTTGTATCTCTTGTAGATTTTGGTTTGTGGTTACCATGCGCTTCATATATACCAAGCTTTGTTTGTAGCAGTCTATTTTATGTTGATGGTCGCTTAAGTTTAAACACATTCTAAAATCACTGCCATTTGCACTCACCCTTCCACATTTATGTTTTTCTCATTATTTACTTCTTTTCTGTGTGTGTTTGTGTATCCTTTAATTTACTGTTGTAATTACACATGACCTTCCTACTTTTGACTTTTAACCTTTGTATTAACTTTAGTGTTGGTTGGTCCATTGCTTTTATTATGTGTTTGCCTCTATCAGTGAGAATTTTTTTTGTTTGTTTTGATATTTTCTTATTCATTGTATTTACTTACTTACTTATCTATCTTCTTCTTTTTAAAGAAGTCCCTTTAACATATCTTGTAATACAGGTTTGGTGGTGATGAACTCCACAGCTTTTTCTTGATTGAGACACTATATCTGACCTTGGATTCTAACTGATAGCTTTGCTGGGTAGAGCAATCTTGGTCGTAGGTCCTTGCTTTTCATCAGTTTGAATATTTTGTGCCAATCTCTCTGGCCTGCACATTTTTTGTTCAGAAATCAGCTGACAGTCTTATGGGAGCTCCCTTATAGGTAACCAACTGCTTTTATATTGCTGCTTTTAAGATTCTTTGTCTTTAAACTTTGGTATTTTAATTATGATGTGTTTGGTGTAGGCCTCTTTGGGCTCATCTTGTTTGGGACTCTCTGCACTTCTTGGACTTGTATGTCTATTTCCTTCACCAGGTTAGGGAAGTTTTCAGTCATTATTCCTTCAAATAGGTTTTCAATCCCTTGCTCACTCTCTTTTCCTTTCGGTACCCCTATGATGTGAATGTTGTTATGCTTGATGTTGTCCCAGAGGTCCCTTAAACTATCTTAATTTTTTAAAATTCTTTTTTCTTTTTGTTGTTCTGATTGGGTGTTTTCCACTACTTTCTTTTCTAAATCGCTGAGTCAATCCTCTGCTTCACCTAATTTGCTGTTGATTTCATCTAATGTATCCTTCATTTCTGTTACTGTATTATTTATTTCTTACTGGTTCTTTTTTTGTTTTCTATCTCCTTTTTAATGTTTCCTGTCTCTTGAAGTTCTTACTGAGATCATCTATTCTTCCCTTAAGTTCATTGAGCATTCTTACAATCAGTGTTTTGAACTCTGCATCTGGTAAATTGCTTGCCTCCATTTAGCTTATTTCTTTTTCTGGAGTTTTGTCTTGTTTTTTCATTTGGGACATATTTGTCTCCTCATTCGGGCTGCTTCTCTGTGTTTGTTTTTATGTATTAGGTAGATCTGCTATGTCTCTCAGTCTTGGTAGAGTGGCCTTATATAGTAGGTATCCTGTGGGGCCCTGTGGACAGTCTCCCTGTTCATCTGAGCCTAGCGCTCTAGGTGTGTCCTTTTGTGGGTTGTGTGTGCCCTCCTGTTTTAGTTGAGCCTTGATTGCTGATGGCAAGTCACTGGGTGGGATTAATTCTCTGGCTGACTGGCTGTGAGGGCTGGCTGTGACAACAGTGGACCAGCTGTTGTGCAGGGGCTGACCCCATGTAGCAGGATTTGCTTTAGTGGGGCTCTCTGGTGCCTGTTGAGACCACCTTTGGATGTGTCATTTGTGGTGCTAATTGGGTGGTGCTGTGGAGTAGTCTGAAGCTGGCCACCAGGTGTGTTGGTCCTGAGGCCTCTTGAAAGGGGCTCTGGTGCAGGCCCAAGTCAGCCACTGCCTCTGGCCTGGGGCTACCTAGTAGGAGCTAGAAAAGTGATCTGCTGTAGGGAGCTGCCCGTGCTGTACTTGGAGGAACTTGGGAGTGGTTATACAGTGAACCAAGGCCAACTAGTGCCAGGCTTGGGGGTCACTTAGCAAGAGGTACAGGGCTGAGGCCAGCTGCTGCTTGTTTGGGTTTGTTAACCTTTGAAAGAGTTTAGGAAAGTCTGCAGCGTGGGCCCTGGCTATGCTTGTGTGGATTGGCCTCTGAAAGAGGTTTGGGCTGGGGGTGTGAGTTGGGTGGGGTGAGGTCTCAGAGAATCAGGGGTGGGGCAAGAGCAATGTTAGCCAGGTTAATGGAGACTCAAATTTGGCATCCACCTGCGCCTGTCTGCTGGGAGAGGGGAGAGCTCAACAAAGGAACAATGGCACCTGCCTGCACTTTAATCCCAGAGAGAGCTGCCCCTCCAGCCCTTGCTTTGCAGCCAGACAATTCAGTCCCTCCCAGTAAGCTTTTCGAGCTGCTGTCCATTCACTGGAGCTTAGGGCAAGTGTTTGTGAGTGAGTGTGTTTGGGGCACTTTAAGAGGGCACTTGGGTCTATAGCAGCCCTCTGTCTCACCTGGATCGAGTCCCTGCTGATATTCACAGCCAGCTGTTGTGGGGACTCCTCTTCCTGGCACTAGTATTCAGGGTTAGGGAGCTGGTGTGGGGCTGGGACTCCTTACTCCTCAGTGGGGACTTCTACAACCAAGATATTCCTCCAGATTCTTAACTGCCACACGTGGGTGTGGGATCAGCCCTTTCTGCGTCTCCATCCCTCCTGCCAGTCTCAATGTGGCTTCTTCTTTATATCCTTAGTTACAGGAGTTCTGTTCAGCTAGACCTCAAGTGGTTCTCAAAGGTGGTTGTTCTGTAATTTAGTTGTAATTCTGATGTGGTCCTGGAAGGGAGCACAGTGTTTACTTACTCCACCATCTTGACTGGAACTCTATATATTTTTTAATTAATTAGCATTAATTGGTATGGGGACATTCTTATATACCTGTGGAACTAAATTGGAAATCTAAATTTTGAAAGTAGGAAACATGAAGAAAGGGGGAGAGAGGGTTTACTAAATTTATCAATACATAAACAGCATTCTGGGTGATTTATCTTATTAAAAGGAAATTCCTCTGCATTTAATAAAGATTAAAAAGGTGTAAGATATTTAACAAAGAATAAAGAAGTGTAAAGAATTAAAACCAGAGAATGAAGCTTCTTTTTTTATTGCTGTAGTCACTGAGGCATTGATGAATTTAATACAAATTTTTGTTTAAATTAAAAATGGAGAACAAAACAGCTTCTAAATTACGCCTAGCTTTCTTCAGTGACATGTTAATTTTGAGGACTGCTGAAGTCTACTGATTGTTTCAACATTTATTAAACACCTACTATCTACCAGGCTCCTTACTGGGTACTGTGGATACAAAAACTAAAGACACAGTCCCCACCCTCCAGGAACTAAGAGTCTAGTAGGGAAAGGAAGCGAACAGACCACTCAAATCCAGTGCAGTGAGTGACTTGGGGCATACACAGGAGGAGCTAACCAGAGGTGGGTTGTGACTGAAGTCTTTCCAGAAAAACCCTTACTGAATCTTGAACGATAAGTTAGGCAGTAAAAGAGTAAGAAGTCAGCAGAAGGAGCAGCATAAGCAAAGGAATGACAAAGCATGAAGTATTCGGGGAACTGCAATTGCTGGTGAGGTTTAAAATATGAGTATGAGTTAAGACATGACAAGATCTAAGGCTGGAGAGAAAGATGTGAGATTGGCAAAAGGACTTTGTTTGCCAGGCTAGAGTTCAGGTTTTATCCCAAGGTTATGAGTTAACACTTAAAGGTTAAATTTGGCAGTGACATAAGATTTCAGTTTTAAAAACCTGTCAGCGCTGTGCAAACTGGATAGGAGCAGAATAAGAGTAGACCCTAGGAGACTGGGTAGGAGAGGTTGCAGAAATCTAGGCAAAAGATGAAGAGGCCTGAAAAAAGACAGAGGCCAAAATAATGGATTAGTGGCTAAATTAAGGAGTTATGACTCCTAAGGCTTGGAGGTTAACTGTTTGGGGACCTAGGCAGGTGATGATGCTATTATCTACTGTGATGGGGAAAAGAGGAGAACACATTTCTCCTCCTGGGACTGAGGGCTGTTGGGAATTCCTGGGAGAGGGGAAAGATGAAGAGCTGAGTTTGAGTTTCAGACATATTGTTGACGTACCTGTAGTAGATCCAAGGGGAGATGTCCGATAGGCAGATCACCTTTGAAGTCTGGCCCTCTGGAAAGAAATAGGGGCTAGAGATACAAATTTGAAAGCGATATTAGATTCCTATGGTTGCTGTACCAAATTACCACAAATTTAGTGGTTTGAAGCAATGCAAATTTATTCTCTTACAGTGCTCGTCAGAATGATGAAATGAGTTGTACCAGGCTAAAATCAAGGTGTCAGGGCTGGGCCGGTTCCTTCCGGAAGCTTTGGGGGGAAAATCTCTTCCTTCACCCTTTTTCAGATCCTAGAGGCTACCTACATTCCTGGCTCATAGCTCTGCATCTTTTCTCCAGCTGTTTCCACCATCACATCATTTGATTCTAATTGTGACTCCTTCCTGTGTGTCCCTCTCATAAAGACCCCCGGGATTACATAGGGTCCTCCTGGATAATCTCCCATCTCAAGAAGTTTCACTTGATCACATCTGCAAAGTGCCTTTTGCTACATAAAGTAACATTCTCAGCTTCCAGGAACAGAACATGGAGACCTTTGGGGGCCGTTATTCAGCCGACCACAGTAGTTATGAACATTTAAGAACCAGGAAAAGAGGATGAAATTATTTTGTAAAAGTGGGGAATACTGTCACAGAGGCTAAAGGAAGAGAACATTTATGGGGGCGGAGGGGGAGAAATATACTGGTCAAATGCTCCCAAGAAATTAACCAAGATAAGGGCAGAAAACTGTCCGCTACGTTAGCAACTAAGCCATTGTAAGCACAATGTCAGTGACGTGACAGGGAGGAAGCCAAATTGGAATAGGCTGAGAAATAAATGGAAATTGAGAAAGTGAAGATAGTATTTATAAGCAACTCTTTGAAGAAGTTTAGCTATGACAAGAGGAAAACGAGCAGTGAGAGGGACGTGAAGCAAGGGGGTGAGAAGGTAAAAGATGCTTACATGCTGAGGGGAAAGGGATCACACAGAAGAGTTTGAAGGTATAAGAGAAAGAGCTGGGCGTTCCCTGAGCAGCAGCATAGACGGGGAGGATGACCAGAGGAGAGGCACAGAGCAAAGCACGGACGAGGAGGAATGCCTCTGCCACGCCACGGAGGCTACACGAGGGGAGAGAGAGGCAGCTAAGGTGGTTTCAGACTGACGCTCTTCTCTGTGAGGCAGGAGACCAAAGGTCTGTCTACCAAGAGTGAAAGGAAAGAAGTAGGAAGCTTGAGAAGAATAGTGAAGGCTCAAAATGGTTGTGTGGGTGAACAGGAAAGCCCACGCACAACTGGGAACATGCACGGCACAGGGGTGGAACATCCACAGGGCGGGGGGTCCTCAAACTGCGTTGTTTGGAAGTGAAAACCAAACAACAGAAACGAAGCTTGTAAAGACTAAGAAGGGCAGGTGATCCATTTAAGGTTGCAGTTCTATAAGAGACCTCAGTGTACGCTGAACTAGGTATGAGCAGGAGATCTGGCCATTTTTCTAAGTCTTTACACAACTCGAAGTCAGATATACAGTTTGCTAAAATATCCCAAGTCTATCATGGTTGGAGTCACACACCTAGAAAAACTGAAGAGAGATTTTTAAAATATGCAATCCATTTTAGGGAGCCAAGAGTATTTTCATTATGTAGTTTTTATTTTAGACGAACATTATTGTAAAAAAAAGTTCACCTGGAATAAAATCCATTAAAAAACAAAACACCACAGCAACAGTATCAGTACACAGTTAATGAATTGGCTTAAACAAGATTAACCACATAACAGGTCCACTTTATCTGCAGCTTTTCACATTAAGCCGTTGGAATGAAAATAAGATATGCTGAAACATACACAGTAGGATAATTCTATAGAAAAATTAGATATTTCTCATTAGGGGCATGATTTTAGTCAAATAGTTTACGGTATTTTTCCATTAAAGGAACTGCATTGTCAGCTGCAAACAAAATAAAACCCATTTGTAAGGCCATAGGAATGAATTCCAATAATTAAATTCACATTTTTAAAAATGATAAGAAAATTAATCAAGAAGTTCTATTAGTTCTTGGCAATAAGAAATGCAATTGCATATGGCACAAGCATTTCAAAAAAATGAAGTAAAATTTGAAAATATCTCTAAAATAGTTGTTTGCTAATTTCCTTTCTGTAAATTTCAGTCATTTAGATGCTTTTCAGAGTGAGTATGACACCCATTGATTTTATTAGTCTCAAAAAAAGACTGATTCTACTGTAAAATTGTGCTAGCATTTGAAATTTTATTAGCATATCCGGTCTCTCCAGGTCCCTCTAGGACAAGGAATTTCATTTTTAGACATTCCTTGCCCTGCCCCCACTTCTTTAGATATTAACAAGAAGGAAAAAGGAATATCCTGTTAAAAGAAAAATTCTAAAAAACCCAGTGGTAAAAATGACTGCGTAAAATGGGGGTTATGTAAACCAACATAATGAAGTGCTGTTTCAAAATTTTAAGCTTAGAAGCTCATCTTTAAAGATTAAGAACTAAATTTATAAAGAAATCTAAGTCATAAACTAGAAAAGAAAGTCTGCTTAAATGTATCACTTACTGTTCACAGGAAAACCTTTATGTAAGCCTTAATACAGATTCTCAGCAGCATTAGAACCTGCAAAATGGAGCTATAGTCTCTTATTTAGAAATTTCTGCAAACATTTATCTATATTGCACAGCTAAATTTATTAATGGAGACAGGGAGATAATACTTTTGTTTGCACTATGGGATATGACATGTATGTTCTATTCTAAAGTAAACTACTTCCTACCTTTCCCAATGATGCCTTTAGCTCAAAACAAAACATATAATTTAAATTGTGTTGGATGCTTAAAGGCTGGCTCACTGTTTTTCTACCAGGTATTAGAATATTAGTTAGCTAAATGAGGTATAATTAAAAAATAGTCCTTCAAAGTATAGTCTTTTGAAAATTTATAACAAAGACTGCACAAAATGTTCATGTAAATAGTAAGAAACCCTGCAGCACCTCCTAACTGATGCACAGGTGGGTTATTTTCTCATAATCTGTCTGAAGTAAAATATAGCTAAAATAAGTTCCCAGCGAAACATTTTACAATCAACTGATTTACATGCTACTTAGTCCCAGCATATTTCCATTGTCTGAGACCCTCAGACTCTATTTGAAAAGGTCTAGTCCAATCACTGGCAAAAATTAGCACACTGATAATAAAGTGCAGCCACTGAACCACTAATACTGCTGCAAAAGTCTTCAGGTACCTTATCCATAAGACGACAAAAATGTTCACACAAAACTAGATTTCTTCAGTTTCAGCAGGGAACAGACAATTATCTGTCACTAAATTCATCTACAAATAGAAAAAATAATGCACTATATGTACATTATTAAGCAAAGTGGAATATTTATTGAGTCATTTTACCATGCAGAAAGTGTATTTCCTATGGTCTTAGCTCAAATTATATACAATTTAGCAAGACTAAATGTAAGAAAATAGCAAGGACGATTTATTTCTATATAACAGAGCATATATCCCCAATTTGCTGCTACTTCAAAGAGCACTTTTAGACTCATGTAACTTTTACAGGCTCTTTCAAAGGGAAATTCATGGAGACTAGTTATTAATCCACAAAAGACAGAAGAGAGAAAGAATAAAACAAAAGTAAAGCATTCTATTAAAAAGAAAAAAAAAGCTAACCACAGAATATGTCAGTTTTGGTTTGCAGACAACCCCTGAGATAGAAACCAAAGTGTTAAGACACCAAATAGTCAGAGGTAAATTACTAAGAGAATTACATTCATACATGGTGTCATAGCACTTGCCTTTTAGAAACTACTTTGTTACCATCCAGAAGCTTAACTGCTTGGATCTTTTTTCAGAAAATTAGTAAGTACAAGATAATTCTAAGAAATTATTTTTTCTTTCCAAAAATGTATCTAATTTTAAGAGAGCAGACTTACAACCAACTTTCAACCAAGGAATCACTTGATTATACTGGACACCAACAGGTGCCTTTAAGCCTATAGGTAAGTAAAAAAAAAAAAAAAAAAATCAAATCAAGGCAGCCGAAATTTGTCAACATGTTTAGAGTACCCATCAAAAATAGCTCTGGTATATCGGCTGCAGCTAAACTGTGTATAAGTTTTCAAAAAGTAATAAAGGTTGACTGGTCCAAGCATTCCAATGATACATCTTAATTTGAAGCAGAATTCTCTGTTGGTAACAAGGAATCCATTTCCACTTTCATTTCCCATTCTTAACTATCAAGCAAGATGTTAACCTTTGTGAAACAAAACAGTCCTAACAGGAAGAATACTTATTAACAGAATTAAGTTCCCTAATCACCTTTATATCACTCCCTTTTGTGTTATGACACTGAAGACTAGAATAACAGCAATGACATAATGATCTGAATTTGGCACATAAGTTAACACTAAATACCTTTTTTTCTTATATGATGGCTTCATTTACAAAAGGTATGCCAGTAACAGTGTTTGATGAGAAAGGCAGCTAAGCTTTTGGTTGGCTTTGGCCCAAATGACTAGACCAAGTTATCTAACAATGAAACTGAACAGATGGAACTGGGTTCAACACATCCAACAATAGCTATTTTAAAACTGAAACCTTGCTCATATTTTCTGTAATCAAAAGGCAAGACTTTTCCTAGAGGCTGCACTAGGTCTAATTACTTTTTTTTTTTTTTTAAAGCCCAAATAAAAACAGAACAAAAAATCATTATTTTCACCATCGCCAAGAGCTAGCTCTACTAAATTTATATTCATAAACAAGTTAATCTCTCTCCTTATAGGTTAAGCTTTCTATAAACTAAAATCTAAACCTAACTCTTGTTAGCTCTTACTGACAGGGATTATGGTAGGAATTGGGTATTGCAACTACACCAGCAAGCTAAGGAATGAACCTAAGGTAAAATATATTATGTATGCTAATGTGACAGAACCACAATTAAATGCTGAAATAAAACCCTAAATGGTACATCTCTCTGCCTATGTAAAATTTCAGCTAAAGTAGTTCACAACTAGAAACAGACAACAATGTTCAAATATGTTAAGTTTTAGATAACTGAGTGATTACAATAGGTCAAACACAGGAAAAAATAGCAAATATGAACCCAAGGAAAAGTGACATTAAGGTGATTTCCAAATGTAGTTTCTATAGATTAGGTAGAGGGAATCAACTGAGAAAGTGATTTATTCAGCTACCCAGACTCTGGCAAAAAGATCAGGAATGAAGCAAAGCTCTAAACAATCTGAAGAAATAAAGAAATTATGGCCTTTGATGAATAGATGGACATTTTTATGAATTTTTAAGATAAATTTTATCAGAATTGAATGATTCCTATTTAAGAAAATAACAAATCAGAGCCCTTAAATAAACAGTGTCAAAGCAATAACATCTGGCCATATGAAACAGACCAAATGTCCTTTAATTTTAGTATATTAACCCCTGCTTTAAATGTTTTACTTTTTTAAACATCCCCAAAAGCACGAATTGGTCTAGAACTAACTCTATGAAACAAAAGCGTGCAAATATGAGTCTAATTGTGCTATTAATAGGGAAAGGCTAACACCGATGTGCAAAGCGAAAAAGAAAGATAGCAGCTTCTGCAACAGGCAATAAAACAAAGAAAAAACAAGTCTTGCATGTGTCTCCATTTCATTGCTTCCATGTTTGAAAAAAGGAGCCTGTTATCTTGACAGGCCAAGAGGCTGGAATCCACGTGGCATTCTGTGTCAAGAGGTCTAGAGTCAGTGGTGCTCTCAGCAGCAGCCTGGTGGTGTGAATCTGAGGCTGGGTGACCTGTGCTTTCAAAGAAGCAGGAAAGGGTCCTCTAGGTGTGCTGCAGTCTCTCAGAAAAAGTTCATCAAAGTAGCGAACAACGGAAGAAACTGGTCTTCTTTGATCGGTTTTCTGTTATTTTCACTGGTCCACCTGCCCCTGATGAATTGCTGTCATTCTACAAAACAGAAGACAAAGTTACCAAGGAAACAAAACTCTCATGGTTTGACCCCAATTATCTAAAAAATAAAAATATCAAACCATACCATAGATGTGGATTCAACAGAGTATTTTATTAGAAAAGGAACCAGTTAAGCTCTTATGTTCTAGGTTTCTTTGGAAATGGCAGATTAAAATGAGAAAAATGTTTTTAGGGCAGCACCTTTCAGATGAGTAATATGTTGGTTAGGAAGCTCCTGTTTCCAGTTCAAAGAAATTATAGCCAAGGGAGCATCAAGTTTCAAGGATAATGATGCATATTGGTATAGGCAATGCTCTTGTTAGAGGTAAGAAGAGTAGGTAACGAAGTTTGCAATTATATTCAGAATGCAGGTTAAAATAAACTTTCAAGGTTGTCCTAATGATTCATCACTGAAATCATTTCAAATTTAGGCAAACATAACAACTTCAAGATCATAATTTTATATAGACATAAATATGTCACATGAAAACTCAACTAGATAATTTATGGTAAAAATTTAATGTGTGCAATTATTGTTTTAATTATTCAGATCAAAATTTAATTAAGGTCCACTTAAAGAACCAGATGAAAAAACTGAAATAGCTGCTGTTCATAAATAAGATACCCGAAGAAACAGAAATAAGAATCAAAGTTCAACCAGGTGAATATGTCAGTCAGGAAAAAAAAAAGAGTTAATGTGAATATATTATCATCAGGCCTATCCTTGTAATCAAATAAACAATATAAATAAAACAAAATTTAAAATAGCATAATGGTAATAAAAATTATAAATGATACAAACCATTTTTCTGTTGAGCTTTGTCATTATATCTCGTGCAAGTGTAAAAAATGCCTAAAGGTAAATCAAGAATTTCATTATTATATATTTACAATATATTTTAAAATAGAAATGTACACTGTTTTCATTATTTCATTATAAAATATAAACATATCAAGATTTTTAATTAAGAAAAGAGCATAACTGTAATCATGGTATACACATGAATATTGTATCTTGTTTTTCAATTATATCATAAACATTTCCAGTGTTATTAAACTGCCATTCATTCATTCATCAAATATTTTCTGCACATACCATCTGGCACAAGCTCCTGATATGACACTTGCTGAGTTATGGGTGGCTTCCTCAGTATACAGAGAGCACAGGGAAGGCAGAGGCTCTGTTTGAGCCACCCCTGCATCCTCAAAGGGTGACACAGTGCCTAGTCTAGGAGATGCCGAATATCTGCTTAATGAGTGAATGAGTCAATACGTATTATCCTATAGCTCGAAAACCTGTTTTTTACAAAATCTCTGCCTTTTATTTCCAATGTCCTCTCTTTCAAATTGCTTTCCCGACAGTTCCTACAGCTCAGTTAGATCCCCCACTGTGGAAATCAGATCAAATACAAGCAGGACAAATCTGATTAATCTCAGTGACATTTTATGCTTAGTGTCTCTTGACCAAAACCAGACCTTTTTTAAACCTATCATCCCTTTGTTTCTATAGAGCCAAGACTCTTACGGCGTCTTCAGTTGTTTCCAGGCTAAGCCCACTGTCATGTCAATCTCTTTGTTCCCAGCCATGCCTGATGCCCCAAAAATGTGCAGCAAAAGGATGCTTTCCAATGAAATCAAACAGAAACAATACAGTAACTACTATTCTCACTCACTGTCGGTGTCTTGTCACACTGGTCACCTGTGAGTCTAAGTTTCTAAATAAGCCCATCCCAGTTTTCATGAGGCTAACCACACTAAGGTAAAGCTCTGAGAAAATTGCTAACTTCTGCAGAATGCTGGGCCAGAATAAGCAGCTCGGACAACTCTACTGCCCTAACTCAACGCTATTTCTAAGCCACAGGTGTGATCGGGGTAGAGGTACCAACAGAGACTAAGCCGTCTCCACTAAGCCAGTCACCAAGTTCGTTCTGTGGGAGCAACCCTGTGCAGGCCATCTCAGTGAGCAAGCTGTTCTCCTATCCTCACCATTAAAGCTGACTTAAGAGGCTCCCCGCTTTCTGATGGAAGGAAATCCTTTTGTGGCAAGCAGAAGGAAGCATTTTGCTGCTTATCTATGCTGTATAAATAAATCAGTAGAGGCTTCCTGTTTCTTAACACCCATTAGCTAACCTGAAAAAAACGAGTTTTAGTTATTTAAAACAAATAAAAAGTTCTGATCAGTGTCCGTTAGCCAGTAAAATCATTTAAGTCTCAATTTTTAGCCATGATGATATGGTGAACAGTGAGTAGCCTAAGAAAGTAAATGTTTATGAAACCATCAGTATTATTGTTAAGTGAATAACGTGTATTAGCACATATTACATGCATTATTTTTATGATCAGTTTTCAAAATGTTTCTAAAAAAATATTATCAATAATTCTGCCCTTCGTAAAGAAAATCTGCTATTAAAAGACTTTAGATGACTTGGTTTTCTTTATCAGTTAACTTACTGAACATTTATTAAACTACTCTCTGATAAATACACTTTCTTATTTCTACTAAATGCCATTGGGTTACAATGTATCATGCCAATCTACTTCACACGTGAATACCTAGGGAATCTGTTCAATAAGCTAACAGTTTAATTCTCTCTTGAGAGAATACAGACATGAAAATAATTAAGAGTCTCTTGCTACAGGATGTGAACGATGATAAATGAGCAGAGGACACTGTGTTTGGTCGGCTAGTGCAGGATTTCCAGTTTCCCAAACAAAGGGCAGAACTGAACTTAAACTAAATTTGTATCTTCTGTTTAGTGAATCTTAATTGACTGATCTAATATACCCCATGTGGAAGCTGGGGGCTGGAAATTCAACAACCAGGGTCCACATAAAAGTCAGAAACACAGAGGTTCACGTAATGGAGGTGGAGCTTACACAAGGCACTCACTAAGTCAGAAAAAATCAAGGCTTTGACACGGCTTGAACACAGGCACCTAAATAAGCACTAGTGCTACTATATGACAAATCCCCAAACATTTCTTTCTTACCTCTTCTACATTTGTACTGGATTTTGCACTTGTCTCCAAGAATTTAATCCCATAGTCAATTGCTAACTGAAAGGCAAAAGAAACATTTAAATTCAGTGTAAGTTTCTTGAACGTATAAAGCATTTATATTGTCCAGGTTTTACAAAGCCCCAAAAGTAGAATATCTAGTTCAAAAGTCCTGTAGTTCTCAAATCTCTTTGCTTTCTTCTATTGAGTTTGAAATTTAGACGTCTAACATAATCACCATAAGTAACACGGTATCACTTACACACAAAACAATCTAAGTACCTCTCTTTTTTTTTTTTCTATTATACTTTTAGTTCTCTAGTATATTTAGAAGAAAAACTGAGACACTCACCCCTACCATTAATTTGGATTCGTTCCTCCTTTTATCTGCTCTGAAAGTACAATTCTCCAACACTTACTTTATTGACTTTTCATTATTTTTTAATAAATCGGAGCTTAATAGAACAAAAGCTTAACATACTAAGTATTCATTGCTTTGGTTTCTATTGATTGTGACAAATGTGAACTCTTCTGTATTTCGATCTACTCCCAAAGAGTTCCCAGTTCATTTATAACACCAAGATTAAGAGAATGCTTTTAGGGGAAAAACATTTGCAGTCAGATTGAAAACCGAAATGCATTTTGCATATATCACTGAAAAAAAAGAAAGGCTAAAGCAAAATTCCAAGAGTTAAAAATTGAAGCCTCTCAAATATATGGTGATGGAAGGAGAACTGACTCTGGGTGGTGAACACACAATGGGATTTATAGATGATGTAATACAGAAATCTATGTGTCTTTACTAACAATTGTCACCCCAATAAACTTAAAAAAAAATTGAAGCCTCTAAGTCAGTTTAAATGTCATAGAAGTAAATATGTACATATAATAAACTCTTCTGCTTTGCAGGACACAAAATAGAGAAATGCTTATAAATGACCTATAAATGACATCCATGTCTCGATGAGTTACAAGTCACAAGTTTATCCATAATGACCTAAATCTAATGTGTTGTACAATATTCTTAGGAAAAAATAATGAATTGGAAAATGATTACTGTTGAACTTCACTCGCTATTAGTTTTTTTCAGAGAATAAATTACTTTAACTTCAAAACTGGGTATTTTTACACGAATATGGAAAACATAGCCTGAACTCTAAGCTGCAGGAATCTGAGAAAGAACAAATTTGTATCTCCCAGAAAACAGCAAATTCTTTAGGAATGAGTCATGACTACACAGTCTATAGAGTTGGATCTCGAATACTAATTCATACCATTCAAGTAAGGATTACATCTCTTTGTCATTTTTTAAAGGATTAAAATACAGACATTTAAAAAACTTAAATCAATAATTACATTAAGAAAATTAATGCTTAATGTGAGTAGATTCCAATTTTTATGCATTCAGTTAAAATTTACCTTCTCCCCTCTTTCTTTTGACACTTGTCGTTTGTCATTCATATCACATTTGTTACCCAGGATCATTCTTTCAACATCTGAAGAGGCATGCTGCAGGGAGAAAACAGTATGTTATAAAAACTGGTAAGGTAGTACGGGGATGCTAGATGAGGGTAAAGGGGATCAAATATATGGTGATGGAAGGAGAACTGACTCTGGGTGATGAACACACAATGTGATATATAGATGATGTATTACAGAATTGTACATCTTAAATCTATGTAACTTTGCTAATAATTTTCACCCCAATAAACTTGAATTAAAAAGAAAAAAAACTGCCTGAGAAAAACGCAGTTATTCAATAGACAAATCCTAACCTGTTAGAAACATATCCATGAATTTAATAATAAAACATAATCTTTCACTCAACACAAAGCATGACTCAGAGAAAAATTTAAAAGATAGGAGGGGAAAAGCTACAGCGTAACAGGCTACGCAAACTTTTTCCCAAAGGTTTTCAGTCATTCTCATGTCTTTGTTTTATACATGAACAAACAGAAATAAAACATGGTTATCTAATGACTTCCAAATATTAGTTTGGGTCAAAGAAAGAAAAAAACGTGGTACCGAGTGAGCCAGTGGGGAAAGTATTCTGGATTGTGAACTACTTAAAAAATAAATGCATGTTAGCTAATATAAACGTGTACAAAATTATTTCTGAGTCAGCTTTCTTTCTAAAATGTCAAGGACACACACACAAAAATCTTAATACCAATCAATCTGGAATTAAACCAAATTTCAAATATAGTAAAACTGCAATTACTTTTGCACCAACCTAATATCTAAGATGCAGAAAATGTTAGAAGGGCAAAATGATTAAGTTTGTTTGAAGAAAGACACATTTTTGCCAAACAGAATGGTGGAATGGATAGAACATGGAAATCAGATGTTTTAATCTTGGCTCTGCTTTTTAAAGGCTATATGAGTACAGGCTAGTCGCTTCTTTCTGGCTTCAGTTTTCTCATGTGTAAAATGGGAACTTGGATTAAATGATTTCCAAAATGGGGCCCACGTTTAAAATTCCGTGAAACTGCTGCTGTCTAGCCCCGCCCACCCACCCAAGTACAGCAGGGCAGACAGGAGACCTCGCTGTCCCGGGACTCCTCAGTGAGGGCCTGCCCTGCCCGTGCCCTACTTCTTAGCAGCTCAGCTGCCTCTTTGAGAGACAGAAGGAGCCCTGTACAAGCACCCAGCAGGTATCATCATTCTCTTGCCATATATACCTCTTCAATGTTTCTGATCCAATTTTTAATATTGTCAAAGGACTTTTCATTTGTGATGTCATAGACCAGCATAATTCCCTACAGGAGAGAAAAAAGAGATCTTTATTTAGTACTTTATATATTTAAAGTTATAAAATATAATGTAAATGTACTCCTCCCTTTCGGAAACCTTTGATTTGTCCTGCATTTTTTTTTCTTTATAAAAAGGATTCATAACAACATTTTAAACTACAAAGAAGCAAAAAATAAATTCTTCCATTGTCTCGCCATGTAAATGAATACTCTGTTAACATTTTCACTGTTAACCTTTAATGAATTAGTAATTACGGTAAAGGTGATACACCCTCTCTACCTGACCTCACATGATAAGAATCGGCACCAACTGGAGCTGAAAGCGTGTTTAGGTTAAAACAGAGATAACACTGAGAGTAAGAGGCAATCACTTCTGTTGTGCATGTGTTTATTCCAAGTAGAAATTATCCTGCTTCTTATTCGTATACTAAGATTGTAATTATACTGCTTTAAAATTATTTTTTTTTATGTGGGCTGATCAAAATGTCACTATCTGTCTAAATAAATCACAGACACTTAAAATATAATGCATTTGTTATACAAGTTTAATTAAAGGCATTGCCATCATATTTTTATAGGGTTTATCTTCTAAATGTTTCAACTGACACCTGTATGCTAACTATTCTAAAATCTTTATCACCAGACCACACTGCTGTATTAAGTGCTAGATCCACCCACCCATCTAGCCATTCAACACATATTTAGTGAGCACCTACTATGTGCCTGATACTATATATACTAAGTACTACCAGTAGTGGACAAGAAGTGAACCAGAAGATAGACAATATAGTTAACCAGAAGACAGACAAGACCCCTTCCTCTCATGGATGGCTAGCAAAGAAAACAATGAACCAATAATTATACAATTAATTATAATTTTGACAACTGCTATGAAGAAGCACGGGAGCTCTGAGTACAAATGCTAACTCATCTGGCTGAGGGCCTGGGGTGGTCGGGGAAGGCTTCCCTGAGAAAATGACATAAAGCCAAGGCCCGGGGACTAAACAGACCTGAACTGGGCAAAAGAGCTGAGGCTGAAGTGAAGAGGGGAAGCCCATAGTCCCTGGCACATAGCAGGACTGTTATAAATATCTTGCTGACTAGGAAGGCCCAGTCAGAACCCACTGTATTGAATGAAAGAACGTCAGTTTGGCAAGCGTGCACAGACCCAATAGAGCACAAGATGAGGCCAAAGAGACAGCCTGTGGTCAGGTATGCCTTGGAGACCACTGTTAGACATCGGTTCCCAGATGTCCCTTGGGAGTCACTGAAAATCAACTAAGTAAAACAAGAGGTTGTCTTCCTCCTCTCCAAGTCTTCCCTTCCCTCTTGCACTTTCACTTTGATGAAGGACAAGACAATCCAGTCAGACAGCCCCAGCAGACCCCTGGGAGTAATTTCCTCCACAGTCAGTCAGTCGGTCGGTTGGTCACTAAGTCCTGTAGGCCCAATAACGTCAATATTTCCAGAATCTCACCCCCCCAAACACCCCCCCACGAATGGCCTTATTCATATTCTCATCAATCAGCCTTTACCTGGATTACTGTCAGTCTTTAATTGCTCTCCTTGCTTTCATTCTTTTTTTTTTTTTTAAAGATTTTATTGGGGGAGGGGAACAGGACTTTATTGGGGAACAGTGTGTACTTCTAGGCCTTTTTTCCAAGTCAAGTTGTTGTCCTTTCAATCTTAGTTGTGGAGGGCGCAGCCAGTTCCCATTTCTAGTTGTAGGGGGCACAGCCCACCATCCCTTGCGGGACTCAAACTGGCAACCTGTGGTTGAGAGGACGCGCTCCAACCAACTGAGCCATCTGGGAGTTCAGCTGCAGCTCAGCTCAAGGTGCTGTGTTCAATCTTAGTTGCAGGGGGCGGAGCCCACCATCCCTTGCAGGACTCGAGGAGTTGAACCGGCAACCTTGTGGTTGAGAGCCCACTGAACCGTGTGGGAATCAAACCAGCAGCCTTCGTAGTTAGGAGCACGGAGCTCCAACCGCCTGAGCCACTGGGCCGGCCCCCTTGCTTTCATTCTTAATCTCCTCTAATCCACTCGCCATAAGGGTACCAGAGTTACCACTTTAATACTGAAAATCCTTTAGTACCTCTCCATTGCACTCATAATTAAATGAAAATTCCTTAGTATGGTAGGCAAAGTCCTTCAGGGTCTGGTTTCCAACTTCGTAAATAAATATAAAATATAAATGTAAATAATTATAAATCATATAAAACACACATGTACACATGGATTTAAAAAATCCAGGAAACATAACAAAATGTTAACAGAAGCTCAGGGAGGTGAGATATTGGATGATTTCTTACACTACATGTAACCTTTCGACAACCAGAAAAATATATGTTGTCATTTAAGTGACAAATAATATTCTCTGTTATCCTCCTTCCTCCCAGTCTTAAATGCAAATGTTTCACTTTGGCTACACTGTAAAAAAGATTTTACAATTGTCAGTGTAAAGAACTTTTTAAAAATCAAAGTGGAGAACTGTACACTTCAATGATATATTTTATGTTATGTATATTTTACCACAATAAAACAACTTGAAATGGAATCTGAATAATTCCTGATTCAAAGTGTTTATGCGGACTGTCATACTAACATTAACCTAAAAACTGTCGTAGCTCTACGACCCTTCAGGCTACAGGGACAACCTTGATCCTTACCGCTGTGTGTCTATCAGGGTGGGCTGTGAACACAGGGCAGTCAGTGGTTAAGAGCACAGGCTCTGGAGTCAGAGGCATCGAGCCCGGGTTCCACCATGTACTGACCTGGGAGATGTTATTTTATCCCTCTCCGTCTCCATTTCCTCATTTGAAAAACGAGGACAGCACATTTTCCACACTGGATTCTTTTGAGAATCTACTGAGGTACTGTGTGTAAAGTATTTAAGCTAGAACCCAGGACACAGCTTGGACTTAATAAATGGCAGGTATTTTTAATTTATAGCTTTGGTTTCAGTAGCAGGAACCCCTTGACTATTTCCAATGTAAGCTAACTGGTATTATGAATCAGTTGGGAATACAAACTCAAGTATACTAGTTAAAACTCTATATATCTGGTATATATTTAAAATAACAACAGCTTCTTTAGAGTTTGTCTAGGACAGTGTTCATCTATGAGAAATATTGATAATGCAATGATGCTTCTTTTCCCACAAAGCCCGACTGTCCATCGGGGTTATTGCTATGCCTGCAAATGTTGCTAAATAGTTTGAAATAGACCAAAGGACTCCGCCGTGGTGGCAAACTTCAGTACAGTGCTTATCAGCATGCTGCATACCTGAACCAAACAAACTAAATTTGCCAGAACCACCATTTGCTGAAATGAGAACACGCCCCATTCTCATTGTTAACCCAATGAGAATACAATGGCCGTACATCCCACTGGAACAAATGACCCGCAAGATCCAAGACTTAAGTAGAGTAGAATTTCCTCTTAAGAGACCTAAGATTGTTTCCAGGTCTGAAATTTTGCACTGATTCACCCTTTCAGCAAGTATTTATTGAGCATCTACTATGTTTCAGGCGCTGGCATTACAGCAGCACAAAAGAGACAAAAACCTCTGCCTTCAAAATGGAAAGACATTACTACTTAGAATAGTAACACTTTCTAATTATTTGAAGTAATGTGAAGAAAGACTACACAGTAGATAAAGAAAAAAGACAGAAAATCCTCAAATCTAAATTAAGTAACACATTTCGGTGACCTCTTTCCTCATTCCAAAGGAAATGAGCTCCACATTCTAAGTGTTCCTGCCCACTCTCCAGTGAAAACAAGCATGCAAGCGGTCTCAATGCATCACTCCTGGGAAACCAAAAACTGGTCTAGAGAAAGACTAGGTTTATACGATGCCTCTAATTGAAGTTACCTGTAAACTATTCCAAATCATCCTTGTTAACATGCTCTTACTTATCCCTAAAATCCTTCCTGGGGGAAATAAGCACCAAACAAACACACTTGTTCCTTGCCTTTGATTCCAGTCTAAGCAACACAGAGGGGCTGACAACTGTTTCTAAAATGACGACCTTTCACAATCTTACAGGTATCGTAGGGCAACGTATGGAGAACCCATACATAGAAAATGCTTAGTGGAGTACAGTGCCAAGGTGATACAGCTTTCAAAGGGAATCCCCAATATTTTTGTGGGGATGAGTTATTGGTACTCAAATAATAGAGGGTGAGTAGCAGTGGAGGAAGAAGGGAGGGCAGTGTAGTAATAAAAGGATCTGTGGATTCAGGTCACATCTTCCTGAGGGCAAGGGGACAGCTGTCACCCCTATAGATCTATCACTGACACCACTCCCAGGAGCACAAGCCTTTTATGCAATAAGCTGGGTACTGACGGCCGCTGGTACCCCACAATCTACTAGGTTGAGCTTCATAATTTCAATTGCTCAGCCTTCCAAGACTCTGAGCACACTGGGTTTCATCATAATTCAAAGCTCCAACTGTGCTTGGACTAGGCCTAAAAGCCAGAGATAAAGCCTTGGTCTGGGCCTGATGTTCTAGGCACGGGTCAGTACAGCTCTGCTTTTAAGCTGCCTTATTTACCACTGCACTCCCAGCACCACACAGAATCCGCTCTGAGCCAACACGCAATATAAATGGCGTGTATAGATGAAGCATCTTAGGATGGAAAACAGCCAAGTGAGCTTATGCTAACAAGGATCGGGCCAGGGTGCAGGCAAAGAAGGGCTTCAGAGTCAAGATTCACCAGATTCTAAGCCTCAGAGAGTCACCGATCATTCAGCTACTTCCTAGCCCGCTGGCAGAACGCTGGGGGAGGAGACCCCGGAGGGCTGAGCCATTACAAGTGGAACTTGTGGACCTGGTGAGAGGTCAGGAATGACGGTGGCAGGGCTAACTGATGAGGGGGTGCGAGAAATAAATACTTAGGTACAGAGCTTGTGCTTTGCTAAGATTTAGCAAAGGTATTAATAAAAGGAGAAATCACAAAAATCCACAATCACTCAGAATATGTGAGGAGTTCTAAAACATCTACAAGCTAATTACCTGATTAATATTATGAAGACCAATGGCAAAGTATATGGTTACTAAACACAAAACATAAGAAACCCTTTAAATGTCTTAAGTTTTGACATCAAAAAATCTATTTTCCCCATTGTACTAGACTTCAGCTTGAGTCCTATAAACTTGACAAAAGAATATTCATGTTTTACTTTCACCTGAAGAGTTATAAAGCCCCAAAACACACTTACCATGGCTCCTCTATAGTACGCTGTCGTGATGGTTCGAAATCTTTCCTGACCTGCTGTGTCCCTAAAATTCGAAACAAAGGAGAAAGTGGTTTTAAAAATCATTACCAGCATTACTGAGGAGGGACTCTAAGCTGCAGGAGATATAATTATGGTCTGCTCACAAATGTTTCCGGGGGAAGGGGAATGAGCTACAAAGGGAGCCTGTTTGTGTCTGTGAGTTGGAGGCGGTGGTGGCCATGGGGGCCTGTCAAGAGCTCACAATGACCCGGGTGAAAAACCTGGACTTGGTAATAAAAGCGGCAACAGGAAAATCCAGGGCCTGCTAGGAACTGGCGTGCTGGTTTAGTCCAACCCATGTGGGAGAGAACAGAGAATAGTTCTAAGTTCTTGGACCCCTAGAGGCAGTTCTAATCCTTTTATAAATGCCTAATGATGGAGGCATTTTGCTCACTTGACTGAAAGTCTGCTTTCTGTACAAAGCAAGCAGTTGGGCTAGACTTACTGCTGTGTAAATTCTGCCTAGCAGAGCACACTACAATGGATCACCTCAAGAACTTTTTTACTCATAGCTACGGAACCTGTGATTAAATGAAAACCTGGAGTTCAACACATGTCTATACATGTGCCGGGCACTTGTTTGGTACAAGGTAAAGAAATGATGGGGAAATATAAGCCCAGCACCTTTAAGGAGACTAACCGCATTTCGATTCTAACACGCTACTTGCATTAGAACCAGTTCTGCAGCGAGGCTGGATGGAGAACCCTACCACACTAAATGTAGGTCATGAAGACTAAATAGAGACTATTTTGCTGCTGAGAGTACCCATAAGTAGTGCCGTGATGTTATATCAAATTCTAATTAGCTGATCACCCTTCAAACTTTTTTATATCTTTAAAATATTTGGCCTCTTACTAAATACCAATAAATGAAAAGGGCAGCCTGTGGTAACCTTCACAATATTTTCCAACGCCGTATACTGGGAACCACTACACTGGGCTAATACATGAAGCTGACACGCTATTCCAGGAGATTTGGGTAGTTGTCTGAGCTTTATCACTAACCCAGACATATGCCCTCAGATGGACTTAACCACTATAAGTGCTAGTTTCCTCCTCTGTAAAAGAAGGGCTAGCAAATTTCAATATAATGTTCTACTTCTATCCCTGTTCTGAGATTCAAGGAGGAAAAACAGCCTAAGAAAAATGTTCATACATATTACTTTACTACTTCCCCTGTATAGTCTGTGTAGCTCTAAACTTTTAAGCTTTGTCTACTGTTGTCGTCATCACACATTAGATCAGTAAACATCATAGAAAACCTTCCTCAAGGCTCCAAATCTATGTGTCTTCATGGCGAATCCTGTATTAAAAGAAATTAAGCCAGCTTATAGGAGGTTCAAAGAAAATCTATGGAGAGTTTCTGGGTTCAAGCCAAAAATATTCAACTTGGAAATCTGGAAGAACCATACTTATTCATTGTAGTTTGATCAATTCTTCAGAAATTAACCAGTCACAGTGGGTGACCCTAAGGAAATCTTTGCCTTGCATATTGCAACATGACAGATGAAAGGCATGACTTTTCTCTCCCTTATTTCCCAGTCCAGTGTTCCTCACTTTCTTATTTAATGAGAAGAAATCTGCAAAACAATTATAAAATCTCAGAGCTGGAGGGGAACTCAGATATCAGCAGTCTACCCAGTGAATTGACAAATGAGGGAAAGCAGGCACTAAGAAGGGGGGCAGCTGGCCCCCTGTCCTCCACTGAGGGAGCCTGGGCCAGAACCTAGATCTGCACTTCCTGTTCAGGGTTCCTACCACTTGACTACTTTGCCTTATCGGATTTCACAGCTGCAACTGCAATGAAAACGTAATTTATACGCTAGAATTCAGTTTCTTCCCCTATAACATGAGCGTTTGGCAGAATGAGTTCTCAGATCTCTTCTGACTGTGAGTTACTGCTATCATTCCTTACCTTCCCACTCTTCGTGGGGAGACCTTTAAATACCCATTTCCCCTTGGTTCTGCTAAAGAAAAGATGTCTTAGATATCACAGAACACCTCTAATGTATCACAATGCACATTTCAACTCCCACTTTCAATTCCCGATTGAGGCAGAAACTCTGCATGTGCACGTGTGTGTGTTTTACTTACCATATCTGAAGCTTAATTTTCTTTCCATCTAGTTCTATCGTTCTGATTTTAAAATCAATTCCTGCCAAAAAAGAAAGACACGCTAAATTTCTTCAAATATAATCCAAGTCTTATTAGGAAAAGGACAAAGATTTCCATTGAAAATAAAAGCTCTCCAACGCACTGGAAAATGTGAGCACCACAGAGGGTGTGAATGGTATGTTTCCTCTGAATACAGGCTGAAGAAAGGAATGCTAACTACTCTGCAAAGAATTCCCACACATGTTAAACGCAATGTATTACATGCCTCATTATTTTGACATAAAGGGATCACATCCCTCAAACTTACATAATTTAAATAGATTGAGAACATGTTACATTTCTACTTCCTGAAATACACATAAACAGTGTCCTACCCCTCATGCCCCATCCTTCCCTAAAGAAGGCCGTGGGACCGCTTCACATGTCTTCCTCCAGCTCCTGCCATTTGTTTCTTCAGAATCTGCAACTGGCTAAACACACACACACACACACACACACACCAAACAAACAAAAAACCCATCTAGCTCCCGGCTCACAGCCTCTGTGCCTACTCCACTCCGACATGCAAAACCGTCCAGCCCTACAGAGACTGAGCAGTGCATCAGCCTCTGATGGCTGTTTTCCAGAAAGATGCTGGAAAGGGCACTAACAAGTGTGCTCTTTCTGAGACTGAGCTCCTAAGCTTCATGAATACACACATGGTTGTCTTCACAAAGAACCAGAAGGAACCCAGTGTCCTTGACCACATGATGAAGAAACTGGACCTCAACTGTGATGGGCAGCTAGATTTCCAAGAATTTCTTAATCTTATTTGCGGCGTGGCGGTAGCTTGGCCTGACTCCTCTACCCGTTCCCAGAAGTACATCTGAGGAGCCCTGGGAGCTGGCCTCCAGACCACCCCTGCGCCCAGCGCACCCACCACCCCATGCAGGCCACTCCTGCTGGTAGCAATAAAACATCATCGCTTTTTAAGACCACACACACACACACACACACACACACACACACACACACGCGCGCGCGTCTATACAGGGAATGAAGAGCCTGTATATTTATTTTACACAGTTAACAAGTATTTTAAGTACATTTTAATAAATGTTCCTAGCATCTTACTGGCTAGAGCTGAAATAAATAAAATGGTTTTCAGTCCTAGCTGCACTTTAGAATTACTTGGGGAACTTAAAAAAACAACAACAACAACTCATAACTAGGCCTGCTCCCTTCCCCAAATTCTGAAACTCTGACTTAATTGGTCAAGGGTGGGATCTGCGCACTAGTAATTTTCAAAACTCCCTAGGTAATTCTAAGCAGAAGCCAAAGTTCAGAAGCGCTCAACTGGGCCTGACAGGTAGCATGTGAAAGTCATTTGGGGCTCTGGCACTCGGTTCAACTCCGCCCTCACCTATTTTGAGCTGCCACTATGGTAGCTCAAAATTGATTGAGCAATTTCAACTACACAGAACCAAAGTCCTGGACAAATATCAGCACGTTGTATCGTTTATCAGAAACAAGCTGCTACTCTTTCTGAAGGCACCAATCAGTGGCTACAACTCAGTTGCAATTTGCCAAATCCTCATCACCTGGCTACTCAGCTTAGTGTTAGGTTTTTCAATTCTTTGGCATTCTGTATCGAACCTCAGAAAGTGGTTTCCAAGACATTAAAAAAAAAAAGTCAATTATGTATCCTCTAAATTGGCTTAAACATTAACAGCAGTTACTTGAGGCCCAGCAAAGCCTTCAACGGCTATGTTACCACAATGTTTCTACATATCAACACTAAGCACCCAAAAAACCGGCTGCTTGCCAGCTCCGGCTTCATATATAACGTCTAAGCATTAACCGAGTGGGTGTTCCCCTTCTTTTCAGCATAGCACCTTCCCCTCAGTGACCCTTTTTAGGTACTCCTGTGCATCCTGAAATACCAACAATCACACCCAAGCTAATCCAGCAGGACAGCTTCTCAATCATTCTTTCTCCACACTAATAGCCACTGCTATCGCTAACAATTGCAATCTGAGACCCAATATCCCCAGGTTCTCAGGCTCACATTTCCTCCAGGGTGCCTCAGTAAGGCAGGATCTGCGAAGCAAAACTTAGCAATACAGCATGGATATTATTTAGCGCCACACTGAATTTACTGTGGCCATCGTTCATTTAAGATAATATACATTGATTTTTATTGTGATTTATCTTTTTATACATCTCCAAGTCCAGTGTAACAAAGACCCTCTAGGGATTCTCCACTATCTTTTATCTCTTTTTGGTCCGGGCATCAAGAACAAGGCCCAACAGGTGCTCAATAAATGCTTCTTGATACTAACATTTTAAACCAATTCATTAATTTTCCAAACTCATAGAAACAGAAAATAGGACAGTGGTTACCAGGGGGCTGGAGGGAGGGGGAAGAGGAGAGTTGTTGTTTAATGGGTATAGAGTTTCAGATCTGCAAAAGATGAAAAAGTTCTGGGAATCTGACGACAGTGTGAGTATACTTAACACTACTGAACTATACACTTAAAAATGGTTAAGACGGTAAACTTTATGTTTTGTTTTGTTTTTTTTTTACCACAATAGAAAAGAAAAAATGCATGACCTTCAAATACTATGTATCTGGAAAATTGGAAGGCTAATGACCAACATTCCATCATTTAATAGTCATTCACATTTTAAATAAGAAATGATGTATACCAAAATGCCTGCTCAAATGAAAACTTTCCTTATTCTGGCTTACTCAGATTATAACTCCTGTTCTTTCAAGGTTGTTTTTGCCTGAAGTTGGGAGTCATGGGCAACTTTTCCACCTTCATTCAACAAAGCCATTTTGAGGTTCTCTCCAGGTCTCAGTTACTCCCCATTCATTAAAAAACATTTAGGAAACTTGCTACTGACCTAGCGTTTTGTTTTTTTGTGTTTGTTATAAGGATTACCTTTCTGTTATCTGAGGAGGTTCTACCACTATCTGCGATCCTTAACCATCTTTTCACTATTCAGAGGTTTTCAATGTTTATAAGAGTTGTGAACTGGTATTTAACTTTTGTTTATGTGGCCGCTGGGAACCAGTGAACAGACAAAGACTGTAGAGAACAGTCAAATTAGCACAACTTTAACTTCACTAAAAATGGAAAATATTGTTTATATTATTATTGAAAAGCACTAGGCCTGGAAGTCAAAAGACTTAGATTGTAGGTTGAGTTCTGTCATTAACAACTTTTGGGAGGTTGCTTAACACTCTGAACCTCTGTATCCTCATCTGTAAAAGGCATTGAGAGGATCTAATTAGATAAATTAGATAATTTGTATGATTGTGCTGTGAGAACTCTGAAATCCCATATAAATGTAAGATATTACACATTCAGATTCTATTATCCTGTAGCTCTTGTCATGTCATGTATGGTTTATGATAATAGCTGCCCAGGATGCTGTACCAAACTCTTTCCCTGGTCTAATTCCCCTGCAAGCCATTGTGAAGATAACATTCAACAATGGTAATGTCACCTCACCGTTCAAGAAGCCGTGGATCCAACTTCCTCAGCCTGGCAATCCAGCCTTTCCTACCGGATACACCCCTCTCCTACTGAGGGCCCCACACCTCCCCACCTCTGCAGGGGCATGGCCACCTCACGTGGCGGCCTCCTGAGGATGCCACTCTACCCAACAGTCCTCTCCCTCCTTCCTTCCTCAGCGACCCTGTTAGCCACGCCCATTCCTACTTCAAGGCCTGGCTTTGGTACAGTAAGTAATTCAATCCTCTGTTATTGGGTTCATTAACATATTGTTCTGAATTGCTCTCACCTCAAGCAAGGGCTCCATCCGCTGCCAGTTAGGCTGCACACAGAAACATGTACATAGTAGATACTAAATGAAAGGTTAAATACTCTTACGTAATTAAGGTTAAATTCTAAGTGTGGAGAGAGCTAAGAAAACCATGGAAGTACAAAGTTTCCTTAGTATCAACAGTAAGGGTGCTGAAAAATCTTATTACAGAAAAAAGTGAAGCTCTTTATATTACAATTAGTTTGACAACAGAATATTGTAGAATATCAGTAGATTATATAAGCAGAATATGTAGTAGATTAATACTCATTTTAAAATTTAAAAGACAACTTCCTGAGGCTACTCCAGGATTAAAAAAATAACAAGTCATAAGAATAATAGTACAATTATATCAATTAGGATAATTTCTGCTGCAAATAACAGAAACCTCAAATCAAACTTGCTTAAGGTAATTTGTTGATTCATATAACAAGCCCAGTGGTGAGCTGGGGTTCAGAGATGGCTCAGTCCAGTAGTTCCAGCTCATTTCTCTGTACCTCCTTTGATTCTATCTTCCTGTGAATATCAATTTCATCCTCTGACTGATAGCAGGTCCTGACAACAACAGCAATACCGAGAAGAAAGGAGATCATTTTCCTGTGCGTCTTTCTTAAATGTGAGGAAATGTCTCCCCCAAATCTCTAGCGACCTTTCCTTCATGTCTCATTTTTGGATTTATACCATGGGAATGTATGTCGTGTTCTGGGGGCTAAGGCTGAGGTCCTGAACCAGTCACTGCCATGGGCAGTTACCAAGACTGAATTAATCTAAACCTATCCCTAAATTTAGATTAATTCAGGCCCATCCCTCAAGGTCCACAGGGCTGCTAAAAACAGGAGAGTGGAAACGCTGTTGAATCAATCATAATATCTGCTAGAATAATATTACTCAAATCTAATAAAATGTTATGTATTCATAGCTGCATGACACAGACAAATCAGTTATCCCTTACTGCCCTGGCATGAATGTTTTTAAATTTCATGATCACTACAGTACTTTTCTGAAGGTGATTTCATCTAGTGTTCAGCCACGAACGTATGAAGGAAAAAGATGGCTAATGAGCAGCCCACGTAGCTGCCAGGCCCAGGCCATCTCCGTGCTAAACTGTGCTCTCACTGCCAGCAGCGTCCCTGAGCCCTCAGTGCTAAAGGCGGGGCTTGTGCTCTAGCCCTACATGATTAGAGACTGCTAAGGAGGGGGCGGTCATTCAACAGCAGCAAGAACCACAGCTCATCCATCTCGCACTAAGGGAGCAACCCCCCCACCCCAACACACACACACACACACACACACACACACCATTTAAAAGGAGTATACAATCTCAAAAAACTTAGCTTCTGAAAGGCATTACATTTTGGGTAAAAACACCCTTCATATTTCAATAGCCTTTCAGAAAACATCATTTTTTGGCAAACATTCACGTTCAAAATGACGACCCTGAGTCATCCCAACTCATGAGCAATCCACGGGGCCCCCGGCTGCAGGCAGCCTGCCCAGCTAACAGAGCCCAACATCTACGCTGCAGCAGAGAGAAGACTCCAACTTTGCTTCTATGTTGGTCGAATATGCCCCGACATTAATTTTTGTATGGCTTGAAAGCAGTGCCAGTTTTCTCATTAATATTTATCTAGTCAATAAAACAGGAAATCTCAATTATTAAGAAAACGTTCCCAAGGGACTTGAAGCCATTTTCATTCTGAATACACACACACACACACACACACACACACACACACACACACACAGATTTTTATTTTTTCTGAATTGATTCTCATGCTAAACAGTTGCTCATAACTGATACGCATTATACACTGTAAGGAGGCAGGGAATCAAGTATGAAAGAAATCACAGAATTCTAGATGTGGAAAGTGCCTTACAGACTGTTGAGTCCAGTCCTCCCTACGTGCCTAAGAAAACTGAGGCCCAGGGAGACAGACTTAGCAACTTACGCAGATTCACAAAGACCGATTCAAAAATGGGTTAAAATAGAATTTTGGCATTTAACGACCAGGCCTTCCCAAACAGACACGTACAGAATGTCCATGTCTCCTGAGGAGGTCTTATCTTTAAGGGTCATAGCAAAACCCTAGCAACAACGGAAACGTCCACAGTATGAGAACACCTTGCTATACGAGGGAATGCGCACGACTAGTGAATAAGCGCCACGAGTATTGACATAGTGAATCTAAAACCAATGTTAAGTGAAAAGAGCAACTGCAGAAATGTACAGAGTCAAACCATTTCTGTAAAATTTCAAAAATACCCAAACCAACAGTATGTATCATTTTATATACATCCAAGTGTGATTCAAGTATAAAATCATGCACGAGAATGATTATCAACAAAATCAGGGTGGCTGTTCCCTCTGGAAGAGGGATGAGGGAGGGGTTCCCAGGGACGTGGACGCTATTTATAATTTATTATTTCTAAAACTGAGCAGTGGTACATGGACAGGGAAGAGTTTTATATTAGGTATGCTTTTGTATACCTGAAATTGTTCATAATTTTAAAAAAGCAATGATTAGTTATCTAGAAAAATGAGATATGGAGGCATTCATTCATGGAGGTAGAAAAATCAAACCAAGTTTTAGAGATGAAAGGCACTTTAGAAGATTTAATGGGGGTGGGGGGAACAGGCACCGTCCCCTTTCTCCCCTTCTTCAATATTAAGAGGGCCTGTGAGCCCTTGGTGACCATGTATGGGGTGACAGCAAGATTGGATCAAGTTCAGAAAGTGAGGGGGCATATCTGGGTCTTGGAGTAGGTAAGGAGTGCTGGCCACTCAGATTTCAAGCAGGGGATTCAGGGACATTTCCTTCCCTGCCTGGAGGAAAAGGAGCTTCCCTTTGGGCCAAAGACAACAGAAGAATACACATTTGGTCACTGATGAGAGTGGCGCTCTGGGAGAGGAACAAAGGAGTTCTGATTTTCTAGTCCAATGGCTGAAACGAGGGGGTTGGGGGAGGCGGCTCTGCCCTGCCTCTCTGAGGAGCAGGTAAAGCTGTACTTGAGGCCTCTGCATTGTCCAGGCTACTCACGGGAACAAGAGCTGGCAGAGACCTGGCCGCAGGGCTCCAGGGACGGCTATGGAGTCAGCATTTGCTCAAGGCACTGCTTATCAGATACTTCTCTGAAACCAGTGGTACAACTGGAGGCCAGAGGGAAGGCCTTCCCAGTGGTACAGAGGGTAGGAAACTTTGAGTTTGGACCAAGCCCACAGTTAACAGACCTAACAGGGAAAAGGACCTTTGGAATGACAAGTACTGGGTCAAATTTCATTCCACAAATTAGATCATTTAATATGGAAAGGGAACAGACTGACAAAATTCTTTGACACTAAAATCAAATTAGTCAGCTAACAGATATTAATAACATAACCTTTTCTGTTTCAAGAGAATAGGAGGTTGCCCCTGGGTTTGTGAATAGGTGAAAGGATACCATTGCTGGAATGTGGGAAAGGGGAAGAAGGAGGACTTTTCCCGCCTTCAGAGCTAACTCTCTCAGGCCAGCCGGTCATCTTGACCTTCAGCCTAAACTGTGACTTGATGCATTTTTGCCCTGTGGGTGGTGCAGCACACAAACAGCTCTCTCTTCTGTCTGGGTTACTGTCTCAGCTTACTTGGGGAAGTCTGCTGCCTGGCCCTGGAAAATCATGGATGGAGAAACAGCAGGGACTTTCAACTGAGGTTTTAAACACCTGGTTCCCACTGAAGTTCTTTAAAAGTCCAATCTAGCTGCAGTCAAGAGAGCCGTGAGAAAAAGTTTCCAATTTCTGGGACATTGAGCCTTTCAATGAATGATAGCAATACAAGATTCCAAGGCTGGGTTTAACATCAACTGAGAAAAAATGTGGGTTATTTATCCCCTTTGACCCACTTTAAGAAGCAGAAATTTAACACTGCATTTTTACAATAAGAAAGAAAAACATGTACTTTCTTTCCAAAGTACATTTGGAAACATTTGTGATCCCAGGCTATCTGAATATAGGTTATATGGTCTGTCTATTTCAGAGATATTCCAGACATAGAAGGAAAAAAGTTTCCCAAATATTGAAATCCATTTTAAAGAAATGTTACTTCCTTACTCATATTTTTATTATTAATGATGAAGATACAATGTAGATGGATGCTTCCAGTTTTTAAATTTTGAGAACTGCATTTTGCTTATGCTTTTTTTGTGTAGCTGACTTTAGCTAAAATCTCTAATTAGGAAAATAGATTCCTGCAATAGGAAAAAATATGAGTCATATATTGAAGCTTTAAACTATGTATTTTTTTCCAAAATAAAGGTAAGTGAAAGCTAAAAAGAAAAAAATACACCTGAAGTCAAAGAACTAAGTAACAACGTTACATGGTGCCACTAACTAAAACAATTGATATTTTGGAGAAAATGTGTAGAAGTTTAGAAATAAAGTTAAGAATGTTCCTTAGGTTGAAAGTGAGGAGTTTAAGGCATTGTGGTAAACAAATGCATATTCTGTAAGTTCATAAAAGCATATTTTCACCAAGTACCAATTTGGTGGCATATATTTAGGACCATTTGTTTTTTGTTTTATTTATATTCAAATTTACAATGTTTTCTTATTCAAAAATTAGAAAGTCTAAAGTGTAGGAGGAAAAACACTTTAAAAGGTAAATTTAGAAGATATTTTAACAATAGTTTGAAATGATCACTGGCCAAATGTTAGTTTTGCCAAATCCAACATAGGACAAGGGGGACTTTTTTTAAAGTGGACTAACAAGTAGTCTGTGAATATAATTTGCCCCTAGAAAGGACACCTGACTTTAAAAAAGGAAGATAGACTAGAATTTTTCAGATTTCTTTGGTTCTTCCATTCTGTGAACAGGAAGTGATAAATTAAACCCCATTTACGGTGTAAATCAACAGTGACACATATTACCACTTCCTGCTGAAAAAGCTGCACATCTTTACACTGTTTTATAATTTCCTACTTGTTACTGAATTAAACTCAATTCTTGGCATTCTTCACTACACAGTTGTACCCATAAAATCTAATCATACCAACAAAAGATAACAAACTCATAAACTAATTCTACAATTAGGCAGGATGTACTGATTTTTCATTGAGCTATCGAGCTATAAACATGCATGACAGATACAAAAACAGTACAGTTAAGAATAGTTTTAAGTAATATCTATATTTGAGAGTCTCAAGGGCTTATAGATTCATATATAAAGATCTAATTAACCTTAAATGTCTTTGGGAAATAAAAGGCCAAAATAACAAATCACTATATACCAAATAATAACTACTAAAATATAAACTATGTGTTGAATCACAAATTAAAGGTTTCTCAATGCTAGACCTACCAAAATGTCAAGAGAGAAAAACAGAAACAGGAAAGTGTAATAACAGCTACAATCAAGGAAGGACTGAGAGTTTTAAGTCTGATTAAAGAGCCAGCAGAGATGACCCAGCATTCAGCTCACCATTTGAGAATGGCCAAATGAATGCATGACAAGTCTCTTTTGCAAATCCTGCACTTTCAAAAGGAAGTGTGTTTTAAGTGTTACTCAATCTGGAAGTAGCAATGTGCTAGAAGTTGTCAAAATGTATATTTTAGAAGTTGTCAATGAACAGATGTCTTACCTTCAATAAAATTTCTTTTATAAAGAGCCCAATTTATGAACTAAATTTTCTTGAATAAAAGTTCAGAATGCCTCTGAGATTTCCATCCCTTTCCCTTTATTAATTCATGAGCGGTTCAAGAACCAAACTGTTTCTAAATGAAACCAGTTGCCTCTCCTGGCAGAAACAAATCTACTGTTTCTGAGAAAGTGTACCTTTATAGCAGGTAAACTCGTTCAGGATGAGTCACTACGACTTTCCTAAACCTGCAATTTCCTTGTTTGTACTTTGACAACTCAAGGTCAGTTCTGTTTCATTTAAGGGTGAAAGGAATATTGTGGATATTCAAAAGATTAAGATAAAAAAGCAAATCCCTGATTTTACATACAATTGCTATGGGAAAACCATACTTCCGAATCACTGGAATTATCACTGGAAAAAATTACAACTACATTCCAATGATGTTGCACCAAAAATGCAGTGAAACTGATCCCTTAGATCTTTCCAAGTATTGACCATGTATCACATTTTCCGTTCATCTGGAGGAAAGTGAAAGCTAAAAAGAAAAATATTATAAAGTAACAGAACTACGTAGCAACACTACATGGTGCCACTAACTAAAAACAAATGAATTCTCAAAAGAGGAAAAACAAAAATGATCGATACCAATGTAATGTATCAGTCAGCCACTACCATAGGGCTGAAATAACCTTTAGCTACAATTTTATTATCTTCCAGGAAAATTTCCAAATCATTTGTTTAAGAAAGACTTCAGCTTATATTGGTGTAAAATGTAAAATTTAGTAATTTTCCTCACCCAGTTAATACAAATCAACTTTTTTTAGGGTGGGGTGTCTGTACCAAATTACTGAAGGCTGAGGAGAACCATCTAGTCATACTCTCCTGCGATACCCACCTCACCCCTTCCCATTCTCTTTTCCCACTGACTTTTCTCTGGATTAAAGGAAAGTGATCAGAGATTTTAAAATAAACAAACATAACTGCAAACACAGTGTTATGAATCTCGTTAGCAAAACAGCCTTTTCTTGATCAAAACCAACATCGATGCCACAAATGTATAGTCAAATTAAGCAGCACTTACAGCTCACTGCAGTGACAGATGGGTAATTATAATAAGCTATTGCTAATGAGTAGGGTTAAAACAAACAGATGGAGTATATGCAAGTAAAAGGATGAGACCAGAAAATCAACAAAAATGGTACAGAATGTAGTTTCTTCCCAATCAAAAATGAAAAACTTCTACTGATGATTACATCATCCTGATTTGTAAACACAACCCCGTATAATACAAAAATTTAAGGCTGACAACACTCTATTACCTTCATGTATATAGTTAACACTTCCATGAGCTAATTATGCATTTCTCATACATATAGCCATTGTCTCTAAATACTTGAGACATTTTTCTCACTTTATAGGGTGATAAAAGATTCTGCCACCTACTACTTCCCTTGGTTTGGCTTTTAAAACAGAATACATGTTACAACTAGGCTGGGAAACCCAAGACATTCTCTAACCTTTACTTCAGATGTGGTCCGGATTAATGAAGGAGCTAGAACATGTCATCTTTTGTCTCCATTGTCCCCCAGCTAATTGCCACTTTAAACTTCAAATACGCAAAGGATGAGTAATAACTATATTCAAAGCATAAAATGAGTGGGTTGTAAAAGTATGCTACCGAGGACTTCACATTTGATCATTATTCTCCCGCTTCCAAATCCTAGTGTTTGTGGGGGTGGTGGTGGTGGGGGGGGGTGGAGAGAAAAAACCTAAACAATATTGACAAGAGACTGTTTTTAAAAAAGCTATCCTGGTATTTCAATGGCTTGGAAAATCATCCAGTACCACATAAAATAATTTCTCTAAAATTGATCAAAAAATTATTTCAAATTATACTTTGTCAGCTTGTTTTTATACAATATCCTATTCAAGGCCCCACCCACCCTTAATAACTAAGAAAGAGGCCTCAAGGGTTAGAGCAAGAAACTAACTGCAGTTCCCAATGACTGGCCCTCAACCTTGGATAATTATTCATGTGATGTTTCTCCCAACCACTTCTTCCAAGATAGACAGTTCTTGCCAAATCCTGGAAAAGCCTGTCTTTCTCAGGCAAGTTTTTCAAAGTTACAAATACAAAATGTGTTCTTTAAATAGGTCATAATCAGGCAGTCGCCCCAACTGACAGGCATGTAAGATACAAAACAGTCATTTTGAAGTCTCTAGCCTGACCCAGGACCCTGGAAGGCAATGACCCTTATTTCCTCAACAGAATGCCTGGGAGTGAGTGACCAAGAGCTAAGTCTTCTCTTAAACAGGTACGGACACCCTTCTTTGAAAATACTTTCCCTCCCACATCCATTGCCCTTACTTCCCAAGGTGAGAGTAGCCACTGAAAGCCTATGCGTCTTTTTCATCATGAAGGATTATTTGAAGCTATTAAAAGTAATCCTTGATCATAATCAAGATTACACAGAAACTTGGAAAATATTTATGTTATAATGTTACAAAAGTAGCAAAATATAAAATGTGCTACGTAACTATGTAGTAATAGAAAACGTGCACACGGAAAGCAACATGTAAAACAGTAAAGTAGTTAAGTTAGGGTATGTAAGTTACTGTGAGATGATTTTCAACATGAACTTAAAATTTCCACATACTCTTCTATTACCTTTGCATTAAGCAATTTTGAAGAAAATATTACACATGCTATAGTTGAAATAGTACTCACTACAACCATCCTCCAAATTCTGGATTCAAGCAACTTTGGGGGACTGCTCCTGCAAAATCTTACCATTGAATATAATGCTGTTTCCATGGGGGGAAAAGTATAAGAAAGTGCACCAAACAACCAATTCACACACTCCATCTGAAAAAGCCCACGTTAACTGAAGACTGAAACCATTATTGACCAAACAGCTTGGATAAATTTGTCCCTCTTTCTTTAATGCCTACAGTTCCAGTTTATTTGCAATGGAATCACCCGCAATAGAATGTGCAGGAAGAAAAAGAAAGGGATAAACAAATGTGAGCTTGCTTTCACATGATGTGTCTTTGTGGCATCTGCAGAAACAAACCCAGAAGGAAGGGCATCATTTGCAAATTTCATTTTTCCATGCTATCCCTGTCCCTAATTAACACAGATAATTCTGAGTTTGCCATACTATAATTTATTAATCATATTCAATTAATCTAATCATTTGTAAACCAGGAGAGGGCAACAGTGCAAGCTTTAATAAAGTCAGCTCATTAGAATTTAGAAGCTGCTCAGCTAGGGATCGCAATGAATTCCCGTACACCCAAAGGGCAAAAGTGGCCTTGGTGAATAATTTGCTTTGTCTATTTTTAACTCATCTTTCTATTCATAAGGCCCTATATTACAATATGGATTAGAGAAAAGAAACAGCAGGAATATACAGTTGAAAAGTAAACTCGGGTACAGAAGGGAAACACTTCTGGACTTCTGGGTGTGTAGAGGGTAGATGGAGCCAGAGTGTTGCCACATATAAACAGCTGAGAAAAAACTAAAAACAAATGACCAAGTTGAAAAATTTACCTCTGCAACTGAAAAGGCAGTGTTTTACAATGTTCAATTCATTTAGCCGGTTTTTGACTGATCCAAAAGTACACTGACAGCACCCTAACTGTAGCTCTCAGTTACTAATCTGAAAAACAAAAACAGAACTGTCCACTCACATGATCATTTTACAGACACACTGTCATTTCAAGGATGTCCTCAGGCAAGCCTGGGGCAGGATTTCCACATCTGGTGGTCACAACGTTATGCTTCCAGTTTGGGCGGCCTAGTCATTAGGTCAGGAAATGCATACGACAGTGATACAAAGAAGTTAAGAAACATGATACACAATGACTGTGTATTTTTAACCCCAAATGGTCTGTCAGCAGAATTAGAAAGAGGATGAAGGAAAATGTCACCGGCCGTTTAGGAACAGAAAAGATCACAACAATTGGACTGCTGTTATTTGCATGAATTTCTGAACGTGAGAAAAAAAAAGCAGAAAAAATTTGTACATTCAGAAAAAACTGACATTTAATTTACTTCAGATGAGCCTTTGTAGGCCTCAAGATTGAAGTCTACGTTGCAGACTTTGCAACCAATTCTTCAGCCTATGTGTGAGTATAATCCATTACTCAAATTACAGAATAGAAACGGAGACTGCTTTATTTAGGCCATACAAAAGATGTGGTAAATATTTTTCAACCACATATGAAAGATATAACAAGGTTTAACTTAGTCAAATATAAGTCACGCTTAATGAAAATCAAGTTGACTAATTCAAGGGCAACTTTTAATATTTAATTTGACAAGAAGCGTTGAGCCCAACATGAGCCAGACCCTGTGTGGTAGCTACTAGAAAACAAGGAAGAAAATTTACAGGCCTCAGGGGGCTCCTAGGCTAGCAGTCACTAAAATGTCATAATGTGAAAATCCTACACACTTGAAGCTTTTGTTAAAGATACTATTCTAAGGCTTGTTCTTCCAGAGCAAGAACTAACAACAGATGATGAATCCACATGATTTCCTAAGATACGAAACTGCCTGCTTTAATTCTGTCACTCCCACAAGCAAGCATATAATTATCTCCCCAAAGGCTGAAAGTAAACAAGTGACATTTGTCTATCACAAATGGCAAAATGGTAATAGTGATTTTTCACTGTTATTCAGAAACCAATTTGGCTTAAGATTTAAGCCAGTTTCAAAAAAAAAAAAAAAATACTCCCTATAGCATCACCTTCACATTTCCTCCCAGCACTCCAGTATATAAACTATAGTCTTGGTCAAGTTTGAAATTCTCTCTGAACTCTAAGAGATTTGATGACTAGCTGAAAATCAAAATGGGCAAATATCACATTTACAAAGAATGGTCATATTAAAAATTCTGACAGCTTCAAGTTACGATTAGCAAAGGCTAAGGAGCGCAGCAAACCTCTGGCTCAGTTGGAGATTCTTGAGTCCCAGACTGCAAAGCCCTTTGTCTGATAAACACGATGAAATTCTATTAAAGAGCTACTGTTTATGATGTACCTACTATGTGCCAGGTATAACCCTAGGAAATAGCCATTATTATTATCTCCCATTTCACCAGTAAAGAACCTGAGGCTCCAAGAGGTTAAGTAACCTGTCCAAGATGACACCTAGGAAGTGGCAGAGCTGAGGTACTTACCCATGTCTCCCTAGCTCCCTTCACTGGGTGATACACTATGCTGAGGAGCAGAATTCTGTGACTCAAGTGGCACTCACAGGGGAATCTCCTTTCAGAGTCCTCCCTGCAGGTACGAACTCAGATTGCGAAGGCTATGTAAGGAACCATTTTCAAACAGAGCACACAGAAAGCTGAATCTAGCTCTAGGTCATCACTAGATCACAAAAGGAGAATGGGTCCACTCTGGGTAGACCTGAATATCAGGTATTAGTTCTTTGAGACTTCTGAGTATAGTCATCCCATAAAACACTGTTATTCTAGATTAACCTGAAATAGAGCTGATCATCCTGGCATCTTTCAAACTGGAAAAGACTCCATCACTGCAAGTCTGTTTGGTGCAAGTTTTGAACCAAAGCAAATCTCTCCCCCAGGGCAAGGCCCAAAATAAGGGAAGCCCAGGTGAAGGGGCAAGAGGCTCTGATGACAGGAATCCATCCCATTAGCGTGAAAGACAGGGATTGGAACACTCGATGCTGCCCCAGGGAACATGCTCTTGGTTCTACAGGAAAGCTAGGAAGAACCACAAACGTTTGGGATACAGAGGGTATTAGCAATGGTCAAATGTACTTCTTGGCCATTGGGAGGATACCTTTTAAATAAATTTCTTCCAACATGAGATGAATCTTTTACATAACTTTTCTCTAATTATAGTTGCATCTTCCAATTCTGAGTTTCTAATGAGAAAGAAACTATATTGGAAATCACTACAAATGCTCATAAAAAATGAAAACACGATCAGCAGGTAGACTGACTGCTCTGTGACATCATCGGGGCTCCAAACCCTGTGCTCTTTTCCCTGTATCGCTCTGCTTCGTCACACGTTTTGTGAGATAATAAAACAGGTTGTTTTCTACCATTTCTGAGACGACACCATAGGAAAAAACATCAAAGACAAAAGAAGAACTCCTTTTCTGGAAACATGTATCTATCAGTCAGGGTCTAATCAGGAAAAAGATACCACTTCCAGAATTTACAACAGAAGGAATTTAATACAGGGAATTGGCTGCACAGCCACAAAGTTGCTGAGAGACACATAGGAGATAGTAAAAGGTGTAGCAACAGCAGGAAGCCACTCCCACACCTAAGCTTGAGAGACAAGAGAAGTCTTGAGATGGTGTTATTGGAGCTGAAGGCCTAGAGTCACCTGACATGCGAGTGGAAACACGTGGGCCTGCTCAGTGGGAGCTAGAGCCCCAGAGGGCCACCCAAGGCACAAAGGAGCGGGAGGAACACTCTGGTTTCTCCCTTTCTCTTCCTCTCCAATCTCCTGCCAGTATCTCTGATTGGTGAACCCAGTCTGCAGCCACCTGACCCCAGGGGCCAGGGCAGCGGAAGAGGGAGGAGTGGATCTGAGGGAAAACTGACTATGGACACGATTCAACTTTAGAGGCCAGAATTAAATGTGTGTTACTGTTGTACGCCACTGAGACTGTGGGGCTGGGTGACAGCAAAAGCTGACTCACAGACACTGCCACAGACAATGTCAAGCAGGTAAATAAATAAGCAGACAGAAAAATCAAATAAATGGAGAATCAAATGTGAAATAATAATTATTTTCAATCATAATTTTGAGGAAAACATTTCCACCCTTAATTTGTGAGCCTGGGGCAGTGGGCTAGCAGCTCGCTCCCCAGCCATGCCGTGGTCCTGAAGGAGAAGCACATTCGAGAACCTGTCTCGGGATGCACAGGATCCCCAGCTAGAGGCGGAAGGTAGCCCTCGCATTAGTATCTTGCAGCTTCGTAATCAACTGGGCAGCTCAGGACAGGATGACCAGGTGAACTGGGAGTGTCATACGCTGGCAAGTCCGGAGCCAGGCCTTCCAGAGAGGAAGTTTGTCACTGAGTCAGCAGTGTTGTGAAGCCCTAAGCCAGAGCCGCACCAATACAGCTCAAGGGTCCACAACACGGACCTAGAGGGCATTATGCTCAGTGAAATAAGTCAGACAGAAAGACAAATACCACATGATCTCACTTATATGTGGAATCTAAAGAACAAAAGAAACACGAGCAAACAAAATAGAAACAGACTCATGGATATAACCTGATGGTTGCCAGAGGGGGTGGGGTGGTGGGGGAGCGGGAAGCTCGGTGAAAAAGGTGAGGGGATTAAGAAGCACAACTTGGTAGTTACAAAATAGTCACCGGGACGTAAAGTACAGCATAGAGAATATAGTGAGTCAGTAATGTTGCAACAACGATGTACAGTGCCAGGTGGGTACTAGACTAAGCAGGGGATCACTGCATAAATTACATAGATGTCTAACCACCAGGCTGTACACCTGGAACTAATATAAAATGATACTGAATGTCAATTGCAATTGAAACAAATAAATAATAAAAAAATATATAGCTCAAGGGTAGCCACGGACATGGTGACTCCAAGCTTTGTGCTTACACTACTTCCGGCACAGTACTCACAGCACAGCCCCATTAGTTACTTATAATCCTGCCTTTGTCGCCAAGGAGACTGGAAGCACGTTCAGGATGTGGGGTACCTTTTTAGCTTATGGAACTCGACAATTACCCACCTTAAAATACAGGACCCCATCCCACGTATCCAACCCTCTTTTTCACAGTTCCTCAGTACGTACCCTCAGAAACGCCTCCTTTATGTTCCACTCCGGTATTCCCCACCTCTAAGCATTTTTCAGGATTCCCCGACTGTCTGGAATATTCTCCATCCTTCTCATTAAGATCCTGACAGTGGTTCAAGACTCAGTACCTCTACTTCATCTGTCCTCCAGATATTCCAGTGAGCCAACTCTGCTCACTCCCCAGAATTTAGAATAAATATCACTAGATATGTTATCTAATTATTCTTGGTTCATGTAAGTTTTGCCTTCCCAATTAGACTTCAGGCAGGGAATCCCGCACAAGTACACAGCTGACTGCGCAGGTGCTCCAAAAATGGTTAACGGGATGAATGAAAGACAGCCCTTTAGAAGCAGGAGATCGTCTTTTAATTACAACGCTTCTTTTGGAACCTCTCTCCTGTTTGCCAAGCATATCACAGGTACTCAAAAAACACTTGACACTGATTAATTACTTCTGAATACAATCAAATTCATGTATCTCTAAACTGATCCTACTGCAATGATACATCTTAATAACTGACAGATTAAGTTACATATTTGGATAACTTTAGGTGATAAATGCAACAACATTAAAAAAGAAACATACAGACACTAAAATAATTATTGAGAAAAGACCAAATCATAAAACACAGTATCAAGCACTCATAAAATAGACGTCTTTTATTTTAGAATGGAGGAGAGACAACATGCAGTCTCTTACAGAGACATGGAATTGAGCTAAAGGTTCAGTTACCACTGTCTTAAACTTAATCCTCAAAAGATCACATGCTAATCAGACAGACTTAGGAGTCTGGGTGACTTTTGAAAATCCACACACAATGAAATAAACACTAATTCTGTAATTATATTAGGAGGACCAATGTAACTGCTGCCACAAGGGGGGGGAAAGAATTGGATATTTCATGTTGGTTAGACAGTTTTACTTTCTTCAGAGATCATTATTTTCTTAAAACTTTGGCAGCAACTACAAAACCATATGTTGTAGATGTTTCTGCTGTGTGGAAATTCCTGCCATTGCTCCAGCAACTAGAAGGGCTTCTAGGGTCCACTTAGAGAAAAAGCAGAAAACCAAAAGAGGAGAGACAACAGGCTCATTACCCCAAAGACCCTAACAAAAACATAGCAAGTCAAACCAGCAGCCAATGCCCTCCAGCAATAAAGGCTTGACAATTAAAAGGCTCAGTTTTCTTTCATGGAAAAAAAGGGATTTGTCCGATTAAATACAGCCTCCATAGAACAGGTTAAAAAAAATTTTTTTTTTTAAGTCTTCAGCAGCAAATCCAGCCACAAGAGTAGCTTTCTAGCATTTTTGCACATGTTTAAGAAATACTTTTTATATCACAGCGCATTACACATATATACATACATAACTGAAACAAAAGTTTCAAAAAATAGCACTTGACCCTTACTCCTTGTTATTCCTGTACATGCAATGGATTCTGTACTTTCTATTCTACTGTCCTAAGTTTTGGTCTATTCTCTTCCTCTCCAGTGGAAAAAAAAAAAAAGTTGATCTGGACACACTGAATTGACTTCATGACCCAATAATGGGTTGCAACCCACACTGAAAAACCTTGGCCTAAAAAAACATTCTGGAAGTCAACCAAACATCACATACTAGTTCTTTCTTTTTAAAAAATCCATTGGTGATAAAGAAAGGCCACTCTACCTTCATTTTTTAATGAGAGAGGAAAAATGACAACTTCAGAGCCTTGTATATACAGTAAACACTAAAATACCTGTTAAATTTAAGAAGCCATTAAAGTGTGTGTGTGTGTGTGTGTGTGTGTGTGTGTGTGTGTTTCTGTTTTGTGGGCAAAGTAACAGAAAGGAACAGGGATGCTAAGACTTAAAGGAGCAAATGGAGAATTTAAATAATGGGAATACTGCCTGGGCAACATACCCAATTTTGTGATCATGACATCGCCAGAGGTTCTGCTCCCTCCATTACCTGAGATGCTTTGATCCATGCCAAGGCCAAGAAGCAAAAGAGAAAAAGGCCCATCACAAAAGGGCAGAAGAGTTCAACATGGTTTGTTAAGTGACCTTATTTCAAATGAATGAAATGGGACTATATCCTTTAAATGAGGGAATAATTGTCTGCAGAATCAAGGACTCTAGTTTAAATCAGTCCAGAATGGTTAGGGCACAGATTGTCCCAAAGAGCAAAATGCAGCCAAATAAAATGAGCATCAGATTCAACAACCTGTATAATGGAGTCAAATAATATCCCTCAAGATACTCTTCTGAGACCCCTCACCCCTCAATAGATAATGCCGCTGACAGCTATAATGGGATAGGCTATGATGAATAAAAATAGCTCTCACTTCTCAAGAGCCCACTTAGTGCCAAGCACTGTGCTGGTACTTAATATACCTTATCACTGTTCTCAGTACAAGCCTGTACGGGGACTATTACCCCTGTTTTACACAAGAGGAAACTGAGGTCCAATGAAGGATGGCAAAAGTCTAAATTGGGAGATTGGAGGAAGGATGGGTATTAGAGAGGAAAGGGCCCTGGGACTGAATCATGCAGACCTCAGTCTTCAACTTCCAGACACCCTGGGGCCCAGCTGGTGCTTTGAAACAAACATGGTATTGAGCCACAGAGAGCAACAGAAGGTAGCTGCGTGTCTGGAATGGAGAAGGGGCTCAGACTCCTGCACAGACTGCAGCCGCTTGACTCTGACATAATGAGGTGGGAGGTATGAGGACATAAGCGCTCTAGATACCTTATCAATTTTAAAGACCTTAATAAACAAGAAAAAATACATAAACACTATACAGTATTCCACAGAAAATAGTTTTTCTTTTTTCTTTAGGAAAAAACAAACAAACCACTATATGCAGTTTTTAAGTTAGGAGGAAAAAACCAGAAATGTGAACTTTCAAAAGCAGAAAACTCACATCTCAAGGGTTACACAAGAGAAAGGAACTGGGGCTGAAATTGGAGGCAGGAGATCCCGCCCTGGTCACTTCTATTGTCAGAGGCACGAGCTATGTGAACTGTTAGAAACTGAGCACACCCATTTCCAAGGAATTCAACACCATCACAGAATTCTTTTTCAAACTGAAATTACGCTCTTCAAACCTGCATTAGACAGATCCTTTACCTTCCACACTGTAATACCTGGAAAGGAATGACCAATTTGGATTGTTAAGCCCTGGAAATGTTGGTGGAGAGAAGGAAACCACTTTCGTTTTGTCCTTCAGAGCAGATATGAGAACCAGGAATAAACGGAAAACGTAGAACGCAATTTGGAAGACAGAATTTACCCATTTTCAGTTTCCATACTCATACACAAAAGCAGTTGGAAAGAACTCATGTAAAAATTCCCCTTAACCAGAGGAAGACATTTTTTCAGTGTCTATATTGCAATATAAATTTACAACTTAAGCTTTTATCATTATTTTAAAAATGAAAGCTGCATCATCTGTAGTCATAAATGCACAGCCTACTTAATTTAAAACAAACACACATTATAGTTTTAAGTATAAGCAGAATAGCTAACTGAACGAGACATCCTTCATGTACTACAGTGGCTTTTCTGGGCAGGTGGCACTATTTGGAGGACCACGATTTACTAATAAGCATCAATCCAATGACCTAAGTCATATTACGATTGCTCTCCTACCACAACCGCTGGCTCCCTTCCCACATGCCACTTCTGTACACATCCACCTGTATTTTGTGTTTTTTGTTTTTGTGAAATAGTGCCTAGAAGACATTTATCCTCATCAGATTTTATTTGAAGAAATAAGTCAGAAAGCAATTATATAGTATAACTTAGTTACAATCTCAGGTACTAGCTAGGAAGCAGAAAAATGAAAATTAATCCGTGTACAGGTTGAAATTGTCCCCAGTTTTGAAAAGAGATTAGTCAAAACCTAGAGTTTCCTTTTGATTCCAAAGGGAAGGAGGGGAAGAAAAAGGAAGAGAGGGAGAGAGGGGAGAGGGAGGAAGACTTAAGACACTGAAACATGTCTTAGGTTTCTGCCAAAGTCTTACAAAAACCTAACACAAACCTCATAGCTAACCACTGACAGTGACATGTGCTTTTAATTATACTGTGAAAATGTGCAAGCAAGCAAAGCAAAATTGTATCATGGTTCTCATTTACATTTATCATTCCCTCACTATGGGAATATATAATCACATAGACATCTGTGGCTGACTGCATATGAAGATGGGCCTTTCAAGATCAAGTTTAAGAGTTCTAGCATTTTTCTTTCTATTCATGCATCAATTGTGAGGCAATTCACTAGAGCTGTTTCAGTGAATAGGGAAACATGTGGGGAAGTCCAGAGGCTATCTCCCCACCATGTATGAGAATTTTACAATAATTTCCCTGATCCCCCACCCTCCATCCGACAGTGAAGTGCAGAGGTGACATTTCCTTTCCCCTTTCTGTTTATAAGAATCACTTTGTACTTTATAACACTTTTCTTTGTAAGGATTCTCTATTTTTTCCTGAGTCAAAAGTGATGCAAATTATCACTACCATATCTTGACTCTTCTGATGCTTAATCAGAATTTCCCTTCCCCTAGTTGAAAGTGACATTTTCTAGTACAAAAAATTTCCAAGCAAAATGGGGTTAGACTTGAATAAATATGAGTCACAGCTGAACATGAACTGAAACAGAAAATGTGATGGTGAAATCCCTCCCTTAAAAACTTTATCTCACAACCCCGGATGTTTGAAAATGATAAACACAGTGACCTATGCAACAACAACCTGGATATCTAGTTTTTGTTGTTGTTTGTTTTTTGCTGTGAACTAGTTCGGCATGTTTTGCTTGTTGTGGACCGAGAATGCTTCTACACCAACTACATCCACTCAGAAGGCAGGACCACAATGCACTGTGCTAGGAAAACAGGGCTCTGAATGATGGTGAACAACCAATTGGGGGCATTTCACCATCGGATCAGATGGATATGAGCTGTACTGGTCAGTCAGTATGTGGCAATACTAAGGAAAATGTGGTGGTTGGCAAAAACTCCACCCAAACCGTAACTGGATTTAACTGGAGATTAATTTTGAACTCTACCATACTCACTTTTACTTTTAACAAGATATATTTAAAGGAAGTATTTGCTAAATACAGTACCAAGAATTTTTATAAAGAAAATTTCAAACCAAGGCTTTCTCTTACACATTCTTTCCTGTTCAAACGGCCATCAAAGTTAAATATAATAGGGCTAAACAGCCTGTCAGTGAGAAATAGTCAGTGTATGAGTACACAGCCTGGAGAGAGCACAGTTACAACATCCCAGTAAGTGATGAGACAATAATCTCCCAACCTCCCAACACGTCAAGGGGCAAGAATTCACTCAACTTGGCTGTAGTTTCAGGAACATCTGTGAAACATTTCCCCATAATCTCAATAATTTCTATACTTCTGATCTACAATGGATATTCTTATTATTTGTTCCCCTGTCAAAAAATAAAAGTTTTGCCAGAGAAGCCAAGAGATTTTAATGCAGAACACTTCAGCCAATGAAAGCAGAGTTCATCATTCACTTTTATTTGGGCTTTTGCAGATAAGACACACATCTCATACATACTTCAGAATCCTCCCCTCTTTTCCTGCTTTTGTCTTTTGATATTGCAACGGCTCCAATGGGTCACTGTGTAGTGGTATCTTTTGGCAAAAGAACTTTCCTTAGGTTGAGTTAAGGCCTGGTTTTTTAAAGCTCATTAGAGTATTATTAGTATGCCGCTAGAAAATGCCTGTGTATGATGTTGGGCTTTCAGTCTCTTGAAGAGACAATTCAATTTCTCATTTTTTATTTAAATACCAGTCATTTGCAATGCAAAGCCAGCCTACAGTTTAGAAAAGGCCAAGAACTGGCCCATTGGTCCCCGCCCACTGCTGCCTGGCCACCATTGCCGTCACTACTCACAGCCTCCACCTTTTTCAGTAGAAAAGACAAGAGAGAAGAGCCAGTGGCACTCTCTTCCTTCTCCATCCAGACTCTTCCACGTCAGAAACCCTGCCACTTTCCCCAGGTCCAAAACGATCTCAGAGCTTTAGTGGCGAAAGTTGAAAAATGGCTCCACCGCAGGTCAGAAGCCCAAAGGTAGAAGGGGAGTTTACACTAGGAGGCCTAGCTGTGGTACCACCAACTATCTCTCATCCAGGTTTTCTTTTGCACAATTCAAACTCAGGAACAAAAGATTTGGGGAGAGAGGTAGACAAAGCAGCAAGAAAAAAACAAATTTGTTTTATATTTATATATATATATATATATAAAGAATGAAAGTGACAGCCTGTATATTAGTCAAAGATGGCTTTCTACTAGACACAGAGAAAGCCTCTTTATCTGGATCAGGCCAATGTTCCCAGAGCGTTGACAACTCTACAGAAGACCAGAGGCAAAGAATTTGTAGCCTATCACCTGGGAGGAAAAGATCTTCAGGACCTCCTCTGTGAAAACAAAATCACTTTTCAACAAAGGTTTCATGGGAGAATGTCAAATGAAATACGTAATTTCTCAATTTAACCACCTCAACTACAGCAGATCTTAATTCCATACTGAGATATCTACAATTGTGGGCCAAGATTATTTTCTCTTTAAAAGATAAATGAATATTCTTAACTTGTAGTAAACAACTGTAAGTCTAATTTCCGAATCATCAGAAAAAATTCTAAGCAAGTACTTTTTAAAAGACCTGTTCCCCCAAAGATGAGAGCTTTATTTATACAAATTATTTCATCAATATCACCCTGAAATTTCAGTTCAATGACAATTTTTTCGAGCACCAAACGTGCCAAGTACAATATTTGGCAATGCAAAAAACACAAAGATAAAATAACCTTCGTTCCTAAAGAAAGTTACCATGGAAGTGGGGCAAATTGGGCAAGAAGAACATGGGAAATGCCATGCAGAAATCCAAAGTACTTCAGGGTTTAAAGTACCACTGAGAAAGGAGAAAGCACCTTCTGATGGGGTGAGGGGGCAAGGAGAAAGTAACATCTGAGGAGCACCAGGAAGGAAAGGCAGGATGTCAACAGGCAAATACTAGCTTAGATGTGTGCATGGAACCATCCATCCATTCTGGGTAGCGCAGTGATTCCTAGCCTTTTAAATTCTGTGAATTAGTAACATTCCCAGAAACAAACATAAAAGGTGGTTGTGGTGAGGAGAATGAAAGAATTTAAAAGAAGAAGTATACTAAGCTAGGAACTGTGTATTCCATAAAATTTGCTTGGGTAAAAAACTAGGCTAGAAATAGCCTTTTCTCCCTCAGAGAAGATAGCAAAAATTCTATTGCAAGTTTTTAAAATTTGCAAATGATAGTGAGATAAATAATAACCACCTATTAGTACCATCACTTCATCGGAAGCATTTTAGTTCTAAAAAATATAGGAAGCACATCATCTCAGAAACTTAAAAACGGCATTCCCTCTCATGAATGGGGCAGCCAGTAGCCTTACATTGACCAGGTGAAAGCGTGGCCAAGCCTGCCAGGCACGTCTGTTTAGGAATCCCTGGGTTAGAGTCGAGTCCAGGACTCCTGCAACGAGCAGGAGGAAATCCAGCTGAAGCCACATGGTAGGGAGTTTGGAATGGTAGACTGACAAAGATATATTTAATTAGGCAAAGTGAAAACTAAGACTTTTAAGAGGAGGAGTAAGGAAATAATGTGATATACAATCAGAGCTGTGCTCTACAACTCATTTTTAGATCAAAGTGTGTAGGATGGAATGAGGGCGCAGGGTGGGGGGGTCCTGCCCCAGTGAGACTGGAAGAGTTCAGGCCACCTAGGAGGATATTGCAAGGACGAAGTGAGAGGTGTTGAGGGCCTGAATTAGGGTGGGAGAAGAATAGAAAGGACTTGGCAACAAATTACATGTAGGACTCAAAGCGTCAAAGGTGACTTCCAGGTTTTTAAACTAGATAATTAAAAAAAAATGTTGGTAGTGTTAACAGATATATGAAAATTCATGAAAAGGACTAGATAAGAGGAAGAAATGAAATCATTTTAGGAGTTTGGGAAAGGCTGGGGATATAGAGTTAGAAAATTGGGGAGTCACATGTGGAAGGTTTAGAGGGAGCAAGCTTACTTCCTTCATCACTTGGGGATTTCTGAATCCTTACTATGTGCCAGGCACTGTACTAGGTGCTGGGATACAATGAAGAACAACAAATCTGGTACCTGCACTCACGGAGTTGCAATCTGGCAGGAGAGACAGACACTAATACAGTAATCACACAGATGGGTGTGACTACAAATTGCATTGATGTGTCCAATTTCCGAAAGACAAAAAAGGAAAAAACAGAGAACAGATACTTGGAAAATGACTTTAATTTGGAACGCAAAATGAGACTACCAATGGAAACAGAAGGCACAGGTAGAAGAGTAGGAAGCAAATCAGAGCAGACAATTCCTGGAAGCTGGTGGAGGAACGAGTTTCAAGGACCAAGTACTAACCAGTGCCAAACGCTGCTGAGAGGCTGGGGGAACGAAGACTTGCGAAAAGGCCACCGGCCTGTCCAATAGGGAGGCCACGATGACCTGGATACAATGTTGAAGCAGGCGGAGCAGGATTTTAAGGTGTTAAAGAACAAGGAGATGGTAGAAGAGTACAGGCGACAAGAACTCTTGTTCAAAAAGTTAAACAACAAAGGAGAGGGGAGCTGGGTGACTTGAAGAAGCAGCGGATGTAAGGGCTCTCCTTATTGGGATGGGAATGATCTCACAGGATTAAAAGGAGAACAGACATGGCCAGCAGAGAAAGAGAAAGACAAGACAGAAGATGTAGAAAGGAGGGGACGACGGCCAGAGCCAGGTCCCAGGAGACTGGGAAGGTATTATTACCTCAAGAACATTAACCAACAGGTCACCACTGGCTCCTCGGAGAGAAGGGAACAGGAAATGCATGAAGGTGAAAGTACCCAGAAATCAGAGATGGTAAGAAAGAATGCTGAGGAAGCTCTTGTTAGGGAGTCATGGGGTCTTTTCTGGAAAATAGGTGCCGGGGGGTGGGGGTGGGGGGTGGGGGGGTGTCATTTGCTGTAATCTGAGCGAGCCAGGAAAGCTGGACTTGAGGACCTTCCAGGCACTTATGCCTGGGCATAAATGAAGTTAGCAGGCATTTGTTTTTCAATTACAGTTAACATTCAGTATTATTTTATACTAGCTTCAGGTGTACAGCATGGTGGTTAGACATTTAAATAACTTAGAAAGTGTCCCCCCATAAGTCTAGTACCCACCCGGCACCACACTAGGCACGTTACTATAGATGATACTCTGGGGAAAAGAGAAACAGGTTCATTTTATCGCTCTCACATCTAGAAAAAGGCCATAAGCAATAACAGGTGATAATTATACGTCCTTTGAAGCTTATGTATGTGCTAATGAATGAGATATCACTATTGCAGGAGCCCCAAATCCATTCCTCAGAAGAAAATGCATGGTGTTCATTTATTCCACAAACAGATACTGACGCCTGAGCATCGGATAAACGAGCTCTGAAGAGGCATGGTTCCTGTCCTCTAGAAAGTCACAATCAGATGTGATGTCCTGAAAGCTTCTGTTCTTCCCACCATTTGGGCACATAGCCTTGCTTGGAGCACTAACTGAACCCACCAACACAATCTTTATGCTTCACTGAAGGCAAGACTCTGGGCATCTGAACATTTTTAACACAATACTTTTCTAGATGCAATATAATTTGAGGGAATGGTCTGGACCATAGCGTTATAAGGCATGGTTTTTCAGTGCCATTAAACCCCCAAAAACTCTTAAAACCACGGCAGTTTTCAAAATCATGAATCACACGTGTCACTTCCCTGCATATGTCCTTTCGACTGTAGTCAGAATAAAATCGATCTCTATCCTGGCCTTCGAGGCCCTTCATTACTTCATCTCTGTCACCTCTTGTACTATCCTTGTATATATATTGTTTTAATGTTTAAAAACACTTTTAGGGGTGGGCGGTTAGCTCAGTTGGTTCGAGTATCGTGCTCTTAACAACAAGCTTGCTGGTTCGATCCCCACATGGGCCACTGTGAGCTGCGCCCTCCACAACTAGATGGAAACAACTACTTGACTTGGAGCTGATGGGTCCTGGAAAAACACATTTAAAACAAAAAACAAAAAACACCTTTTAAACTAGTGAAAAGCATCCCACCTCACCTTCCTAGTTCAAAGCAAGTACTGTACAAACCAAACCCAATTTCAGATTTTTGCCTACTATGCACATGTAATCATCATGTACTAAACAGCACAAGATGGAAAAGTGTTAAAAGGGGCAAAATTGTGCTTTACACTCATACTCACATATTTATTTCCCTAATTCTCTTGATGAGACAGTTTAATGATTAAAAAGAAATTAATAGCATGTATAGAGATTGTAAAAATATAATTAATGACTTTGAGATTAAAGTATCATCATCTTGATTATTAGGTAAAGAAAAGCCTATTAACTAACTTTCAAGTTGGGTAATTTACTCCATTAAAATCTGCTATGGTGCTTCAAGATTTAATGTATTGTTCAAATTCATGTATGCAAACAAACTCATTAAAATTCAGGAGACTTCACTCAGAAACTCACCGCACTTAAAATTCAGGGCCGTAACACAGGACTTTGAGCTGGAATATTTTCATTGAAACATTTGTCCTTTCTAGACAGGGCATTCTACACTGACTTGGGTTTTGTTTTTGTTTTCAGCCAGAGGAGGAACTCAAGATGCCCTGAGTCTGCAGCAGCTGGAAGACTGTGAAGTGCTTCCTCCTTACGTTACACTGACATTCTGCGCCCGAGTCAAGGGCTGCTCTGGACACCTCCTTCCAGCAGAGGTGGCCAGGGATAATCACCTTCACTCTGGGAATAAGTTTAAAGACAAATATTCCTCATTCTAGCTTTGTAAAACGTACGTGGTCCTCAACTTTAAGAATTAATTTTCTAGAAAACTGAAGCACATCCTGTAAGTAACCAAAATGTTCCAGTTCATATTTTTTATGGAACTCATTCTCACAAGTTACCTGGAAAAAAATGAAACACATCCCAATTTCCTGAGCCTGACTGTGTGCTAGGCCCTGCGCTAAATGCTTTATTATAGCACTTCATTAAAGCGCCTTGCAACAATCCTCAGAAGAGGGAACTGAGACCAAGGAGACTAAAGGATTTGGTGACATTACCCAGCGGGTAAAGAGCAGTACCACAGTTCACTTTGCATCGCCTCCTTAAAGATAACTCACCTTTTTAAAAAATATTTTGAGTGACTATTGGGACAGAAAGGCATCGTGGTTAAAAACACACTCTGGAACCAGACTGCCCGGATTCAAATCTGGATTGGTTCCACCACTTACTAGCCTTGTGACCTTGAGAAGTTATTCCACCATTCCGTGCCTCAATTACCTCATTTTGAAAACAGAAATAACAGAAGGCACCTCAGAGGTTGTTGTGGAAATTAAACGGGTCAATCCATGAAAAATGTTAATTCATGTAAAATGCCTAAAATTGTATCTGGTATACAGTAAGCACACAATAAATATTGGCTCTTAGCATTAAAAGCAAGTGTAATAACAATGACACACCCCCAGGAATTACCAAGCTGTCAGGACCTACCCTGAGTTAACTGGGACTGAGTTTACTCACACACATCCTCCTACTCGTTTTCATATTCTCTCTCTCTCTCTCTCTCTCTCTCTCTCTCTCTCTCTCTCTCTCTGTCTCTCTGTCTCTCTCTCTCCCCCCCTTTTGTGTCTCCCATGTGCCAAAGATGTTATACACACAATGATTCATTTCATTCTCAAAATAAAAGGAAACAGGAGAGCTACTATCTTTTATCAATAAGGAAAATGGTTAAATGATTTGCGCAAGTCTCTTAAATAAGAAGTAACACAGTCAGGATTTGAATTAGAGTTTCTGTCTCAAAAAGCCCAAGTTCTTTTATATACGCAATGCTATTCTGAGTTCTTATATCCACTTTTTCAATTTTGTCAGGGAGTTCATAGGTTATCATTTAGGAGCAGAGTTTTGAAAGGGCCTTCAGGGTATACGCAGCACATTCCCTTTTTGCTTATGAAGAAATGGAAGCCTAGGAAGTTTACCATTGAGCTGCCCGAGTCATATAACACCTGCCATTGCTGGGTACCACGCTGCCACTTTTTCCTCTTGGATGTTGTTGGCCTGCCTTAGGAGGCCCTCCACCCTGCTCCTAATCTCTCAGGGGCTCAGAGAAACCAATGACTACTGTACAAAGTAAGAGTGCAATGGCTAATTGAGGACCCAGGGACTCCCCCGAGGCAAGCACATGAATTTCAGCGGGTGGCCTTGATCATATCACATTAGCTCCTTGGGCCTTTCGGCTTGCCGGCTCACCGTAGCATTCCAGAGACTCAGGATGAGCAAACAAATTAGGTGTAAGTCTAGTCTACAATGCACTGTGATTCTGAGGAAAACTTCCAACCAGGACTTTACAAACAAACCCGAGCCGACAATTTCATCCTGAAAAAAATAAATAAAGGACAGGCTAACGTGAGGTTTAAACTTGATTTGTCAAAGGAAGGAAGCTGTTCTTAGCACATTCCAGTTTAAGACCAACAACATACAAGCATAACAAGCCAACGGCCCCATGTGGAGAGGCAATGCTGAGATTTCTGATATAGTTCTTCTCCTTCCACGAAAGAGTTGGATTCATAATTAAACTCTGTCCCCTCCTGCCCACATTCTGCTGTGCATATATCTGATTGCTTCCTAAGGGACTGGGTTAGAGGCCAAGACAACCGAAACCAAAAGTCCACTGACCTCCCAGGGTCAACAGGCAACGTGATGCATGTTTGTATTAGCTGTTACTGGGGCCTGTCCAGGGAGAGGTTGATTTCACCTTCCACTCAACACACTTCTCAAGGGTTTGCTGGTCAGTTTACACAGTTCTCACAGACCACTGGAAGTGACCGCTACTACAGGCTAAGTGCCATCACACTGAGTTCCATGGAAAACTCCAGAACCCATTCAGAGAGGAACAGGTTGTCACAGACTGACTGTGGTCCAGAACCCAAGTGCGAGGCTCAAGTCTTGGCTCCTCTACTACTTACTCGATTGACCAAGTCAATTACCTTCTCAGAACCTGAGCTTCCGTGTCGACAACATGGAGATGAGAATAATTTCTGTCCACAGACAGGATTATTGAGGAGTTTAAATAGCAATGTAAGCAAAAGTACTTGTAAACAGTACTCTGCAAACAGTAAAGGTCCCAGAATGAAGGTCAGGAGCAACTGACACTGTCTGCCAATATCCTAACAGGTCTGTGTGTAAAATCCCCAGGGACTCCCCACTGCTCTCAGGACCAAGTCCAGACTCTCAGACATGTTTAAAATCCCTTCATAGTTTGCCCTCTAATTACCCTTCAACTTTGCATCTTGTCACAGGCCCCACTCACTTCACTTGATGCTTCAGCTAAACAGGATTTCTTCAAGTTCCTCCGGAGGCTCTGCTGTCTCACACCTGCAGGGGCGAGCCCCCCCTTATGCTCTCCCATTCTATCCAAATAACGCGGGCTGCAGGTTTTGATTTTACCTTAGATGTCATTTCCACCTAAAAGCTCTCCTCTACCTCTCCTCTGTGCTTTTTAAAATCTTCTATTTATCCCTTTGTAGCCCTTCTCATCATTGTGTTAAAATTGCCTGGATACTCATTACTCTTCCCCCTCTCAAAATTTTATGGATTAAATAATGTTCACTGAATGAGTGAATTTAGTGAAAACGACTTAGTGTCTCACATTATTAGCCTATTAACAAATCACTGCATCTCCCCACCCCCCAGCCGCTCCTTTTCCCTGATTAAAAAAGCAAAGGCAAAAAAAAAAAAAAAAAAAAAAAAGACCAAGAGAAGCTTAAAGACTTGTCCAAAAGCAAACGGCTAACCAAGGGCAGAAATGCAGTGCTTGGACTCTACATCTCCTAGTTCATGCTCTGACTTTTCACCTATAAAATGTTGACCATGTCCAGATTTTATGCTAGACCATCAATGTCTGTTCACGAGAACTGAAGGTAGATGAGGTGTAAGAGAAAAGAGACTTGAAATCAGAAAGCTAACACTCAAGGTCAGGCTGTGTGTGACCTGGAACAATCGCCATGCCTCTGAGCCTCAGGCTCCTCATCTGCCAAAAGGAAATGTGCATATCCATTATTTTAGATTATTTTTCACTCATGCTGTGTTTTATATGAAGAAGAGGAGACAATTGGAAAATACTTTATAGATCTCTCAAAGAAATATTTTTACAACTTTCAAGTGATTATTTTTCTGGTGACATTCAGCTTTAATATTTAAACCAAGGCATTTTTAAGGATGGGATTCAAAAACATTAAGTAGTTACTTTAGTACTACAAAAAGTTTAACTGACAAGATTAACACAGGCTTGGCTTGAATGAACTAATGCTACTACTTCTTCCTTCTGTCTTCGTATCATCAAAACACTAGTGTCCACCTGCAAAAAAGAACCCTTGCCCACAATCATTAACTAAAGAACGTAAAGGACAAACCCTTGACCCTGAAGATCATGGAAGCTGGCACTTGCCTTTCCCCAGGAGGAAACAGGCCTGGCTAATGCCCTTGGGAGGGGCTCGTGACAACCCTGACTGATTGGAAACCTTCACCAATTGTTTCTCAGAGTCCTATATACTGTATTTTGCAACGATAAAGAGATGATCTGAACAAAAACTGTGGTAAATCATATAATGAGATCACAACATAATTTAATAATTGGATTTTATGGAAATGAAAGAAATTATTTCCCTCGTCCCAGGAATTTTTCATGCTTCTAGAAGACTGGAAAATTTCAATAGTAAGTAGAGAAAACAGGAAGTGCACTCACTCAGATTATTTTGTTGGGGATGACACTCTAATCTGTGTGTCCCTGTCCATTATTGGTGGTGACTGAGGCAAGTAGCAATTTTTTAATATCTAGTTCTAAACAATATAGGAGAGCAATGCAATCAAAGATCACTGTCAATTCTCAAACTATTTTAGGCAGAAGTTTCTAAACCCAACAGTTTACTCCAACTGCTAACAAAAGCAAAAGACTTAACAAGTAGCTAAAGAAATCGACAGGGGAGGAGAGCAGAATGTTGTTTTTCTTCTTCTCTTTCCAACACAATCCCCTCTCCCCAAAACCTGGTATGGGTGAGGTGTTAAAGGAGAAAGTGGTCTGAATCATTCCAAAAATGGAAGTTACCTCTCAGTAAAGAACCCTTTTCCAGGCCATCTCAAGATTTTACTCACAGACCTTTAGAAGGAAAAAAGTTTAAAATTCCTTATTGAAAACCATCAACAGCTACTCCATCCAAATTTATAGGCCACAAACAAATTACAGTAGGGTTAATCACTGACATCTCACAAGGGAAACTCTTCCTTGTTAATGGATTTTATGTGTTCGTGTAGTTAAACAAAAATTTTTTCACTTCCACAGCTGAGAGTCTTTTTAAAAGAAAGAGTTTAGTGGGCCATTGCTAGCAAGAAAAAAAAGGACCAGGTTCTGGGGCGTGAAGTCCAAACCAGCAGCATCAATGCCAGGTGGGAAGGAAAGGCAACACGACCACCGTCCGGGGGTGGGTGAGCATTTTTATATATCAAGGAGGGCGAGAAAGATGTAAGTTCTTTAGAAAGAATTTACACTGGCTATAGATAAAGGGGGTGGCACGTGAAGTGGGCTAGTTCTGGGGTAGGCACAGAGTCCACAAGGAAGAAGTGTTTGTTCCTTTGGATGGGTTGTGGGCAACAGTCTGGAAAGTTCATGTGTAAGCAAGAAGCAGAGGCTCCAGGGGTTTGATGGCGCCTGGCTATCCTCTCTTCTAGATAATAGCCACCTGGAAGTTAATTCAAAGTTCCAACATACACTCAGGAATGTGAGCAGTCTTGTTAGCTGGCCCCCAGCTACTACCAGCCTAAGTAAGCTCTGTCTTCCTCTCATTCTCCAGCCCAGTGTAATTTAATTTAGACTATCTCGGAATTGTTTTTCTTGTCAGAGTGTATGAAATTAGAATATGTTGCAATACCTACTCCAGATAAACAAATACTGCATAGGGCCATAAGAAACGAACCTTACAACTGAGCTTTTAAAAAAGTCACCCTAGGGCCGGCCCGGTGGCTCAGGCAGTTAGAGCTCCATGCTCCTAACTCCGAAGGCTGCCGGTCTGATTCCCACATGGGCCAGTGGGCTCTCAACCACAAGGCTGCCAGTTCAATTCCTCGAGTCCCGCAAGGGATGGTGGGCTCTGCCCCCTGCAACTAAGATTGAACACAGCACCTTGAGCTGAGCTGCCTCCCGGATGGCTCAGTTGTTGGTTGGAGTGCGGGCTCTCAACCACAAGGTTGCCAGTTCAATTCCTCGACTCCCACAAGGGATGGTGGGCAGTGCCCCCTGCAACTAAAAATTGAACACGGCACCTTGAGCTGAGCTGCCGCTGAGCTCCCGGATGGCTCAGTTGGTTGGAGCGTGTCCTCTCAACCACAAGATTGCCGGTTCAACTCCCGCAGGGGATGGTGGGCTGTGCCCCCTACAACTAGCAATGGCAACTGGACCTGGAGCTGAGCTGCACCCTCCGCAACTAAGACTGAAAGAACAACAACTTGAAGCTGAACAGAACCCTCCACAACTAAGATTGAAAGGACAACAACTTGACTTGGAAAAAAAAGAAAAGTCACCCTATTATTTTATGGCAAAACTTGGTCATATATTTTAGAGATTGTACTTCCACTTTATACATCAGGAGAATATCTATGAGTTGCTAAAATAATTACTGCCAGGTTCTTTGCCAATAGGCAAAATAATAATGTGATGTGGGGACAGTCACACCAGTCCCGGCTCTGCCAGCAGGAAGCTGTGCAACACTACTTGCTGCTCAACTGCTTTGTGGTGGGTTTGTATCATGATGAGATGGGTTCCACACCTGAGCCAGCTTTCGCAAAGTGCTGTGAAATCCTGCAATGCTGTCACCGGACTGCAAGTAGCACTGTCATCTAGTCTATCTCAGTGACAGCAAGCCTAAATTTGATGAATGTGAGGACACGCAGAGCTTTAGCATTTTCTCCTGGGAGCCAAGAATTAAAATTCATGCCCAAAGGTTCAGCAACAGGTAAATACTAAAGCGTCTAATTAAACTGACGCAGAATGCTACAGGTAGGACAGCCAAGTTATCCAGCTGCTGCAGGGACTGTTTCCAAATTGGTCCCAAAGGAAGTCCTGAGTAACTAAGTAACAAAAAATAAAATTAAAAATAAAAAGCAGGCTTATTTCTTCCTCTACAGACCACCAGGCATTTACTTCCTTTTAAGGCTCTGAATAATTCAAGTCAAAATAAGAAAAGGACTTTTTTATGTTCAATAGGAAAAGAAGAATAGGGCACATCTACATCCAATAATCATTCACCAATATTTGTAATACTGAAATTTAGACATAATGCATTGGACAATAAATACCGTGTTTCCCCGAAAATAAGACCTAGCTGGACAATCAGCTCTAATGCATCTTTTGGAGCAAAAATTAATATAAGACCCAGTCTTATTTTACTATAATATAAGACCGAGTATAATATAAGACCGAGTATAATATAATATAATATAATATAATATAATATAATATAATATAATATAATACCGAGTCTTATATTAATTTTTGCTCCAAAAGACGCATTAGAGCTGATTATCCGGCTAGGTCTTATTTTCAGGGAAACAGGGTAGCTACCTATTCACTCTAGAAAACAGACAGCATATGTGTGCCACATTGCCACCCACTCTCTCCCTCCATTGCCATGGCAGATACCAGGAATCCACGAGAGCCCTCCGGCTTGCTGAGCTCAGGTAGGACCACAGAATTCTATGCAACACAGCATCCCAGGTGGCGTCAGTATTGGCATTTAGGCTGAAGCCTACGTCACCCGGCTTTGCACACTCCTCAACTTTGCATACTTCTCAACGTACTAAGCCAAAATACTGAAATGAATCTTCAAAGAAAGCCACTTCTTCATAGTTCCAAGACTACAGTATAACCTTCATTTATACTCCAAAATGTAATTTTTCCCCCCTGTAATAAGAACAGAGAACATAACCGCAAACACTGGTTTTACTTGACACACTATGCTATTCCAGTGAGATATGTAAGCAGTTCTATATAATAAAGGTTTATATTCATCTTGTTAAAAATAGAATTTGGCTTTATTCAACCCAAACACCCAGCCCAGTTCCAATCCACTCACTACCCTGTCACTCAACCGAGTGCTGGGCAGAACACAAACACAAACACAGCTCCATCTGCTAATTAAAACTGGGCACCGAAACTGTTAACAGGCATCTGTTGCATTGTTTGAATCTAATGGACAGAGACAAAGATGAAATGGCTCGTCCAAAGCAAAGCCAGTGACTTCACTCATTTTCTCTTTAGTATTTATTCTAGTGGGGAGTTGGAAGCAGGGTGTTAAACAGCTTATTATGGAACCTGAAAGTTAAGTGAAATATCTTTCATATTTTAAAGCATCCCTTTAAAATAATTACTGAAAAATAGGCAGCATTTTATAGGGAGGAAATACATTTTTGTGTAAAGAATTCAAGTTAAGCACTTTTAATTTTACCGCAGGTATCATCTAATCATCTATAGTATGAAAGATAATAACTGAAATCCAAGCAATGCTTTACAGTATATATAGCGCTTTCACAACCCATCCCTCCATCCAGCCTTTCATTCATCCAGTTGAGTGGTCATTTAATAGAGGCTTTGGAGATTTAAAAGGTGAATAAGACTTGATTCCTGCCCTAGGGAATTCACAGCAACCCTGAAAAGTTGGTACTGTATTCTTACACTCTATTCTGTATGAAGAAACTAAGGCCTGAGAAAGACAACTGATTCACTGAAGGCCAGAAAGCTATGAATGGCAGATGTCAAGACATAAACCCAGATCTGACACCAAACCCATTGCTCTTCTTAATTCACCATGTTATCTCCCTAACATCAAACCAAACACGAACCAGTCCACTTCATCAGCTCCTTACATGTCAGAGGCTCCACGTTATGTTATGTTCCACAATATTATTATTCACAACCTAAAACCTACGTTCCCATCCCCACTCCAACCTTCTTCCCATCCTGCTGGGAAAAACTCTTTTCCTGCAAAACTTTCCCAAGTAGCAATTCTAACACACACAAGAGCTTGAGCTGGTCCCCAGAATGGCTTTGGGAGCAGGCAGGCAGACGCGAACTAGAACCAGCTTCAGGCTACGCCAGCAGCTAGCTCCCTGGTCTTCTACTTCTGGTTCCAAGGTTCTTTTCAGATTCAGTTACCAGATTCAATTAAAAAACCAACTGCTAAAATTCTCTTTGTCTTCAAAGACTAGACTTATTTCACTCTACGATGATATGCAAACCAATTTCCCTCCAGCTTTTCTCAGTGGATCCAATCTCAGTGCTGCTGCCAAGAGAATCTCCTCCCTGATTTGCTATCATGCAAAACCGCTGGTCAAGCTCTTTATTAAAGTTACCTATGCTTAAAACATATTCATATCTGCCCAAGACTCAGTTTCCCACTCCCACACTTAATTTGTTGAGTGGCTTTTTTCGTTCACTAGACCACTGAGTGAGATTGATTTAACCCTTTATTAATCAGGTACTAAATTCTACTTTTTCTGAAATAGTGTTCTTTTCAAAGCTATTACTTAGATGGGAAGGCTACTGACAGCTTTGAAAGAACACAGTAACATTAAATAAGGTTTTATGTACAAAATGTTCAATTTGAAGATGCATGTTCCTTGTATATTTTTGTTTGTAAGAATGAAACCAATGAAAACAACGATGAAAATTAAAATCAACTTGCTCTACATAGCTCGATTATGCTCAGCCAAATGTTGATATCATCTTGGATAAAAATGTAAACATGACAAAGTTTGTTTTTCAGTCAATAAGTCTTGATAAAAGTTTTGAATTGCTACCAACCAAAACCAGTTTTTAATTTTAAGCTGGGGTCAGCAAGCGTTTTCTATAAAGAAACAGTTACTAAATATTTTTAAGCTTTGTGGGACACATTCAGTCTCTTGCATATTCTTCTGTTTTGTTTGATTTTTAACATAACCCTTAAAAATGTAAAAATCATTCTTAGCTTATAGACTGCAAAAAACAGGCTGCAGGCCACATTTGGCCGATGGGCAATAGTTTGTCGACAGCTGATTCTGAGGAAAGTGAATCCAAGAAAACAAATGCAATGTTATAGAATAAAATGTCTATAAGCGCACTGATCAGACGAGGCAGCAACAATTACCAGCATACCACCACTGTTAGTATTATTTCATTAGTTATTTTGCACATGGAAGGAATATTAATGACAAAATGGCTTTTGATCTCCTGAGTTGAAACTATAGACAGAAAGAAAAGAAAGGGCAAAGGACGCTATAGGATGCTGATATATCCCAGTATCAACTCCTATAGCGCTCTGAGTCATTGTATGAGCATTTACTATTTCCCAGAACAGATCTGGCTCTTTCCTCACATAAAAGCCTATGTGCAAAATCGAATTCCTTCCTGGAAGAGGTGGTGACTTAAATTTATGGAGATGGCACACTGATCCGAAACAGCAACAGGATGATTGTGAAAAGTGACACAGACTTGGATTTAAGGTTCCCTGGAGGCTCTGTCTGCTACAACCAGCAGCGTGATCTTGACAACTTAACCTTACTTAGTTTTCTGATTTACAAAATTGGGGCAGGGACATAAAGTAGGTAACTTCTGAGACTCTTTCTGTTGTCAAACTATGACTATACTAAAATGAAACCACTCAGGAAATACCCTAACAGGAAGAAGGGGGCAGGGCAGGGGACAGACACCAAAGGGAAGAAGCTTCGATTGTCCTGTTAGAGGACAGGCTGAGTTTTCTTTTTGTTCTACCAGCACCTTGTTCAGTACAGGTGATTCCAAGACATCAAGATGCCCTGGTGTCAATATTAAAATGCACCCACATCTCATAGGAAATATAATACATAGCTAACTGTTGCTGTTTCCTGGTTGTCTTAATGTTACATTTTATAGGCATTTAATGAAATATTAATTATGATTATGTAAAGGGTTTGAGAAAACCAATCAAAAAACTGTTTTCAGTTCTCAAACATGTGAACTGAAAGGCTCCTATGCACTGGGCCTACAATTTCAAACGGATAAAACATCCCTACTCAACAGCTGACATATATTATCTGACTAATATACTGGAAGATTCCCAGTAAGTCGGTAGAAAGAAAATGTACCCTCCATCACCCCAAAAGCAGAAAGAAAATGAGGGGAGCCAGGATATCAGAGAAGATAGCAGAATGTTAGAGAAGTAAGAAGAAAGTATCTGTGAGACAACTGTATCTGTCATCAAACTGTCTCCATCCTTTCATGATGGCAGAACCCCTATTAAAAAACAGTGCTTGAAGATGGCAAGATGTCCCTTTTTAAAACTACTTAAACTTTGACAAAGCAAAATTAAGACTTAAAATGTACCTTCATAAGAAGAAACAGGCACATAGTATACATATCTACCATCACACACACACATACACACACACACACACGTGTTAAGAAATGGATCTTTCCTGTGACATATACCTTATCAAGTTCTGTCAGCAGTGCTGTGGCAGACCTTGTCAAAACCCAGTCAGAAAAACCCAGGAACTTACACACCTAGGTACTTCAAGAAATAATTATGACTGGGAAGAGATGGACCACCAACTCTTACCTCAACAACTTTGGATCACCTGGAGATGGGATGGGGGATGGGTTAAGGGGGGTGGGATGGACACTCCAAGCCTGTGTTTGTGGTCAGTGAAGAGTGTGTGGAAATTTTTACTAGGATGGTATTAACATTCCCTTTATTTTCCTAACTTAATTTCAACTGCAAAGCATTCGGTTTAAGATACATAAATTCTTCTGCTGTTTGAAGGTGCGCTACCACTTCCTGTCGGGGCTCTGGGGCTAAAAGGCATGGAAGATTTCCCCCTCCTCCAAGTCAACTGAAACACAGCTCACAGCCTCTTTTCACCACATCCACCCCACAGAAAATAGAAAGATCAAGATTATTCATGAGATTCACCCCATTTAACATCTACCACCTGTTCCAAACAGTTTCAGGACACTGTTTTTCATGCCTTAATAGCTGCAACCCTCCATTGAACCGAATTTCTATCATTAAAAAAAAAAAAAAATCCACGCAAGAAAGATACTAATCCTTCAGAAGGAAAAATAATTTTTAAAAGCTACTATTGTAAAAGGAAACTGTCACCCTTACAGGAAATGTGGGACAAAAATTAAGGCAAAAAAGAGAAAACTAATAAAATTATTACAAATAAGCAAAGGTCATCCAAGGAGCTTAACAGAAAGAGCCATGAGACTCACTTTCAAAGCAAGAGAACGTTTCTGAGAGGGTCACACATAGAATGGACAAAAGGCTACCCACTCAACTTATCAGAAATTGTCCATTACTAACTGGAGCAGGCATTCAACAATGAAAAAGGGTTACTCAGGGTTTTGAAGTTAGCACCAGCATCAACAAGTAATACCCTTTAGTGGCTGTAACAGCTCCCACTAAATCTCTTAGTATACTTAAGACGTGACATTTAAAATCTGCTTCCTCAGAAAAGAAAAAGTCCCACTCAAGACTGACTGCCAAGAACTTGCAATTCAAACTTCCCTAAGCCCAGACATCGTAACACCCAGGTTTCAGACCACTCAATCCATATGAAAGAGGCCAGAATAAACAAACCAACCATAGCCTTTCCTAGCACTTGATTTGAAGCGCACTCCATACCCAAACACTTTCTTTAGAACGATAAATTAGTCTTAAGTCATACAAATAATCAAATATACTTATTACCACAGCACAGGCCCCCTAATAATCCCAGAAATTCATGGGGAAATATGCTGGAAGAACTATTTGAAAGATGCTTAAGTGAGCTACTATTAGAAGCCACAAACATCACCCAGACGACCAAAAGCTAAGAATCTTAAGGTACAGAATTAACCTGCAGCTACTTAACAATGGCAATGATGTTAAGGTCACTTGGACAGGCAGCTTACAATCAGTTTTGCTTTGTGCTTCAGTTTATGGGAAGTTAGAGAACTTGTCACCTGAACACCAAGTCTTCCAGTACAAAAGTAGGAAGGACAGCTCCCAGCCAAGAGAAAACAAAGAAAGAAACAAAGAAACATAAAACCCCTAAATCAATTGCAAATAATTGGGGGATATATTGTATGTTGTGATTCACTGAGCGAGTAATAATTAAAACCAAAGCAAAACATGCAGGGAGACAGGTAGCAGCCTCAGCTGAGAAGTTATTAAATATTCAAGACCAAGAATTGAAAAAGTTGAGAAGTGTTGCTTCTCAGGAGATGTTAGTAAAGGAGTGAACCCTATTTTCCTGATCACCCCATTCCCCAGAGTCACCAATTCTCTTAATCCCCGTGAACACTCACAGAACAATTCAACGCTCCATAGATATCATTCCATCCTTAGTTACCTTTTTTCTTTCCCCTGCACTTGAACCAAAGGAAGTAAGGAGAGAAAATGGTAACTAGTGCTCCCAGTTACTGAAGAAAGTCCTACTTTCCATTTCCTCTCCCTTTCCCACCTCTGGCTTCTCTGCTCACTCAACCTCTCTACTCTATATTCTGCTTCCCTTTTTTCTTTTTATCTCACACCCAGCTTTCCTTTAATTTCTCCACCAAGTATCCTCATTCCATCCTCTGGACCCTCGAATTCTCCGACCTACAGTTCTCTTCTGCCCCCTCCCCTGACACCGCTGCCCAGACCTCCTGCGCCCCTCATCCCTCACCTCCTGATCTCTCATTTCCCCCCGATTGCCGGGTTCTCACCACTCTAGTCTCTTGTGTCCTGTGTTCTTTCACTTCACTTCCCTCACATTCCCCCGACCCTTCATTTCCCTCTTTCACATTTCCTTCCTCTTTCCTGTCTTTTAATCCATTTCACACCAATTAATCCTTTCTCTCTCTCCAGGAGATTTCCTGTACCCCCCCACTTTGTCCCTCTAAGGCCCTTCCCTGTCATCCCCTAGCCCCTTCATTCCCCCCAATACCCTAGTCCTTGTTCCTCTGGATCCTCTTCCCTTTTCTTTGCCCCCAAGTTTCCCCTTCACCTCCCAGCCTCACGTCCCCGCCCGCCGCTCTCCCTCGCGTCTTCTTCACCCTTTCCCACTGCCCTCGCCGTCCTGCTGTCCCCGGGGTACCCTCCCTGGGGTTCCCAAGCCCTCCCCCGCCCCACTCTCCCGGGCCCCTTCGCACCCGCCTCCCATTTCTCACTCCCCGTTCCTAGCCGCGGCCCCTCCCTCACCGATGGTGGAGATGAAGGTGGTGTTGAAGGCGTCCTCGGAGAAGCGGAAAAGGAGGCAGGTCTTGCCTACCCCCGAGTCGCCGATCAGCAGCAGCTTGAACAGATAATCGTACGTCTTCGCCATCTTCTCGCTCGGGCCCTCTGACCCGGGAGCAAGAGGAGCGGCGGATCCAAGCGGGGAGGGGGCCGTGGGCCAGGGGGCGTGCCCGGCGGGCCGCTGCCGCTCGCCCCGCCCCGCGCCCCTCCCCTTCCCTCGGAGAAGGCCTGCGCGCCCCGCCCCGCATGGCCAATCCGCGGGGGTTTTGTCATCACCTCCCCGAGCCCCAAGGCTTCATGGGACTTGTAGTTCTTTCGAGGAGCTTCGGGCGTGCCCGGCGCTGGTAGTCTGGACTGCCCCAGAGGATAAAAGAAAATCCGCTTTGGACGGGGTGGCCGGGTGCAGTAGGTGTTCCCACCTGAGCTAGGAAGGAAGGCCGAGTTTCGAACTCTGCGCGTCACGCCGCGGGTAATTTACTTCGTCGTTCCTTTGTGTGCGGGAGCCCTGCAAATCCAGGACCTCGGAATCTGAGTCCTGCGGTTCCTGCATCTCTTCCGCCGGGACCCGGAGCTGAGATGCTTTCTTTCCTTCTCGGTGCTGTGGCGCAGCCTGCGGATTACCTGCAGAGTGCATCTGGCTTCTCCAGTACCAGCATCACCTCTAAGCCCCCGCTTGTAGCCCCTCAGTTAACTGAGCTCGAAAAGAATGATTGCCGTTCTAACTTGAACCCCACTCCAGTTCTCTTCTTCACGCCTCCAGACCAGATCCAAATACGATGGATATTTTAGAGGATCTGCTATACAGACTGCTACCCTCCCCACGCAGGAGGATAGATTTAAAAAATCTGGGAATTGAAAGTATTACGGGTTATGCTACAGGTCTGTGCCCTTAAAAATCGCAAGCATTACGTGAGGCAGGAACTATGGCCATGGGAATCTAGAGACTAGGATTTGAATTTTGTCTTGGCTCAGCTGCTTAACTGCACCTCGATTTTCTCATCTGTAAAATGGGTGTAAAACAAGCTGTTTCATAGGGTTGTAGGGAAAATTAAATGAGATCCTGAATGTGAAAACTCTTTGAAATCCGTAAGACATTGTAGAAATGTTAGTGGGGATGGTAAGCCTCTTCAATCCTCTGTAGGCAGGCTCTCACTTAATGGATTACAAATGAAGGGGGGGGGGGGAACAGCATTCCGTCATACTCAATATAATCCTTTAGTTTCTGTCTTAGACTATTCTTTGTTTTTGTGGAAGTAATGTTCAGACCTCTTTCATTCGCTAGTGGCAGAAACCCAACCAGATCAAGCTCTTGGAAAAGGAGTTTACTGGCTCAGGTAAAGCCAAAGGACAAGTGAATAGCGAAGAAGGTCTGGGACCAGAATCTTCATTCATTCAGGGCTCTCTGTCTCTCATCTCTTCTTCTCTCTTCTCAGTTTTAATTCTGATATATCAAATACTGACAGATAAGACCCACGTGAACAAAAGCTCTTTAGGGTCCTCAATGTTTAAAAGGATAAAGGGATCGTGAGGCCAAAATATTTGAGAACCACTGGTCTAGGCATTTACCTTAGATCTAAGAAGGTTATTAAGGGAACCAGTGGACTCAACCATTAGTGGAATAAGGAAAAAACTTGGACAGTTAGTTGAACAAGACAGCAGACTTATAAAACACATCTTGAGTGCTATGTGGCTTCGTGGAAAATGACAGTGATAGTCCATTCTTAGTCTTGTCACCGAAGAAGATTTAGTTGGCCCTAGTATCAGCCTTCACATTCTATGCGGAAAGAACATGAAATGTTTCATTAATTCACATGTATTGATCATATAGTACCCAGAGGGTTGCTGCTAATCTAATGTCTAATTCCTAGGGTTCACTTGATAGGAACAAACTCTAGGGAGGTCAAAGTCACAGTTTCTGCTGCCTAATCAGGAGGGAGTCTGCCCTCTGGCACAGGGTGAGCCTCCTTGCCCCAGCCAGTTCTTGGGCAATTCTGTGAACTTGACCTCAGTGGGTCTGAACAAATGTGGATTGCTCAGTTCTACACCTTCATCTTCATTCTGGGAAAGAAGAAAAACAAAATCTTCAACTATCAGTGGAATCTTCTTTCTTTTATAAAGTGTGTGCTGATTAAAGTAACTTTTAGTCCCACCAGGTACTTGCAACTGTTGGCATTCTCTTTCTGTATGAGTAAGAAGACACTGATGTGGTAAAGAACTTAAGTTCAGAAGAGAGGCTAGAGTTAGGAATTTTAAAGTCCCTAAATTTCCTTAGGGGAATTTTGTTGATGGGAAATTAAAAAAAATTCTGTCTTAATTTTCACTTCCCTGGTTTTTCTCTGTTACCAAGTGTGCATAACATTGGGACTTTTTAGTTGTCTGTGCACCACTGTTGAACCATTGAAGCATTTTGATCTATTAACATTACTTCAAGAAGAATCCAATTTTTTCCTTTATGCATTATTAAACTTCATATTTTGTACAACAATATGCTACTTAGAAATGAGAGTTTGGTGGTAGTAACAAGTACTATTGTTTCAAGGCACTTTACTCAAAAGACTGGAAATAAGTATACTTGTAAATCCGAGGGTACCACAGGTAACAGGTTGCTGGTTGCTACTTTCTTTCTCCAAGTGGCATCAATAAATCCTTTCTAAAGGAAACCACATGAATACACATTTGCAGGTGCCCAAAGCCACCTTTGAAATGCTCCATCACTGCAGGCACTAGGTAGACCAGTACATTCAATTTTATTCTGTGTTTATTGGAGCCCTTTGATAAGGTTAACACGTAGATGGCAGCTTGATTTACAGAAATCCACATGTCTAAGGAGTTTACCCTCTGTGGTTTTTGTCAGGCCAGCATTCTTTCCTTCTGTTGTTGGGAAGCTGCTCCTCCCCCACCGGTGGAGGTGAATCATGGTACTTTATTCCTCCAGCCACAGAGGTCGGCATATGACCAGCCTGGGTCAATGTGAGTTCTTCCTGGTGAATTTTCTAACGATGTGGAAAGGAAGTGTGTCTGGTGTGAGGTCTGTGTGAGCTTTTGGTTTTGATCACAGCTTTGGTTCATTTTTCTGTATTCTCTTGTCGCTGCCCTCCACTATATGTTTAGTTCATCCTCAGGCAGGCTTTCCTCATAGTAGCTAGCAAGACTGCCATTTGCACAATTCCAAAAGCATTATTCACTTCTTATAGTAGTTTATTCATCTTGGGGGTCAAAGAACTCCAAGAATATACAAACATATTCTTGAGGGTCTGCGTGTTCTCTAAGCAAATTTTCAAATTAATTCAAGCATTCTTCAACTGGTTTAAATTGCTCCATGACGCTTGAGTGCAAGAAATGTCACCTTTCTTAATTGCTTAAACGAAATTATATTTGGCTGAGCCTCCTGTTTGTCAAGGGCTGCCACAACTGATATCAGTTATTATTGGGACTTTTCTTCCCCTTAATTGTATCCTACTAGAATCCAGGCACTTACATGGTCCTGAAAAATTAGGGGCAAAGCATCCTCTGGCCATCAGCCTGCACCCATCAATGTTGATGTTTCTGCCCAAGCGCTCCTGGGCTCTGGTCCTCTGCCATCTGTTGAGCACAGCTGTCCCGGTGAGCTACAAAGATGTCCTTTATGGTGATTATTTTCACTGACTGATGACTCAGCCATCGAATAAGTTCTCGCTCTGTTATCTAATAGTTTGTGTACTTCTTTGTCTTCTCCCTTAAATCTTGAGCTGATTGAGGAATGAGACATTGCTAATTTCCGTTTTCCCAGCATGCCTAGCATGATGCCTTACACTTAGTAGTTACTCAAATTGTATTGTTGAATGAACCTCTGACTATCATTGCCTGAAGTCTAGTTATTCTGAAAACATCTGGGATGCCTTATTATTTGCCATAAGACCTAGGTATTTTTGGCCTCACCAATATCTTTCTGGTTGTACTGCATAGAGAGCTTGTATTTATATGTTACTCATTCTCTAAGTATACTATTCATTGTTGTGTTTAAGAAATCAGTGTGATTATATATTATATCAAGATCATATTGAATGATAACCCCTCATAAATACTAATTTCTTTTTATCACCTGTGTACCATCCAAAAACATGCTATTTGTTTAGTGATATTCCAGTGGGATAATTCTATAATTATCTTTATCAGAGAGGGACAACCTGTACTCTTTCCACCCACTGATGTTTCCCAAGCAATCACTGGGTGAATAATATCCATTTAAACAAATATTCATTAGGCTCACACTATAAAATCAGCTCAGCAAGGCCACCAGTAGGAAAGAACCCATAAGTGAAAAGTTTAATGATAAATGGGAGGCAGATACTTCATTTATTCTGATGGGTCAGATGTCTGTTCTGATTGGTTGTTTTAATTTAGATTGATTAGAAATTCATTCTGATTGGTTGGATGTCCATTTTAATTATTTGGGCATACATTCTGATTGAGCAGACTTCCGATCTGATTGGTCAAATGTTCATGCTGAACTGATTGTTAAATATTTTGCTTATCACCACTGGATGCAAAAGTTAAATAAAAATGACATAATAGTACAAAAACGTTGCTACATGAAAGTACAGTATCTGGTTAATTAACAAATCTCTATAAACCTCATTTCTTCTAACAGTCAGCAAGGTGTAGAGGGGATGAGAGGACGCTTTTCATCCCTCAGGCCTGGGTTTAATGGACAAGACTGAACGGGAGAACATCTATGGCACAGGTCCCTAGAACACAGGCCAGGGCCATGGCCAATGCCCAGATGAAGGCAAAAGTCTTTTCTTGGGAGTTGGGAGGAGATACCTAATCACGTAGAATACAGAAGAAGCCACCCTAGTTGCAACTCTTCTGGGTGGCCCCATTTCTGGGTAGGGTCCAACCCATAGAAAGAGGAGGTAGAGATCTTAGCTTGCATTGAAAGTCAGCTCAGTATTTTACCCTACTAAACAGTAGATAGAAAGAATCCATTCTAATACCTCTTGTGTTATTTCTTTCCCTGATAATAAAGTTTCTGACAGTAAAATATGTTAGTAAAATTCATTCCTTTCATTAACCTAGGCATTGCTATATAGGATTTTGTGTCAAATAGGGCATATGCAGTAAGTACTAGGAGTTCTGAGTAGAGTTTCTTACAAGCTTGAGTGATTAAAGAAAGCCTTTTGAGACCAACTTTAAAATGGACTCTGATCCAATGGCAAAGTCAAGATGCGCTGAAATTCACAATTAGCATCATAATAGGTATAGGGAAGCTTATGGTAGTAAATAATAGAACACTCAATGGCTTAAATAATAAAAGTATTTATTTAATCACATACTAAAATAATCAGATATAGAACTAGTGACAGGTGAGTAATCCAGTAGCTCAAATGACGTGCGTAGGACCTGGTTTCTCTCTTTTGGTTTCTTAGCAATGCTTCCTCAAAGTAAGGGTAAATGGGGTCAAATACAAGGTGATGGAAGAAGAACTGACTCTGGGTGGTGAACACATAATGCAATATATAAATGATGTATTATAGAATTATACACTTGAAATCTATGTAGTTTTGTTGACCATTGTCACCCTATTTAAATAAATGAATGAATGAATGAATGAATGAATGAATGAAACACTTATTTCAACAGGGCAGCCCCAAGTGGTTGCAAAATGTCTTCCTGAAACTCCTGGGACTCCTTGCTTCCATATTCAAACAGAGCAGAATATGGGGAATCCTCTTCCTTAATAATTTAAACAAATACCCTAGAATTGAGTTCCCGAGGCCTTGACTGCCCTTCCATGAACCAATCCTAGGGTCCAAGAGAATAACATAGGCCAATTGGTTTAAGCCACTGGAGGTAAGTGTGGGGTCCAACTCTCCCTAAATCATAGGGCTCTGTTAGAAATAGAGAAGACAGGAAGAAACATGGCTGCATGAGCAACAAAACACCTGTTTCACTGTCAAGTGAGTATTGATGTTTGTATCGAGTGCTGCTAAGCACTTGGTTATGTTGGAATTTCTGGAGAAGTCATGGAGTTGAATTCAGGAAAATTCTGACTTGTTATTCTCTTAGAAGAGGCAAGAAGGAAGAAACACTGTTTCCTTAAGGAGGGTATAGGTGGTCCAAAGCTAGAATTAACATAGGTACTTAGATACCTGGTCCCTTTTCTACTCTATTTCAACAACCAGCTAAGGTTAAACACCAGCAGCCTTGAACTTTGTAAATTCTCTATCAGGCTCCGACAAATCTGTCCTGGGATTTCGTAATGGAAAGAGGAGTGGACTAAGCATCCTGTGACCTGGGTTTTGTTCCCAGCTCTGTCACTAACTAGCTCTGTGACCTTAAAAAAGAACAATAACCTTTCTGTGCCTCAGTTTCTCACCTATAAAATGAGGGGGAGGGCTGAATTAGATAATCACTTTCTGTCTCTAAAATCCCTTGGCTCTTGAATCCAAGCTCCCATGATCTGAGATCTGCCCCGGGGGGTTCTGGTCTCATAGACGAACAAAACACCCTGGTGAATCAAGGGGATTTATCAACACCGTCCAGGCCTAGCGGATCCCATGGAGGCCAGGCAGGGTGTGGTGCTGGGAAAGAAGCCCAAGACACCTAGTTCCTTGTTCTAAATAGCATTCAGTTCACCCTATGACTCAGTTATCAGTACTTCTCTCTTTCCAAGAAGTGCAAAGTTTCAGTCCTCTCTGTGATGGCAACAACAATTTATTGGGTTGCCAATCTATAGGGTTAAGAGAAAAATGAAATTCTGCTTTGTATTTTGAACCATATCCAATCAGATTCCTGTCTCCAATTGCTACTTAGTATGGATAATCATTTCCTGAATAACCTTAAACACAGACTTTTTCTAATTTAACAGCAGCCAGGCCTTATAGACAGAGTTAATCAGGGAGCATGTTGAATGCTGCAGAACCTATGATAAACTATCTCAAGAGTTAATATCAAGCGGGACTCTTTGATTACTCATTTTTAAGATTTACAATTATAAATCATGGTGACAACCTGATCAAATGCTGATGAAATAAGGCTGAATTGGTGGTTCTCTTGGGCCAGGATGAATATTCAGATTAAGAAAAACTGCTAATGAAATCCCAATCACGGAATTTCCCACATATTACTTTTTGAAACTCAAGTAGGAATAGGGCCTAATGGGGCCTGTTTGGGAAATTATCACATCTTATTTCTGCAATGGATGACATCATTCGACATTTAATATTCATCGAGGCTTTTATGAAACAGAGAGGTTTCCATATGTTTCTAGAGCAAAACATTTGTGTTTGCCATCTGCTACTCAAGAGTAGTTTTGTAGAAAAAGGATGCAAATCACTCGGTTCTTTAATTACTTCAGGGTTCAGCTATATGGTGGTTGGGACTGTGGGGACGGCCGATGCACTGCTAAGAGAATACTGGTGTTTACTTAGCCACTGACTCAAAGCATTCTTTCCAAGCAAATGGCATGAAAAGAAATTGAAGCCTAAACTTATCTTTGTCCTTCTAACTCAATGCAAAGACCATTGTGAAGTGATGTGTGAGACATTTTAAAGTTGGCATTAAGGGGACACTGCCTAGGACACTGGCCTTTAAGGTCAGTGTGGCACGTATCAGTTCTCTTAGTCCTGACACCAAAGAAATATATAACTCAATACTTTTTAAAACATCAAAGGATCTCCTTGAGCTCAGTATCCAAAAAAAAGATAATTTAGTCTTAGTCATCCAGGAGCTAACTACCTGGGCTTTGGACTCTGTGCCATTTGTTTCTCCATCCTCCCTTCTCATTAGATTCTTGAATTGTGGGTAATTCTCTGCTCAGTAACATCTCTACTAGCCTATGGATACGTACCATTAGTTTTGGTTAATCAGAAGTAACGTCAACCAACAGAGTTTAACCAAAAGCGGAAACCCTGGAGCTTAGAGATTATCTGTAGATTTCAATTATTGATGCTTTTCCTAGCCCTCCTCACAGTAAAATGTTATTTATTGGGGTTATTAGCACATAGAATGTAAGAAATCGACCAATGAAAGGGACCTAGTTTGGCCCCTAACTAGCTATGAGATCTTACCTCACGGATCTCTAATTTCTAAGACTAGTGTCTGCTTTAAGATGCTATAAAACCAATAAATATAGATATAGTTTAATGTTTCCAAAGTTCATACCTCAGAATAACTAAGTAAATCAGCAGATGTCAATAAGTGAAACTAGGAGAAAGGGTTTCATGGTGAAACCCGTTTGAGAAATGCTGCTATCATAGCGTTTGGATGGTACAGCTTCCCAGAACCCACACTATGCTGATGTATGACTCTCCACAATGGGGTGCCGTGCGCAGCTTTCCCCACACTCCTGCCTGAGGCCCCTTTTGATGGAGCATCTTATGGGACGGGTGTCCTGCAGAATATATGTTGAGAAACTATGATTTAATCTAAACCCCATAGTTTTAGATAGGAAGATCTCAATTATTAAGTTCTCCTGTCATGATAAAAATCAGTGTGTTTACAGGAAGCTGTCGGGGAGGGAGGCAGCCTCCATGACCAGAGTTCCTGACAAGTGGACTGAGAACATCCGTCCTTGCCTCCCAGTTTTCTCTTGAATTCCAGGGCAGGGCTCCCTCATGCTGCCTCTGTCACTTGTCACACTCACTGGAAGATCAGCCCAGGAGGTAGGGGCGCTGTGATGGCTGTTTCCTACCTACCTGGGACAGCTATTTTATCCCCAAGTCATTGGGGACTGGCAGACATTCAGCTAAACTGAAGTGAAAGTCACCTTATGTGCAGAAGCAAATTTACTCAGAATTCTGAAAGTTAAAAAAAACAACTAGATTCTTAAAAAATAAAATAAAAAAAAATCTAGATTCTTAAATTGAACATTCTGGATGCTGTGTTATTTTTTTAAAAAGCAATAACAACACTAATGTCAAGTAATTACGCTAACATTCTTTCTTTTTTGTATTATTCTGTATTTTGAGTGAGTTATAGGATATGTTAAAGGGTCACATCACACCAAGGCTAATTTCCTACCGTGACAGCTAAAGTTCTGTAAAATGATCTGCACAATAAAATGTTTTTAAAGATTAATTATTTAAATTTCTTGAGGGCATTAATTATATTCACATTGTATCCTTAATGACTAACACGGGGCTTGGCATTTATTAGACACATAGTAATAAATATGCTTGCACTAATTAGTAAATTATAATCTGGTGATTGGACTTTAATAAAATAATGGTAATAATATATTAATGGTACTAATGATATCCTATCCTACCTTTTCAAAAATCTCAAAGATAAATTCCTTGACCTGGTTAAGATTTATAAGCTAGTTAACATTCCCTATATGTAATCTTTTATTTTCATAAACAATTCCACTGGTGTGGTGTTTCTTTTAAGTAATAGTAAATAGGATCACTTCTACATTTGATCTTTAAACACGTGCACATAGACTTAGAATTGGAATGAGTCAGTAGCTATCGAGTCCTAACTTCCAGTCATTATAGAATTCCCCTTTCAGCCACTTGGCCTGTATTAAACATCCCCAGAGATATCACATCTAATAATGAGCCCGAAGAAACGTGTGATCCTGGAGGGCCGTCTGAGTCATCAAAGAAGGATGAAGCAATGTTGGTAAGTTATAGTTTGTGTTCCATATTTTCATTCATTTAATAAAATTCATCTCCATTAAAAATTTTTTTTTAATATCTACAATCTATAAAACAACTCACTAGGTACTATCTTGGGAATAAAGATGAAACTGATATAGATCATCTCTTAAAAAAACCTATGGTCTTGCAGGAGAGGTGGGGCACACACATAAATAATTATAATGTTAGGTAAATTATGATATGCCAGTAATGTGTTGTTGCATTAGTTTATAGTTCTTTCAAAATTAATTTATTTTTCATTCAAAACTAGTAGTCTATAGTTAAGCAGATTCCTTAGCCATTCTGGGTAAATGGAAGGTTACATCACTTGGTATCAGTGACATCAGGTTTTATTAGTGGTCATCAGTTTCATCCACCAGCCATGTTTCTCATCAAATGGCAGGACAGGATCATCCTCGCAAGCTCTTACTGACCAGCACCAAGTCACTTACTTTGGACAATTCACCTGAACCGGATGGGCAAGGAGGATGAATCAGAATGACGTGGGAACCTAAACTGTGGTGGGGAGGCTGTGGGCACGTTTTCAGGAAGTTGGATACTTGTGTGGGTGTCAACAAAGTAGTCAACGGGCCAAGTTGTCAAGTGACAACCAGAAAGGAGGTCAGTATAGGCACAAAATTGTCCCTGGTTCTGCAGAGTGGCTCTGCCTACACAGATAGTGGATCTGTGGGGGAGAAGGCGATGAGGCAGGAGGAAGCCCTGTCTGTCCAGACCCCAGAAGTGACTACTACCACCTGATGGTGTAAATTGGCTCTTTTATCTCCTTTTTAAGAGCAAAAAAATTTTAAGGAACTATTTATATAACCAACATGCAAAGATCATTAAGGAAACACATTCTTTATATATTAGGACAATGCTGTTAGAGAAGATTGGACTAGAGCCTTTGTCTGAGCCAAGAATCCAGAATTTAATGCTGTTAGCATAACACGACAACAACAAATTAGCAGCAAAATACCCAGCTTACACATTTCCTTATTGGCATCTTTGGTATGAATTGATGATAAAAGTACTTTTTTTAAAAAAGTACTTTTTATATGTGGACATAGTTCATTTTAAATCAAATGTTGTCAATCATTAAACAAAATTGAGATATGAGTTAATAAGAAAGGTCATCATTTTCACTTCTGTGCTTGTCAAGCGAGGACTGGGATCCTGACTGATTCTGAGGGAAATGATGAGGACAGAGGGGTCTGTTTTGTTGGCTGACCCAAGGACCCCTCCACAAAGAGCAAGGCAGCACATGCCCACCCAGTAGCCCAAGAGGTCATGCTTCTCTTCTTCCTCCCACTTGGTCCATTTCAGGGAGGCAACAGCAAGGGCACCCACCCTAGGATCACCACCTAGAGCTTTGCTATCTGGTTTTCTATGGGAGCTCAAACTTTCCAGTAAAATATTCAATTATGGAGCTTATTCATTTCATTTCTGGCCCTTCCATCTCCTGGAGACCATGCATACTGCCCAGAATAAGTAAGTTATTTGTGAGAGGCAGCAGACAAAACACTTGAAATAGTTCATACCCTTGTGTTTTATAGTGGAGCAATTATTTATGGCGTCCAGATTTGTGCAAATTCTAGTATTAACTCACACTATGGTTTATTCCTTGGCCAGATAGTCATTTGCTCTTAGGTCTTGGCAAGAAGGGCCCCTCCCTGTAGAAAACCCACCCTTTAGAAAACCCTATCCTTGCCCTCTTCTGGTCACTTCTTCCCACTGGGCAAGAAATCCATAGGCCAAGTGGATTTATTCTCTCAGAGCCATGCCCCCCTCTTTGGCCACACTCCAGGTATCCAGACCCCAGAATGCCTGCCGAAAGCCCTGCTTCCAGGATTGGCGTGGGCCGCTTTCTGATCTATCCTTTTGAAGATGGACTGTACCATTCGTGTGCCCAAGCCGTGGGCAAAAAGGGGTGGTGATGTGGCCAAAGCTTGAACAAATGGGCTGGGACCCTCATCGTGTGTGTGTGTGCGTGTGCATGTTTGTGTGCGTGTGTGTGTGCGGCCTTTCACGGCGCAGGTCTGGCCCGGGAGTGGGAAAGAAGGACATGGGTCCTGGCCAAGGCTGCTCTCTGCGAACCCCCGCATCCTGCTGTGGAGCTCTGAGGGGGTGGGATGTTTGAAATTCAAACTGATTTTCTAGGTCATTATAAACATGTATCTGTCAAGGTGGGAAACTAGCTTGTTGGCTTCAGCTTCACTTTTGAAATATTTAGACATATGCTATGTGGGCCTCCGTTTTGGCTCTTGCCTCAGGCCCTACATGTACAGGACTAGGCCAGTCCTTGGAATAGGTTTCATTTTGAGCTCGTTTAAAATTATAGTGTAAAGGATCTGGTAACAGTGTTGAAGTGTGGGTGGTGGGTAGGCTGCTTTCCACAAGGTCAAATGTGGCGTTGCTCTCAAGCAACTGTCCAACTATGTCTCCATGTCCTTCTCCCTGACCTGACAGGAGAAATTGTGCGTGCGTGTCTGTGTGTGTGTGTGTGTGTGTGTGTGTGTGTGTGTGTGCACGTGCGTACTTAACATCCACTGAGAATCAGCAGAATATGACTTGGTTATTTTCAGATAATTCAAGCCCATACTGCTGCTCTGGTCTAGATTGCTGCTGTTTCCCTGCCAAGCAACCTTTCCCAGTTGACTTCCTTAAGCTGCTTAGAGTTAAGAGCTGGGCACTTTGAAGGCCTCTTCCACGTGAAAAAAGAATGAACTAGACGGGGAATTGGGCCAGGCGTCTTTGACTGAACACCACTTCACTTCAGCAAATCCCTAGGCCTTTCTGTTTTGTCAGCTGTAAACTGAGCAGACTAATGCAGCGCTACCACAGAGTGGCAGGTTTAATTAATGGTGATTGGGACGGGCCTTGTAACATCAAGTCGTACATAAATGAAAAGGAGCATTTGAGCTATTTCATCCAAAGTCTGGAGTGCGTGCTGCTTTCTACAGCTACAGTTAAGCCTCTGAGTCCTGATCACAGACTGCTGCAGACCTCGAGGGTGCTGAAAAGCCGAGCTGGGCTCACATTACCTGAACAGAAAGCAGAGTTTGGTAATGGGAATGGAGTGCAGAGCGAGTAATCAGTGCGTGGTTCAGATTTCTGGGTGGCAGGCAGCACCTAGGTCCACTGGGTCTAGCTGCGGCAGATGATGGGCTGGTTTCTGCAATCAAAGTACAAAGAACAGGTGTACCCCTTTGTTCTTCAGGAAAGATCCTTGAGCTCCAACGTGTCACGTTGAGGGGAGAGCTCCTTCCAAAGATCTTCCCTGCATTTCTTCCTGTTGTCCCTAGTGCAGTTTGCTGGCTGACAGCTCACGATAGAGGTGTTTTCTTCAGGGACAGTGTTTACTGAAAACATGCAACAAGTATCAGCCTGGCTAGGATCCATTCCTTCCTTTAAAGTCCTGTGTCTTATTCTTAGGGGTCACATTCCAGTTGATTTAAAGACATGGTTACATGATTTATTGGATGTCACAATGGTCCTGCTGAGAATCACACCTGATTCTTTGGCTTACATAGGATTTCTGTCTCTCTCACGAGATTCATCTAACAACATTCATATGCAGCAAATCATAACTTCTATATACTTAGTAGACATGCTCTCTCTTTCCCTTAATCTCCTGGAGCCTTTGTGTTTCTACGTAGGAAGGCATATTGTATTCAGTGTTAGGTTATCACTATATTTGTACAGCTTTTTCCTTATAGTAGATGACCTTGAGCTCCTTGAAAACCCCAAGAGGGCCTTAATCATTTTCTCATTGCCCTTGACATCAGTACCTTCCTTATAGAAAACACAAAAAAATACTTGCTCATATGCATTGAAAATGAAAAGACCTAATAAGTGACAAAAAATGATAGGAAGTCCATTAGGGAGCTTCATTTTCAAATATTTTTTAATGTCTTGTTGGAAGATCTAAGTATATTATATTGGTTAAGATCAAAGGTCTTCAGCCAAACTTAGGCTTATATATTGGTTCTGCATGTTACCATTCGTGGGACCTTGAGAATGGTACTTAACTAGCTCTGTGCCTTAGTTTCCTCATCTGTAAAATGGGGATAACAATACTGTCTATCTTATAGAGATGCTGTAAAGTTTAAATGAGATAATTCATGTAAGGTGCTTAGTGCAGTGCCTGGTACCAAATAAGTGCTCAGATGATACCGTCATCGTCACCATCATCATCATCATCATCATCACTGATTGTCAGGAAGGAGTCTTGGTTGCTCTCAGAGCCTAAGAATATAGCCTTCAGATGTAACAATCTGCTCCATAGTTCCCTTAATGCCACCTTATAAATCTGAAGAAGGAACCCAGTTAGGTCAGAACCTCCAGATTTTCTGCTACTAGCCCCTGATTTCAAATTTTATTCTTTGGATATTTAAAGAAGTATGAACAAGGTAGTTTTCATTGAGACATAACATGAAGGCTGTTGAAAAAGGCACTTTGCAAATTAATGACTTATGCTTATGCTTGAGTAATTTTGTTGGTTGTAAAATATATTGTTAGGCAATGTGCATCCTTATAAACAGACTCAGTTCCAATGTACTTGGTATGTCTTTAGTTTAAACTGGTTTCGCCCCTCGACATGTGGTCCCTAGACTTGATTATTCTACATCGAAAAAAAAAATGTTTTTGTTGCGTATATTCATCACCAATTTGCTGACGCTTGTGAAGGTGTTTATGGTTAACAATGTCTAGCTAATGTTCAGTGTTTCAGGGAGAAGGCAGAGTGACAGAGAGGCAGCTTGAAGGGTGAGGTCTTAGACCACTGGTTGCCTTGCCAAAGGCAGCAGTGACAGCAGCTGGCAGGGAGTAGTCAACCTATGGGGGCTTGGTTCAGAACTACACCTCTTTTCCTAAGAGCTTTCCCCGTCCCTTCCCACCGTGATTCAGGACTGGGCCCCATGAATCACTATCGCTCCAAGTGCCCACAGATGATTGGGGTAGATACTCCTGACCCAAGCTGAGACAACCAGATTCTTTCTCCAGGGCATCTGGAATTGGGACACAAGCTTTCTTTCTGGTCAGTCACTACTGGCCCTGGAACTAGGACAGCATATAACAGGGCACTGGCATGGCCATTTCCACTATGTGCCCTGGGAGGCAGAAAAAACTGGGATGTAGAGAAAGGAGACTGAAACAGTATCAGGGAGAAGCAGAGATGAGAAACCAGGTCACCCCTGAGAGAAAAAGGGAGGTGGCAAGAGAATAGCCGTCTCCATTCCCAGCGGCCTCCCAGGGCTTTGTTCTGACCCCCATGGGGCCTAGCTGCCCTTCCTGCCCTGGCCCATGTCCAGTACACTCTCCATTTTAGCTCAGGCAAGCTTGCAATGTATCTGTTACATGAAACTCAAGGAGCCTTGGCTGAGTGAGTGAGTGAGCCGGCACTGAAAGAGAGGCTAAGCCAAGGCGGGGTGGTCCCATCACACTGGCCTGCCACAATCAGACATGCACACAAGTAATTTTTGCTGATGATAAAATTGAATGGAACAGATTCATAGTTATTCCTGAAACAATATTCTCTCTTAGTCACTTCCTGATACACTTCCTTGTGTGGGTGGCAGTAGAGATGGCACACCCAGAACTTTGTCTAAGCTTCTACAGGGGCGCATGTAATGGAAGTACCTGTGGCTGTCACTGGTCACGCATGTTGCAGCAAAAACAAAAATCACTGGACAGGTACTGGTCTCTTCTAATGGTCTGTCAGCCCCCGTGGCTGGGCCAGTTGTCAAGCATCCACAGCTCTGGTCCTGCCCCGATTCAGCAGCATATCCTGTGTCCAGCTGGAAGCTTTAAGGAGCACTATTCCAAAAGTTCAGGGCACACAGGCTACCCTGTGACTTGTCCTGCTCTGATCCAATATCCTGGTTCTGACTTCTGGGCTTCTGCTGCTGTCATCCACTGGTCTCGGTTCTAATTCCTTGTTGCCAAGCCTGACTCCTTGATTCCTCAGGCTTCAGCCCCTGTGCCCATAACCCGACAAGGACCCTGGTCTCTTCAAAGTCAGGACTCTAATTTGGTTACGTCTATTTCTCCCAGGTAACATACCTGAAATGCAGACAAAGCTGGGAGCTTGTCCTGTGTGACCCACACTGCCAGTCTGGGTCACGTACTCTATTCTTCCCAATATCTCCCCACCACTGCACCAGCCCCACTTTCACCACTGCCAATAATCAGATTTGCCCCACTTATGGGACACCTGCCTTTTGCTACCTTCCAGATCTTGCTAACCCTGAATCTCTCTAAATCTCTGTATCACCTGTTACTATTCTGAGGGTCCACGTGGTCCTGAAGCTCTATCTGCCTGGTAGACCTCCTCCCACGGACATTGACTGGGCGCCAATTACAAAGCCTAGAACACAGCAGGGTGACAGGGAGGCAGTGTGCTATGGTGAAATGAACATGGCATGAGCATGGGCGTCCTGGGCAGACTTGGGTTCAAATCCTTGCTCCCCCACTTGCATGAGTTTCTTAATTCCGCTAGAACTAGGGGACTGTTAAAAGGATTATATGAGACAATGTGTCTGGCAACATTTAGTAGCTATTGAATAAAATACAAATTTTAGTATTTAATAAAATACATCTGCGCTTCCTTCCTGCACTTACATTTTTTAACAGCTTCATTGAGATATAATTCACATATCATTCAACCCCCTGATTTAAAGGGTATAATTCAATGGTTTTTAGTATATTCACCAGACTTAGATTCCTTCAAATGCAATTATAGCATAAGGGATATGAGGTTTAATAACAGTTACAAAAGCAGGATTATAGTCAGCTATAAGTTTATGTAAATCAAGTGTGATGCTATTGCATTGCCAAAAAAAAACCAAAAAAAACTTACATGGTATTAGGCTGTATTGACACACATATGATGATTAGAACAAGACAAGTAATACGTCCCTATTACTCTGAGCTGGCAATGTGTTCAGTCATTGGGCCTATTTTAAGAGGGATATGGACAAATTGGAGCATGTCCAGAGAAATATGAAAAGGGTGATGAAAAACTGCAAATGCTGTTTGTAGGAGCCTGTGATATTCATCCTGAAGAAGTAAAGCCATCCTCAATTAGCTCTGGGGGTGTCATTTTGAAAATAAATGACATGTATTTTCTCTGTTTCCTTCCTAGGCCAGAATCTGAATAGATGAATTTAAGTTAAAAAAGCAAGCACATTTTGACATGGTATAAAGAACAATTAAAAGCGGTCCAAAACTGGAGCACACTGTCCCTTCCTAACCTGAAATTCTTTATTTAATATATTACCTCTTCATTAGCAAGTCAGAGAGCAACGTCTTATAGAGCCCTTACTCTGTTGTGTGTTGTGCTCAGGTGGGTAAAATGATCCAGCAGGTCAACTCTTCTTTATTCAAGGCGAGTCATCCATTTTGGTTTAGATTAGTACGTAGTCCATTCTTTTTCCCGTTTTTCATTTCCACTCTCTGCTTTTTGATCTGAGGAAAAGACAAAAGCAAGCCCAAAATTGTCAATATGGATATTTTATTAGCAGTTCTGATGATGATGGAAATAGTCCTAAAATAAGTCTTTGGCGTTACCTGAACAGGAGATTATGCTCATCTCTTCCCCACTCTGTTTAAAGTAACTTCACCTTAGTACTTGACATTGGCCACGGTGGAAACATTTATGGAAATTAGCAAACACTACAGCTCAGCCTCACACTTTCCTTCCAGCTCACTTCCTAGTGTTCCACTGCTTTAGAGTCTATGCTACCCAATAACTACCGAGCTGGCATGATTAATAATGAAGACATTCTACTAGGTTTTTGGACGATGCGTTTCTATAAAGAAATATATTTAGAGCCAATGGTGTGTACTTTCATGTAAGGGCAATTTGGAATTTAAGTAGTTTAATAGTTTAACTAGTTTCAGGCACGTGGAATATTTAGGGGAAAATATTCTGGAGGACTAGTCCCACTCCCCACTGTTTTCTAGGCCACTTCTCTTTATCCTCTAGGAAAACCCATAATAACCATGGTCTGCACAGCTACTTATGCAGTAACAGAGTAACAGACTGAGAAGACATCTCTAAGGCAAAGGCCCTCTACAAATGGGGAGATAAAGCTCCCTGCTGGGCAGTTCCTGTCCTGCAGGACAAGTGGCTCCTTGTGCCACCTGTTGGATTTTAAAAGAATAATCTCTCAGCTTTCCATCAAAGGCAAGACTCCAGCAAGTATGTTCTGCAGATGGAACATAGTCATAATATTCCTTAAGGCAGAACTATTGTAAAAACATTGCATTTTACAAGTCTTTATAGGGAAATCACCATCAGCCCAAGATTCCCAGAGCCAACTGATTTCTGTATCACCAACAAGCTCTAGCAATTACAGTTGGCATTTCTTGAGCACTTGCAGTATACTATTCACTTTACAAGCATTATCTCACTTTACATTCACACAACCTTATAAAATAGGTATGAATATTTTCATTTTATAGATGGGGAAACAGCTTAAAGAGGTTAAGTGGATATTAGAGTTAAAAAGTTTCTGTGCTCTTAGGAACCAGTGTTTACATTGCCTACTACTTTGTATATAGCAGACATTCCATAAATAGTTGAATAAGTTTTCTAATATGAATGGAGCACCATTCTTCTTAGTACTTTGAACCCTTTGACCCATTAGCCTTTCAATCAATTTTTATCTAATGGGAAAACAGAATGATTTCATTTATTTTGCCTATATACACTGTCCAAGGGAAGAACTCAACCTAATGTCTCACCAACGCTATGACTTAGAATTATTTTCCCAAGTTTAGAAACAAATTAACTGAGGCTTAATCAGAGTTCAGTGGTCTTTTGGTCTTTTCATCACATCAAGTTGAGGCAGAAGAAAGATCAAAGGCATGCATCAACAAGGACCTAGCAAAGTTCTGGCGGGGAAAAAGGGGCTATAGGTAAACTAGAAGTGCAATAGCCCTTCTAGAATGACCGGCATGTCAGTTCCATTGAGTATGGCCCTCAGCGGAAACATTCCTGGGCTTATTATGCACTGTACTAGGCATGTGGGGTGTTGAGACCAAATTCTGATCTTCAGAAGCCTGTGGACTTTTAGGGAAGAGAAGACATAGACACGGACACAAGGAAAATGAAACTGCGGTACAAGAGCATAAAAAGAGAAACCCCACAAGACAGCAGCGGTTATTAGCAATGATTAATGTAGGCAATAAGTGCTGCAGGAGTTCAGAAAAGGGAGAGATTACATTTGCATACATATTTTTGCTGACCTCAGCATCTTCATAAAAGAGCATTAGTATGAGCTGGGGGAAGGCAATGAAGTTTGAGAGAGCCCCTGGCCTCTCAGTAGCTCACTTTCTCCCCTGGAGACTCAGGCAGGTAGTGGGAGGGTGGAGAGAGGGGAGCGACCAGAGATCGGATCATCCTGGCAGGCAAGACGGGGCTGGGAAACCCCACCTAACTACCGAGTCTGGTCATTTTGAATATTCATTAAGAATTTTTTTTCTGTCTTTCTACCTTTAAACAGGAGTAGCCTGTAGTTCTTTCTAGGCTTTGCTTTTGACATTTTTGAGCCCTCTGGAGAACTTAGAGCAATAGTTCTCAACCTTGGTTTCTCGTGAAATCACCCAGGTAGTTTTAAGAAAATCCTGCCATCTGGGTCCCACCCCCAAAATACTCTAATTTAATTGACCTTTAGGACCCTCCTTTGATGATTCCAATGTGCAACCAAGTTTGAGTATCATTGATTTAAAGGGTTTCTAAACATAGTAAGAGAGAATGAGATTGGCTGGAATGAACAAAATATCTTGGAGAAGCCAGGGAAGAGGAGAGCTACCTGGCTCCAATTTAGAGAAATAGCCTTGACTTACTACCCTGGAGTAGAAGGAATCTGGGTTCTGGCTGTGACAGCCCCACGGGGCAGATAGGAAGACTCCAGAGAGAACGACAGTGTGTGTATCTAGGCCAGTGCTTCTCACACTGGGATGGGCACACCAATCACCAGGGGATTTTTTTTTTCCAGGGGATCTTGTTAAAATATAGGTTCTGACTCAGATCTGGGGTGGGGCCTGAGGGTCTGCATTTCGAAACAGTTCCTAGGTGATCCGAAAGCTGCTGGTCCACAAAGTGGCAAATACCTGCATGGCTAGGTCTCTGGGCCATCTCCCTTAAGATTCCCTCATCCATCTCAAACCACGACCTGTTAAACCTTCAGGGTTCCACAGGCAGGGACAATGGACATCCTTGTGGTGACCTGGTTGGATTGATGACCGGAGCAAAGCCTTCCAGGCTGAAAAGGTGCATATCCCTGCATGGGATCCCCAGGTCAGGGTCCCGGCAGATCACAGATGGCCCACTCAAAAGGGGTAACTGAAGGTAGTTTCATGTAGGGACTATTTGCAAGGTTGAGGCAGGGTTAACAGATACTAACAAAAGATTGTGAGGCACCCCCCCGCCCTTGGGCAGAAGGGCCGAAAGGGGAGGAAGTGGTGACTGGAATCTCATGAGAGCTGTGGGAAAGGGGCACCTGCAGCAACTGCTACCTTTAGAGAAACACAGCCATGTGGCAGAAAGTGGGCCATCAAGGATAAATCCAGAGCAGTGAATACTCCGACGCTGCTTTTCTGCCACTCTGTGATTTCCTACTAATGCCTCCCATTGGCCCAATCCAATCAGACACCAGAGGGCAAGAGAACCCAGCTGCTGCTGCCCATCAAAGTCAGCCTCCTGGGCATAGAACAGGGTGAAGGATGGAAAGCAGATCAGGTGGGGGACACATGCAGAAAACCTGGCACAACCCCAAGAATGAGGTGAAATGTTCTGCCTGCTGTCTTAGTCTGTTCAGGCTGCCATAACAAAATACTACAGATTGTGTGGCTATGTTATGCAGGGTGTCATGTGGGGTCTCTGGCCCTGCTCCTCACACTAGAACGCAGGACATGGTGAGGCCAAAAAGGAACACCCACGGAGCCATAGATGGGGGAGTCATACCACTATATTCTCGCTGGCAGCTGGGTTGGAGACACAGGAAGTAGGAGCCACATGATCCACCACCTGCCGTCCACTTCTCTCTGCCAACCAACCTCACTTGCTACTGCAATCCGCCGTGCTAACTGCAATCCGTGCTTGCTAGCTCAGCTACCATCCACTGCTTGCATAGCCACGGTAGCTATATTAGTGGCCAATGGCTCACTGGTTACAGCTGATGGCCAAATATCCACAGCTGATGGCCATCCGATCACAGTTAATGGCCATTTACTACCTGAGCCAGCACCTTCCCAGGTGAGGCCGAGAGTCTGGAAACTGCTCTCCTGGCTCTGTCCCCACATGCTGAAATAACAGACATTTATTCCTCATAGCGCTGGAGGCTGGGAAGTCCAAGGTCAAGGGCATCAACTATTCTGGTGTCTGGTGAGAGCCCCCCTCCTTGTTCATAGACAGCAGTGTTCTCGCTGTGTCCTCACACGGCAGAAGGAATAAAGGAGCTCTCTGGGGTCTCTTTTATAAGGGCACTAATCCCATTCATGGGGGACCCACCCTGATGACCTAATCACCTCCCAAAGGCCCTACCTCCCAATGCCATCACATTGGGGGTTAGGATTCAACATATGAATTTTTGGAAGACACGAACATTCAGTCTATAGTACCAGCCCAGTGGGGGCTTAGCCTGAGTCAGAAATTCATTGGTATAGAAAATAAAAAAAATGACAGCGCAATCTACATCTGAGACTCTTATTCCTTATAGATGGGAGCTTACCTGAGAGTGTCAAACATCCTTATAAATGACAGATGGACTTCAACCCCTACAATGGAGTTTTTGGAGCAATGGTTGTGACCCTGTTGGAGAACTGGTGTGTACAGAAGAGGTAGACTTTCAGAAGTCATTGCTGATTTCCAGAATTTGTTGAGAATAAGCCACATGTGCTTTAAAACCTGCTAACTGGTGAACAATAGAAGGAAGATAAAAAAAATTCAGCCTTGTCATAGTTTGCTGATGACAGATTTCTCTGAGTTTCTCAGAAAAAATACTTAGAAAGGCAGGAGTGTGAAAAGTTATCTTTAGAGCCCCAACTCACACCCTAAATTTCTTTAAAACAAAACTAAACTAACCCTCCGACCATCTTTCTGGGGAAAGACGGGAACAAGCCTGAGGAACTCCAACCCAGGGGAAAGTGTTATCTGACCTATTTAGAACCAATCTTGGCCAGCGTGAAATTTAGCACCAGTAAGGTTCCCAGCTTAACCCAAACACCTGTGAGTTTTCCCAGTGTCTGAAGTCGGTAAAGGGGGAAGGGAGAGGAGATGGCTGCAAACTCCGGAGGTGAAGGAAGTCAGGTGCTGAATGGGAGAGTTTAGCAGCACCTTCTCAGACCTGACCAGACAGAACAGCTGGAGTTTTCAGGCAGTAAATAGAACTGCAACTGACACTTCATGGTTCTTTAGGAAGCCAGGTGGGAGCTCCTCCTGCAGAATGGGCTGCCAAGGCAAAGGGACTCTGGGTCCTTGATCTGTCTGCATGTCCCTTCATCTGCCATCAGTGCAAGGGCCTGGGGACATTTTAGAGAAACTGAGCTCTGGAGGGGGAGACAGAATTACAAATAGAGTTCAGGTCTTCTTGACCTGGAGAGTTTTATTTCTTATGGTACCCCAGTGTCTCAGAAGTCGGAGGGTCTTGGCACTGTACTGGGCATTGCTAAGGAACTGAGCAATAACTAAGACTGATCATTAGAAGTTGTTCTGAGGCCTACTCTATATCAAGGGCCAAAACAAATTCCAGGTTAATGAAAAAGTTAAAGATTATATATCACAACAAAAGAATTAGAAGAAAGCATAGGCAAATATTTAGCTGATCCTATGGTGACCAAGTCCTGTCTAAACACAACAAAAAGGACAAAACAGTAGGTTTGAAATATACAGGCATACCTTGGAGATATTGCAAGTTAGGTTCCAGACCACTGTAATAAAGTGAGTATAGCAACAAAGTGAGTTGTAATCTTTGGCTGGTGGAGGGTCTTGCCTTCCATTTGTGAAAAACGCAATGCCTGTGGAGCACAATAAAGTGAAATGCAATAAACAAGATATGCTTCCATTATAAATATGTATATATATAATTAAAATTTACTGTATGGTTTTTCAATCATCAAAAAACAAAATTAATAGGAAACAAGTTGGGAAAATATTTGGTTAATATCCTTAATATAGAAGAACACATAAGGAAGAAATACATGATTATTCCAATAGAAAAATGCTAATGACCAATAAACATATGGAACATATTAGCACAACAGTGAAATACGACAAAATACCATATAGTTTTTCTTTTCTAATTGACTCAGAAAGGGGGAAACATAATATCTAATATTGTCAAGGGTGCAAAGAAAGGGGCATTCTCAAACATTTTCATCTGGAATGTAAATTGGTTTAATTTTCTGGGGGGTAATTTGGCAGTTTACATTATAAACCTTAAAATGTGCAGAACTTTTAATTCAGTAATTCCTCCTTTAGAAATGTATCCTAATGAAATTATCAAGGATGTGCACAAAGACTTACCTACAAGGATGTTTACTACAGTGTTATTTTACTGGTGAAAAACTGGGGGGAGGGAGTATTGAATGTTAAGAATTGAGTTAGGCGGTGGGTACACAGGTCTTCACTATTGGATTAGTTTTCTATTGTTGCTGTAACAGATTACCATATAGTAACTTAAAACAACACACATTTGTTTTCCTACAATTCTATAGTTCAGTCTGACCCAGGTGTAACGATGAGTGGGGAAAAGAAAAGGAGGGGACACACGATAGAGTGGAGCTAATGAATTTATTTTTTATTAGCAATATCTAATCAATTTATTTAACAATATACAATAACAAAAGACAAAGGCAATTAGTGGAATGTGCTAATGACAGAAAGTAAAGGTAGTTAAGACAAAACTATATACATTGATGACAATGTCATGTCAAAGGAGTATACATACATGTAAGTTTAAGAGATCCCAACACATGTTTACTATTGATCAAAAATCACTTGGCTAAATACACAAATAACATCAGTAAGGAGTATCCAAAAGCAGTAATAAGCTTTATAGGATAGTAACTATTACAGTAGATTCCAAAAGCTCACCAAACCAGGGTGGGGAACGGTACTGGAAAAGTCATAAATCAAAACCTTGCCAGATCTGTAGCTGAGAGAAACTCAGGCATCTCCCACACGCTGCTTGTTAGTTCCCAAGAATGCTGGGGCTGTTGGCGTTGTTGTTGTTGTTGGAAGTAAGGAAGTTTTCTGATACTGCAAGCTGCATACAAGTTCCCAAAGATGCTAGAATGATGACAATTCACCAACAAAAGAAGTCTCTACAGTCCATCGAGGCAAGTTACAATCTCTTACTCTGAAACAATCCAATCCTGAAAAGCAGTCCTGAAACAGCAAATCTTCTGAATAGCAATGTCTTGAAACAGCAATCTATCAATATCCAGTCCACCGGAGGTCTGTCTTATATATCTCTTTAGATGCATCCCAGAGACAAATTTTGTGTTTCTGCCCCCCCACCCCCCAAGGAATAGCCAGTTCCGGGAGAGTCCAGCAATCAACGATAAAAAAAAAAGAAAATAAAATATATTACTTATCCGGCTGAAGGGCTAGTTCATCTGGACAACCGATATCTACTGTTCTTGCTTGGGACCGTCAGCCCAAGGTCTTCCGCAGCCTGGCAACGTGCCTGTCACGTCAGCCTGATATAACTTAGCCATTTCTTCACTTCATCTGCTGATGTGGGTGAAACAGACAGAACAAAGAGGGAATTCTCTCAACCCTGATCAAGAATTCCTTTAATCCTAAGCTAACCCTCACTTCACAGCACAGATGGAAAAGCGACCTCATCTCATGTCTCCCCTGCTCGGGAAAATGAGACCAAAGGCGGAATTTACTCAACCCCTGATCACAGCACAGAAATCACCTCACATACAGGAACAGACAAAAGTTAATAGACAAAAGCTCACATCAACCAGTGAAGGCAAATTTTCTTCAACATCTACCCTACACCAGGTCTTACTGGGTTAAAATTGAAGTGTTGGCAGGAACGTGTTTCTTTCGGAGGCTCTAGGGGAGAATCCATTTCCTTGCCTTTTCCATCTTCTAGAAGCCACCACATTCCTTGGGTCATGGCCCCCTTCTTCCATGTTCAAAGGCAGCAACATAGCATCTCAGATCCTTCTTCATCACTGTATCTTTCTGTGATTCTCTTTTTCTGTCTTCCTGTTTCACTTTTAAGGACCCCTGTGATTACATTTGTTCTACCCAGATAATTGAGGATAATTTTTCTGATTTAAAGTAAGCTAATTAGTAACCTTAATTCAACTTGCCATGTTGAAGGGCTTGGGGGTTGGGACATTGAAATTTGGGGGGGCCATTGTTCTGGCTACTCAATTGTATTATTCTATATACATACTTATCCATCTGAAAATATGTAATACTATTTAAAATGTTAAATATTAAAAAACCCAAACCTAATTCCAATTTAGTGTATGATGAAAGGAGGCTATATATTCATACGATGAATACCATGTGCCCATTAAAAGATGTAGTTGAGAAAACATGTAGTAATATGCAACAATGTGCATTGTACAGTAAGTAGGGGGGAAAGTCAAGTCTAAAAAGGAATATGCACAAGATGATACCAATTATGTTAAAACCCAAAACAAACCTACACACAAGTGAATACAAAATGCTTGTAAGGATATAGGTCAAAATGTTAACAATGTTTATCTCTGGATGGTGATTTTAATTTTCTTCTATTTTTCTTCATTTTCCAAAATGTCTATTATACATACATTACTTCTGCAAACAAAGAGTAATATAAGGTGATTGAGAACGTCAATCTAGGACAGTTTTCTGGTGAAGCGTCTCCCTGGTTTCTTAGCTTTCTATGGCACTCTCTCACATCCATCCCTCAAGCTTGTCCTCCTCATCAAAAATATTTAATATCTGGTTAGTGCTGACATGCCATGTTTTCAGGCCTGAGTTGTCCATTCTGGAAAGTTCGCCAGCACTCCTCAGAGGACAGGAAGGATCCTCCCAGTGAACTAAGCATGACAGTGAATCCGTGCTTCTAAAAAACAATTGGTAGCCACAAAATTGCCACGGGGATACCAAGGACAGTTTGGGGAGTATAATCAGTAATGTTATAAAGATTTTGTAAGGTATCTGATGGAAACTTGTCTTATTGGGGAGACCACTTCATGGACGGTGTAGGTGCCTGACTGCTGCGGTGTACACCTGAAGCTGAATAGTGATGCGTGTTGACTGTGGCTTAATATATATATATATACCTAGTCATGGGATGTGGAGGGCAGCACAGGGAATGGGGTCAGTGGAACTGCAAGGTCTATGCAGGAGGGGTGGTAGATTGGGGGAGGGGGGTTGTCACTTTGTGAGGGGTATAAATGTCCAGCTATTACATTGTTTTGTACACCTGAAACTAATAATAATAATTTAAAAAAAAATAAAAAAAAAAAAACCTTTCCAGGGCAAAGCAAACTCAAGGTACAGGCACATCCCACAAAGAACTTAACCGGTACCTTGGAAACTGGATGCACAAGTGTACGAGTCTGTTTCATAATATTGCTGGTACGTGTTAACAGTTTTAATTAATAATAGTTTCTAATACACAAAAGAAGACAGTGGCATCGCCCCCTGTGCACGCCCGCAGAACGAACCGAGAGCGGACGGGCTTGGCGGCAGGACCCTGGACACGCGGCTCAGCGCACCTGTCCAGGTCCGCCCTCCGGGTTCCGCGATGCCGCCGGCGCTCCATCTCCCCGGCCTAAGCTTGAGGCGACTTCCCAGCCAGGCACACACCGCCTGAGCCTGGCCCCGGGCACCGCTGGTCCCGTGCGGAGCCCTACAGCCAGCGGCCAGAGCCCTGGAGCCCGTTAGGTTCGCGGGATCCGGACCGCGGACTAGCACTGCACTCAGAGGCCACCTTGTCCGGAGCCTGCGGACCCGGAGGCGCCGTCCCCCCACCCACCACAGAGAGGAGCGCCTAGAGTGGAGGGCCAGCCGCCCCGCCCCTCCGTTCCTCCCAGCCTCCTCTATCCCGGAAGTTGATGCCCCCGCCCGATCGCGTGCTGCTCGCCAGGGGTGTCGCCTCAGAGATCTGTTCGGGCTGGGCTTGCGAAAGGATCAACATGCCTGTGAGTTGTTTACTTTCGGGCCTCCCGTTTGTTTCGGGCTGCCTAGCCCGTTGAGGGGTCCGGGGGCGGGGTAGCCCGGTGGCCCCGCGGGCCCTTGTGGCTCCCCGCGGAACGCAGCGACGCTGCTGGGATCGCCCACCTCTTTTGCGCGTGGCGGACTTGCTGGGACTTGCCCGGGCCGCGCAGCTTGCTGGGCCCGGCCTGAGCATGGAGTGGGGGAGGACCTGGGGCCGCCTGGGCTGCGATCTGGAGTCGGGGGCTAGGAGGGGACATCTCCCCGGGTAACTTACTCAGCCTCTGGATTTTTGGTGGGTGCCCGCGAGACTGTGATCTTTGGAGTCTTCGTGCCCTCCTTGAGTTTAGTGGTTCTCGCCCCGCTGCCTTCTGTCGGAAGCGATTTCCTGCTTGTTTGCTTTTTAAAAACTGTCTTCGCAGTTGCCTTCCATATAACTCCGTGAAGGACGGTCACACCGGCCGCTCAGAGTTCACCTCACATGTTGAACCCTGAGAGGCAGAAAACACCCCGGGTTGGCATACTCCGGTCTAACCTTCCCGATTTCTGGTCTTAGCGGCCCCAGGGGTCGGGGTCACGTTTTTACTTGGCACCACAGTTTTGTTTTTACTGGAGAGACTGTTAATTTAGTTGAGTGAAAAAGAACGGGGTTAATTCACCTTACCGTATGTTTCGTGGTGGTCAGAGTCCCATTACCGGGATTGAGAGAACGCAAGCATTATAAAAAGTACTGATGAAAGTTAAGCTTTATAAAGTTAAGATGTTATTAAAAAATAACACCTGAAGTGTTGCCTCTGTTGAGTATGACTTTTCATTGTTGCAATGAAAAGTCATTGTGGTTTCATTCTAGTAGTAATAATATGTTTTTTTTATTCAGTTGGCTAGAGATTTACTACATCCGTCCTTGGAAGAGGAAAAGAAAAAACATAAAAAGAAACGGCTAGTTCAAAGTCCAAATTCTTATTTTATGGATGTGAAATGTCCAGGTAAAATTTCAAGTTTGATTCCTTTCCCAAGGAAAATTTCTATAGGGATTGCTAGTGTAGTGTGTACATTTGGCCATATTAGGACCTTCTGTTGAGTAGAAGTGGGATTACAGAAATGGACGTTTTCATAATAAACGTATTCAAGCCGCTGTAGAAACTTTTTGTGGGGGAGGGTGGGTAAAGACACGACTTCAAAAGGGATCTGACATTTGATTTACTTTAAGCTGATGAGTTTTCTTTTTTATGATGCAATGAAAACTATGTTGATTCTTTAGTGTAAAACTGTGCTGCCTAATATGGTGGCCATTAACTATATATAGCTACTGAGAACTTGAAATATAGCTAGTCAAAATGGAAATATTCTTTAAGTGTAAATTATACACTAGATTTTGAAGATGTAGCACACACACACACAAAACTCCCTATGTATTGATTACATGTTGAAATGATAATATTTTGGAAATACTAAGTTCAATAAAATATATTACTAATACCACCCATTGTATTTTTCTTTTCCGTTGTATTTTTTTTAACTCTTATGTGGCTACTATAAAAGTTTAAGTTATGTGGCTTGCTATTGCATAGCTTTAAAGTACTTAATCTTTTACTAAAGTATTTAATATAAGGTCTTTACTGGAAATATGTTGAATAAGTACTGTCTTTTCTTCTGCTTTTCACTTTTAATATTGCCCCCCCCCCTTTTTTTTAGGTTGCTACAAGATTACCACGGTTTTCAGCCATGCTCAGACAGTGGTTCTTTGTGTAGGTTGTTCAACAGTGTTGTGCCAGCCGACAGGAGGAAAGGCCAGACTCACAGAAGGTATATCATTTGGCATTTTCTAACCCAATGATGAGATTGTATGATTGTAAATGCCTCTATCTTAAATTCATGATAACCAAAATAATTTTCTTTGATTGTGTGCTCTTTCAGTAAAAAGTGCCCTGTTCAATTGGATAAGTTTATACTCTTGACCTTGTAAAGAACTTTTTTGAATATTATTTTTCTTAGTTTGGAACATTTAACTCTGTTGTATTGAGTCACTTAATTTGCTTAACTTGGCATATTAAACGTACACCAGAATGGAGCAAAAGAACAACTATGTACTATAGGAAATGGATTTTTTAAACATTGGAATTTAAAATTTTCTCTTGTATTTTGTTTTATGTATTTGATACATAAGACTTAAGACAATTTTTTTTATATCACTAGCTAAGCAGCAGTAACTAATGTATAAATTTAAATGATAGAGGTTTGACTTCCGTGAGTAGCTATTTAGTGGTTAATATAAAAATCTAATTTGAATTCCTCTTTCACTTTTGTGCAGTAAGAAAAAAATAATTATGTATATAATTTTCCATGGTACTACTTGTAGATTTATACTTCCATAATGACATTTGAAATTTGCTTGTGATATTTTGGGGAGCTATGAATTTCCAGTTGCTTCCAGTTGCTTTCACTGGAAGACTTATAAGTGGATTGGCAACAAATCCAAGATCTAGTTGGTGTGACCTGGTAAGATAAAAGTAGGAAGCAAGCAAATGAAATTTAAGTGCAGTATTGCTCTTAAAAATGTACTTGCAAGACTTCCAAAACTTTTACATCATGCCAACATTAAAGTTTTAACTGTTGGATTGAGGCTCATGGTCTTACATAGACTCCATTATAGCATTTGAGAAATACGTAGGAGTGACAATTATAGTCACATCAGAGTAAATTCAAATATAAAAGATTATAGCAAATTTCTGGTATAAAAGGATAAATAAACATATATGAATAATAATGTAATATTCCTAAAACTTAAGTTTTTTACTTAAGTACTTTTTACCATTAAAACTGCACCAAAGATAGAAGAGACTTGTGTTTTAATATGCTCTTGTGATTCCTTTGCAGGGTGTTCATTTAGAAGAAAGCAACACTAATGATCCACACAACTTCCTGAATTTGTTATATCACAGAAAGCCTTATCAGTTCAGTAATTCTAGTTAATCTAACAAGATAATGTAATTACATTTAATTTTGTAAGTATACAACAGTGATCTCTCCTATTTTGGTGTCAGTTTTTCAATAAAGTTTTAATTATGGGCAAATTCCTCCTTTTTCCTTTTATTTATTAAAGTATGTGTGCATATGCTATACATTTATATATACTTTGTGAATTAGGTTTAAACATTTTTAAAAAAATGTTTTCCGATTAGTTTGTGCCTCATTTCAAGAGTAGAAACCCCGATTTGATTTGTAGTCCTTTTCTGAATTGTTATGAATGGGACTAAATAATTACAAATGGAAAGAAGTCCATTATTTGCTAATTCTAAATATAGTTTTGCTATTGTAACTATGGAAACACATTTTAGAAGTACATATTTAATGTAACAATCACAGTGTAATGCCTTGGATTTGTGTGGCTCTACTGTACTGCATCATTAGGGCAATACAGTGGTACGTTGGTTTTCGAACAGAATGCATTCCCGAAGAACTTTCGAGTTCTGAAATGTTCGAAAACCGAGGTACGGTTTCCCATAGAAAGTAATGCAAAATTGATTAATCCGTTGCAGACCTTTAAAATCAACCCCTAAAACAGCAATTTAGCATGAATTTCACTATCTTATGATACCACAGATCCATAAAATGATACACAATGAAAGCAATACACACAATATACTGTACTGTAAAAGCAATAATAAATAAAATGTAAAAACTACTATAGATAAAAATAAAAATAATTTTTTCTTACCTGCAATGATGATAGTCATGGTTTGCATGGGGGGGATTCCCTGCAATAATCACAATAGTTGAGTGTTCAGGTGTTTTGTGGTCCTCTTCCAGAATCACAATAGGTGACTTGTTCAGGTGTTCTGTAGCCCTCTTCCAGAATCACTGTAGGTGACTTGTTCAGGTGTTCTGTGGTCTCTTCCATAATCGCAATAGGTGAGTATTGTCCAGGTGTTCTGTAGCCCTCTTCCAGAATCACTGTAGGTGACTCCTCTCCTGCCATTCCTTCCCTTGATATTTTTTCACCATTGACACCTGGTTTAGACTCACTGGATCTTTTCCTCACTAAAAATTTTTCAATTGACATTTGCGTTTTCCAATGTTTTATTTGTCTAAAGAAAGACAGCATTATCATAGAAAGTGCTAGTGGCATGACTTACAGCAGCTTTATCTGGGTGATATGTTTCAACAAAAATTTGCACTTCAACCCATTTTGCACACATTTCTTTGATCAGTGCAGTAGAAATACTTGCTCTTCCCTCCTCCGAAGACAGTTCCTCAGTTGCCACCTGTTGCTGCTCCATTAGAATGAGTTGAAGTTCTTCTGTGGTGAGTTCAGTCCTGTGGTCCTCCACTGACTCCTCCACGTCATTACTACTCACTTCCAAGCCCATGGACTTTCCCAGAGACACAATATCCTCAACAAAGGAGCATCCTCTTCAATATTCTCAAATGCATGTTCAGGGACAGCATCTGGACACAATTTCTTCCATCTGACTTCATTGTTCTGTGAGACACATCCCTCCATGCTTTGTCTATGAGATGTAAGCAATGTAGGATAGTAAAATGATTCTTCCAAAACTCTGAGGGTTAGCTCTGTGTTTGAGGTCACCTCAAAGCATTTTTGGAACAGTGCTTTGATGTAAAGATTCTTAAAATTAGATATGACCTGCTGGTCCATGGGCTGGATGAGAGGAGTCGTGTTGGGGGGCAAAAACTTTACGTTGATAAAACTGAACTCTTCCCTCAACTCGTCCACCAAGTCTGGGGGGTGAGCTGGAGCTTTATCCATAACAAGCAGGCACTTAATTGGAAGATTTTTGTCTTGCAGGTATTTTTTTTACACTTGGCCCGAACACTTATGAACCCACTCAATAAAAAATGGCCTGGTTACCCAAACTTTCCTGTTTGCCCTCCACATCACAGCACTTGTTCCAGGGGTGTTTTTGTTGAGGTCAGCAAGCAAATGTAAAGCTTTTTCACAAATTACGCTCTCAGAAATGCTGTCACCGGCCAACTGTTTTTCATTTATCCATGTGAAAAGCAATTTTTCCATTTCTTCAATTGTCTGTATTCTTTGTCTTATAAGTGTTTTAACACCTCTTGCAACACTGGCTCCTTTAAGATGGTACAAATTGTAGATTTAGCAATACCAAACTGCATTGCCAGATCACATACACTTTCATGTTTGGAAATAATTTCCTTCTTCACCTCTATTGTTGTTCTGTTAATGACTCTCTTGGCTTTGCAGCTTTTATCCATTTCTCTCAGCAAGGGGTGATTGGCAGAGGGCTCCTGAGATGACATGAACACAGATTTATTGTGCACAGTCACAAAAACAAATTGGTTGCAAAGATCTCCTGAGATTAGCTGAACACAGATTGATGTACTGGGTTCCACACAGTCACAAAAACAAATTGGTTGCAAAAGTGCACCTGAGATGAGATGAGCACAGATTGATTGCACAGTCACCAAATAAGGCCAAATATCACCTCTGTGTTGCGCGGGTGCTCAGGACTCAACAGCCGACAGCTAGGCCACAGGATCTTGCACTCAGCAGAAGCCGCGTGACATGTTCAACTTCCGAGGCGTGTTTGAAAACTGAAGCATTTACTTCTGGGTTTATGGCATTTGTAAACCGAAATGTTCGTCAACGGAGACGTTCGAAAACCGAGGTACTACTGTAACTACATTTGGGGGGCTGAGTTGTAGGGAGCTCCTTTGGGGATAGAAAATTTGATAGAAGGAATCAGGAGTAGCATGGTTTACCCTAGGCTGTCCTGGTTGGGGGTGGTAGATGGTATTGAATTCTCTGGTCTAGACAGGTAAGCATTCCTAACTACATTATGAAATGACCCTGGGGGCCTAGGAAGTGGAGTGTATCTTTCCTTCTCTAACCACTATACGACTCCTCTTTGGACTAGGGTAACTACTTCTATTTTAGTTGTTACCTTTAAGGCATGCACGTAAGAAAGGCATTTCCTATCACAATGTGTTCTTACATATACACCCCAATCTAAGAGATTGATCCTTTAACATACTGATTCATATATCATAGGAATGTTGCAAGAGAACTGAAGAACTGTGGAAAGTTTGGGGTCTGTTTAATGTATGGAGAAGTAGATAACCCAGAGGTTCCCAAACTTCCTTGGTTTATGGCATCTTTAGTAGCAGTAATTTTTTCAGAGTCCTATGGCCAAAACAAACACCGAACAGTTACATTAATTAATTCAGTTCTAAAAATCTTAGTAGCCATTTGAAAAAAATACATGTAAATTAAAAGCAAAAGTGATCTTTTTTATGTTATTCTTAACCACACTTACTAATGGAATGGGTATGCCTTTTGGGCACTGCAGAATCTCTCAAAATTGGGATCAGGTTGGACATTGAATCCTCATTTCTTCCACATTGATTTATGCATAGTAGTACTCGTTCTTTATCACAGCAATGGCCCCAATCCAGCTCCAAAAAGACATCATCACAGGGAATGTGGTACCACGTAATGTAACTGAACTCCCTGAACTAGAAGTTTGCATGGCATTCAAAAGACGTCAAATATTGGTGTTTTCCCAAGGCACCTCTGCTTGCACAGTTGGAGAACCTTGGGCTAGAAGGAGAACCAGTGGGGATGACAGGCTATTGATAAGGAGAGCAGCGAAACCTGTGATAAATCTAGAGGGCAAATCCCTGAAAATTTCCTTGGAAATAGTACTGAAAGAAAGTACTGTACTTTAAAGAAAATATTTAAGGATTAAATTATAGAGATACTTGGCACTGGGAAAGGAATGGTGTATTAAATTTTACTTCATCACTAATCTAAACAGTATACTGGGTTTGAGAAATGTTCAATAGACTAGTACTTTTCTAAACTTCAAGGTCTGCCATATATTATTGATTGTTTTTCATTAATATTATTTATATTGACTTAATTTTTTCATATAAGTGTTTTTAAAGGAAACATCTCTTCCATAAATAGAAAAACCAGTTACATAAAGATAACTAAAAATAAAAGAAAATTATTGGCTTCTGACCTGATCAGATGACAAATGGTTTCTTAGCTGGTTGTGCTTCTTAAGTCATCTGGTAAAGTTCTAATTTTTTTGAGATATGATGTAGATACCATGAAATTCAACATTTTACAATGTAAAATTCAGTGGTTTTTAGTACATTCACAAGGTTGTGCAACCATCACCACTATTTAATCCAGACCATTTCATCACCCCAAAAAAGAAACCCCATACTCATTAACATTCACTCCACATTCCTTCCTTCCAGCTCCTGGCAACCATTAATATACTTTATCTCCATGGATTTGCCTATTCTGGACATTTTATCTAAATGGGATCATAACAAATACGTGGCCTTTTGAGTCTGGCTTCCTTCACTTAGCATGTTTACGATGGCCATCCATGCTGTAGCATGTATCAAGTTATTTTTTTTGACTGAATAATCTGTTGTAAGAATACACAATATTTTGTTTGCCCATCGTCAGTTGATGAAGGTTTTCACTTTTTGGCTACTAGTACGAATAATGTTGCTATGAATATGTTTATACAAGTTTTTGTGTAGTCCTATTTTAAATTCTCTTGGGTATATACCTAGGAGTGGAATTGCTGAAACATATAATTCCGTGTTTAGCTTTCTAAGGAATTTCCTGTTTTCCAAAGAGATTGCACCATAATACATTCCTACTAGTAATGTGAAAGGGTTTCATTTTCTCCACATCATCGCTAACACTTGTTATTGTCTGTCTTTTTTATTATAATCATTTTAGTATGTGTGAAGAGTTGCCTCATTGTGGTTTTGATTTGCATTTCCCTGATGACTAATGATGTTGACCATCTTTTCATGTGCTTATCGGCCATTTGTATCGCTTTGGAGAAATGTCTGTTCAGATCCTTAGCCCATTTTTAATTGGGTTGTCTTTTCATTGTTGAGTTGTAGGAGTTTTTATATATTCTAGATACAAAGTTCTATTTTTTCTCCCAAATTATTTACCCACCTTGTTACCACACCAGAGCATAGCTGTGTTAACTCTTGTTGCAAAGCTAGCCACCTCAAAATTTAGTGGCTTAAAATAATGATTTATTATTTCTCACGATTCTGTGGGTTGATCTCACCTGGGCTCACTCATGCAGCTACATTCAGCTGGAGGCTCAACTGGTCTAGAAGGTCCAACATGGCTTCAGTTATATGTCTGGCAGCTGGTGCTGGCTGGCAGCTGGGGCATCTCAGTTCTCCTCCATGTGGCCTCCTAGCTCCAGTAAGCTATTCTATTCTGGCTTCCATATTACATCACAGTCTTGGGGCAGTGTTCTTAGAGGGTGAACACAGAAACTTGAAGGCCTCTTAAAGCCTAAGCTCTGGAACTTGTGCAACATCATTTCCACCACATTCTTTGGGTCAAAGCAAGCTACAAGTTCAGCCTAGATTCAAGCTAGTGGAGAAACATTCCACCTTTGGCTAGGAAGAGCGGCAAAAATCACACTGTAAAGAAGGAGCATGCACAAGGGAAGGAATTTGTGTTCATTAAACAATTTACCACACTTTGGGAGAACTCCAATATTTATCAAGATTATTCATGCTGCAATCCATGTACATATCCATAATAAATTCTTAAAGAAATGGTTTATTTGTTTCCTCTATTCTGGATGAGCACAGAATATAAGTGGGAAATTTACATTAGAGGAAATCCGAATAGCCAATCAACATATGAAAATATGTTTAACTTCACTAACAATAGGTAAATGCAAGTAAAAACAATCAGATACCATTTCCCATCCATAGTATCATCAAAAATTAAGTCAGATGTTAAACTATTGGCATACAAACAACGGAATTAGGTCTAACCATATGAAATTGTACATATTCAAGCAATTTTGACCAACAGAAACAGCAATTTCATATGGCTAAACCAAAGAATAGAATGTTCCTTGCTGCATTGCCTATAGTAGTAAAAAACTATCAATAAGAAAATGGACATAATGTAATATAGTCATATAACGTATTAATTTATAGCAGTTAAAATAAACTAGATTTATATTTATCAACTTGACCAGATCACAAAAACATGTTAAAATTAAAAAGGGAATAGAAAACATGTATACTATGATATTATTTGTATAAATGTAAATAATATATTATTGTCTATTAGATATGGATACAAATACATGGCTATGAAAGTATTAAACAAGGAACTAGAAGAATATATACCAACTGATAGCAGTTTTCAGGGCAAAAGGAGTGGGACTTTGGGTGGTGGTTAAAGGGATCTTCAGCTTTATCTATATTTTATTATTTTAATTAAGAAAATTGACTGTTAACATTTTACCTTCTGGATATTTAGATTATATGGGTATTTACCATGTGGATCTTTTATGTTTTCTAGCTGTTGTTTTTTTTAATTTAACAAAGTAAAAGATCAATTTAATACAAGGAAAGCAAAACAAATTATTTGTATGCAATGATCACCTTGACAAGTTGTAAATTTCAGAAAAAAAAAGAAAAACACAAACTTGTGGCAAGTTCTCTTGAGTTCTTTCCCCTGATATCAAGGATCAGCTACAAAAGAGATTCCACTATGGGACATGTAGAAATTTATCAATTCTACTAGTATTAAGTAAGAAAAGAATAGCAATTATTTTGGCACAATATCTAAGACAGCAATTCTTAATCTGGGGTCTGTGAACCCCTGATTTTTGTCAATAGGCTCATTTTCTAAGAAGCTCTAAGAAGTTTCTAAGAGATTCAACAAGAATTCTAAAAAAAGATAAACACAACTAGTCTAAAGCAAGTGCCTTATTCAGAATATACATTCACTAAATCCACAGGGCTCTTCACATTTTGTGGATCTTCCCGTACCTATAATTCAGCACACTGCACTTGTCCATGACCCCCAGATAATGCTCTTTCTTCATCCTTGTCTCAATTTAAGTATCACCCCTTTGGTGGCACCAAGAAGATCACTCTGAGGTTTGTGCAAATGTTCAAAACTTACATTCATATCACATGACCAAATTAAAATCATATATATTTCAATGTTAGAAACATTAAAAAATGACCATTAATTTGATTTGCTTTTAGTCACAATATTTAATGTTTAAAATTTAAAATAACATTAAAGGAAGGTATGACATTTTTATGTTTATCGAAGTGAGCATGGACTGAAAAATTTTATAAACATAAATATAAGACCTAGAGATCAGGAGAAGCCAGAAAGAAATGAGATGAAATGGATCTGTTTTAAAAAGCTGCTTTCTCTATATTTCAATCAATTCCATCTACTTACCTTTAGAGATCGAAGTGGAAAGTGAAGCAACAGGCTTAGGGCTCAGATTGACAGAAAGTCCTTCTTTTATTAGAGTGTATAAAAACTTTTGATTACTTTTTGAATTTTTCTGAATTCAGTGTAGTGTCCAATATATACCATCTATGGCTGTTACAACAAAATTTCCCAATATGTAAACACTACAACGAGCCAGTTGTCTCCAAGATGGCTCCCAATGATCCCTACTTTCTGGTATTTAGCCTTGTGTAGTCCTCTCCCACACTGAATCAGGGATGGTCTGTGTAACCAGTAGAATTTGGCCTAAGTGATGGTATGTGACTTCCCAGGCTAGATGATCCCCAATAATCTCCACCTTCTGATATTCACACCCTGTGTAATCCCTCCAAGATTGTACCAGGGTCGGTCTGTGTTATCTAGGGAATATAGCAAATGTGATGTAGTATGACTTCTGAGGCTAGGTTACAAAGACACTGACTTCTGCCTGGATGGTCTCTCTCTCTCTCTCTCTCTCTCTCTCTCTCTCTCTCTCTCTCTCTCTCTCTCTTAAATCCCTTGCTCTGGGGGAAGCCAATTACCATGCCATTAAGATTCTCAAGTAATCCTACAGAGAGGTCCACAAGGTGAGAAATGGAGGCCTCCTGCCACCAATAAGCCAGAGGACTGATTCTTGTCACCAGTGAGTGATTGAGCCATTTTGTAAGCATTTTTTTCCGGCTCCAGAGAAGCCTTTAGATTACTATAACATCTTGTTTGCATCCTCATTAGAGACTCTGGTGCCAGACTCACCCAGCCAAGCTACTCCTGAATTATTGAGCCTCAGAAACCATAATAAATGTTTCCTCTTTTAAGCTGCAATAGATAAACTAATATACCACGTCTCATAATCCTGTGTCTGTCATATTAAAAGAACAGGGGGTCCAAGATGGCAGTGGCATAGGAGGATGTTGAACTCACCTCTCCCATGGGCACACTGAAAGATACACCCACATAGAGAGCAATTACTCCTGAGAGACAACGGAGGTACGAATGAACAGAACAATGTAAGAGACCAAATAGATAAGGCTGGGAAACTGCAGAAGCGCTACAGGAGCTGTGGGAATTCTCTGGGGTTTGAGGTGCTAGTGAGCACCATAAAATGTAGCATGGCTATGCAGCTGAATGTTTTTTATCAGCCTGCTTTTTCCTTGTAAAAACGGGGGTCCAAAGTCCTCTTTTTGGATCCCCTGTCCTCTCAGCCTAAGTTAGCAATGTCTCTGCCAATATAATTTTTAAAAATTTTGTGCGTCTCCTACAAATCTCATTGGGATTCATGCTATTAAACAAGAGCCATACCCCAAAATCTCTTCAAAATCAGTCCCCTCTAACTTGGGGTTTTGCTGAGACAATTGAAGAAAACACAGATGACACTGTGGCCTTTGCCTTTTCTCTCTTCACTTAATCTGAGGGAAGCCCTAGGATAGTCAAGCATACCTACGGAGAGGCCCATGTGAGGAGAAACCAAGACCGCTTGCCTAAATCCAGTAAGTAACAAAGCCCTCTTGCCCATAGCTACATGGGTGGGTGAGCCATCAGGGAATCAGATCCTCTGCCCCAGTCAAGCCTTCAAATGACTGAAGCCCCTGTTGACATGTTTCCTGCAACCACATAAGACCCTGAGCTAGAACCCCTCAGCTAAGCTGCTTCCAAACTTATGAAACAGGAATTGTGAGATGGAGTAATCTGTTATGTAGCAATACAAGTAGATAACTAACACACATTATACTAAATGAAAAAGCCAGACACAAAGACCACACATTGCATGATTCCATTTATATGAAATACATACATACATACATACATACATACATAAAAGAAGTCTATGAGAACTATGACTCTATTAGACAGAGCAATGTAAGAACGATGGATATACCAGAAGGAGAGAGCCTATTCAAAGAAGTACTCAACAAGGACTTCCCAAACCTATGGAAAGAACTGGGTCCTTGAATCAAAGAAGCTAATAGAACACTTAATTACCTCAATCCAAAAGGCCTTCTCTAAGGCACATTATATTAAAACTGTCAAAAATTAATGACAAAGACAGAATTCTCAAGGCAGCTAGGGAAAAAGATGATAACCTATAAAGGAAATCCCTTTAGATTATCATTGGATTTTTCAGCAGAAACCCTATAAGCTAGGAAAGAGTGCATTCAAATATTCAAATTATTGAAAAAGAGAAACCACTAGCTAAGAATAATATATCCAGTAAAGTTATCCTTTAGATATGAAGGAGAAATAAAGGCTTTTCAAGACATCCAGAAGCTGAGGGAATTTACCACTACAAGATCTGCATTACAAGGAATAATGAAGGGTGTTCTACCTGAAACAAAAAAGACAAAAGGATACAAAACTATGAATAAGATGACAGACAGAAGCAACGCTTGTTCAAAATATGGTATCAAACACTTAAATATAACATAAAGGTTAAAGGAGGTAAAAACATTAAAAAAAGAAGAATACTGCAATTTGGAAATGAATTCACAGAATAAAAAAGGATAATTTGTGACAACAAAAACATAAAAGGGGAGGAGGCAAAAGACTTTTAACTTACACAGGTGAATGGAGATAAGATGCAATAGAAGAAAAAGGACTACTGTACATATAAAACTTTATTTTGCATAAACCTAATGGTATCCACAAAAAATAAATCTAGAACTGAAACACATAACATAAAAAAGAGGAAATAGAGGGGAAAAAATCACAGAATACCACCACACTAAAATAACACACAGAGACACAAGGGAAAAGAAACAATGGAGACACGGAGCTACCAGAAGACAAAATATAAAATGACTACAGGAAATTTTCATATATCAATAATCACACTAAATGTAAATGGACTGAACTTACCAATTAAAAGGTACAGAGTAGCTTGTTGAATCAAAAACCAAAACCCAACTATATGCTGCCTTCAGGACACATATCCCAGCTGCAAGGACAAACATAGACTCAAAGTGAAGGAATGAAAAATGACACTCCAAGAAGATAGAATTCAGAGAAAAGTGGGTGTAGTCATACTTATATCTAACAAAATGGATTAAAAAAAGTAACAAGAGACAATGATGGATAAAGGGGATAATACATCAAGAAGACAAACAATGAATATATATGCAAACAATGAATATATATGCACCCAACCTGGGAGCACCAAAATACATAAAGCAACTACCAACAAAACTAAATGGAGAGGGGCAGCCAGTTAGCTCAGTTGGTTAGAACTCAGTGCTCTTAACAGCAAGGTTGCCGGTCGATCCCCACATGGGCCACTGTAAGCTGCGCCCTCCACAACTAGATTGAAACAACTACTTGACTTGTAGCTGACGGGTCCTGGAAAAACACAAATAAATAAAAGTTAAGAAAACCAAAACAAAACTAAATGGAGAAACTGACAAAAACACAATGATAGTAGGGGACCTAAATACCCCAAACATTTAAAGATTTAATTTCTATCCTTCTCAAATTCTTCCAAAAACTTGAAGAGGCAATACTTCCTAACTCATCCTATGAAGCCAGTATTACCCTGATACCAAAACCTAAAAAGGACAACACAAAAGAGAAAATTACAGACCAGTATCTCTGATTAACATAGATGCAAAAATTCTCAATTAAATATTAGCAAACTGGATTCAGCAATACATTAAAAAAATAATATATCACAATCAAGTGAGGTTCATTCCAGGTGCACAAGGATGGTTCAACATATGCAAATTGATTAATGTGATACACCACATTACCAAAATAAAGGATAAAAATTATATGATCATATCAATAGATGCAGAAAAAGCATCTGACAAGATACAATAGCTACTTATGATTAAAACACCCAATAAATGGGTATAGAAGGAACATACTTCAACATAATAAAGGCCATATATGACAAACCCACAGCTAAAATCATACTCAATGGTGAAAAACTGAAAGCTTTTCCTCTAAGACCAGGAATAAGACAAGGGAGCCAACTATCACCACTTCTATTAAACATAGTATTGGAAGTCCTAGCCACAGCAATCAAGAACAAAGTAAAAGGCATCGAATTGGGAATAAAGAAGTAAAACACTCACAATTTGTAGATGACATGATACTATGTCTAGAAAATCCTAAAGATGTCACCAAAAAACAATTAGAACTAATAAATTAATTCAGTAAAGTTGTAGGATACAGAATCAATATACAGAAATCTGTTGCATTTCTATACACCAATAATGAATGACCAGGAGGAGAAAGTAAGAGAACAATCCCATTTACAATTGCATCAAAAAGCATAAAATACCTAGGAATAAATTTAACCAGAGGTGAAAGACCTGTACTCCGGAAATTATAAGATACTGAAGAAAGACATTGAAGAAGACACACATAAATGGAAGGATATGTATACCAAACTCATGGATTAGAAGGATTAATATTCTTAAAATGTCCTTACTACCTACAGCAATATACAGATTCAATGCAATCCCTATTAAAATACCAATGGCTTTCTCCTCAGAACCAGAACAACTAATCCTAAACTTTATATGGTACCACAAAAGACCCTGAGTAGTCATAGAAACCTTGGAAAAAACAAAGTGGGAGGTATCATACTCCCCAATGTTAAACTAACTATACTACAAAGATACAATTAAAACAGTGTGGCACTGGCATAAAAGCAGATATATAGATCAATGGAATAGAATAGAGAGCCCAGAAATAAATCCTCACTTATATGGCAACTAATCTATAACAAAGAAGGAAAGGATATATTATGGGGTAAAGATAGTATCTTCAATAAGTGGTGATGGGAAAACTGGGCAGATAATGCAAAAATAAATGAAATTTAACCACTTTCTTATACCTTATACAAAAATAAATTGAAAATGGATAAAAGACGTAAATGTAAGACCCCTAACCATAAAACTCCTAGAAGAAAACATAGGCAGTAAACAATTGTCATAGCAATATCTTTTGAGATATGTCTCCTCAAGCAAGGTAAAAAGAAAACAAACAAATGGGAATACATCAAAATAAGAAAGCTTTTGCGCAGTGAAGGAAACCATCAACAAAATGAAAAGACAACCTACTGAATGGGAGAAGATATTCACAAATGATACATCCAATAAAGGGTTAATATCCAAAATATGTAAGAAATTCATACAACTTAACACCAAATAAACAAACAATCCAATTAAAAATGGGCAGAGGACCAAACAGACATCTCTCCAAAAAGGACATACAGATGGCCAACAGGCATATGAAAAAATGCTCCACATCACTAACTATCAAGGAAATGCAAATCAGAACCACAGTAAAATATCACTTCACACCTGTCAGAATGACTATCATCCAAAAATCAACTAAGTGCTGGTGAGGATGTGGAGAAAAGGGAACCCTCATACACTGTTGGTGGGATTGTAAATTTGTGCAACTACTATGGAAACAGTATGGAGATTCTTCAAAAAATTAAAAATCGAGCTGCCATATGACCCAGAAATTCCACTTCTGGGTATTTATCCAAATAAAATAAAAATACTAATTTTAAAAGATATATACACCGCTGTGTTCACTGCAGCATTACTTACAATGGCCAAGATATGGAAGCAACCTAGGTGTCTATTGATAGATGAATGGATAAAGAAGATGTGGTATACACACACACACACACACACACACACACACACACACACACACACACAGAGGAATCTTACGCAGCAATTAAAAAGAATAAAATCTTGCTATTTGCAACAACATGGACGGACCTAGAGGGTATTATGCTAAATGAAATAAGTCAGACAGAGAAAGACAAATACCATATGATTTCATTTATATGTGGAATCTAAAAAACAAAACAAATGAATAAGCAAAACAGATCCATAGATATAGAGAACAAGTTGATAGTTACCAAAAGGGAGGGGGTAAGGGGATGAATGAAAAAAAAAGCAAAAAAAAGAACAATATTTACAGGTTCTTATTAAATGAGATTTCTCTATATTGCATGTTCAAAAAGTACATATTTTTATCAGAATGTTTTATTTCGAGAGTTAACATTTTTTTCAAAAAGTAAACACAATAGTTATACTTCCCTGAGTATAAAGCACTAATCCTACAATAAAAGACAATTACAAAATTAAGCAATTAGAGGTATATAACTCTCTGCATTCAATTATACTCTAGTACAAATTTATTCTTAAAAATCTCATGTGTTTTGGAACTTTAGTTAACGTTTTAGAAAACAAAACAGTTCATTTTACACCTGTGATGTTAAGGTATGTCTGATCTGTCTTTATCAAATTCCAGAGCGATCTTTAAAGCAGTGCTATTAAGGCCAACAGATTGCATGTTACATATAATAGAAACAACCACTCCTCTTGGGGGAACCTTGTTATTTATAGATTCTGCATCCAGTTCTTCAGGAAGGATCAGCAGGACACTACTGGCACCCACTGCACCTCCAGTATGGGAGGCATAATGCCGCTGCTTCCTACAAGAACCATATGTTTGCTTCTTTTCCACGACACCCCATGCCATGGCGTATTTACCCTCTTTATCCCATGACATCTCCGTGTTAGGGACTGGTGTCCAAATCATAACCATTGTTTCTGGTTTGAGATACCCAGGTAAAAGATTTTCATTTGAGTTCTTAAACAGCCCGACCTGGTAACCATACAGCATTGCATTCCCAAATTTGATAAGGTCACCCACTGTCGACAGAAATCCACCACCAGCCCATTTATAGGAGTTATCCACGTAAGGTGTGTTGACAAGACGTCTCTTTTTATTGTAAACATAAAATCTAAAATGAAATAAGAATGGTCATTAAAAATTTAATAGTCTATTATTGACTTTACACATGAAAATGAATAGGAAAATGTATACATCAGACAGATTATATTTCAATGTAGTGATCATACATTGTCAGAAACCAACCACTAATTTTTAGTATGATTCAGATCCTAATGAAACACTGATAACTGAGTAAACTAGTCTAATTACATGTGAATTAAAGCATAGGAAGTGGGTTGTTTTTCTATTGGCATGGCTTACCCATGCTGTTATCAAAACTTTCAATAACTGCAAAAAAGTGTTATCAAACTTTTAATAACTGCAAAAATTTAACGCTATTACACACGACATATTTTCCCCATGCATATATAGAACCTCCTATGGTTTGGTAGATATTCCTTGGGCTTAACAAATCATGGGACACATAACTAAAAGTGTATACAGCAGGAATAAGGCTAATATTTGTAAGGAGACAGGTACTATTATAATCCCTATTTTACAGATGAGGAAACTGAGGCATCGAGTATAAATAGCTTGTCCACATTCACACAGCTTGTATGTGGTAGAGTTGGATTCACACCCAGGAAGACTGGCATCTCTATTCTATGTTGCCTCTCTGCTTCAGCATCCTACCTTGTACAATGAAGACAAAAATATCTACTTTGCAGAGTTAGGAATATATGCACAAAGTACCTTGCATATTTCTGGCAGGTACTTAATAAGTGATAGCTGTGATTTACTCATGCTCTCAGCAGTTACTGTGGAGCACTCACCATGTGCCCGGCACTGCTTGGATGCTGGGATAAAGTGTTAAACAAGAGACAAGGTGCATGACATCACCAAGTTTCTATTCTAATGTGAGGAGACTGTACCACAAATATTAGGTAAATATAATGAAATCGGAAAATAATTAACAAAAAAACTGAAACTTGGCTCATGAGGATCCTTTCTTTCAAGGTTCAGAATAAAACGATGCTCTGAGGTTTTCAGTTTGCTGACCGTCTCACCTCTAATGATCTTCATTCTACTTTGGATATTTATAAGCACTGTCAGACTGGAATCCACCATTACTTTAAACTGCTTTCTCTCTAAGGTCTCAAACTGAAAAATTTCTTCCTATCACTTCCAATTGTCCCAGCGCTCCAACTGAACATGCTCTCGGCCCTCACTGTGACCTCCACCTATTCCTCCTGGACTCTTTCCAGTTTCTCCAGTTCTGTTAGATCCTAATGATTTCACCTGCTTTTCTGTTCTAGCCTGAACTGTACCATCAGCCATTGCAACTGTTTCAGCGGTGGTCTCACTAGCACCTTTAGGTTCCTCACTCTTTTGACCTTATTCTATACCAATCCACCAGTCCTGAATACATCTCGGTACCGCTCTCCTTGTTTCCTTATCTGTCAAGAAAGGCTGTGGAAATTCATATAACAAAGATGCGATATCAATCCATACTCTTGCTAAGGGTCTTCACTGCTGTTAACAGATCTTTCCCTGGTCATTCCCTGGTATATTCATATTAGCTATTCCCTAGCTCTTCCGCCCTCAGCCTTCTACTCTACCTCATGCCCAATCAGCAGACAACTATATCCTCTGTTATACTGAGAAGATTGAGGTCATCAAAGGGAGCTGGAAACTCCTCCAAAGTGAGCTGGAAACTCCCATCTTTATCTCAAAATGTATTTACATCATCATCCATTCTTTTTGCCTTCTCTCTAGAGTCACTTAAGAAATTTTCCTGTTGTTTTGAAGACTAATTCCACTACCTACATCTTTGCCTCTACAACTTTGCTTCACCAGTTATACTTCTAGATTATTTTACCTCTTTGCAGTCCATTCTCTATGCAGAAGCCAGAGATTATGTCTCCCGCTTCTCCCAACCATTTAAAACCCTCTAATGGTTACCACTGCAATGATAATAAAACCCAAATTTCTTACCACGGCCTACAATACAATCAGTGGACCTCAAAAGAGGCAGTACCAACCCCATAAGCAAAAATTGTGGAGGAATGTTTTCAGTTGTTACAAGTCCTAGAGGGCCCTGAGTGACACAGAGAGGGGCCCAAGGGGCCTGGATGTCCTGCGATGTATGGAAAAGTCCCACACAATGGTGCATCCTCCCATATGCTGCGAGACCTGCAACCATCACACCAGATATTCATGTAAATAAAAATCTGTTTATAACCAGGTGAGCTTAGAACCCTCTCTGTGTTATATAGTATAAACACAAAGTACTGATTGCGCATTTTTACTCCACAGTGAGTTTTTTTAAAAAAATGTAACCACCATAAAAATTGAAGAAAGACTATTTTATTTTGTTCAAACTTTAGCCAGAGTTGGCCACCAAGGGCATGAGTTAAAGAACCAATACAATATCCCTGTGTTGGTCTGCACCGACACTTGTCACCTTTACAATGCTTTTATGTATTAAGTTGCATGTGATTGTCTTCTGATGTTGTCATGAGTAAACTTTAACATTGAAATATCTACTATTATAAATGATACTCATTTTATTTCTTCTTACATTCTAGTTAGAGTACTAAGTGTCAGTTATATGATCTATGACTTTCATTTCAGGGCATTAAAGGAGGTGTTATAAAATATTTGTTAAATTAAGGAGCAGTGGGTCTAACAGCATTGAAACTCACTGTCCAAAATGATTTACCCCCGCTTACTACTTTGATCTCATCACTCGTAACACCTTGACTTGCTTCTTTCACACGTGAGACTTATTTCTGTATTTGCACCAAAGCAAACTCGCTTTCGTCATTCATGTCTCAGCTCAACTAACATGGCCTGAAAACAATGTATGGTAAATAAATTCCACTCCTCGTCCTCTCCTTGTTACGCTATATCCCATTGCCTTGTTTTATTTTCTTCATATCAATATCTGAAAATCTTAATTAAATTGTTTGCTTAAATGTCTGTCTGTCTCTTCCCGTAGAATATAAGTTTCACAAGTGCAGGAACCTCATCTACGTTATGCATTGATGAGTCCGCGATCCAGAACAGAAGTGCTCAGTAAATGAAAGCTGAATGAAATCATTTGTTGGCCAAATCTTTAATGGAGAGACACTGGAGAGATCAGTAAAACCACATGCTGTGGTTGCTCTCAGGGGGCAACAGTCTTGTTGGACAGTTCTTAAATTTCCAAGCACCATATGAGTCACCTGGGGATTTTGTTAAAATGCAGATTCTGTTTCAGTGGGTCTAGAAAGGGACCTGAGACTCTGCAATTCTAACAAGCTCCCAGCAGATGCCAATACTGCTGGCCCCTGGGCCACACTTTGAGTAGCAGGTTGTGGAATGACTAGCAGAGATGGATTCGAGGAATCCTGAGCTCAGTGAAAGAGCCTTATTACAACGGCTGTTCACAGAGGCCAGCCTGCGGATCAAAGCAGTTCAGTTTGGCTGAAGCAGAGAGCTTGAGGGGAAAAGTCACAAGAGTTGATGCCGGAGGGGCAGACATAGGACAGGTCACAAAGGACTTTCTGTGCCATGCTAGGAACTTGGACTCCTTCACCTTAATTCACAAAATGCTCTAGTTTCCTAGATCCTAAGCGGGGGAAGGGGAACTGTTATCTTTTTTACCCTTGTTACATCTTCCAGTTACCAGTCCTTTTTTTCTCCTCATTTACTACCTACCTACATAACACAGTCCACACATGCTGTTTTTCCTATGTACTCACCCTCTGCGTTCATTCAATTCCTTAAAATCTGGCTTCCGTGCCCCCATCACTACCAAACCACATTCTGTGGGTTACTCTCTTGTGGGATCTTCTAATCCCCCTTTCAGACCGCATGCTGTGTGCCCCCTACAGCACTTTGCTGACATTCCCACCGCCCTGCGCTCCGAGCTCTCTCCAGCTCTCAGTCCTATAACTCCCGTGCCCCTCCAGTCACCAGTGGCTCCAGTTTCCCAGGCCTCTTCTATACAGATAACTATAAATCTGCATCTGTGCCACAACCTCTGTTCCATATTTACAATCAGATTTTCTACTAGCATTAGTCATTCTCAAACTTGGTTTTGGAGACGGGCAGGAGAGTTGTTTATCAGAATGACCTCTGGGTTTCCTCCCTCCCAAAATTATACCCTCCCTTCAAAATTCGTAACTTTGGAGAGCCTGTGGGCATATATAGTTTGAAAAATGACTCCTCTTTCTTCCTTCAAGATTCTTATATGTCCCCTGTAAGCCCAAGTCATAATATTGGGTGAAGCAGGGGTGGCCATAGGCATGTGCTTTAAAGATTTTAAAAAAGTCTACAGAGAATCTTAATATGCTCTCTGGAGAACCAATGACTTGATATGTGGACTTCTCATGTCTCAAAATGAACATGACTAAAATTAAAACTAAACTAATCTCTTCCCAACCTTTTTGTCATATTTCTCCTCTCCATTAAAACCTTGGCTGACTCTCTTGCCCTCAACTCTCATATCCATTAGGACGCTAACTCCTATTCTTCAATCTCTGCTTTGTGTTTTGTTCTTCTTCCTTCCATTCCTGTAGCCATTATCATATTTTAGGTCCTCATTACTTTCTGCCTAAACAATGATTACACTTGTAATTCTAAGCCAATCAAATCTGAGAGAAGCCAAATAATAGAAATACATTTTGTCATTGAGACACATACTTCTTAGAGTGAACCCCAAGTTTGTGAACTAGGAGAGAACTACCGGTATATTTTGGCTAATAATCAGCTTTGTGTAACTTCCTTTTAACAGTAAAGCATTTTAAACCACTTACATCAAGGCTGGAAATTAGGACTCCTCAGTCATTCCTCCTTTAAAATAGGAAACTATGGAGAATTTCCAGACTTTAGTCTAGAGTTCTAAACTTTAAATAGCCAAATTCTAGACTGTAATCCCTTGATTCTTTTTCACAGAGGGCAAATTAATGGTTTTTCATGAAAATAAGTTTTTTCAGCTGGATCATAACTTTATTTCAAATTCTTAAGGAATTTCTGCTCTAAAAAGAATGGGATATAGACACAAATTCTTGAGTAAGTTACTAGGACATCTTCGTAACTAAACTGATGGAATGATGCCAGATGACAAACAGCCTCTTCCTACTTATTTAAGAATCTCCAGATTCTGCACCATAACATTATATAACCACAGAAATCTACATCTGTGCATTCTTTACAGCTAAGTGTGGCCTGTGGCTAGAATTCTGGCCAAAGTAATCTAAGTAGTATTTTGGAGAGGGGTTCTGGGGAAATACCTTGAATAGGTGACAGACACTGAGAGGCACTATCTTAAACACATACATATACACACACAGACGTGATGAAGACAATAAATATTTACTCCTGGGGTACAATAACTCTAAAACACATAGCATATTTAATTTATGGTCAGGATAGCATATTTAATTTATGATTATGACCAAGGACTCAAAAGGCTAAATAACAAAGCTGAAAATTTTTTGCTGGAAATTTTATAAAACAAATGACTAGAAATATGCATTTACTAAGTTTACTTTAAGGGTTTTTTAAAAAAAATATGTTTGAAATGATTCCTTTTACTCCCTGAACTCTCCAAAAAAGGTGGTCCCTGTAAGCTCTTTTCAAATAATTACCAAAGAAAAAAAAAAAGAACCAGAGTTGACTTTTAGAGGCTCACATAGATATTGTATTAAGTAAAATAAAAACAAAGCAAATGGACAGAACATTTTCCTAGGTAACAATATTTCCTTTTTTTCTGCACCTAATTTTATTTCAGCAGCCCATTTAATCTAACTAAAATGAACCAAATATCCCTTTAGCACCATTGGGTACTACCAAAATCTAAAGAAAAAACCCAGGGCAGATAGGAACCTTTTACAATATAAATGGAAACTCTGCCTTTTTCCAAAGAATGGGAGATAAAATAAAATGAACTCTTCATCATATTCTGTATTTTGATTTTTGTGCAAGTCAAATTAATCAATCATTAAGAAAATAGAAAATAAATGACAACTATTCTGCAGTCTGTACATTTATAGCCTTAGTTTTCAGCTTAGAAAAGAGGCTCAAGGATACATAATGTTCTTTTCTCCCTTACATGCAAGTCTAGGCATTCATTATCAAATGCCTAGATCTAAATCAAAATAAGGTCATACATCTATGCCATGTTTATTAGAGAATCTTTTTTAGATTCAATTGACAACCTCTGGTAGTTGTCAATTTTTCTTATGTTCCAGCAGAATATAATGTTGGACCTAAAAATAATGAACCCTAATAGTCTGAACTAGTTGAGAACTACAGGCAATTTAAAAAATTAAAATTCATTGCTTGCAGCTAACCCAATTTCCTTATGGTCCAGAAAAAAAAAAAAGTCTCTTTCAGGCCTGACTAACAATGCATATTTAATTCCTTTAAATAAGCTGGTAATTTCAAAATGGTAATTTAACTAAATACAACAGAAGATTAAACAAAATTAGTGTGGAGATAGGAAGATAAAGCTAAAAAAAATTCCACTATTTCATCTCTTTCCAGTACCATTAAGCCATTTAAAGCATGTACTAATGGAAATATGCAACAGTTGATTTGTTAAATGTTACCTTTCTAACAAACCAAATAATTTGAGTAAAATGGAAAACACTGTAACCATAAAACTCTTATTAGTCATTAGCTTCAAAATTCCCTCCCAATGCCCTTTTACAAATTACTGGTAAAAATTATGGTAAATTTTTCATTTGATATATTTCAATGAAATGACGTTCACACTTTTACAGTGGAGAAACCTGGCAGGTACCACCTCAACAAGGTGATTAAAATTACCATCACCAATAATGGGACAAATTGGCATCATGAGACTTCTGCTATAAAGGACATTATTGGGACAACTGACAAAATTTGAATAAGGTCTGTAGATTTGATAAAAGCATTGTGTTAGTATTAATACCCTGAATGCCCTTGTTTTTAGAACATACACATTGAAGCATTGACAAGTAAAGGAATACCATGTCTGTAACTTATTTCCAAATGGTTCAAGAAAAAAATATATTAATAGATAAGACAGTTAAAGTAAATGTGGTAAAATGATAACATTTGTGGACTCTGGGTATATGGAAGGGTATATGGAAATTCTTTACACTATTCTTTTAACTTTTCTATAAATATGCAATCATTTTGAAATAAAAGTTAAAACAATTAAAAATAAAAAAGTAAACAAAGAAAGCATTAGCTTATAAAACATTTAAGAAAAGGGATGAATGAAGAACAAATTATAGATGCCCGACAGGTACAATTTTGGTTTAATTATTCATGTGTTTAAATTATTATTGATGCTTTTCATCTAAGGATCTTGGGGGTACTTTACAAATATGTTTTGTTTCCCCTCACTTTATGGATGGAAAAACAGACATGTAGAAAACCTCCCAAAATGGGGCAAGTTGATTTTGGAAAGGAGACAAGGAAAATTTGACTTTCAATAGATAACATATTATTAAGATGCAATATAGCTAGACACACCAAAAGTATTTATTTACCTTGCTCTATTGTAAATCACTGGTTCATTTTCTTCCTGCACAGTTGTCAGCATATCCAAGTCATGGAATATTTTCTGCATATAGTCCAGATACTTATATCCTGAAGCTCTTTCAACTATGGCTGCCAGTAGGGTATAGCCAAAAGTTGAATACAAAAACTGACTACCTTGAGGCATCATTGCATGGAGGAAAAAAAAAGAAAATGATTCATTATTATTTAAAAACATGTAAAATATTTTCCCACTGAAAACTGGTATACCTTAAAACTGGAATATTTTACTTCGGCATTTATAAAGCATGGATGTTATATTAAATTTAGTCAGCTTTGCAATGGCCCTGCTTATTCCATGTACCTAACGAATGAATGAAATGATGATCAATATACTTAAAATTTCACATAAATCGACTCCTTTCTATGAAAATGAAATAAATAAATCCTACCTTAAACATCACAAAAATCCTTCAAACTGGCAACAAAATAGGAAGGGAAAGAAAAGCAAATTTGGATTCTTGTGTCAATTGTCTGTTCTTAATAAACCTAACACCCATTGTTTAAGGCATAAATAGCTGTATGAGTTACTTTAACAAAATATATGTAGCTATAAAACCCTTTCAAATACACATTAAAATACAAATACATATTCAAGCATATGTACTGTTTCAAATATATACCTTTATCTCATTTTGGATTCTGGAAATGTACATTGTATCATTTATACTAAATATGGGTGAGAATCTTATTTTTTAAGACAAAATCCATAATTATATTTCTTTGTCCTTATTAGTTATACCTACATAATATCTATTCATGGTAAAGACAACTTTTAAAATGAAATGGAATAAAAGTAAATAAACCTATGGTACATTTAAAGATATTAAGTGGTTTCAATAGGTATCATACCAAAAAATATACAAAAACAAAGATATTTATTTTTATAGATTAACTCTTTGGGAAATAAAATTGAGTAACAATAATTCTTTAAGGAATGAAGGCACAAAATAAGTTGAACAATTTAAATTCTAACTAAATAGTAAAATACTAGCAATACTTTATCACGTCAACTTTGGTCCAAATTTTATTTGGAGAACTATTATTCCAACATTTCTCCATAATTTTTCCACAAATATCCTGATATTGAGAATCCACTAAATTGGAAGCCTCTGTGAGGCTAAATTTAAATAACTACCTGGATGCTAGGCAGGAACTACATGTTAAGTTCTTAACTATTCAGAAACACAGACAAAAGGCAGGCACTGGACTGACAGCAAAATCCATGCCACAATCTTCAGCCACATCAAATGCCCTCAGGATGGTATCATTTTGGATTTCCTAACAATTAACACTCCAGTAATGATGACTTTGTTAAGAGAAGGAATTAACACTCACCAGGTTTAAAGAATAAAGGATCATTTTTAAATAATCTTAGGGATTCAATTGAATTTTCGAACTTTTCTCTCAAATATAATTCACCTTGTTCAAAATCATTTTTTTTCTTGACAGGTTTTGAATTCCGGCCTTTGGCTTCATTATCCTGCTCTATCTTAGCTTTAGCAAAATCATTCTTTTCATTACTTTTGCCTCCTTTTTCTTTTAACTCTTTTTCTTGGTCAGAGTCCATCGTCTCTTTCATCATCTTCAAGGCTTTATAAGCTTTCTCTTCTTTCACCTTTTTCATGTCCTTTTCATAATGACGAATTCCACTTAAATGGGAAATCAATAATCTTGTTGTGACAGAAACCTAATTGTAAAAACATGAACATTCAATTACATTATTAAATTATAATTAAAAAGTTCATAGCCTTGGAATAATACCTCAGTAATATTCTCCATTTTAAACTGCTGCTGGAAAAATATGTCACGTACAGATCTTTAGCCTCAAATTTCAGAAAAGTACCCACTTGATTGTCATCTGGATAAAAAAAAAAAAAAAAATTAACAGGGGGCCGGCCTGGTGGCTCAGGCAGTTGGAGCTCCTTGCTCCTAACATCGAAGGCTGCTGGTTCGATTCCCACAAGGGCCAGTGGGCTCTCAACCACAAGGTTGCCGGTTCGATTCCTCGACTCCCACAGAGGATGGTGGGCTGTGCCCCTTGCAACTAAGATTGAACACAGCACCTTGAGCTAAGCTGCCGCTGAGCTCCCAGATGGTTCAGTTGGTTGGAGCGCATCCTCTCAACCACAAAGGTTGCCAGTTCGACTCCCGCAAGGGATGGTGGGCTGTGCCGCCTGCAACTAACAACGGCAACTGGACCTGGAGTTGAGCTGCGCCCTCACAACTAAGATTGAAAGAACAACAACTTGACTTGAAAAAAGTCCTGGAAGTACACACTGTTCTCCAATAAAGTCCTGTTCCCCTTCCCCAATAAAATCTAAAAAAAAAAAAATTAAAAATAATTAAAAACAAACCAAAGAATTCTATGCAACCTGTTAAATCATTTAACATGTCATTTGTCAAATGAACTGTGGGTTTCATTACCTTTTCACCCTCATATTCTTTTTCTGGGAATTCAGGAACATAATGTTGTACTGGAATATCAAGATCCAGTTTCCCTGCTTCCCACAACTTGGCAAGAGCAACCATGGTGAGGCTTTTGCTGATACTGGCAATTCTCATAACCGTCTCTGGCTTGCATGGTACACGGTTCTCAATATCGGAATAACCTAAACCTTTTGGGGAAAAAAGAGCAAAAAATCACTATTAATAAGCTTCATGGTCAAAAGGGTCTTGAAAAACTGAAACAATACTATCTTAAAACATCCTGTGTATTTATCAAAAGGAAAAGGTATTCTACCTTTATAAGTTAATGAAAACTTAACATGTAAGGGATGACAGTCTTAAGAACACCGACAATAGTTAAGTCCACCAATTTAACCTTATAACTAAATGGAATTGTACCTTGTGCACAATAGCAATTTTCCAACTGGTTCAAATACTAATTTTTTTTAGCTTATCTTTTGGTTATTCTACATTTTAAATAAATTACATCATTGTTCTTCAGATTATATTTATTCTTGATTTTTGAGTTTCCACTGAATTCCTTAAAATAGCCATCCAATAAAAATAAATATGAAAAGGGGTCCCGCAAACCCAATCTAGCTACCAATTCAATTCAGCTGCAAACCAGTAGAAAAACAATGTAGTGCTAATTTAAAGCTCCTTCTAGAAAAAATTGTAAGTTCATCTTTTGCACAGGCTGAAAGTGTGGAAATCTAAGAGCTACAAAGAACTGAGATCTGCAAAGAAAGAAAAGGTATACAATGATTGTTTTTAAACTGTAAATGTGGGTTATGCTGAAAAGTATTTGCACTAAAAACAGTCTTCACCCATAAAGCTGAAATTTATATAATTTTTGACTATAATATTTTTCATAAATTAGATATATTGATTAGTCTATACTTGTACTTGGGGGAAGAATCATTTTTCTTTAAATTCAAGACCCTACTGCCCCCATTGTAAGTAGTAAAGAAGTACTACTTTGTTTCAGTGATGTCTGAAACAACATTTCCTAAAAGTATGGTTCCTCAAAACCTGGGATGACAAGTTGAACCAATTTGTGTGAAATGGAGAAGTATATCAAGTTATAAAATGTGATTTGATAAAAGTATAATAAAATAATCGGAAATCCCTCTCCCAATGCTTCTAGCTTGTTGTTTCAAAAAATAGCTGACACCTCTGCATAATCAAAGAAAGTAATAAAGTTCGTAAACTCATTAAGACAGGAATCATGCATACACCCAGTTCTTAGTACAGTGCTTTTTACAGAACAGGTGATTCAATACATTACTGACTGAATTAAAAAAGAAAAAAATCCTGACATTCTATCTACTTACAAGGGTTACCTACAAACATGCAGTTAATAGATTGTTTTATATACAACTGTCAGAACATTAATCCAGTCCTTACAGAAAAGGGGCCATAGAAACAAGCCATTTTTAAGACTGCAACTTATTCATTAGTCACATTTTAATTCTTGTTTACAGAAAACCCGATACTTTATTGTTAGACACATTCTCTACAACATGGGTGGTTTTTCAAGGGATTCACTCCAAGCAGTAAAACAGCAAGATTTCATTCACCGATTGGCACAAAACAAGCCACTAAATAACACTGTTCTGAGCCTACCTTCTGACCAGACTTCTTTTCCATCTACAGAGACTCCAACCACTATACCAGGTGCGCCCACCTCATCCTAAAAGCGAAGTGGAAAGGAAGACAGTTCAAAGACAGGTCGAAATACCTCGCACACCAGCGATCTCACCTGGACCAAGCTCCAGGCTCCGCCCCGCCCCCTCCACCTGGGCCCCGCCCACATGGGCTCTGGCCGGGCTGGGCGCTAACGGTGAGGGGTGTGCCGGGTTGGCACCCAGACTGGAAAGAGGCGGTCCCCGAGGAGGGCGGTGACCTCTGCCCGGACTTGGGCAACCACCCGACAGCGCCTGACCGAGGCCAGGAGGTCAGAAAACGGGAAGTCTTTCTCCGCAGCTGACCGCGGGAATCCCACTGCCCGGGGTGGGGTCTGCTTGGCCCGGGGAGATGACCACCGAGGGGCCCTATGCCAGGGTGACGCCCAGGATGGGGAGCCTGGTTCCCGGCTGCCTCCGCCCCGTTGACGCCGCACCTTGATTCTGTGAAGCAGGTCACGGCTGCTGTCGATGGCTCTGGCGAAACGCCTGGAGGTGGGCGGCGCCGGTTTTTGCGGAGACCATCCGGCGAGGGACTCCTCTTGCGGGGGCGGCCGCTCGGCCAGAGGCGACGCCTCAGGGTCGGGGGCCGCGGGGGGCGGCGCGGGGGCTGCACCCCTAAGCCCGCCCGCCAGCTTCACCCCGAGCGCCAGCCCCAGCCCCAGCCCGAGGCCCCCGACCCAGCCGGGACCGAGCTGCGGCAACCTGGCGCGCTGGTGAGCCCCGCGCCGCCCGCAGCCCCACGTCCAGGCCCCGCGTGTCGCAGCCCGGGCCGTTACGGCTGACAGGAGCCGGTACATGGCGTCTCTGGCGAGCCGGCAGCCACCGAGCTCGCACTGGCCCGGGTGGTTACAGATGCGCTGAGGAAGGAGAAGAGGGGGCGGTGACGGCGCTCAGACCCTAGCAGTCGAGGCCCGATAGCCGGAGCGCCGATCACATCGAGCCCTTCCTCCTTTCCTCTTTTTCTCCTTTCCTTGTCTCTTGATGTTTCTTATCTTTCTCCCCCACCCCCTTCTCCCCATGTAACTCCCCCCAGATCAAGGGTCACCTCCTTAGAGAAGTCATCCTAGTCCCTGTCCCCTTGGGAGTTTTCGCCACAGCTTGACCGCCAGTGCGCACACTTCCTTAGTAACACTTAACACTTCGTTTCATTGAACTCATCTGATTCCTTACTAGATAGTGACCTCTCTGGAGAGCAGTGACTTTTACTTTTGGATCCTCAGCTCTTGGAACAGCGCCTGGCACATTGCCTTAACAGGCATCTCCTTTTCCCTCAGAACTCACTTTTCTCTCTCTTGTTATCTCTATTCTTTATCTCATTTCAGCTCATAGGGCCTTCTAAAATCTCTTCCAGAGGCCTAGCTCCACACTACATCAAACATATTAAGTTACATCCAGGCCTTATATTAATTTTTTTTGTACTGTAAAAAAATTTTTTTTTTAATTTGCACTTGAAAAATTTTAATAGAAAAACTCATATAATTTAGTTATGATTTCTGACATCTGTAGATGATCAGATATTCTTGTGAAATAAGAATCTAACCTCAAGTTGCTGCAAAATGTAAAACGTGTTATCCTAATTGAACAATTAGTGACAATGTTAATTTTGAACATCCACTCCAATTTTTCAATTTTTAAAAATACTTTGGGATACACACACACACACACACACACACACACACACACACACAAACATTTCTGAAAGATTTTTGAAAGCTTGTAGGCCTTCAGGAGCTGGGGCAATATACCCACTGTATAAAAGCCTGTCTTTTCTTACAGGTGGAATATATATAGAATTCATAGGCTTGAATTGACAGTCTATTGTCAGGAGAAAAAAACTGTAAACATCTTGAGCTAATAAATGTTTAACTGGAGGAAAAGGCAATAATGGTAACCACATCTAGTCAGGAAATACTGGGGCTAAATAATTATAAGGTGCTGGAGCTGCTCTCAAAGCCCTCAACCCTCAGGAGATCAGGGTATCCTAAGACTCAGTGTTTGGTAATGGAACTCAGAGGTTTCTGGAGCACCACCTGCAGTTAGAGTGGACAGGTGCACTCTGTCAAGATGGTATTGGAGGTTCCTATCATAGGGACCCCACTATTCTAAGCACATGACAGTGAGAGAAAACAATATAAAGAGAAAAATGTGAAAGACAGCCAGTGGTAATTACAATAAGTGCTCACTTTATTTTTTTTTAACAACTATTCTTCTGTACCTCTCCTCGGATCAGAAATGGAATAGAAAAACAGACCCATATAGAGAGCAAAAGCCAAGGTCTGGGTGGACTTCCACCAGTTTAGAAGCAGGTAGAGGCCACCCAAAGTATAGTTTCTGTGAAAGTAACAGAATAAATGTTCTCCATGCAAACTGAGAGCCTAAGAGGCCACCTGAATAAGCAGCTAGCAGACATGTTGGTGGGATCTTGACTGCCACTGTGAGGAAGGAGCCCAGAGCGCCTATATTTTAGTTGGCTCTGGGAAGCCAGCTAAGCAGAAAATTAAGTCACCAGACAGGAGAGGAGTAGGAAGACAGAAAGAGAAAGGAAAAGGAGAGGAAGGAAATGGAAGAGGAAAATAATTTTCCACTAAAAATGAACACACAAACCAAATTTCCAAAACATATGAAAGAAAATATTTCTAAGAACACCTGGCAACAGAATCAATAATCAAAAAGTGAAATCACCTTAGACAAATGAAAACAGTAGAACAATCTACAGGAAAAGAGAAAAAAAACAAGCCATTCCCTGGCTAAAAAATAATATGTTGATAGAAAACAAAATAAGTATGTTTTTATAAAACAACAATGAGATACACAGCACACCTATTAGAATGGTCAAAATCCAGAATACTGACACCACCACCACCAAATGTTGGTGAGGATATGGAGCAACAGGAAATCTCATCGATTGTTGGTGGGAATATAAAATGGTATAGCCACTTGGGAAGACAGTTTAGTGATTTCTTACAAAACTAAACATAGTCTTATCATTGATCCAGCAATCATGCTGCTTGGTATTTATTTACCCAAAGGAGTTGAAAACTTATGTCCATACAAAAACCTGCACATGGATATTTACAGAACCTTTATTCATAATTGCCAAAACTTGGAAGCAAGCAAAAGGTTCTTTAGAAGGTGAACTGATACCATAAACTATGATACATTCAGATAATGGAATGTTATTCAACAGTAAAAAGAAATGAGATATCAAGCCGTGAAAAGACATGGAGGAAACTTAAATGTATATTATTAAGTTAAACCGATTTGAAAAGGGTACTACTGTATGATTCCTACTTTATGACTTTCTGGAAAAGGCAAATGACAGAGATAGTAAAAAGATCAGTGGTTGCCAGGGATTAGAGGGGAGGAGGGAGGGATGAATAGGTGGAGCACAGAGGATTTTTTTAGGGCAGCAAAACTACTCTGTATGACACCATAATACATGGATACATGTCATTATTTATTTGTCCATTATTTATCACCCACGGACTTTGGATGATAATGATGTGTGTATATAAATTCTTTAGTTGTAACAAATGTCCCGCTCTGGTGGGGGATGTTATAATGGGAAAGCTGTGCATGTGTGTGGGCAGGGAGTATACGGGAAATCTCGGTTCCTTCTGCTCAGTATTGCTGTAAACCTAACACTGCTCTTAAAATAGCCTATTTTCTAAAATGTAGGATGCAAATGAAATAGTGATGAATACTGAAGTGAGTTCAAATTATTGCTCTGGAACTGTGTAAAAAAACAACAAATAAACCTTGTCACACTTAGAATGTTTTCATGTGTTTCCCTGAATGTAATTATTGTACAGCTTCCAGAGCCCAACTCAAGTCCTGTCTCCTGCAAGGAAACTTCTTTTATCAGTATCAGTCCTAACTGTTCTCTCCTCTCCCTCGATCTTTTGTTTTCTAATTACTGTCCATGTTGTTTATTCTGATTTTGATTGCAAACCATTGAAGGCATAACGTTGTCTTACACGTGTCCCTCATCTATGAAGCTCAGGACTTATTTCGTTGTCGGGTGGGTCTGAATTTGGGTGATGAGTTCTGAACCTCAGTTTCTTCATCTGCAAGTCAGGGCTAATAATAACGATTAAATGTGCTTCAACCTGTAAAAAGATAAAATATGAGACGTCATCAAAATGGTGGCGTGAGGTGAGCCTCTGTAAATCTTCCCTGGAATTTACAACTAATCGAACAACAACAACTCCACAAAGGACTTCTTGCACAGCAGACAGGCAAGATGAAGAGGCCCACTACTGAATTCACCTAAAGGTGGGTGAATCGCAGAAGTGGGGGAGGAGGAAAGGGAGAAGCACAGAGACGGAGCCGCGTGGGTGCAGGATGCAGACCTAGCTCAGTGTTCTGAGCTCGCTGCTTTCCGGAACTACCGCAGCTGCAGGAGAGGGAAGAACTCGGACTGCTAGGGCTCCGCTTATGGCCCACAGGGCTGAGGGGGCAGCATATAACACGGCTGAACCCAACGCTCACGGCAAAGACTGAGGAAAGAAGGCTGAAAACGGTGGTTTAAGCCCTCACTGCCAAGCAGAGAATGGAAGCCTTAGGCACTGAGACTAGCCGCCCCCTCCCTACCCTCCCAGAGCTCGCCTCGCCCCCACCTGCCCGGTGCTAGAAGTGGAACAGTAGCAGTGTCAGATCAAAACAACAGAATATTTGCTTTTCTGAGAACTGTGGACCGCAGACACAGATTCACAGCCCAACTAGTTCCAGCAAAGGGGAGGGAGCTGTGGAAGCAGGACCGGCTGTGGTGGTGGTCGAGGCCATTGCTCTGGGCCTCCTCTCACAACTCACCCCGCCCCTGGCCCCACCTATCTGGGCAGATCCCTGCAGGAATAAACAGAACTGTTGAAACATATGGGCTCTGAATCTGGTGCAGGAAGAGCTTTGGAACTTCAAAAGCTCTCCGCGTACCCACCAGGACACTGCGCCCTGTGACCCAGGCAAACTATTAACAGAGTAGAAACCCGTATCCCAGGGAATCCCCCCATTGTGTGAGAAGCCATAATAGTGCAGAGAAAACATAGCACTACCATGTGAGAGAGAAAAAAAGGCTGCAATTGGAGAGAAAATGAAACATTCTACCAACAAGTACTGGAAAACAAAAGAAAGCCCTCTTCCTATCAACCTGTTGCAGAAGCCACTCCTGTAGATGTCTAGGAAGAGAAATAATAAATCAGTAATTGCCATGAATAACCAAGGCAACAAGACAGCTCAGAAAGAAAGTGAAAAGTCTGCAGAAAAGGAACTTAAAGACATGGAAATATGTGACTTAAATGACAGAGAATTCAAGATTGCAGTTCTGAAAAATCTCAATGAGATGCAAGAAAACACAGAAAGGCAGTTTAATGAACTCAGAAACACAATCAAAGAACAATATGAGCATTTTACGAAAGAGATTGAAATTTTAAAAAAGAACCAAATAGAATTTCTGGAGATTAAGAACTCAATAGAAGAAATTAAGAATGAAATAGCCAGCTTAGGTAGTAGAGATGACCAGATGGAGGAAAGAATCAGTGACATCGAAGATAGAAACTTGGAAATGACAAAGATGGAAGAAGAAAGAGACTTGAGACTTAAAAGAAATGAAAGAACTCTACAAGAACTTTCTGACTCCATCAGAAAGTGCAATATAAGAACAATGGGCATACCAGAAAGAGAAGGAACAGAGAATATATTCAAACAAATTGTCGATGAGCACTTCCCAAACTTGTGGACAGAACTGCATCCTCGAATCCAAGAAGCAAATAGAACGCCTAATTACCTCAATCCCAACAGGCCTTCTCCAAGGCACATTGTATTCAAGCTGTCTAAAATCAACAACAAAGAAAGAATCCTCAAGGCAGCCAGGGAAAAGAAGACGGTAACCTACAAAGGAAAGCCCATTAGATTATCATCAGATTTTTCAGCAGAAACTCTACAAGCCAGGAGGGAGTGGAACCAAATATTCAAACTATTGAAAGAGAGAAATTGTGAGCCAAGAATAATATATCCAGCAAAGATATCCTTTAGATATGAAGGAGGAATAAAGACCTTTCCAGACATACAGAAGCTGAGGGAATTTTCTAATACACGACCTGCACTACAAGAAATACTAAAGGAGGCTATTCGACTACCATCAACAGGGACAGTTTGTGGCAATCGAAAACATAAAAAGGGGGAGAGTAAAGGTGTGAACTGAAATATGGGAATGGTGAAAGTAAGCGTGCTGAAGAAAATGGAATACTCTAAATATCAAACTTTCTTTTACATAAACTTAAGGGTAACCACTCAAAAAAAATCCAGAACTGAAATATATACTATAATAAAAGAAGAAACAGAGGGAAACATCATAGAATACCACCACACAGAAATAACAGACAACAACAAAAAGGCAAAGAAACAATGGAGTCACAGCCTTACCGGAAAACTAAAGACAGAATGATAGGAAATCCTCACATATCAATAATCACCCTAAATGTAAATGGACTGAACTCACCAATAAAAAGGCACAGAGTAGCAGATTGGATCAAAAAACTAAACCCAACCATATGCTGTCTCCAAGAGACACATCTCAGCTACAAGGACAAGCATAGACTCAAAGTGAAAGGGTGGAAATTGACACTCCAAGCAAATGGTACCCAGAGAAAATCAGGTGTAGCCATATTGATATCAGATGAAACAGACTTCAGGGCGAAAAAGATAACAAGAGACAAAGATGGACATTTCATAATGGTAAAGGGGACTATACAACAAGAAGACATAACAGTCATCAATATTTATGCCCCCAATCAGGGAGCACCGAAATATACGAAGCAACTACTAACAGAACTAAAGGGAGAAATTGACCAAAACACAATTATACTAGGGGACTTAAATACATCATTGACAGCTATGGATAGATCATCCAAACAGAAAATAAATAACGAAATAGCAGCCCTAAATGACACATTAGATGAAATGGACATAATTGACATATATAGAGCACTTCATCCTAAAACATCAGACTATACATTCTTTTCTAGTGTACATGGAACATTCTCAAGGATAGACCATATATTGGGACATAAAATCAGCCTCAGCAAATTTAAGAAGATTGAAATCATACCAAGCATATTCTCTGATCACAAGGCTTTGAAATTGGATATCAACTGCAAAAAGAAAGCAGGAAAAAACACAAATACATGGAGATTAAACAACATACTTTTAAAGAATGACCAGGTCAAAGAAGAAATTAGAGGAGTGATCAAAAGATACATAGAAACAAATGACAATGAAAATACATCCTACCAAAATTTTTGGGATGCAGCGAAAGCAGTTTTAAGAGGGAAATTTATATCACTACAGGCCTATCTCAAGAAACAAAATAAATCCCAAATAGATAACCTCATGTTTTACCTTAAAGAACTAAAAAAAGAACAAGTGAAACACAAGGTCAACAGAAGAAAGGAAATAACAAAAATCAGAGCACAAATAAATGAAATAGAGAACAAAAAGACAATAGAAAAAATTAATGTGACAAAGAGCTGGTTCTTTGAAAAGATTAACAAAATTGACAAACCCTTGGCTAGACTCACTAAGATAAAAAGAGAGAAGACACTAATTAACAAAATCAGAAATGAAAAAGGGGAAGTTATCACGGACACCACAGAAATACAAAGGATCATCCAAGAATACTATGAAGGACTATATGCCACCAAATTCAATAACCTAGAAGAAATGGACAAGTTCTTAGAAACATATAGCCTTCCAAGGCTGAACCATGAAGAACTGGAAAATCTAAACAGACCGATCACCAGTAACGAAATTGAATCAGTCATCCAAAACCTTCCCAAAAGCAAAAGTCCGGGACCAGATGGCTTCACTAGTGAATTCTACCAAACCTTCAAAGAGGATCTAATACCAATCCTGCTCAAACTCTTCCAAAAAATTGAAGAAGAGACAGTACTCCCTAACTCATTTTATGAGGCCAACATTACCCTGATACCAAAACCTGGTAAGGACAACACAAAAAAGAAAACTACAGACCAATATCTCTGATGAATACAGATGCAAAAATCCTAAACAAAATTCTAGCAAATCGAATACAACAATGCATTAAAAAGATTATTCATCATGACCAAGTGGGGTTCATCCCAGGGCACAAGGATGGTTCAACATCCAAGAATCCATCAATGTGATACATCACATAAACAAAATAAAGGACAAAAATCATATGATTATATCAATTGATGCAGAAAAAGCATTTGACAAGATACAACATCCATTTATGATTAAAACACTTAATAAAATAGGTATAGAAGGAAAATACCTTAACATAATAAAGGCCATATATGATATAACCTCAGCTAATCTCATAATTAATGGTGAAAAACTGAAGCCCTTTGCTTTACGTTCAGGAACATGACAGGGCTGTCCCCTATCACCTCTGCTTTTCAACATAGTGTTGCAAGTCCTTGCCAGAGCAATCAGGCAAGAGAAAGAAATAAAAGGCATCCAAATTGGGAATGAAGAAGTTAAATTATCACTCTTTGCAGATGACATGATGCTATATATAGAAAACCCTAAAGACTCCACCAAAAAGCTATTAGAAACAATCAACGAATACAGTAAAATTGCCAGCTACAAAATCAACGTACACAAGTCCATTGCATTCCTATATACTAACAATGAAATCTCAGAAAAAGAAATACAAAACACAATTCCTTTTGCAATTGCAGCAAAAAGAATAAAATACCTAGGAATAAACTTAACCAAGGATGTGAAGGACCTATATGCTGAAAACTATAAGACATTTTTGAAAGAAATTGAAGAAGACACAAAGAAATGGAAAGACATTCCGTGCTCATGGATTGGAAGAATCAACATAGTTAAAATTTCCATATTACCCAAAGCAATATACAGATTCAATGCAATCCCCATCAAAATTCCAATGGCATTTTTTAAAGAAATAGAACAAAAAATCGTCAGATTTGTTTGCAACCAGAAAAGACCCTAATAGCCAAAGCAATCTTAAGGAAAAAGAACAATACTGGAGGTATCACACTCCTAGACTTTAGCTTATACTACAGGGCTGCAATAATCAAAACAGCATGGTATTGGCAGAAAAACAGACACGTAGACCAATGGAATAGATTTGGAACGCAGAAATAAAACCACATAAATATGGACAGATAATTTTTGACAAAGAAGCTAAAAACATACAATGGAGGAAAGACAGCCTCTTCGAAAAATGGTGCTGGGAGAATTGGATAGCCACGTGCAAAAGAATGAAACTGGACTGCTATCTGTCACCATGTACCAAAATTAATTCAAAATGGATCAAAGACTTAAGCATAAGACCTGACACAATAAACTGCATAGAAGAAAACATAGGTACTAAACTTATGGACCTTGGGTTCAAAGAGCATTTTATGAATTTGACTCCAAAGGCAAGGGAAGTAAAAGCTAAAATAAACGAATGGGACTATATGAAACTTAAAAGCTTCTGCACAGCGAAAGAAACCATCGACAAAATAAAGAGGCAACCAACTGAATGGGAGAAGATGTTTGCAAACAGTGCCTCCGATAAGAGGCTAATATCCAAAATATACAAGGAAGTCATGCAACTCAACAACAAAAAACAAACAACCCAATTGAAAAATGGGCAGAGGACCTGAAGAGACATTTCTCCAAAGAGGACATACAAATGGCAAATAGACATATGAAAAATGCTCAACATCACTAATCATCAGAGAAATGCAAATAAAACCACAATGAGATATCACCTCACCCCAGTCAGAATGGCTATCATCAACAAGACAAATAGTAACAAGTGTTGGAGAGGCTGTGGAGAAAAAGGAACCCTCATACACTGTTGGTGGGAATGCAGACTGGTGCAGCCGTTATGGAAGGCCGTGTGGAGGTTCCTCAAAAAATTACGAATAGAATTGCCATATGACTCAGCAATCCCTCTCCTGGGTATCTACCCAAAAAATCTGAAAACATTTATATATAAAGACACGTGTGCTCCAATGTTCATTACAGCTTTGTTTACGGTGGCCAAGACATGGAAACAACCAAAATGTCCTTCGATAGATGAATGGATAAAGAAGTTGTGGTATATATACACCATGGAATACTATTCGGCGGTAAGAAAAGATGATATAGGAACATTTGTGACAACATGGATGGATCTTGAGAGTATAATGCTAAGCGAAATAAGTCAGACAGAAAAAACAGAGAACCATATGATTTCACTGATATGTGGTATATAAATCAAAAACAACAAAAGAACAAGACAAACAAACTCATAGACACAGACAATAGTTTAGTGGTTACCAGAGCGTAAGGGGGTGGGGGGTGGGAGATGAGGGTAAGGGGGATCAAATATATGGTGATGGAAGGAGAACTGACTCTGGGTGAACTCACAATGGTATTTATAGATGATGTAATACAGAATTGTACACCTGAAATCTATGTAACTTTACTAACAATTGTCCCCCAATAAATTTAAAAAAAAGATAAAATGTAAACTTTAGTGAATAGATTGGATGATTAGGAGTAGAGATTAGAACTGTTTATTCCCCTCTAACAATATTTTCAGTTAAAAAAACCAGATGTCAACTACTAAAGTCCCTAGTTCTTTTCCTGAACTAATCTTCCAGTTTATATAGTTTGTCTTCCTCCTCACATCTCTTTCCTTCAACTTGTCAACTTGTTTGGTCACTGCCTCAGTGGTTAAAAACAAAATAGGAATTCAACTCCCATCATCTGAAGAGCCAACCTACGCCTCCCCTGAATTGGGACCAATGGAAAGTTAATAAATATCCCTGTTTTGAAATGTCAGAATGACCTTTTTAAAAGAAAGCCATCGTCATACATGAGTGCATTCTCACTGTAGTTATGGGAATTTTAAACTGGGACCAAACACTGCAGCCGTTCCATGTCTCATCTCTGCTGATGAGCGTGGAGTCTAAAACGCCACTCTGTAACTCTGTTGCTGCAGCCGACTGTGTCTCCTGAATGACAGCCGTGAGGGTGTGGTGGGCGTCCCCACCTCACTGATGAGCAAATTGTGCAGCACAAGGGATCCAAGGAAGGGTCTTTAAGTCTGGTGATTTCTCCTGTGGCCTTAATAACAACTAGCCCCAGACAGATTTGCCTCCTGGGGAAGTGGAAAATAATTTTTTTGGTTTGTTTTTATTTTTGTTCGAAAAGGCAAAGAATGAAGTAACAGACTGCTGTAGGCATCTATTTTAGTCTCACGGATCTAAACAATTTCCAGCTGCAGATGTTAAAATATCCAGAATCCATGGAGAACAGAAGAAATGACATTATTCATCCTGCGTTTGCTGCTCTGAAGGTTTTCTGCAATTCACAGCATTTGAGACTCGTGTGTGGAGCAACTCTGCCTGTGTTCACACGCTGCATTCAGTTCACTTCAGCTTATAAAACCTTTTACAGAGAGCCACTATGGGGACAGGCTTATATGCTGGGGACATACAAAGATGAGCAAGTGCCAGTGAATCCTCAGGAGCTCACAGGAGAGAAGACATGTGGAGAGGCCACACACATGGCAGAGCAGGCTCTGCCCTGCACGAGGGTGCCTGGGAGTGGGGGCAGTGGGCTTAGATTCAGCCTGTGCTGCTATTCTCAAGCTGTGTGTCTGGCTCTGGAGGAAGTGGTGCCTTTCCCTAATATGCACAAAGGAGCAATGTGTGCTCCCAGCAGCCCAGGACGGAGGTATAAGCTTAGAACTCATTAATAGAGGGCTATATTAGAGGCAGGTATCAATAGCTATGGGAAGGGAGGGGAGAGCAGGTGAGTCTAAAGTTAAGGAGAGTGACAGAGAGTGAGGGACATTTCAGGAGGGTCCTGGAAGAGGAACAGGAATTTGCCTTGTAGAATTGATGAAAGAAAGGCAAACAAAGCAGAAGAAACAGAGTGAGCAGAGATACAGAGGCTGACCTGTTTCCACCTGGCTGGTAGAGGTGAGGCCAGAGGGAGGCAGGGTCAGATGGTTCAGGCCTTGGAAGCCACGCTGAGGATCCTGGGCTTCGGCTCCTAGGCTGGCGGTCCTCAGACTTCAGTGTGATCTGAAACGCATGGAAGGCTTGTTACAAGTGTATGTGATTTCCTTGGCCCACGCCCCAGAGACAGGTTCTGATTTACCACGTCTCGGGAGGGTCCCCAAAACAAACATTTTAAATGATTTTCGCCGAGGGTTTTGCTACAGTGGTCAGAGGGGAAACAGTGCTGAGCTAGAAGTGTGCTCGAGGGGTTTAGGCAGCAGAACATCTGGTAGGTTTGCTGGAACACAGATCACCAGATGCAAAGTCGGGGGTGGGGGTGGAGGCAGCTGGGGGCAGCACGTGCCAGTGCATGTTCTTAGGAACTACCACAGGGCCCAGCCCTTAATTAATCCACCTTCAAGTGTGAAGGCCGGGTAATAGGCTAAAATGTGAAGAAAGAAGGCAGAAGGGACAAGAGGCAAGGATTTCAGGCCCAGCTCTACCTCCTGTGGGTTGGGTCACTTCAGGCTAATCATTTCCCCTCCAAGTCTCTATGTACCCCGACAGGAACTCAGGTCCTCAGGCCTCAGTCACACGGTACAAGACTCCCATCCCTCCCAGTGAGAAGTTCAATGCATTACATAAGAGGATGCTGGGTAAGGCTTAAAACAAAAGAAAACACAACAAAACAAAAATTTGAAGGGTGGAAGTTGGAATAGGCTCAGAGTTGTGTGGGGGAAGCGAAATTCTTTCTGAAACCTTCTCAAGCCTCTCTGTGCCTCATAGCACCCAGCGCAGTACTCTGCACCTCGTAGGCACTCAACACATGCTGCTCAGTAATGAACAGCATTTAGGGTCTGAGCGCTGGGCACAGCGGAAACTCCTCCCCTGCCGTAGGCAGCCTACGATCAGCAGGCATTTCATATGGTGACCCACCTATTATCCAGACTTTTATTAATTAGGGTTCTTAATTATCTGGATGTTTTAAAATATCCTCGGGTAATGATAACGACATAATGATAACCCCCAGGTGGCTGTAACCTATATGTGATTGGGTGGGGGAAAGAATTAGAGATTTTCAAGGTAATGAAATGTTTTTCTTGGACTTAAACACCCTTTAACATATACAGACTGTAGCTTTAAAATTTGCCAAATGGAGATAGTTAGGTGGGTTATTTGAAAGTATAATAGGAAGTGTATAGCAGAGAAGGCAGCCTGTGGCTTGCCTGGGAAAGTGTGTTCCCTCCCATTCGAAATCAAAAGACAGGTATAAAGTTTCTTCGTTTATCAGTTTGCAAATTGAAAGAGACTGCAACTAGGGTTAGTTAGTCCTGAACAATGCAGTAGGCATGTGGAGCTCACTATTGGTTAAGGAAAGGGCCGGACCAGAGCTGGAAGGCCGTGCATTTACAAGATGCTCCTAAGGCAGATGCTATCGGTATCCTGTCCACATCCCCATGCTGCCCCGTCCAGCTGCCAGCACCTGTATCCCTGTGCCAAGGATTCTCTGGTGCTGGAGCCTGTCTGGACCATGAGTGCTACAGGCAGGAGTTGTCGGGAATCATTGCCACCTTCCCTCCAAAAGAAAAAAAGATTGATGGGACTAGGTGTATGCCTCAGCTCCCCTGTCCCTGGTGGGATAACTGTCTCCCAGAGTTCCCGGGGTGGGGGTTAAGCTCCATGTGGTCACAGTGGTAGCTTGCATGAACACACATCTCTCCTTCCTGTGTCACCTCTCTGCTGGTGTTTCCTGGGACCATCTACCAGACAAACCGTCTATACTGGAATCCATGTCTCAGGTGCTACCTCTGGGGGGACCCCAACTAAGACATCGGGCCACTGGGAGTGTGATCACTGAGGTCACTGATTTGAAGCCAGGGGTCTAACAAAAGACAGGGCCAGCATGAGACTTACAAAGCGATAGAGGGAGGAGCTGGAGAATAGGTCATAAAAAGAGATGAGCACAGGGACAACTCATGGGGGTGGAGGGCAGAGAGGAGAGAGGAGGCGACCGCGATGAGATGCCAGCTCTGGCTCTGCCCCTGCATGTCGTGTTAAGACACATTATCAGTCCATACAACAACACTATAAACTAGGAAGGTGTCATCTCCACTTTTCAGTTTAGGAAGCCATGTTGGAGGAAGTTAAGTAGCTTCTTTATGATCATGTGACTACTGAGTGGCACAGAGAAGGGATCTGAAGGCCTCTCTTGGTGCCAAAGCCTACACTCTATTCCGAAGAACTCACCTAATAGCCCACACATTATGAGTCATTATCAGTGAGCAGCGTGGTGTTTACGAAGAGGCAGCAGTTCCTCAGGCCAGGCCAGGCTTCCCAGGGTGGAAGGACCTTAAGGAAGTTGAGGTCAGCCACATTGGTTCTCAGCAGATCCAGAAATTTGATTGGTCTACAACCCAGCAGTGATCTGGCCCAAGGGAACTGAATGAAAATACCTCAACTCTCCGGAGAATCATGTAAGATCCAGGCACTAATCTGTTGACAGATATTCGTGTCAGTTGGTATATTACTTTCCTATAGCTGTTGCGACAAAACTACCACAAACTGAGTGTCTTCAGACAACACATATTTATCTTACAGGTCTGGAGGTCAGAAAACTGAAATCAGCTTCACTGGTCTAAAATCAGGGTGGGCGCGGGGTGGCGTCCTTTCTGGAGGCCCTAGAGGAGAATTTGTTTTCTTCCCTTTTCCAGCTTCTGGAGACCTCCCTCATTCGTAAAGCCAGCAGCATTGCGTCTTCCTGTCTCTCTCTAACTCTGTGCTCCTGCCTCCCCCTTGTGGTTACATTTGGTTTATCTAATTAATCCAGGGTAATCATCTCAAGGTCCTTATTAATCATATCTGCAAAGTCCCTTTTGCCATGTAAGGTAATGTAGCTGCAGTTTCCAGTGAATATCTTCGGGGGACCTGAGACAAGAGCACCGGGCGGGGACGATCTTCATGGACAGTGTCATCAGGTGCTGTGAGCCAGCTGGACACCAATCCTCCATCCAACAAACAGGGAATGGGGAATTCTGACACTCGGGCCTCCCTTCTTGTAGATGTCTTGCATTTTCATCAGGCAGACTATCAACTACTGCTCTTTTCTTACACATTTGGGTGGCTTCCAATGCCCCATCCCTGGCACATTTGCGAATCATCTTTTATGGTTGCTTGATGGGACCTGTCTCACTCTGGATCCCCTTTAACTGTGCCCGTTAACATGGTCTGACAGACCATGTATAATACAAACTAGTCTCTGGAGATAGCATTTGACCCAGGACCTCTCTGACCCCTGCCCCCTCTCCCAATTGCTCTGATTTTTGACTATATACTCCAAGTTCCAAAATCTGTTCTGCCCTTTCTCTGTGGCTTTGGCAAGATATTAGGACTTTTTCCTCTGCATTCTGTGCTCAGATAATCTCATCCATTACATGTTGATTTTGAGTAACCTAGTCTTAAAGTTTGGAGAATAACTTACCTTAGCCTCTTATGTGCTGACCTTTAAAAAAAACAAAACCTGTAACTCACAGTTGTCTGTTTTTCCCACTGTCTACCTCTCTAAAATTCATTTTAAGAATGTTCCGTGATGTGCTAGGCAGCGGGTAAGGGCCTGGGGATACAATGGTGAACAGACTTGCCCCTGCTCTCATGGAGCCTGGAGACCAGGAGGAACGATGGATCTTTATCAAATAATCACACTCATGAACGTGTAATTAAAAATGGAGGTAATTGCTCTTAAGGAAAGAAACATGGTTAATGAAAACTTAAAACAAAGAGATCTGTCCTAGATTGGGGGTCCTCAAGGGAAGCTTCCTTAGGAAGTGCCATCTAAACTGTGATCCCTGGGTGGGTGGAGGGGAGAGGTGGGAAGCTGGGAGGTTAATGTGGCTACAGGCAGAGATGGATGGACAGGGAACATTCTTCACGGTAGGGGGAGGAGCTGTCTTTAAAACCAAACCATGAGCCAGAGGGGGGTGACCTTAGAGTGAGAGGTTTACAGTAAATTAGAAAATTCTGGGAATCCAAACCCAAGAATGCTGGTCCCTTTCCCCACTTGTGACTGTCTTTTGAACTTTAGGATTTGGCAATCATTCAAACCAAATAACTCTGGGGTGCAAAAGCCAACTGAGTCCAGAACACTTTCTGCCTCATTGTTTCAAATTAAATGTCTTTAACGGGTATGTCTCAGAATTCTTGTCTTTTTCCCTTAGAACAGACTTCGGCATAATGCATAAACATTTCCCCCCCCAACATGCTTTTTCTATAACAAGGCATTTTGTTGCTTCATTGGGAGTGAATTCCCAAGATTTTAAACTTGAGTCTCTGGTCCTAAGTTTCCTGGTGGCACCACTTGGATGTCCTAATTAAAGTCACTTGTCGAAGTGAGTGAGTCTTTGGAACGTCTTGTCCGATTCTGCTCCCAAGATCAGAGACCTGGCCTCCCAGCTCAGTAGAGGGGCAGTGGGGAAAGGAGTGGGAACCCTGGGATGAGCCCTCAAGGCTCCCAAACAGGAAGCATGGCCAGTGGGCTCTGACCTAGGCCATTACTTTCGTTCAACTCCACATTATGAAAAGGGGAAGGAACGAGGAAAGCAAATTAATGCTTAATAACTGTTGCAACCAACGCACATCTAAAGCTCCAGCATCTCATGGCTGAGATCTATTCACATCTGACCTGAGACCATTACCACATCCCATTCTTCCTCATTAACATCTGTGATTCTCAACCTGCACTTTGAATCATGGGGAGTAAGGGGACGGGCGGCGGGGATGTTAAAAAACAAACAATGCCTTTGGTAATTATTTCATTCGTTACCACATGATATGTGAATCACCCCGACTCACTCCATTTGTATCTTACCTGATGGTCTACAAGGCAAGCTGTGGCCATTTCACTTCTGTTCTGTGATCTGTTCTACTCCTTACACCAATAAGGCACTCACCCGTGTTTCCTGTTTGAGCCCAGTTCCCACGCCCTGTCTTAGCGCTGGAACCTTATACTGTTTAAGAACATGGACACTCATTCACCCCTCTGGCTCTGTCCTTTCTGGCCTCCCCTAATTCTGGCTTCCAGGAACCAGATCATGGCTCTGACCTGTTTGGTCAGTGCCTACACCTCCCATTGGGGGTTTGAGGCAGCTACTTAGATCCTCATAAGCTATTTGTGAAGTAGGAACTAATACAATTCCTATTCTGTAGGTGGGGAAATTAATGCCCAGAAAGATTAAGTGATTCATACAAGATCACCCAGCTCTGGGTTTTCCTGCTTTATGATTCTGTGATCCGAAGAATCCATTATTCGATACTAAGTCAAGAATGGGAGAAAAGCGTTGGCAGAAGGAGACTAAGGCAATGCTACTTATATTCTTGTAGTAAAACCAGCAATGCATCAAGAGAATCATCATCTCAATTTCAATTGCTTCCCCTCAAGAACAATTTTAATCTCTTTGGCATCCAAAGTCTCATAGGTTTGGCATCCAAAGTCTCATAAAGCTCCTGCTAGATTCTTATGCCATTTTGCATGAATCTTCAAGATATGTTTTGCTGATTCATATGAGTCCCTGAGAAGGATTCTGATTTCCTGTTCAATAGCAGATTGTGTTTCTGGACTCAGTTTCCCTGTATCGGTGTAGGTCATAACTCCTAGCTTGCCACTCCTTCCCAATTTGGTAACCATCTGCTTTGCTATTTCAGTTGCATTATCAAAATCAGTGGAAGCACCTGTTGTAATACGGTCATTTCCAAATATAAGCTCCTCTGCCAAACTTCCTCCCGTATTATCACCCATTTGTGCAAGCAGCTGAGCTCTGGTTTCATTCCATCTATAAGTCTCAAGCAACAGGGACACATGTCCAAGTGCTGACCCTCAAGGCATGACTGTAGCTTTTTCTGACAGGCATTGCATCTTTAGTGTAATATGCAATAAGAGCATCACCAGATTCATAATATGCTGTGATGGTTTTATTTTTGTTATCGGTCACACTTCTATGTTCAGGCCCCATTAGAATTTTATCTCTGAAAAACCATTTCTTTTCCATCAACAGCTGCCTTTAATGCAGCTTGGTTCACAAGATTCGCCAACTCTGCTCCAGAAAAGCCAACAGTGCCTCACGGTATGATTTCTGGATCAACAGAAATCAAATATTATTTTATTGAGACACCATTTCAAAATTTCTGTTCGACCTTGTACATCTGGCCTTGGAACTGTATGTAGTCTGCAGGTCAAAATGACCAGGACATATTATGGCATTATCTAATGCCTCCGGGAAGTTTGTGGCTCCTATGATGATAACTCCTTCATTGGGTTTAAAATCATCCATTTCAGCAAGAAGTTGATTTATAGTCTGCCTTGAATATGGATGCATTGGAGATTCGATTTGCTTTCCACCAACAATAAATATAACACAGGGAGCATTTGCTTTTGCTTCCCTAAAAGGATTTTTTGCCTCTTAGGGGCTACATGAAAAAAACAAAATAAAATAAAAGGATTTTTCATACAGCTGGCTCCCATACCCACAAACATCTCATCAAATTCTGATCCAGAAACATAATAAAAAGGAACATCAGCTTCTCCAGCCGCAGCTCGGGCAAGAAGTGTCTTTCCTGTTCTTGTTGGTCCAAATAAAATAGTTCCTTTTGGAAGTTTGCCTCCAGTAAATTTGCACAGTAAATTTTCCAAGAATTCAACAACTTCCTATAATTCTTGTTTAGCTTCCTCCAATCCTTTAACACGCTCAAAGGTGACATTTTTCATCAGGATAGGATCTACTACAGAATCAAGCCCCATTGTTGTCCAGAAGTGGAGAGATAAAAATGGTTTTTTTAAGAGTCCATAAATGCCAAAGAGTAGCAAAACAGAGAATCAGATGAGGTCATCTTAGAGAATTATTGTGTTTTTTTTTTCGTTTGTTTTTTTGTGACAGTGTTTGAGCATTCAGAAAACCCTCTGGAAAACCAGTTTTAAGTGCATGTTGGTGAGCTTCAAGTCTGTTTTTGGTTTTCATGAGTTTGTCCAAAGTCTCAACATCTGCTCCTCTGTCTCACAAAAGAAATCCCTTCACAAACGATGGTGCTATCTGCTGTGTTTCTGCCGATCTTTCAGAGGTGGACTGTAGACGTCGTGTCCTTGATTTCAAAGTTTTAAAGCCCTGAGACTGTATGAAAACTGGCCAGTCCTGAAGATCTGAACAAATCCTTTTAAGAGTTCTTGAATGTTGTCTGTACAAGCAAGAGGAACATAAAGTACTAAAGACATCTCTGCAACCATATTTATTTTCAAAGAAGGACTGTGCAGAGAAATGAGATACACAAGTATGCCAATGGGAAAAAATGTTTTTGCCTTTACAAAGTCCAGGAAGTCGACTGTCTACCAATTGATCAATCTGTCCGATTTTTAATTCAGATAATCCAAGGCCCCTTAAGTTAAGCACAGGCTCATTGCTGGGAGCCTCATGCTCAGGAACTACATCTCGATGCTGGTTTTGAGAAACTGATGCACTGACAGATACAGATGTGCTTTTTGGTGAACGGAAGGCATGGATGAGATGCTTCAGGGAAACAGTCACCAGGGGCTGCACCATGCTCCATAGGGAAAACATCTCCTCCAGGCCCTGAGCCACCTCACCGCCTGCTGAAACTGCCCTTCTGTCCACCACTCAGGGGGGAGGTGCTGATCCCTCACCCCCTTTTTCTCCCTCATTTTACCTTCATTCTTCCTAGAAAGAAAAAAAAACGGCCTCCCCTTCCTACAGGGGCCACAAGGGCAATCTCCCCTCCCCTTTGTTTTATTGGACTTGTATGGGGTTTGCCATGGTTGCACGTACCGGATTGCAATTCCTTGTTGTTCCTGAAAAGGCCCTTTTTTTTTTTTGCTGGAGAAATAACTATCTTGCTGACTTTTTGTTTGCATACTTAACCCACACAAACAAAAGCTCTTTGGGATTCTCAATAACTTTTAAGAGTATGAATGGATCCTGAAAGCAAAACGATGATCCTTGGGCAGGACTTTATCCCTCTGTGTGACAGGGAAGGGACATGCTGCCCACCTTTCTCGGATATTTTTGCTTTAAAGAATTCTGCTTTGACATGCCTATACCTCATGGGCTGTGTGATAATTCTGTTTACCCACCAGTTTTGTTTCTGGTTGAACAACTGGGGAAGTTTTCGTCATACAATGTTTGTGATGTCCTTTGGCCTCTCCCTGTTTACCTATCAAATACATCTCTGTTCTTTTTTCCTCTAGTGTGACGATTCAAACAGCATTATTTGACCCTACTACTACCTAAACGCAGTGCCAATGTAGACATTGAAATCATGTGATCGTATTCAGTGGCTGTCCACATGACCCAGAATCTGCAAACATTAATCTTGTTTTAAATCGGCTTCCAATGAAGAGATGAAATATGAAAGTCCTTATGGAACCCTCACAGAGCCCTGAGGGGGAGTCTGCAGATCCCCGGTGAGGAAGCCCGAGCTAGCTGGCTGAAGCACAGTGGCCTGGAGCCATGTGTTGAATGAACCTCAGAGATACAGGCGGTGCTGCTGTTCTTACCACCCATTACGTGGTTACTTCATAGTTTCTGAATAGCTGTACATACCTCAATACATCTTAAGAGTTATTCTTATTTCTATGTCCCAGGTCTCAGTTTGAAATGTTTCCCTCTCCGCTTCCTTGATTACTAATGAATCAAAGCGCTAAGTCCAGGTCCACCCCTACTTCTTCCTCCCAAAGTCTCCATCAGGCACTTCCTAAGCCTTGTCTCCCTCCAGCAGATGTCCTTGTTCTGGGTACGAGGTCCTGAGTCATCTTCCCTCCACTGTCCCACACTCTCCCTTCACCACCAATGGGCCATTCATTGTGTGCTTCTCCTCAGGTACGCTAAACATTCCTTTCTTCCCTTACAAAGTCAATTATAAAAAGTGAATAGGATTTTCTCCATAATCCCTGTACCTCAGAGTTGATATGTAGACACTTACTGAGAGTCTGGTCATGTCCTCTTACATCAAACAATTGTCAAATATTTAGTTCCAGCTCTTTCACTTACTATCTGGAGGAACTAGGGCACATCACTTAGCCTTCTGAGCCTCAATGTCCCCATCTATAAGATGGTCATAATCCTACATGCACTATCTGTCATGTGGAGTTGCTGGGAAGCTCAAATTTGATCAAGGATGTGAAAGTGTTTTGAAAACTGTAAAGTGCTAGTGAAAGGCAAGTTGGTAGTAAGACAGACACTAACATATTTGTCACTTTATGATTCTTACCATTGAGGCTAGACAAGAGTGTCATCTCAGCACAGATCAACACACTGAAGATATAGGAACACGAGATTATTAAATAGAGGACTTTTTTTCAGCATGTCATTTCCTTCTTCGAATTGCAATACATCATATTTGAACCTTGTGGTGCTTGATGAAATTTTTTGCAACTGATGGAAATGAGAAATCATTATCCTTTCCAAATAGATCACAACTGCCTCCCTGTTCCAAAAAGAGGTGCTCTACAGAGTAACTAGATTCAACTTAGAGATGGAATATCTGCAGCCAGTTTTCTTTTTATAATGTAACCATATTAAAGACAATTTGGAAATAAAGAAATAAAAATAATCCAGAATCCTGCTATCCGAGTACAACTCTTTGTATACTTGCCCCTTACAGTCCTGTTGTCCTAAGCACAGGTAGCTTAAGATGGCTGTAGTTAGTTATCATGTACCCACCATTATGTACATTATAATGCCTTTTTTGACTTAACATAGCAAATATTTCTCCACAATTCCACATATATAGCCTCTGTGTTTATCATTTTAATGGACAAATAATTTTCTATGAACTTAATTCATCGTAATCCCCTTTAGGGCAGGGTTTAGGTTGCCTCCAGGTCTTTCTTTTGTTACTTCTGTTAACGCTGCAACGGACAGATTCTTAAATACTATAGCTTTTTGCCTTTGTCGACAGATAAATTCTCAAGGTAGAATTATTAGCTCAAAGGGTATGAAAAATCTTTAGGGTTCTTGCAAATATATTTCTATTGCTTTCTAAAAGGAATCCACAAATTATAATACCATTAGGCATATCTGACTTCATTACAAACATACCAGCATTGAGCAATTTATTATAAATTTTACTAATTGAATAGGTGTAAAATGCTATCTCAGAGTTGCTTTATTTTTATTTCCATAAAGGAAAGAAGAGATTTTCAAAAGCTACTGTTTAGAGGAGTAAAGTCTTGGCACCAAAAGAAATCCAGGCAGCACACAGTATCTTCATTTAGCACTAGGTCCACGCCAAAAAAAGTGAGAGAGTGAGTTGGTACCCAACCTCCCTGTTTGGATGGGAACAGCCAGGCCTGCCCCTTGAGTCCCCATCACATCCAGGCCTATAGTACGCAGTAGAGTGGATAATCCTGAAGCAGTTTACATATACTTGCCAGAACTCACCAACAGAGTTTCAGTTTTGCAGGACTTCTCTACCAGCAGTACAAGTTGCAAATGTTCCAGGCAGGAATATTAGATTGGCAACAGGAAAGTTGATTATCATCCAACTCCTGGCATCTAGGCCCAGTCAGAAGGAATTTTCAGGCAAATAGAATCTGGTGTGATGTTTATAGCTGCTGAGAGGGAGCCAGGCCTCTTCGCTTTGCTAGTTACATCAGTTCCCAAGGGAACGGGAGTGGAAAAAGCCCACTCCAGTTTTCTCAGTTTTATGTTGCCCATTTGCTAGACAACTTGCCTGAAAGAAGTGATGTGAAACTTGTGAACCAGAATCTTGGAAATAACTCTGACAGTCTTGATGGAAGGGACAATTTGAGTCATGAAAGCTTTTCCCATTAAAAAAAAAAAATCAAATACCTTTTTCACTATTTCATATTCTGGCTCAAATACTCTTAATAAAATGCCCAGAAAACGACTTGAGACTTAATTTTGAAAAATTCAAAATCAGTAGCGAAATATAAAGGGAAATGCTTTACTACGAAAAAAAATTTGTAGTTGTTAAAAATGTTAATGTAATTAGAGGTGATTTTAGGTATTTAGGGACGTTTGTTCCCCATCCTAGTTAGCCTTTTACATATCTAACTTTTTTCTGGTAGGACAGTAGATGGTAGAGGGAAACTGAATCTCATTTCATCATAAAAACAATTGTATGAAGCAGATATTATTATTGTCTTCATTTTACTGATGCAGACTCAAAGAAGCAAAAGGCCTTGCTTCACGGTGGCCAGGTGTGGGGACAGAGCCCCAGAGAGCAGTTTCCAGGCTCTCGGCCTCACATGGAAAGGTGCTGGCTCAGGTAGTAAATGGCCATCAACTGTGATTGGATGGCCATCAGCTGTGGCTAGTTGGCCATCAGCTGTAACCAGTGAGCCATTGGCCACTAATATAACTGCTGTGGCTATGCTAGCAGAAAATGGGGGCTAGCAAGAAGATGGTGGCTGAGCCAGCAAGCGGCGGAGGTTTGCAGATCGTGTGGCTCCTGCTTCCTGTGTCGCCAACCCAGCCGCCAGCGAGAATATAGTGGTGTGACTCCCCTACCTATGGCTCCGTGGGTGTTCCTTTTTGGCCTCACCATATCCTGCATTCTTATGCGGGGAGCGGGAGCAGAGACCCCGCATGACACCCTACACGACACCAGGCTTTCGGAAGAAGCCCTTGGATGGAGAATGTGTGAACAGCAGGTGGCAGCAGTGTCCTTGGAGCTCGAGTCACCTCCAGTCCCTGGAAAGCTAGGCCAACAATACCCACCAGCAAAGGGGTGTCTAATGCCTGACTTCTGAGCTCTGACCTGTTTCCTACCCTTCATGCACCTCCTGCTGAGCCAGGCAGACAACTGTGTTCTAGAAGGTTGTATCCCTGAGGAATGTGTGGAGGAGAAATTTGGGAAAGATGACCCCAAAACCACTTACAATAGAAAGGCTCCCATCTAGATATAAATGTCAGGTTTAGCTATGTGACCTTGGCATATTACCCCGTGTTCTTCGATAGCCTTTTCTGTAAAACAGAGATAATAATGGCTACCTGCCTCACAGAGTCATTGAGATGATTGAAGGAACATGATACGCACAAAGCCTTGGAACAGCCCAGTGAAAACAGCACATGCTACTGGTTAGTATTTGTCTTTGCAGACTGCTTTATCATTTGCAGTGAGCTTTCAGACCTATCATCTCATTCCATTCTCTCTCCATTTTTGAGATGTAGATATCACACCCATTTAAAAGAGGACTCTTAGGTTGAGCCAGAGGGAATACAAATCTGCATGAGCTTTGAAGTCAGACTGGGAGTCAGATTCCTCTGAGCTGTGGGACGTGTTACTTCATGCTTTGGAGCTTCAGTTTCTTTGGCTATAAAACGATGATAATATTACCTACGTGGTGCATTTATTATGAGGATTAAATAAAACGCATATATGAAGCCATCTGGTATAGTTCATCCTACATAGTGAACACTTAAAATTCCTAAAACGATGTCTTAAAATGAGACATACAGAAAAATTATAAGAAAGGGAAGTAAAGTTACTCACAATCACACCATCAGAAATAACCCTGTTATTATTGTGATGTTTTCCCTCAGTTTGTATGTAATATGACTGAGATCATATCACATATGTACAAGTAACTGAACCAAGGTGCTGCCTCTAAAGAAGGTGGCAGAGCTGGGCCTGCACACCAGGCAGCCTGGCTCCAGATTGGGACTCTTCTGTGTAACCACTTCTCACATTGCTTCTATAAAGCTCAGGCTTAAAGCCCTTTTGAGAAACTGATGAAAAAATATTTAAATGTTTCAAGTTTGGAAATACACACACTCAAAAGCACGTAAAGAAACCAGATGTAGCCAAAACAATCCTATCACAGTGTTCAAGGCTGGAATTTTGCCTGGAAAAGTAATGCTTCATGTGGAAAAAATTTTAATTTCTACATATTTGTTTGGCTAACATTTTAATTGTTAAAACATTAGTGTTCAAGCTGTGATCATTACAATGGGTAAATTTGTAAATTTCATTTACAATGGGTAAAACCAGTAAACTGCTCATTTGACAAATTGACTAAATTGACAAATGGAGTGAACCGATTACTCAGCAATTGGGTTTTGGAGTGCACTGATGTTTGGCAAGTTGGCTTACATCTATGGGACGTGTAGTAGTGCTCAATATATAAACGTGAGTGAATATATTAATACATGAGTGAATTAATGACTAAATGAGTGCACTGAATCTTGCCGTAAACGAAATGATCTTTCCCTCTAAAGATCAATGACTTTACGTGATGTCAGCATTTTAAGAGCCTTGACAGAAATTCTGGTTCTAGGGTCACTCATACTCACTGTGTGTGAACCCTTACTTCAAATCCATGCTCGTGACCAGGTGGCTGCTAAGTGAGACCCAGTGCTTCCCTGTGGGTTCAAGGTTGAAGCCCACGTTCCATGCGCTTGGAGTCAGAAGAACCAGGTTCCAATCTCACTTGGCTCCCACACTTACTAGCTGCAGATCGCATGCCAGTCAGTTCACTGTTGAACTGTTTGTTTCCTCATCTATAAATTGGGCATAATTCTGGTGTCTGCCTCACCTTGTTCCCAGCATCACTGTCAAGATCAAATAAAACATGTAGATGTTCTCTGGGAGCAGGGAAGGCCTAGATGAAGGTGAGCTCATTATTGTTAAAACTATTAGACTTCAGGGTCCCCAGTGATCGTGTGCTAGTGTGGTAGAGGGAGCACTGGGAGGGGGTGGGATCTCCTTGGGGACGGAGGGCCAGGAAGGTCACTCTTCCCTTTGCTCTTTGGTCTCTGCCTGTCTGGTCACTGACATCCATTGACAGAGAGACACACAGACCAGGTCAATGGCAATGGGAGCAGTCAAACACCAGTGGCCTTACCACACCTCCTTCCTGGTCACTTCAGGGCTGAGGTCATGAGCTAAGGGTGCGGAGAAGAGCCTGGATTCTCCCACAGCCACCTCTGGCTCTACAAGGCCAGGCTGGTGATGTCCTGCTCAGTCTGGCCTCTTCCATCTCTACAGCTCTGAAGCCAGCCTGAGTGGGTTCTGAGGGGGCGTCTACCAGCCACCTTTGCTGCCTCACAGAACCAAACCCAAAGTCAAGGAAACCTGCCTGGGGAGGGCGGCTGGGGAAAGGGAAGAACACAGCTGGGGGTGTCAGGAACAGGCATGGAATGCTACAAGCCTGAGAACAGGACCAAGGACAGAAAATGAGGGAAGAGAGAGATGACTGGAGAGCACTGTTTTTTCCTCTCACCCTTTTCTCAAGTGTTAGAGTGAAATCATCAAGGGGAAAAAAAAGACATCCTTCAAAGAGAAAATAGCAATCAGTGTCAGCTTTTAGTGATTGAGTGGACGACAGCACATCCCAGCTGCCATCAGGAGACCTGCCGCTGCTAAGTGACGCTGCGGGCTGCTGGTCTAGGCCAGAGGGACACCCAGTGCCTCCTTGCCTCACACCCAGGCCACCTGACCTGGGCAGGTCACTGTCACAAGCCGAGCCGTAATTTATCACCCATTCATACTGGTTCACTTTCTCTTTCATTAATTATATTAGCCCTAGTGGAGACTTAACGTAGCAGTTTACTACATTTGAAAGGTGCTTCCTCCTTCCAGAGACCATCAAAACCTTCATTTAAAAGCTCACACACCTGAACAACCCTTCAGGGTTGAAAGCACCTGAGTACAAATGGACTCTGAAATGGAAGGGTCCAAGTTCACCTAATTAAGTTATTATCTGATATCAACTGGGGCTCCCATGTCACCCCTCAGAGACCTGGTTCAACTTGGCCTAAACCCCAATTCCAGGGACTGTGAACAGCACTGGTTTCAGACCCTTTTGGGTCCCAGGGCCTTTTAATTATGGAGTCCACATTCCACATCACATCAAAGACACTAGAATATATCTATATTTAACATTAAATATAACATGTTTGCCGTTATATTTAATAATCAAAAGGGTTTTATTAATTTTGCTTTTGAAATTATTTAACTACCAGTCATTCATTCATTATATGATTGGCTATGATTTCTGGGTTGTCATCATACATTCACAGGAAATTTTATAGAGTGAGAAAATCAAACCATAGCATTATTTTCAAATAGAAGAGAATTTATAATACTAAATTTTAAAACGAAGCTGACATAATTATATGTTTTATAGACATTTAACTAAAATGCACTACTTTTAATTTTATACTTTTCTCTTTGTGTTTTGGATCCACTACATTCTTTTCTCATCACATGTGTTTTTATAGACCTTTGGGAAAAGCTCATGTGCCAGAGGCGCTGTGCCAGTGGGGCCTGCTGACCAGATGGCCCTGCTTGTGGTTGTTCAAAGCCCTTCCCAAGGTTTTGGCCCGGTCTCACCTCACTTGCAGCATCTTGCTGATTCCTTGCTCCTGCATTGCTGCTCATGTTTTGGTTTCAGCTGGTATCAGAACAGTCACAAAGCTCAGGGCCTTCTCTGCCTCCTACAAAATATCCAATTACACTGGACAAGTTGATAGCTTGACGGATTCTGAGGGCCATGGAGAGAGGACACTCATGTACCTTGCGACCTTTGGCCATCTGGTTGGCTCCACTCTGTGCCCACCCTTCCTCACTGCACATCCTCCAAACTGGCTGTGCCAGCAGTGTGGCCACCCTGTCCTGGGCAGCTCTCCAGCGAGTCTTTGTCACATTGTCCCCTTCCCTTTTCTGGCTGCTTCTCTCCAAACAGAAGACATGCCAGGAATGCCTGTACTCTCTACCCCACCGCCCGTCCTCCACTACCCCCCACCCCCCATACACACCACTACCGAATTTTCTCCATTTCCTTACACAACATTACTACTTAATGCAGCCATGCCCTGAAGGCCCCCTGGGTAGGAGCCCCCAGTGGACACAGGATGGGGACCTCACAATCTCTCAGTCAAGGCTTTGGCTAGCCTTTGGTTTGTTTTCGCCATTAAAAAGTAGTAAGATCAATCTCAATTCTGGCCTAATTGAACCTTCACTCCCACTCCTGGTCCTGCCTCTGTCTCCTTGACCTTCAACGTACCACTGAGAGACAGAGTTGTCTCTCCCTGGGACAACTGAGGAGTCAAGTGGTTAAGTCCTGAGACCCAGGCTTCTCTACTGCCAGTCCTGGGCTTTCTCAGGGTCTTCCCCCTGTTGCCCCCCCGCCACCCCACCATTGTCGTTTGTCACTTGGCTTTCTTCAGGGAAGACATGCACTGCTCTGTGAATTTCCTTCAGCCGATACAGACTCTCTGCTTATTTCAGCAAACAGGGTGTGGAGGGTGGAATGAAGTCGAGGCTGCAGGGTTGCGCAGCAGGGCCAACTTCTCCATCAGGCACAGGAGGCACGAGGCTCTCAGATGCCCACAAAAATGGTTTAATTTCTTTTAAAATCGAAGAAAAAATACTTTGAGGTCGAAGAAAATGTTTTAGTATATAATATTAATCTATTTGCCTTCATACCAACGCAGACTTAAAATATACTTTTAATATTGTTTTGTGGAGGAAAGGAGAACACAAAGGCAAGAGAACCCAGGGTCTACAACAGTCATTGTGCAGCCCTGGTGGGAGGAGTCTTCACACTGAGCTCCACAGATCTCCCAAGGCCTTTTTAATTTCCTAAGTGTTAAGTGTATCTTACGTTCTGATGAAGTGACTCCTTTTTCTGTGTGTGCATGAATTTGAGGTGCCTCTTGAATCCTGGAATACATTACCTACTCATATTGTGAGTATTGACTAAGATAACCTTGAATCTTGGGTGGGATCACTAGAAAGACCGAGCCACAATCAGAAGCTTGGAACTTTCAGCATCACACCCTGCCCCTCCCCATTCTCTGGAGGGGCTGGGAATTCATAATCGACCATTCCTACATGACGAAATCTCCATCCGAATCCCAATAGTACGGGCCTTGGGGAGCTTCTGGGTTGGTGAACACAACTCGCTGCTGGGAGGGTGGCACAGCTCAACTCCACGGGCACAGAAGCTCCTGCACTTGGGACCCTTCTGGGTCTTGCCTTATCTCTTCACCTGGCTGTTCATTATCTTTATTATATCCTTTATAATAAACTGGTAAATGTGTTTCCGTGAGTTCTATGAGGCATTAGAGCAAATTATGGAATCCGAGGAGGGTGTCACGGGAACCCTGATTTATAGCTGGTCGGTCAGAAGTACAGCTGCCTGAAGTGGGGCAGTCTTGTGGGACTGAGCCCTTAATCTGTGGGATCTGATGCTAACTTCAGGTAGATGGTGTCAAAACTGATACGAATTGTAGAACACCCAGCTGGTGTCAGAGAATTGCTTAATATGTGGACAACCCTGGTGTCAGAAGTGTTGTGAGTGTGGCAGTACCTTGATTTTATGATTCTGGGCATATTCAAAGTTTCTTCATGTCAGAAAAAGATCGGGGATTGTTTCCTTAAAGGTATTTCATGACAGACACCACATTACACTATGAAAATGGGGAGATGGAAGCCGGCTGCCTTGCAATAACTCCCCTCAGTTCACATCTTGAAGGTGGAGGTGACTTTTCAATTTCTCACCAGCAACCCAGAGGGCGGCTGCAAGGCTCCCATCTGCTATTGGCAGTGCCCTGCTCTGACACTGAGGCGAGAGGGGAAATGGAGCTTCAAGGCTCACACTGGTGAGACCCACAAAATCAATCCCTCCGGCAAATACAGTAGAATCTAGAATCGAGAAAGCCTGGGGAAATCGCAACTCTCAGACTGAGATCAGACCTCAACTTTCCCTATTGGGAGGTGACGTCTAACTTAAGATCTCTGTGCTGCCAATTTAGCCCAAGTTCACTTTCCTTAAAGTTGACCAGCTGCAGACCCAGAAGTTTGCGGAGAGTCCGTGATGGGGACTGAATGGGGGTCAAAATGACAATCCCACATTTACTGATAAGCTTGAGTAGGGGGGACAATGGAGGAAATATCAATTCTGGAAGGAATCCCTATCCTTGCTTAGGACCACCCCCTACTTCTTAGAGTATGGAAACCTCTTAGCTGCAGACAGATGATTTCCCCGTCATATTGGTGGGAGCACCCAGAGTAAATCACTTCCTTTTCCACCCCTGGGAAAAGTCTCTCTCTTGCTTGGATCATAATTCAGTCTGCCTCCAGGGAGGTGAGACGGAGATTAAGTATGGAGCGCACCAGTGCTGACAGCCTGAGCCCCAAGAATTATGAGCAGTGAAAGGACAAGATAAAGAGGAGGTAATTCTGGGGGAATGAAGTGCCTGCTTCAGACAAACCTGACCTCCAAAACCAGAGAGAAAACATTTGCATTTCTCTAAATCTAAATAATTATTTAAGTAGAAATATAAAAAATATTTAAAACACGATTTTATTCACAAGATTTCTACTCACACATAACTTTCCTACAGGGAGTGTCACTTCCTCACTAAAATTAGATTATATCTAGTCGTTTTGTAAAAAACATTGGGAAGAAGTTGATGGGATAAGTAGACAGTAGGGAGTCAACAGGCTTTTTCTGTAAAGGGACAGATAGTAAATATTTTAGACTCTGTGGACCATAAATCTCTGTCCCTGCTACTTAACTCCATCATTGTAGTACAAAAGCAGCCACGAACAGCACATAAGTGAATGAATGTGGCTGTGTTCCAATAAAACTTTATTTATAATCGCTCAAATTTGAATTTCATACAATGTTCACATATCATGAACTATTATTCATCTCTTGAGTTTTCTCCAACCATTAAAAAAATGTAAAAGCCATGCTTAGCTCCCAGGTTGTACAATAACAGATGGTGGGTTAATTTGGCCCATAGGCAATCGTTCGCCTGGTTTAGAAAATTCCCAACACAAAAACTCAATAAAGGTAAAGGTTTGTTTCTGGTTAATGTAATCCTTTCCCTATGGCTCTGCTATTTTAAAGTAAGGCAAGGGGGTAAGGAAAATGAAAGTCAAAGGAATAAATTATTAAGACAGGAATTTCAAGAAGAGGAAGGGAAAATATTGTGCAGAAGGTCCCTCGCTGCCACCTTGTGAACAGATACTGACTTCAGACTGAATGAGTTTCACCTCTGTCAAATTCAACAGACTTTTATTGACCTCTGTTATATTCTAGGAATGCACTAAGTGCAGAGCTGATGACAATAGCCCCTGTCCTCTGGATAGGAGGTAACTGCTATTAAATAATAAAAGGTCCTCCCCATTTATTAATAGGATTCAATCATTCACTGAACAAAACATTTGTGAGCACCTACTACATGCCAGGTCCTGGGTTAGGTGCCAGACATTCAGAGATAAATACATTCTGAAGGTATTTCTGGTAAGTGACTTTCTTTCTCACTTTCAACTTATTTTCTTGAGGGAAAAAAATGGAGGTACAGAGGGTTAAGCTGGCTGTCCCAGATGAAATACCAAAGAGGGAAGCCAAAGTGTGACTACTATCTGCCTTAGCAGGGCGGGGACGAGGGTGAGGTGAATGAGGCCTCTAGGTGCACGAGTTAAGGAGGCGTTCAGGTGCAAGTACTTGTGTGACCTTGAGAGCAAGTACCTCCTTACATTTTGCAGCCTAGTGCTTCACTTGCCTCCCCCTCGTCCTGGCCGGTGCCTGGACTCCTCCTAAGGCCTGCTGTGGTCCTGGGACGGCTGGAGTGCGCCTTTGTGGGTTTGGGCTACCTCATGCTCATGACCCCTTCCTAAGATGCCCCTATTTCCTGGTGAGGAATTACTTCTTTCTCACTGCACAGGCTTGTGGAACTACCGTGTTTCCCCAAAAATAAGACCTAGCCAGACAATCAGCTCTAAAGCATCTTTTGGAGCAAAAATTAACATAAGACCCAGCATTATATTATATTATAATCATACCTGGTCTTACAGTAAAATAAGACCAGGTCTTATATTAATTTTTGCTCCAAAAGATGCATTAGAGCTGACAGTCCAGCTAAGTCTTATATTCAGGCCTCCCCCCACCAGAGCCTAGGCTGGTGTAGGCATCGCATGCTCCCTTCCACATTGTGACTCCGGAGCTGAATGAGTTGGTTTCTGTTCTTCCCACCACCCAGGTGACAGCCAGTCTCTTTGAGTAATGCCAACGTTAACCGCCAGCTCACACCTCTGAGCCAGAGCCCTGCTACATACTTAAAGGGGGGCCCTCAGACAAGCAGTGTCGGCATCCCCAGAGCTGGAAAGAAATGCAAGACCACAAGCCTGCCCAGACCCCAGTCAGCACCTGCATTTCGACAAGATGCCCAGGTAATTCCTGTGCTCACTTAAGTGTGGGAAGCGCTAATCAACGAATTTCCCCACCCTCCCACCACTGCATCTCCGTTACTGCTGTCCTTGAGCTTCACAACCACAGGGTCCTGGGAAGGGATCCCTTCCTGGAAATTCATGACCTGCTGACACTCAAGGAGGCTCAGGGCTGACCCTGCCCTTCCCAGGTGGGCTTCGCTCCCGGATGACTCCTCAGTCCAGGGCTTCTCAGACACACTTGTCTGGTCCCTAGCTGATGGCTGACGCTAAAAAAGAAAAAATTAGGCACCGATTTCAGAAAAGGACTGATGACAGCACCACCCTTTTGCGGCCCCCTCCTCTTTAAAAGTTTGGGGCAGCGGAGGCAGGAGACTCGGGAGGGAGGCTATTTCAAAGGCTAAAGTCTCCCTATAAAGTCCCTCAGGCTACTATGGGGTGTGGCAGATGGTGCTGGTTCTGTTACAGGCGAGGGAGCTGCTCGGTCTTCCTTTGAGAAGAGTGAAGAGAGGGCATTAACCATCCTAGTATTCACTAAGGGCCTGCCAGGTGCCAGGTCCTGGGCACATTTTATCTTTTATTCTTTATAACAACTGTAAAGGACAGGCTTTTCCAGAGAAGGAAACTGAAATCCAGAGACGCCAAGTAACTTGCCTCAGATCCCCCAGTTGTTCTCCGGGAAGAAGCAGGGACTGAACTCAGGTGGTTTGTTCAGGGCTGCAGACTCACAAACACCCGTGCAACACAACACGAAAGGTACAGCTGTGGTCGGTGTTTGCCCCATGAGCGTCGTGGTGGTGGTGATGGTGGCTCTGAGCGTGGACTGTGTCAATGTGTTGGGGAACGTGGGGTGGGGTCCTCGGGACGGTTGAGGGCACAGTGAGAAGCTTGGAGTTGCCCAGCACTTCATGGTGGTCGGCCACGACATTGCTGAGCGATGCAGTCTGCTTAAGACACCCTCCACACATTTGTAATTCAAAATAAAACTTAAAAATTCACAATAAAGTAGTGGGAGACCAAGAATATTTAGATTTGTCCAGTGATGACTTCTTCAATGAGTTTTTTTTTTTGGGAAACATAAAATATTAAATTCTGTCATCTTTTTCTTATTCTTTTGGGTGCCCTGCTTTTGCTGATGCAGTCACTACACAGCAGGGACCCATCTTGATGGCAGCTCTGAGGCCGAGGGATGCCCACCCAGCTGTGTGGAGGTGGTGGTGAGACCCTCGATCTGGAAGACCAGCAGGGTGCAGCACGGTTAGGGAGGTGTGGAGGCTGAAAATGCAAGTGAGTCATTGCTCTAAGGATTTCTGGACTACTCACTATCCCCATTCCTGGGCTCTGAGTCAAGAATGTAATTGAAGCCCCAGGACAATAGAGTGTGAAAGGAAAGATGTTCTCTGGTGTCAGATACCCTGGCCAACCAGACCCGAAAGCACAGAGCAGGTGCTTGGCTTTTGTTCCTGGTGCTGGCTGGGTCCCTATGCCTGGCCCCACACCCCAAACCTCTTCAGACAAAAGCCACCGCTACAAAGCTTAGGCTCCTGCCTCCTCTGGCCTATCCAGAACCTGCTCCCACTGACAACTACTGCAGAGCCCTTCTTACAAGGCTCAAGATTCAGAAGCGGAAGCCACATCCCAACAGAGGAAACCAAGAAGCAGGACCTCAGATACTAAGGATTTCACCAGAGGAGGATGGGATATCGTTATTGTCTGAAGAAAACTTTCCAGTGCCCCAGGTAACCTTCTGGTGTCTGAGAATAGGATCAACCACCAGATGAGCTGGATTTTCATAGCGTCATTGAGAAGTCTCCAGGAAACCTGGGAGGCAAACGCCCATCATGCCCTGGTGAAGACACAGACCTGGGCGCTCTTGACTGCATGCCACAGAGAGGCAGCTCCCAGATAGCTGGTGAGGGTTGGTCATTCCCTCAGTCATTCACTCTACTCAGGCCCCTCCCCCCTGAAGAAGGGCTGTTCTTACTGTTCACCAACACTGGAGTTTAGTCCTGAAGGGCCATGAATACTCTTGCCTTCTTGTGATTTCAGGGGTAAGATCCAACTGGGCTACCTGGCCCTGAACCATCTTAATGAACTGAACATCAGAGGAGCCTTGAAGGAGAAAAGACAGCACCATAGGGCAGCCTCACAGGTGAGTATGGATGAGACAAGGGGCAGCCTTTTCTTTGAAGCCTGGGGAAGGGGGCTAGAAGGGCTATTGCAAGGACACAAGACTGAGGTGTGTTTAATAACACAACCAAAGAAGTTGTCCATCATTGAGAGTTTGCTGTGTCAGGCACTATACTAAGAACTCTGCATACAATATCTCAATCGTGCCCTGAATGCAGGTACTGTTATTATCATCCCCAGTTTGCAGACAGAGTAAGGAAGTCAAATAGCTTAGTCAAAGCCACATGACCAATAAGTGGCAGAGGTGGCTTTCAAAGTCTGGTCTTACTGCAAAGCATGGGATTGTAACCACTATCCTAGATTGTCCTTCGTAGCACAGTTTAAGCTTCGTTTATCTCTTCTTCCCTCTATCACTGTTCATTACCAGTAATTAAGGGTCTTCTCAAAATTGAGGCAAGAATGGCCCTGGGCAGTACCTCTGAGCCCACACCCATTATTCACTTTGATCAGCTCTGGGTCTAGACATGGGGTACAGGAAAGAGAAGGGTGACTGCTGTGAGATCATCTCTTAAAGTTCCAGTTGGTGTGTTTTTGGTGGTGGGAGGAAGAAGGGGGAGAAACAGAGATAACATGTGGAGAGAGATGTCTTAAAGGCCTCTGTTTCATCCAGTTTGGAGAAAGTGTTTTGTTTAAGAACCCAAAGCCTGGAAATCAAATGGGCTGTCTAGTCCAGGCTAGAGCAGGAATCTCTACATAGTTAAATAGTTTACCACGATGTTTACGGTATGCCTGCACTTAAAAGAAATACCTTTTTTTTTTTAAGTGTATGTTTTCATTTCCTATGATTCAGAAAAATACCCAAATTAAAACATATCAGTTCTAATTATAGAGCAACAACTCAAAAACCATCCAAAATGATCAAAAATAGGAGAATAACAAATTATGGCACATTAACCAGATGGAATATCATACAATACCATGAGGACTAGCTTAGCAACATAGGAAGGTACTTATGTAAAAGTTTTTGAATAAAACATCGTTTGAATAAAAAGCTCTGCACACACACACATACAGGCAAAACACATGGAAAATATTTTAAGTGGTGGCGAGATTATGAGTGATCTTTTCCTTTATAGATTTCCCCTATTGTTTTCATGTTTTGTGACAAAGGAAAAACTCTAAATGTATTCAATTATATGATGGCTTGTACCTCATGTGTACATTTTGGCTTATTTACCTTGCAACCCTGTATCCAAAGAGCTTTTCATTTGAATTTGCAAATTGCTGCATGTAATTTACATATTCCTTTAAATACATAACACATTATCTATTGCTGTTATAGAGATGAGAATTAACCCTTCAGGCTAGTCTTTTTCACCCAAACTTCCTCATGCCACGTTTATCTGTAATACTTGATCATCCTGGGTGGGATCCCACACTAGAAAAGCAAAAAGCGAGCTCACAGCCGCCAGCAGTGCCTATCAACAGTAGTGAAACCCAATTCTCCCTGGCACACCACTTCACTTTTCATCTTCCCTAGAAGGCTGGAGAACGGATTATCTGGAGATCCTCAGGGCTCCTAGCCCATTAAGAAGGCTGAAGTCTGGCAACTCCTACAGATCAGATCATGCACTATCTCCTCCAAGGTCCATAAGAAATAGCACTGGGGCGGCTTCCCATGGAAGAAGTGTTAGTGGCCACTCTCGTCCACTTGCGGAAATCAAAGGCTCCCTTCAGACCTCCCTAGTGTAGCAGAAAGCAGGTTTTATAGTCTCTAAGGGTCTATGTAATTATTTATTCATATCCTGCTCTTTGCTCTAAAGATTGAGAGGGGGGCAGCTGGTTAGCTCAGTGGTTAGAGCGCAGTGCTCTCAATACCAAGGTCACCGGTTCGATTCCCGCATACGCCAGTGAGCTGCACCCTCCACAACTAGATTGGGGATAGCAACTTGACATAGAGCTGATGGGTCCTGGAGAAACACACTGTTCCCCAATATTCCCTCATTTAAAAAAAAAAAAAAAAAGAGAGAGAGATGCTCCATGGTAAAAGCAAAGGTATAATTAGGCCAAAATTAAAAAACAATTTAAACAGCACAAAACAAGAAGTGGGGGTTGGCAAGAGGGGAGAATTTTAAAATTAGGTCCAGCAGAAGAAACCTACAATAAAGAACAAAAAACTTGGTGGCCAGAGTAAATAGCAAAACCAAAGCATTTATAAACTGGCAGAGATCTTGTTTCTAAGGTTTGAAAGGTAAAGGTCCATTGTGAAATGCCTGTGGCTGGAGTACTAAGAAAATTATACAGCATGCCCAAGAGAGCCTTTCCCATTGATTTCAGGTGGTTAAAAATCTTCCAGGAAGGGGGCATGATGTCTGTTTTCAAAGCATGCCTGCATCATTTACTTTCAATTTGCCATGCCATCACATCCTGTTATTTTTTAATGTGTGTGTATTGCTTCCTCTAGATTATAGACTTGAGGGCAGGAAATCTATTTTATGCTTTTTCTATATTATGCTACAACCCCCAACCTATAGTCCCTAAAATAATGTGTGTGCTTCTTAAGTGGAAATGGAATTTAATGTAGTCCCATAGGCCAAATCATGTATAATCTTAATTTCCATATATTCTCTAGTTACTAGAAGACAATATGAAAGCTCTTTCTGTGTTTAAGAGAAAGTGAACAGAACAAGAGGTTAGAGTAATAAAAAATCACAAAGGGGGAAGAAAGAATACAAGCCAGAAACAGTAGACATTCCAGATAGTTTTCAAGTAGAGAGTTAGCGACCGAAAAGATGTGAGCAGTTTTGCCAGGATATGAGACTAGAAACACTCCATTGAGGCACATTTTCTTTACATGCAGTACATTCCTATTCCTAGGCAAATTATTCTGCCTTGTTCCTTTTTAATTTCCTGGGAAGGTGCTAATGCAGACAATCCCAGAATGTTCTAGAAAGGAGTACTTTCTGAGAACAGGAAGACACACCATGGAATGACAATCTCCAAGCTGAGTAAGCCAACAATTAATCACATCCTGGCTGGGTTCCGAGATGCAGATATGCTAGCCTTCCCTATGAAGCCATCACCTACCTTAAAAAGAAAAAACGGAAAACCCTACTGCATGGGTGCTGGTTCATGTCTAATATGCTGATTATGGGGCGTTCAGCAATAATATTGGACTGTTTGGGGACAGTGACAGGGCTCACTTCAGATAATGGCCCTGAAGGGGTCCAGAACAACCCAAGAGGTGCCCCTTTGGCATGTGAATTATTCTGAACTGAAGGCAATCGAGACCCTGCAGGCTCATAAGAAACTTTTACTTCTCCCTTAAATAATTTAAATTTGGGCCTTTCCCCTAAGAAGAGTTATTACTAGAGATATAATAGTTTTTAATCTATCTACAGGGCAGGGCAAATATCTAACTACTAAACATCTGCTTTTCTTACCATCCTGCAAATGATGTCCCTCCCCTCTGAAGTCCCAAGGTGCCTTTCCTCATCGTTAGCTCAACATGTCACAGGTACCTCATGTTAACCATCTGTCCTTGAACCTGTCCTGGGGGGGGGGGCTCTGACTCTCTCATGCTTGTGGGGTTTCCATACATGTGTAATTGAACTTGGTTATTTTTCTCTTGTTCATCTGTCTTGTGTAGATTTAAGTATTAAATTAGCTAAAATAACCTTGGAGGGTGACATTTCTTCCTCCCCAGCCGTGTTCTTGACCACAGCAATTCACGCAGTTACTTGGTAATTTGTTTTACTGTGAAACATGGTTTTCACAGAGGAAGCGGGCTTGGGATGGGGTGCTGATGTGGACTGTGGTCAGCATCAAACCTTGGCTCATGGGAAGGCCACGGGCCTATATCATTCCACTGCATGTACCTGAGAATTTAATATTCAATTTGTGAGTCTAATCAACAAGACTTCCACTGAAAAGACATTATTCAAAATCCCGAGTATGTCCTCGGTTGAAAACAGATCGGGACTCACGACCTTCTCACTCCCATCTCCACGCAGCATCCACCCAGAGCCGACTCTACCGGGCCTCAGGCCCAGCCATGCCCAGTCGGCCCCTTGGGAGACAGAATGGAGAATCACCCCTCGGTTGCACACACACAAAGGACTCTTTACCTTTCCTGTCACTAGCTTTCCTCTGGGGGCAGTGGATACTGAAGCGGTCCTGCCAAGTGGTTCCTCAAGAAAGAACAAGGGCTGAGCCGCCTTCATTTACATCTACGGCAAGGTCTATGAGCAGGATTCCACATCCTGTCTGCTTCCTCACAGCAACATTCAAATGCAGTTTGAGAATGGAGCAACAGAAACTTATCTTCAAAGGCCAGTGTTTTGCTTAAAAATAAAATGTGAATCAATTACTTTGGGATATTCTTCACCTCCTGTGCATAGGTGACTAACGATTCCAGAACTGTTACTTCAGCATTTGTGTCCAGGCCATTTGTCCAATCAACAAATGTATGCTGAATATCTGTTATGTATGGGGAACCACTGCAATGCAATGAGAGGCATGGGGAGGGGCGTTACTTTTAGTTTCCCTAAGGACCCAATCCGAGGGGGGGAAAAGGCTCAGGGCTGAGGAGCAGAAAAGGGGCTGGAGGAGGAGTAAGACGGGAGCACTTTACACACATCACCTCGCTTAGTTCTCAGCCTTGTGAGGAAGCACACAAGCATGTGAAGAGGCAAACCACCTATCTCCTTTAAAGGTGAAGAAATTGCTCCTCCAATGGCAAAATAAACCCGGAGCACACTGTGAGTGTGGAGGATGCAAAGCTGGCCCTTCTGGTTTCCAAGACCTGCACTGGGGCTGCCTGCCCCACAGGAGAGCTAAACTCCATGGCGTTGGACTCAACTAGCTGAATGACTCTGAGCAAGCCACGGAACTTCTCTAGGCCTCGATGAGCATAAGCTGTCTTCCTGCTCTGAATCGGCATTTCAGTTAGGCCATCAGCCCTGGCAGGCCCTGATAAGGCCGTGACTCGACTCTTTGTTCTCTGTGGCCTTGGTAACAGATGGAAATAAAACTTTCACAGGCAGCAGGAACCAGTCTTACCCTCGAGGTCGATGCCCATTTGTCAAAAACTTGGCAAAAGTTGCATTCACATTAGTGAACCCTCAACATAGCTTCATTCACTGTTTGACACATAAAATTTATGACATCTGTTGGAGGAATGTAGCTCTGAAAACCCTCAATGTCAAAAAGTATATATAATGGAAGGAACATTTCTTGCACTGCCTGACATTTCTAATTTCTTTCCAAACCCCTGTCTCCAATTCTGGAAATGATGGCTCCCTGAGCACCCCAGTGGGTTTTTTTTTTTTTTAATTGGAGAATTCAGATTTTTTTCCCTAAATGTACATCTACGTGCAGATTGAAAAAAAAGTTACGTCTACAAATCGTGTTGACAGGTTGAAAAAATGGTTAACATATACTCAAATATTTGTTCAAGTAAAAAAGACATTTTTTTCCTGGAGAAAAAAATCAGGCCAAAAGTATTAAACTCCAGAGGATACATGCCAGCATATACAAAACTTAGATTTTGTTTCTGCTAATGGAATCTCTAGGAGCAATAAGGGAACTCGTCTTCCATGCCAGTCTCGAAAAATTCAGAATGTATCCACAGGTGCTTTTCTTTTATCCCTAATAACAGACTGTAGAACGCTCATCACAAATTTAAAGATTTTTGGAGATGCGTATATTCTTCCACTTAGCCTTTCTCTGCAGAGTTCTAGCGTTTTATTCTGAACAGGGAAACTTTTCCAGCAGTTCATTCTGAACTATGGGCCTTCTGAGTTGCAGCAGAGGAACTGAGAGTATGAATCTTGAATTCTTTCTCTGTACTTCATGGTTTTCAATACTTCATGATGACTGTTTCCAGCTCCCAGCCTCGACGTTGCCACACTGAAGAGCCCTAATCTCTCACGGCGGCATGTTGTTTATCACACTGGGTCAGACCTAAGGTATGTGCCACTGGAGACAGGGTGTCCTCCCTTTTCTACGTATCAGAGATCAGGTAGTAATTCTTCGAATTGGCATGATGCTTCATTAATGGATTTTATCTGATCCCTGGGACCCAAAGAGGCTAAACCACCCACTTGTGATCATAACTGCACGCTGACTTAACTTACATCTTCCCAGTTTCCTCCTCCCAACTGTACCTTCTGCGGCAACTGTTTCTGTTTCTGTCTAGTAGTTGCTTTTCTTCTGCTGCAAAACGTCTGGAACAAGCAGAGGAAGAATGCAAACAGGGCTTTGGAGTTGCGCAGGGCTATGTTTTGAACCTCACGCTACTGCTTTGTGAGCGAGGAACTGTGAGCACATTTGCTCCGCCTCCCTGTTAGTACAATGGGGACGGATGTGAAGCTTAAATAACACTGGTCAGGTGCTTACTATACGCTCTGGCATATGGTATGACAATAGCATTAACGACCATCATAAACTGGGGCAAAGTCAGTGTGGTCCTAGCTTCACCAAGTCAGACATTAAATATCCTCTGTGGTCTCTGGAGCACACGTGGCAGGTGGAGCATAGCAGCAGGTAATGGTCATCAAGAATGCCCTGGGGGCTGTGCTATGTACTGTGTTACGTGGGTTATACATTTGAGTTCCATGATAATTGCCTAAGAGCTAGGTGCTAATCTCATCCCCATCTCAGAGACGAAGAATCTCAGATTTAGGGACAGGCGAGGCAGCTAGTAAAGAGGAGGCCAGATCTGGCTCCCAAAGTGAAAGAGTACGGGGTTTAGGAAAGGCCTCTACGACTAGAGTGACGCACAGAGGCATTTCCTATCTAGGGAGGATGGACAGAGGTGAGCCTATGGGTGTGAAGATGTGGGAAGGTCAAGAACCAGAGTGTTAATTTGCCTTTTTACAAATGGAAACTGGAAACCCAGGCTCCAGGCTTCTGTGTGGTTTCTCTGCCCACCCTTTCTTTCTGTGGAGGGAAAAAACCTGACTGAAGGGCTTGGAAGAACAGCTACAGAAGTATTTAATACTTTTCAATGAAAATATTATCCGTGCATCCAAGTGAGTCTTCTTTTACTTCCATTCTACCATGTTTGCTTTTCATGAGCTCGTCCTTCCCCCCCACAGCCCAAGTTTGGCCAACTAATATTAATTGTTGTAATCTATTTTTGTTTGCTTAAAAGTCTTCAACAGCGACCTACGATATTTTTAGTTTCCAAGTCCGAGAACATGAAGATGTACTGGAATTTAGAATTCAACATGAGACAGAAAGCAGAAAAACCACAAAGACTCCTTAAAGTGATACCTTTAAGTAGATTCACACTGCTGGGGACAGGAGCAGATTTAGTGCATTAACCCATAATTTGCTGATATGTGTGCATGCCACTGCTGAAGACTTAGTTAATATTTGAGGAAAAATTTCCAAACCAGTAAAACTACTGCAAAAGTCCTCTAAGTATGTGGAGATATATACCAATGAGATGGAGAAAGGCTTTTGGAAAAGGTCTTTCCCATCTGGTGGTAACGTTAACAGATCAATGGGATGCTGGCTGCCTTGAGTACTTCTGGAAGGACAAACCATGAAACTCGGTTTTCCCCTGGACTTTGGGGTATTGTTTTGCTTTAAGAAACCATTCGTGAGGCAAGGTAGGTCGATCACATGACCTCAAGTTCACAAAGTGAAAATATACAAACGACAGGACCACTAAGTTTAGAAAATGTCCTACAATGTGCATTTTATTCCATACCATTATACAATGTTTACATATACAGTAGTCCCCCCTTATCCGCGGTTTCCCTTTCCTCGGTTCCAGTTAACTGTGGTCAACTGTGGTTGCAAAATAATGAAATGGAAAAGTTCAGAAATAAAACAATTTCTAAGGTTTAAATTGCGTGCCATTCTGAGTAGTGTGATGAAATCTCGCACTGTCCCGCTCAGTCCCACTAGGGATTGAATCATCCCTTTGTCCAGCGTCTCCATGCTACCTGATACGCTACCTGCCCATCAGTCGCTTAAGAAGAAGCACTTGGTTATCATATCAACTGTCATGGTATTGCAATGCGTGAGTTCAAGTAACCCTTATTTTACTTAATAATGGCCCCAAAGTACAAGAGTAGTGATGCTGGCAATTTGGACATGCCAAAGAGAAACCATAAGTGCTTCCTTTAAGTGACAAGGTGTGTATGTAGAGGAAAAAACATAGTATGTATAGGGTTCAGTACTATCCGCGGTTTCAGGCATCCACGAGGGGTCTTGGAACATATCTCCAGTGGGTAAGGGGGGACTACTGTAGTTATAACTCTTAAGAAAATGTTTTTTTCTTTACCATTTGTATGAAGTGCCTAAATCTCTCACTTTAACATGGAGAAATGAAAAGAGTGGAAATCTACATCAAATGCTATCCTATAAGTTGTAAAGAGCTGCAAGTGTACCAATTAGAAGGAAACGGAAGTCTTAAAAAGAGCAGCGTGGCTTACACACCCTTGGCTTTAGTGAATTCAGGCATACAGAATCCATAGTCTCATCTCATAGTAAAACTCAAGACAAAATAAATTATTGTTGGATAGAACTCAAAATTGTACAATATTGAATGAAAGACCACAGTGGGACTTTTTGTTTAAAGTAGCACCAATCTACACCTGATTGTTTCCAACAGTAACCTTCCTGTTGAACATAGCGTTGGCACTTGGAGTTGAAATCTTTCTGCTTTAGTGAGGATTCCTAGACTGACTAAGCATACTGTGTTGCTAAACTCTCTACAAAGTGTGGCAACATCAACTTGGGAAATGGCACATTTAAATCACTACTGCTCTGACATGGGCTTGCCTTTCCGTGTGTGTTCTCCCCTCCCCTCCCCATCTAGCTGGTATTTTGTGGATGTTTCCGTGACAGCGGTAGAAGTAAATAAAAAATGCATTTAAGGGGTTTCATGGTAAGCATGGTGTTTAAAAACAAAACAAAATAAACAACAAAAACATGAAAGAATGTGGTCGCAGCTAAGGAGGTTTCACATGTTGTTTAACTCCAGTAAAGTCTGATCCAGCATCTGATGCATGCTAAGGTTTTCTTCTTTGGCGTGAGCCACTTTCTCTGCGGTGGGATTAGAAAATTAGGTCATGAATAGCTGCACTTTGGACACAACGGTGGTTTGTACATTGAGGCAGGCAAACATCAATCACAAACACAGGAGAAGACGATTAGAACCAGGCATGCTTGTAAGACATGACTCATTTCCAGACAAGGACCTACAGAGACGGAAGCCGGCTTTGACCCAAAGGAACTACAGGCACAGCAGGTTCTCACAGAGTGGTCAGGTGAACCTTCACCAACAAGCCACGCTGAGAATAAAGCACAGGTGGGGTTTGGTGAAGGTTCATTGGTCATGTGCTATGGGAACAGGGAGAGAGGTGCTTGCAGCACTGAAGTTAATCACAGAGGACATTTCTGAGTTACAGGCAGTTAAGGGTCTGGGAGTTGTGCTGCAACACAATCTCACAGAAAACAAAGATGACGTAAACAGGTTTTCTGACAACTTTTGAAATGATTTATTTCTGTTGCTCATTAAAAAAAAATTATCAACATGTTTCATGCACACTTCAGTAGGACATTCTCTTACTCCTCAGTGTTCTATTTATTATCAGCATGACAGTCTCACCAGATCCCAACAACACAGACTGAATAAAAGCATACCTTTTAGACAATCAGGGACTTCTGACATGAGCTCCTGTTTTCAAAAGCTATTTTGCCCAAGCATAGGTACATTTAATCATATTTCAAACACTATACCAGGTATTAAGAAATTAGGAATATGAATATGTAATAGGACTATATATATATATATTATATATATTACACCCATATATAATATATATATATAGTTATACACATACACACCCCTCTGCTTTGGCTTTCTAACTTAAAGCAGGACTCGGTTCTCTATAGGAAAGATAAAACATTTTTTTTGGGGGGTGTCTTCATTACGTATTAATTCAAACAAGAGGACCTACTGTTGCAAAGAGGAGTGTTGAATTAATTGTTATATTTATTCATAAACACAATGTATACATTTTACCATAAAGCTTTTCTGGGATTAAAGAGAACTGAATTATTCGATATATGAGGAAAATGTAGGTAAGGCCAGCCTTTCAGCTGAATCCTTTCATGTACATTTTGGCCAAAAGCAACTGTTTCCAACCCTATAGATGAAGGTATGACAGACAGTCTTAGATTTCCTGCCCATGGGCTCCATTCCTAGAATTCAGCCCAATTTCTTTCCCACTTAAGTTTAGTCCTCATTCAGGGCCAGCTTTAGTTGGTTAGTTAGGCGGCGGTTTTGCTCAAGTTGCTGGTAGAGTTGATCTGTACAGGTCAGCAAGCAGGTTAGCAGAAGAGAAAGAAGAGGCAGAAGAAGAGAGGTTAGCTAGACTTGGAGAGAAGGAGTTAACAGACAGAACACAGAGATACCTCAGACACCGGTCACGTGCTGAGCAGGATGCCTTTACCCTACGGTCATCTGTCCTGTGCTCAGGTAGGTAGATGGTAAAGGCCTGGGAAACTCAGGAAGAGCTAGGATCTCACACTTGTGGGAAAGGGAGGAGAGGGGAGACGGAGGGAGAGGGGAGAAAGGGGGGAGGGGGAGAGGGGAGGGAGGGGAGGGGAGCAGCAGGGTTTGAGGAGAGAGTGGATGTTCCTATTGTACCTCAGGACAACCGCTGTGTGAACTGAGCAGAACGCAGTTTCTGGCATCCGAGGAACCGAGGAACTGAGGCACGGCTGGAGGAGAGCCCAGCGTATCATCTACTCCTTAGTAGGGCTCAGTGGAGGGAGATCTTACTGTGAAGATTCAACTTGCTAATTTCTGCTCACCTCTTCCCAGAATCCTTTTCATCTCCATTTCCAGGGCTGGCTTTCCTTTCAGGTAGTACCAAGAGATACTACCACTATTGCATTAACACTTTGAAATGTAGAACTAAGCTCCCTCTCCCTGCCTCCCAATTACCATGATACAGGGTGCAAATTCTGAACTCTCTGTACAGCTTTTATACCCTAAACAGCAAAAGAACACTTATCTCCACTCAAAATTGACATAACTTACAAGGTATGATCAAACAATACAGTGAATGTTTAATTTAAAAAAATTTACCACAGTAAGAGACACATTGCCATTAATTCCCCTCAAAATACTCATCCTCACTTTGAACACATTTATCCCATTGTTTTTGCCACTTTCTGAAGCAGTTCTGAAAGTCGTCTTTCAGGAGTGTTTTTAGTGGCATTGTCATGGCTGCCTTGATGTTCTGAATCGATACAAAATGTTTACCTTTCATGGTCATTTTGACTTTGGGGAAGAGCCAGAAGTCTCACTGTGCCAGATCTGGTGAATAAGGTGGATGAGGACACACAGCAATGTTTTTATTTGACAGAAAAAACACACCAGAAGTGATGTGTGACCTGGAGCGTTGTCATGATGGAGGATGATTTACGGCACACTTTAAAACACACCTTCTCTCAACCGTAGCTCACACTAGACTGACTGCACTGAACAAGTTGAAAGTTGTCACATACTGTTACTAAGGCTCGACACGCCACTTCCCGTATTGAAGATCCCTGACTTTTCATTGGATGGCACTCGGCAGCAGCATTCACCGTATTTTGTGATCACAACAGAAAGGCTCTGTGTCCCACATCACGGTGTGTTCTCATCCACCTTATTCACTGGATCTGGCACCGGGCGACTTCTGGCTCTTCCCCAAAGTCAAAATAACCATGACAGGAAAACGTTTTGCGTTGATTCAGCACATGAATGCAGCCATGACAGTGCTATTAAAGACACTCACGAAAGCGGACTTTCAGAACTGCTTCAGAAAGTGGCAAGAACGACGGGATAAGTGTGTTTGAAGTGAGTGGGAGTATTTTGAGGGGGATTAATGGCAATGTGTCTTTTACTGTAATAAAAATTTTTTTAAAATTTAAACATTCACCGTATGTTTTGATCACACCACGTACTTCTTGAAGATGGCACTCATGTTTGGTGCTAGATGGACGTCTATAAAATTAACAAAATCTTGAATGTCTACACAGAGACCAGTGTGATGTAAATTTGACACATTGGCAAGTAATCTGCTCCCATGGCAAGGAAGCCAACCGCAAGAGTCAGTCTTGTCTGATGGTCCGGGGACACCCATACAATGACAAAAGCCTGGCACCTACCATGGAAAGTTGGAGGACACATGATTGTTTGGAATGACGCTGACAACCTGGGCCCAGAAATTCTACTTAATGATCTTGAAAAGCTGAGAGTCTTACCCCTGGGAAAAATGAAAATGTGGTGTCTGGCCCAAGGTCTGCTGGGAACTTGATCAATTCTTATTTTACCTTTCTCTTATAAATGGTAGGTGATGTGGAGGATGCTATATTCATTATGCCTTCCAGGTTGGACTATCTCCTGCCTTGACCTTTTTTGCTTATCCAAATTTTCTGAATATTCAAAACCCTGGTCAAATGTCACCTCCTCCAGGTAGTTCCCAGTCAGAATTAGTCTCTTCCTGACTATAAATGCACACCATCTATTAGTTCAGACTCACTTCACTCATCTATCTTCCCACAAGATGGCCAGCTCATCGAGGGCAAAGAACATTTCTGGTTCATCTCTTTACCACGTCCCCACTACCATCGACAGTGCCTTGCATTTGGCATATGCTTGCAAAACCTAAGTCTCACCAGTACATTCATTCTATCACATGGGGGAATATTGCCACAGGCAGGCAGGATGTCTGTCTGCTGAGCCAATGTTTGGCCAAGCTAGAAGAACTTTGGAGAAACCCTAGAGAATCCAGAGGATCAATGTGAATTCAACTTAAATGACAGCTGTTGCTATCACATCCTCCTTTGGACCTGTTCCACTTCAGTGGACATAGAGCTGGCATGCGTGGGAGGTCTGAGGGCAGGGACCAGAACTGGTTATACACTTGGAAGTATTTTCCCCTCCTGCTCTATCTCCCAGATATCTGGGCCTCTAGTGCCTATCCAGATTGACCAATGCTTTGGTTTGGCCCAACCAAGGTTTCTCCTGCAGCAGCTGTAGCTATGTATGGCCTCTAACCTCGAAGCCTGCTCTGACAATTTCTTGGTAAAATCAATTTGCTATTTATCCTCTTGTATAACCATATCTTCTCGGGCTTTTCCAGATTTGCCTTCCCAATCCATCAATTGCCCATTTCCTCTTGTAGAACACACTTATAGAAAGTGTGACAGTCTCTGGGAAGGTTTCAAAACAATAGATGTGCCTCCAGAATTAACTATACATATGCTCAGCAGAACTTTGAGACTTGTCATTTTGTCTATTGCAGATAACAGGGTTGCTCAGAGAAGGGCCCACTTCTATTACTTTGAATTTAAAAAAGAACAAGGCAAGAATTTTAGTCATAAGCAGGCCCAAGGAGCCTTAAGGAAAAGAAGAACATGAAATTACAGAAGTCTTTATTATGCTGTCAAGGGAAAGACATTATCCAGAATCTAAATTTTAAAAGGTCTACCATACCACCACTAAAATACTTCAATTTATAGCCCTCTTAGTATTTATTATCTACGCTGAAGTCTTTGTGGAGTGATTGACATTATTTTTAGCTTGTTCAAATCATCTGAGTATACACCGAGTATAAATAGTGGTACATCACTTAGGCTAACAAAAACTGCACACAAATGAAGATCACCCACATTTAAAACACAGGAGAAATACAGCCAGATTATTGAGGATGAAGAAATACTGGAAATTAGGAGACAAAAGCCCACACTAGTTTAAAGTTCTAATTTTGCAACGTGTTTTTTAAAAAATCACTTAATTGCTGTTTTTGAACTGAAATAGTGAAGCCCAAATAAAATATAACTATATTCTGAACAATTTCCACTACCTACTTTTTTAGGGGGGGAAAAAAGAATCAATGTGTCCACAATTTTCTTTTTTAAATAGCTATTCCTGCAAAAATTATGTATGCACAACCCCTCCTAAAGAAGACGTGATGGGTTTAGGAGCACAAAAATGAATCTCAACTTGAACATAATCATATTTAGAAAACCTACGATGTCATTTCATGATCAAAACGAAGGTGACTAAGTAATGAATACACTTTCAAAAATTTAGAACTGTTCTTTGCGCTGTAAAAGCAGGATCAACAATAACCCCAGCTTACGCAGTCTGAATCCAAGTTCTTTTTCACCTTTCCCAATATGTGACTTCCTAGCAGGGTGGGAAGGCTCGGGGCCTTCACTGGAGCGTTTCAATGGTTAGCCACATCCTGCAAAGCAGGGCCATCTCAAAATCAACACAGAGGGCTCACTACTTCCCAAACTAAACCTCTGGCAGAGGTAGACTGCTCAAGGTGGATTTTCCGACTCCAACAAGCAGTGCTTCTCAATCTGGACTACATCACAACCCCTAAAAACAAACAAAAACAAACAAACCAAAAAACCCCCACAAATGCCCAGGGTCTGACTCTAACCTTTGCAAACTAAAACTCTGAGAGGGACCCAGGGATTGAGTAATTTTTTTAAACATCCCACAAGAAACTACTGCCTTCGAAACTGTTGGTATATAATGTATAATGTTCAGAATGAGGAAAAAAAAAAAAAAGGTAGCCAAAAATTAACCCTCAAATGCGTGAAGCAGATTTGTAGTTTTATTCAGTGTTGAAACTAAAAGGTCAATAAATAAGTAAAAAGAATAGCAAACAGAAATAGCTTACACAGTGTTTATTTTACACTGAATGAAGAGCTCCTGTACAATAGAAAGCAGTGTGTGTGTGGCCCTAGAGCAGGATGCTAAAAGCAAGAACCAGAGTCAGCTGGGGAAGAGACAAACTGCAGCGCTCAGAGAGGTGGAACATCCAGCTTGATGAAGGGGTCTTGGGAGAAGTGAAGCAAAGAAACTTATCTGCATGAAGAGAAAAGGTGGAAGAAAAAAGAAGAGTGGCACAATGAAAAAAGGGAAAATCAGGCTAACAGAGAACAGCAGCACTTGAAACACAGGCAAGACGCCACATGCAAAACGCGCAGCCAGCCAGCCACACCTGTGGGAGGAGGTCGGTCCTCATCCCCTGGCATCCGGGCTCTGGGCCCGAGGCACCACAGGCCCCTCTGGGTAAGGGTCCATTTTAAGAAGACCCATGAACCGAATTTAAAAACAAATTTCGTGCTAACACCACTTTTCAGAATATTTAATCATACTCGATGTTACAAGTTTTCCCCATAGAATCACCATGTTTATGGTCGTATGGAAAAAAGCCTTGTAGACAGATGATCTGACCTACCCCCTCATTTACAAATGAGGGACGGGGGGATGAAATTCTCTCTAGTTTTTGTGGTGACGTCCCGTCTCTAAGGGGAGTGTGGAGATTCTCTAAGCTGTAAGGCAGCGGGCACATGCCATGCTCTTCAAGCTGCCGTTTTTCTGCCTGGGTAAAGGAAGGACAGGTGGGACTGGAAAATGAAATTCCCAGCTTATCTGGAATTCAGTGCTAGATTATCAGAATAAGAGAGCCCTCTGTGAAACATTCCAGGTTAGAATTTAAAGAGGCAGAATAAGCTGAATATTTAAGTTTGGTTAGTAACATGTAAATTAGTTGTGTATGCTCAAGGGTCTCATGAGAACAGGACTATTTACTCCAACTCTTACTGCCTCAGTAGTAAAAGCTGGACCACTAACTCCCAAACTCATACTGGACAATCTGTGTTTTATGTCCCATTTCCTTGACACAAGTTGCGGTGTTTACTGGGGGTATTTTAATTTTTTATATAAACACAGAAAATGAAAGCCTCGGTTACTCAGCAGAGGGTTCACTTCTATCTAGAATTCTTCACTAGAGAATTCTAGGAGAGACGCTCTTTTACAGCACCACACTTTGGGCTGTACTGCATCAATTTCCTGTCCCTGAGACCCGCAATAACCTGACACTTTAGGGTTCTTAAATTTATATTTCTTTTTTGAAAATGATCACATTGTATTTCACTGAATCTCAGGAAACCAATTTTTGATAGTTCTTTGGGAAGTGCCTGCACAATTGCATGGCCTTCTAATTTTCCTTGAGCCTAGTTTAGTTTCCTAAAAGGACAGTGCTCAAGTCAGTCACATTCCAGCTCCACTGCTTGGTGGGAACCGTCTAGCTTAAGAGATTGGGCAATGAATGGATTCTGAAAGGAAAATGATTTATACATACAGACTTAATCTACTTGGCCTTGGTATTAGTAGGATGTGAAAAAAACGACTACCCTAGATTATGCAGAGTTAAGCAGAAAGGTGTAAAGACAGAGATTCTGGAAGCACAGAAGGGAGCGGTGGTGAGTTTATCACATTAGCATGAGGGCACGGATGTGAGCAGGCAGGGTGGATGAACATTTACATGGAGGTCATATCGTTGAGAGCGTGGTCCAGCTCCTCGCTGATGGCTTTGTACTTCAGTTTCTGAGCATACAGCTCGTCTATGACCAGGAAGTGGAAGGCAGAGGTGCAAGGACATGGAGAGTGATCAAGAGATGAAGGGTGAGTGAGGGTGGCATGGGCGCCATCCCGACACAGCAGCAAGAAAAGGGCAATGCATGAAGGAATTGGTGCCGCAGCAGGTGGCCAATGCAGGAGGCGTGCGTTTTGTTTTTAAATGAATCGGAACAAAAACAAAAAGAACAAAACCCATTAGAAAATAAAACAAGAAAGATGCAATATGAAAATCATAACAAATATGGTAGGTATATCAGTAACCACGTTAAGCCCTAAACAAAACCACAGAAGGCTGTCTCCTGGCTAATAATAGAATGCCTTTCTTTTCTAGAGCTATACTTTAATTACATTGGAGTAGTCAGCCACCTGCAACTATAAACAATGGAAAAAATATCCAAGGGCAGTGTTTTGGAAGCACAGTTTGTGACTATAGTCTGTAATCCTTCATCTGGCTCCCCCTTCAAACCACTGACTTCCTGACCAAACGAGACCACTGAGATATGCATTTCTTAGTGCTGCGTAAACTACTCCTCGTGGTCTTCCCGCTCAAGCTGCCCTGTTGTGGTCCAGGGGGTCTGACAAGTGAGGACAGCCGCACTTTTTATGGCGGTGCTGTGCCAACTCTGCAAGTTAGCTTTCGTATTGATGGTTCCATACTTTGCTGTACTCCGGCAGGTTTGTATTGCAACGATTTGCCATTCTCTCTCCTCTGCTAGCTTGGTTATCATCTGCACCAAACTCTAGTCCCTTCTCTAGCGCCTTCCGCCTTGGATGCATAGATTTTATGTACTTTTTTTTTTTTCATGGCTGACCCTTCACAAGCCTCCAAGCTCAACATTTAGAATTTCTGTGAGACAGAGTCAGTGTGACCACAATAAAACCTAAATATCTTATGGGAGAAATGCTTAAGTTTAATCTAATCTCAAAATATAATGCTCTGTTATCTCCTACTCCACTTTCAGAATACAGAGCATTTGCCAAGATAACTAATGACACAAAACCCCAAACCCTTACACTGAATTCATACTTGGAAGAAGATGGATTGTGGCTAAGAACAAATCCACACCATTCTGACAGTTAGGAGGTATCACTAATGATAGAAAATATACCACAGTTATTCTCACCTACAACCACCTCACCCACAGTGAAAAATAACCCTGCCACACTTTTGAGGAGTGTGAGGTAAAACAGGACGGCAGCTGCCATTACAAAAAGAGACGTGCCCCCGCCTCGTGCGTGGCTAACAGTCATCTGATGAGCAGAGGACTCAGGTCCAAGAGTTTAAGAGCCGCAGAATGAAAACCCCAAGGACAGACAGGAGGAAAGTGCAAGAGCAAAGGCGTATATCAAGGTGAATGCACTTGGATTAGAAAATTGTTTGGCCAGGTCAATATTCAACCATAATGATAAAATTAAAAACAAAACTGAAGATCTTACCTTCTAAGTCATCAATGCTTTTCTCCAATTTAGTTACTGACCTCTCCGCAAACTCAGCTCGAGTCTCAGCCTGTAATGATTCAATTTATTTCAATCAAAATTGGGGAGTTTTAGATTTCCCGTAGCTATAAATACAGGGAAAACTAGAGAATGGGACTCAAGCACAGCACCCATACAACGGGCCAGAAACTACTCGTCAGTCAGTCACTGCAGTGAGAGGGGGCAGCTAGCGCAACACATTAACTCCGAGACCACATCTGAATATTCCTGATGTGGAGCACATCTTTAAAATGAAAAAGCCCTGACCTGCTCCATAAAAACACACTCATTTAAAATCCTGCTGGCTTCACCCAAAACACTCATAACATTACCTCCTTCAGCTTGTCAGAAAGGACCTTGATCTCTTCCTCATATTTGTCTTCCTTCTGAGAGTACTGTAATTAGAAAGAACATTCCAGATGTCAGACCAAAGCTCACTCTATACTCATGTCTTCTAATACACAGAGAGCTCCAGCCCAGCCACCAGATGTTGAAGCTCTCAGGAGGTAATGGAGCCTCGGCGATCAAATGGCACACTACAATATAGTCTCTGTTTTCCTGCCTATTGTTTTACATGGGGTAAGAACAAGATAACATCCATTTGGCACTTGGCTTAAATTAAATTTTTACAGATGACTCACATACTCAAAATATATTCTCTATTAAAAAAGAAAAAAGACTCTGTTATCCAATAACCATCAGGAAAGCTCCTCAAAACGATGCCATTTATTAAAATGCCTACTGGATGACTGCTTTCCTTGGGAGGGCCTCGGAAGAGAGAAAGTGGGTGTCTTCTGAGTATCTCCTAAAGGACGCCTCCTCCCCACGCCGTGCTCCTCGCCTACCTTCTCGGCCTGAGCCTCCAGGGACTTCAAGTTGTTCGTCACAGTTTTCAGCTCTTCTTCAAGCTCGGCACATTTGCTAATGTTTTCGATCAGAGGCAGAAAGGGTGGGAGACAAGCCAGAGGAAGGAGGAGAGAAAAGGGAGAAGGATGGGAAAAAATGAAAACCGAGTCCTAGAGAACAAAGGGCTGCCTTCAAGGAGCCAAATCATCAGGTAGTAAAACACTCAGTTTCACCATGGACACTGTCCCCTGACCTTGCAGCAGCAGAAAGGCCGGGTGACAAAATCCAACAACTTTGAAGTGTGATAATTTGGCTTCTTTTTTGGCTGCACCAAAGAGCATTTATGAAGGAAAACAAAGGAGTGTAAAGGACCCAAGAAAGCACTTAAAGCAAGATATAAGATAGCAGAGGGTGTAGTGAAGGTGCAGTCGTTATACCGAACGGACCAGTAGGTATTGGAAGCTGAAAGACGTCTGGGTTGCAGTGAAACCTAAAAACCACACATGAGCCATCAGTACCTTATCCTCTGCAGCCATTAATGCTTTCAAGGTCTGATCCATTATTCTTAATTGTTCTTCCAGCTGTCGAACTTGGCTGTTAGTGGACACAGGAAATGCACAAGGCCATTCTCAAAATCAGTGTGCAGGTAAGGCATGCAGTGATACACGCATTCATACAGACACCCCACACAAGTCCTCTGTGTTCCAGACTCGTGGCTCATCCACATCAAATGAGCACATAAGGAGCCCGGAACTGAAACAGGTAAATGTGCAGCTGCCAGAAGGTCATGCTGTTTAGTCACTGCTCTGCAGCACCCCACACACAGCCTCCTGGCGCCAGGCCCGCTTACCCTTCTGAGAGCTCAGCCCGCTCCTCTGCACGCTCCAGGTCACTCTCAATGATGACCAGTTTACGGGCCACCTGTAGCAGGGCAAACATAATACACACATACCATGGGGCTTGTACGCATTGAGTAAGGGGGTGTGGGGACGGGGATTGGATCCCTGAGCCCCTAAAAGATACTGTATTGTCTACAAATAAGATGATCCTCTTTCCCGGACTGGAGAGAAGTAAGTCTCCATCAGGAGAGCCAATGGAGAGGAGACCAGAGGCTTCTGCTCACAAAGACGCAGAATGGTTAGCTATGAGTGGGCAGTCTCATTTTAAGTCTGACCCAGGTGCAGTCAGTATAATTACATAGCAGCCAGACCAAAATGTGGAAGGAGGGAGAAATATGAGAGTCACCGTCTCAAAAATAGCAGTATGATGAGATGTGATGCATTCTATGCTGAAAAGGTAGGGGCTGCCAAGAAAACACTGAAAATGAGCCTGAGAATTTCATCAGTTTAGAGCTCTGTACCTCAATCTCCGTTTGGTGGAGGAGGTTAAAAATGCCAACAGAATAGCAAGGGAAGCTAACATGACATGAGCTGGTGAGATGACTCAGGAAGTCAAGTCTGTATTCAGTGGAACAAAGAACCTGAGAGAAGAAGGGATCCTCTGAAGCATTTCAAAATTAGTGGGCATAGTATAATATGGAAGTAATAATAATAATAATAATAATAATGAGTCGATGCCATTTCAAGATAGCCATGGTACAGTAAGGGCAAAACTAAAACCTTAACGGTCATATTGGTTCTGTTATCATAGGAGGTTGTTTGCATGGGGCCATGACCATGAAATTCACCCGTGAGCCTATGTTGGTAATGGGATTCTACCACCTTGAGGAGAGAGGACGACAGATTGAAAACGTCTTCCATGAACTGACTGAACAACTGTTTGGTCCGTACCTCTCCCCCACCTGAACTGGCTGTGCATGGGGACAGTATGAGAGGCTCCTTCCAGACACAGGCCCCGATTCTCCCCTCTCCTGGCCAAAGCTCTTTTGTCCTAGTCTTTGGGTGTGGGGGCGGAGAGGGAGCGGGCAGGTGAAGCTCTGGTCTTTCCCAGTGCTAGGCTTCGTGATGAAGCCTGGGATCCCCTAGCGGGATCAACTAAGAACCATTTTCTGGAGACAAAGGAACTCCGCTTCTCAGAACCACTCCTGTCTGCCAAGGAAGCAGGTCATTTCACTGAAGAACGCAAGGCTGTATCTACTGCCCCCTCCCCAGCCCCAGGCCACTGCTGGGGGTCGGTGAGGCTCTGGGCCCCAGAATCTGACCTCTTCATACTTGCGGTCAGCATCTTCAGCAATGTGCTTGGCCTCTTTCAGTTGGATCTCCTGAATTTCCATCTTCTCCTCATCCTTTTGGGCTCGACTCTCAATGACTTTCATGCCTCTGAAAAGGAAGCAAGTACCAAGACCCAAGGTTTAGAGGTGACCTCCACAAACCCACAAAAATGGGATTCCTTGTAGACAAAAATAGAGCACAGAGCTTTTATTTTCCAAGCCATGAAGCAAGAGTTTCCAGAGCTGAAGGCAGAAAGATACACACTTCGGTTTACTGTGACTGAAACCTCACATGTCATGTCTGGTACTGGTGAAACTGTGCAGGAATCTAGTGTTAAACGAAAGCTACCATGTCAGGATCCTGTTTGAAACCGGGAGGCAGGGAAACAGGAGGCCGACATGCTTTACTTGCTATATAAATCATGGATTTCTTCCCTTTCCTGGTGGGAAGCCTCAACTTGAAAACGGACCAAAGTCAGAATAAAAGCAAACTTATCTTCCTCCTATAAACAAGGTAACTGTCCTTACCTCATCTGCCACGAATGTAAATGTTAGATTGAACTTTACAAAATTGCTGATATCGGACCATGTCAGACCTGTAAAAACAGCAGTTCACGTTGGTCAATCTAATACTTTAGATAAGAAACTATGAATTTTGCCTTTTCTAGAACTCTTCCATATCAGTGGTGAGAGATGGGATTGACCCCATCTTCTATGCTGGTAGGTACGTTTGGATCCTATGGCACGATGTGAAGTCCTGGTAGTTGTTAACTGATGTATACTGCAGATTTATGGAATGACAAATCATGTTAAAACGGGATTTACTGACCAAAACTTAAGTAGGCAATTAAGATAAGTAAGCCACTATTTTTTGACGAAGCACTACCATATAATTGAGGAGACCTGAATTCTAGTTTGGCTCAGCCATAAGTTGGCTGCGAGACTGGGCAGGCCACACCGATCGGTCTCTTATGCCCCCCTTTTCTCATTTGTGAAACCAGGGGGCTGCAATCAGTGATCTCTGAATTTCTTTTTACTCCAAAATCTAACATCGCCAGATTGCTTTTTAGGTTCACTAACAAGTGTATTTCAGGAAGAAATCAGCCACAAAACCACTGGTATGTGGGTACACTGTTAGAGGAGATGAGTCATCTTAAAGAATTCCAAAACTCTTGGTTAGAGAAGAACAATATGCAGTAGTGACTAATGAGCTGAAAACTTTAGCTAAAAATCTTCTTTACTCCTAAAGTCTGAAGTCACTCTGTATCCATGTGGCAGCAAGTCACTTGAAAGGTGGAGCAACGGACAAAATGAACGAGTGCCGTCACCTGCCCAGGCCACGGGACAGATCTACACCTCCACTGTTTGCAGCTCACACGGCTGTCACCCCTCAAGCAGCACAACTCTCTGTTCTCATGCAGTCTTTCTAGGGGTGTTTCTATGCCCTATGAAGACGTTAACTTCAACAGGTGAGTGTAAGGGAAACACCTTCTAGAATACACGAAGGTGCTGGTCTGTATGGCCTTGGTTCTCCTTCACTACCCATGACGCTGACTCTTGGAGCAGCAAGTCAGGTAGAGCCAGGGTAAGTGGCGCGGGCTCAGGAGACGAGTGTCTGAGTGTATTTATGTACGTGTGTGTGCCTTATCAGCACGATTAGGTCCGAAGCAATTTACTTTTGCAGATCATATTTCTGTTTTATCTGTGTTTTCTCTTTCACCTGTGTGTTGGGCTATTCGACAACTGATAGTGCACAGTTCATTTCACTAGGTCTAAGCCAGTGTTTTAAAAACAAAGGTATCTTTTAAAAAACGCATAATTGCTGGGGGAGTCAGCAGGAATGAAAGAACCATCACGCATCCCTATAATTTCCTGTTTCCATGTCTACCTCCCTTGTTGGACGGTGAGCTCTATGAGGACAGGAAGAGATCCTTTTCTTCATAGTAACCTTGGGGTCTAAGCCCCTATGTGCTTTGCCTAAAAGCATCTATGTTAAATGAACAAAACCAATAAAGTGATACCAGGGATCAAATGAGGAAATCTCAAGGGACTGCAAATTTCGTACACCCCAAAGATCAGAGAAGCCCTTCCATTCCACCAGGAGGAAAGACGGAAGCCAAAGGCTGGGCTGGGTGAGGCACCCTCACCTCTCACTCTCGTCTGCTGCCTTCTCGGCCTCCTCCAGTTTCTGCAAAGCTGTTGCCAGACGCTCTTGGGCACGATCCAACTCTTCCTCAACCAGCTGGATGCGTCTGTTCAGAGAAGCTACATCAGCTTCAGCCTAGGCAGAGAGAGTGAAAGGCATTTCAGCGTCGGGGAGAAAGTGAGGGTAGCGCCTTCAGGAAGTGGCTGAGAATGAAATACTGATTTCAGACAGGAGGAAGCCTGGGCCTTGTGCTGAGCTTGCTGCCTCTAAGTGCATTACAAGCCCTGGTCAGCTTTGGAGTTCTCAGATACGTTCATAGACTGATTGACACAGTGAGTGTGCGCATTTGTGTATATACAAATCCATACACACCATTCTCATTGGAAAGATGGACCATTAGCAAATGCTCTCTCACTTGCTTCCTGTCTTCCATAGATTCCAACACACCGGCTTTACCGACTATGAAAGGAGAGCTTCATTACAGCCACCTCACGCACTGTGGACAGAGATGACATGACTTATCGAGGCTCAGCCACGTAAGACAAGAGCAATACAGCCAGAAATCAGACGGCGGAGTCTCAATTCTTTCTCTAGACCATTTTCTTAAAGGGGCCTTATCAAGGAGTTAAAATACTTCAAAATTCAGTGGTTCTAAAATATACGCCATACAGACACAACTAAATCCAGCACTCTCCCTCCCCACCCCCTTTCAGTACTCCTTCTAGAGTAACTGGTCACACTGGAACAGGGCCAAGACAAATTTCCCAAGTGTTTCCTACACAAGCCTATTGGAATTTCTAACCGGTCAAGGTTGCCACAAGAAAACTTCCAAACTCCTTAGGATAAAAGCAGTACAGATACTGTTTTTATTTGTATCCCTCTCTGAAATAAGATGTTTCTTTCTTGGGGATGATTACCCACTGTTATAAGCATGTGTTACTATGAGCTTCAGAACACTTCCAAGACTGTGATGGTCCATCACGTACACTTGCATTGGTGGCTGTTTAAATATTATGCATGGGAGTGAGAGATGGAATTTACTAATCAGGTACCATTTCTTCATCCTCATCCACTTTGAATGTCTGCTTATCATGGCCTGATGGGGTTTTCAGGACACACACAGTTTTCTGAAACTTAACAACACACACTTAGGGACCTATGCTAGTTCTCTACCTACATTCTTCCCTTTACTCAACTGTAAGTTTCTTCCGTGCAAGGAATCACCGCACAGAGTACAAGCTCAGTAAATGTCTACTGAATGAAACAAGTAATATAAACCTAATTTAAACAAAAGCAACTTTTTTAGCTCATGGACCCATGATACATACACAGTTTGAAATGCACATGTAGTTACAGAGAGGCTGTGATTACGGCCCCAAATCAAAGGAATACAAAAGCATTCAGCTCTTTGCTGATCTAGACTTGTAAGATTTTCAGAGCTAAATTTTGTCTGGGAAACAGGTGATTGGGGTATTTCCAACCATGGTGAAGGATCTTTATAAAAATATTCAAATCCACTTTTATCTTTTCAAAATTTAGCTACGTAGTAATGATTGGTTGATGAAGGCAGGGAGCGGGGGGTGGGGAATGGGAAACGAGTCTGAGGATGGTTTACAACAGTACTGGCCCACGAAAGAAATCATTATTGGTGCAGCTAGTAATGGGCCCTGCTAAGTCTGACTGCTGGATTTTTTGGAGGAAGGGTGAGGGAAATAAGGATAACATACTTAAGTATAGAGAACTGTCTTTTTAAAGTCTTTAGCCCTATTTATTAAAAATTGGAAGGAGTATACATTAAAGGTATACTTTTGGGTCAAGTTGGCTTTTTTCACTTTTCTGTATTTGCCATTTCCAGTAAAATTCTATTCTTTTTACACATGGTAGGAAACAAGCAAGCAACTCTGAAAATTAAAAACAAAAATGAAGAGCAAAAGCAAAACAAAAAACCTCAGTCGAGTGTCTAGGTTATATACTCAAACGTATTCCCCTCCCCGCCCCCCCGCCTTTCTTTCCTTATAATTATTTTTAATATAAAGACAAGTATCCTTGTTACAGGTGGTGTGGCCAGAGAAATGTCAACACAATTTTCAAAGACCCTTTTTGTAGCCACCACATTTGAAGTTCCCTGCTCTGCTTTCGATCTGGGCCCCAGCCTTCAGGACTTTGTACTCGCAGGGACTGTTTATGATCCCGGGAAAGAAACTTCCGGGTGATAGGCCAGTCTAGGTCTCCAGCTTCCCACACAGCCGGGACATGAGAGAGTAAGGAGACAGCACCCCATGTTCACTTTCGCCTCTGCACACAAGATCTCCATACCTGAGAGGGCCCCTCATCAACCTGTGTCTTCTCTCTTACTGCTCCCCCGCCCCCCACATTCTTTCCTTTAGCTCTGGACACTGTTTTATAAATGGCATTCACTCTTTCTTCCCCCAGGAATAGTTTGTAGGGCCTTACACTTCTTGACACTCATATGACCGGGAATGGAGACCTGTCCTAGGAGCCTGGGCTAGTGCACACAGAGAGCAGACCCACGGGTGGTCCGCAAAGCAGTGGAGTGTGTGTGGGGGGGTCTCAGTTATTTAGCTGGAAGGGCTAGCTAAACATCTAGCCAGGCATCATCGAGTAGTTCCCCAAATTGGCTGAGTGTCAGAATCCAGTAGGAGATGTGTATCAAAAATACAAACTTCCAGCCTTCATCCCTAGAGATTCGGATTCAGGAGGTTGGTGGGGAGGAATCTGCACTATAAATAAGCCACCAGTTCCACTTCTACCCTCCACACCCCACCACCCCAAAAAGCTGGGAACCGCTCTCCTAGCTCTTCATTCAAAAGAAAATAGGATGCTGGGGCCTCTGACCCAGAATGCTGAAACACGTTCACGTCACCAGCTGTCAGTGGGAGACAAGGCTAAAATCCAAGTCGTCTGGCTCCTTAGGAGCTGCCTCTGTCCCTTCTCCTCACTGCCTCTGGGAGCCTCACGGAAGCCCTGGAGTTGGTAGTTCTCACTCCTGGAGTCTTCTCTCTTTGTGTGTCAGAGGGAGAAGTTCCCTGCAGCCACTCCAACCCCAACTCTTGAACCCAGACAACGGCCTTCAGCGACAGAGCATAACCAGGACTAGGAGAACCGTTACTGTATTAAATATCATCCACTAAACAAGTCCCCTCGCTCCTTTTTTGAAATAAGCTGTGGTATAAGATCGAAAACTTCATTAAGTAACATCAGTGGGTAACAGCTCACAGAAGGACACAGAGCACTTGCTCTCAATCCCAGAAGCCAATGCCTGCTGCCTCCAAGGTTTCAGAACAGGACAAAGGTGCTTACAGGTTACAGCCGGGACTTGAGAGCCGTCTGGGGTACATCTACCTCTACGGAAGCTTCCCCTGGGGAAAACCTGGACTCCCACTGGCTTCTCAGGCCCGACCATACTGGTCTGCTCGAAATTTTGTTTGGTACCCTGGAATTCAAGATATGTTGAATTCCATAAATTAATTAAAGGCACTTCCTTCCTTTGCTTATTTTTTATTTTTTTATGTTCTGTGTTCAAAACGCCCACATATCTTACCTTCACTAACTTTTATTTCCGGTGTGTGTTTTCTAAGTTCTGGGGCTTACTTAGACATTTTCTAAGGTTCCTTTCATCAGAATACCTGGGCAGTCAGTCTACTTAAGACTTAACCTGCTGTTGCCTCTGCCAGTACAAGCCCACAGCCACAGGACCATCTGCTGTTTAAAAAGCAGATATAAATAAGGAGACATTTAGGAAGAGTCAAGATCCCAGAGGCAAATGATTTCCAGGCATGGAAATCACCCTTAGTATGCTGGGTTAGCTTCTTCAAACAACAGGGACAGCGAAGTCTTTCAGTTTGGGATGCTGGTTTCTTTTATTTCAAAAGTGCCATTGTGTTCCAACAAGTAATGAGCTACTCAGAAAAGAGACTGCTATATTAGTAAAGGCTACCAACTGTCTCCTGCAGATCTGTTGATAAACCACCACCAGGCACTAAACATTTGTGAGGTGCCTTAGCGTTGCGGCAGACAGCTCTGTCTCCTCCGGGGCAAAGGTACTACCTACCTATACAGAAAACAAGGGCAGGCACACTGCTTCCCTCCCCTGGACACCCAGCAAGGCCCTACCCAGAAATCAGGGCATGCCTCCTCAAAGAGGAAAGCATTACTCCAAATCAGATTTGAAAGAAAACTTTTTCAAGGCCTAGATTTTCAGGACATCCAGCTGTTTTAGACAACACAACTGAAAAAGAATAATGTAAAAATAGCAGTAATTTTTTACTTAAGATAGTATTCCAGTTAAGACTATTAAGAAGAAACAATTGTAGGAGAACAATATTATATCCTAACAATTAATCCTCTGGAATATCTTTTCAAAGTCCTGCCTGAACCAGAGTGGGATGGTCAAAGGTCAGGCCTTTTTATTCCACGCGAACTGTAGTTATACAAAGAAGGTTTCACCCAACTTGCTGTGTAAGACCAAGTGACTGCAGCCAAGTTAAACTCCTGCCCTTATATGGTGAGGAAAGGGGGAAAAAAACCACCGATGACATTAAGGGGCACTCCCATGGATAACAGATAAACACAACCTCCTCTATGTGTGCCAAAGCCTGTAATTTATGAGGCATGTTTGTATAATGAGGGAGAACGGACATGAACAGGGCATTGTTGGACCTTGGCCTTGCCTACATATGAAAGCAGAAATTCCGAGTATGTATATATTCCAGTTACTGCCACCCTGGGGGTGCCAATGTGAGCACAAAATGCACCCTCAGTTTCCTGATCTCAGAAATATCTACCAACTCTAAAGAGGGAAAGGGCTGGAAATTTTGTAAATTGGTTAAGTACCCACAGGCTGCACCTTTAAGTCTTGTTTGCTGGGTACTATCCAGAAAGGATAAAGAACTGGTTCCCTTTGGCTACTTTTTCCTTTGATAATGACAAAAAAAACAAAAAAACCCACAAAAACCCTCTTGGGTCACAAGATCGAGAGTCAACCATTACATCAAGCAAAGCAGTCTCATTCCAAAAATTTGAAGGGCCTACACACCCTGGAAAAGCAAACTAGTAGGAAATAAAGGATGGCTGACTTTTCCAAGGTAAGTGCTGGTATATTACCATGTTTCCTTGAAAATAAAACCTACCAGAACAATCAGCTCTAATGCGTCTTTGGGAGCAAAAATTAATATAAGACCTGGTCTTATATTATAGTAAAATAAGACCAGGTATTATATATTATATTATATTACATAAGACCCGGTCTTATACAGTAAAACACCACCGGGTCTTACATTAATTTTTGCTCCCAAAGACGCATTAGCGCTGATTGTTCAGCTAGATCTTATTTTCAGGGAAACACGGTAGGGCCAGTTTACTACTACAGCCTCTCTGAACTTTAGAGAATCTGAATTTAGGGCCAACTCCCCATTCAAATACTTTTTGCAGTGGCTCATGACTTTGTCACTAAACCTTCATCTCTGGCTGCCAAGAGAAACTGTAACCATTAGCTTAACTCATGGCTGGGTCTGACAACTACCAAGAAGCCACCTTAAATTAGCTATAATATAATCTTTTAAATTGCAGTTTCACAAGTGAGGAACAACTCTCAATCTGAAATTCTCTCAGCGGTCTGACCCAGTCCTCAAGTTGCTGTCTTAAAAGGTTCTGTATCCAATCACTGGGACAGACTTTTCAAAAATTACTTTAAAAAACCTGAAAGTCATCTAAGCTCCTTTTACTATAAAGCTTTGAAAAGAATGAAAGTATCCTCTTTAGGCCAACTGGCACAGGAAGATCACTGTTATAAAAACGCGCAAAAGAGAAGGTGAGTATAAATGTAACAACGTGCCCTTCTACAATTTATCTTCTGTGTCTAACATCAATCACTACGCCAGGACTCAATACAAGGAGAGCCATACAGGACCATATATTTCCTTTCTTAGCAGGGTGAGGGGAGTTCTACTGACTTCCACCACTAATGCCACTTCGACCTACCAAACATTCCTTCCAATCTGCCCATGTCCTCTCTTCAAGTTCCAAAAAGAACAAGAAAAACAACAAAAAAATATGTATATATATGAAACATTTAAATCTTTTAAGATGTAATGCAATGAGCAGGCCATTTTCAAGACCCTTCGATAAGTGGGGAAGTGAAGGTGAAGGAGCTATGCTAAGTGCTGTGCAGTTTTATACCAGTTGACACAGGGCACCTACTCTGTTGTGTCTAGCACCACTGTAATTTCTTTATACACACTAACTCTTTTTATCCTCACCATACATAGGGGCCATTATTATGAACATTTACAATTAGAGAACCCGGAGACTGAGAAGTTAATTTGCCCTAGGTCTCACAGGTAATAAAGTAGTGGAATTTTCAAACCCTGGCAGTCTGGGTCCAGAGTTCTTGTTCTTATCCATCATGTTCCATAAGCTCTAATGGTTCAAGGACAGCTGCTAGCCAATCAGAGAGGGAGTCGGAATCAATTTATGGCCCAGCCAAATTCAGAGACTCCATGGGACTGTTGCTGACTCGTCTTCTAAAGAAAACGATCTTTTGCTTATTTTTTTATTCCTGTCTGTATTTTATCTGAAATGTCCTCAGTAGGCCTTCCTCTTAAGAGGAGCGATTTGCTTCTGTGTATTTTATGCAAAACAGGTCTTGTGGTGTCTGCAGCCAGCTGTGCACTTAACCAATACAATTTAGTCGACGGAGAATAGGCCCATATTAAGCGCAGGTGGACACCATAGAATTGCTTGTCATAAAATTCCCAAGATGTTTGCGTATCCTGATTTAAAACACCTCTCTCTCTCTCTCTCTCAAAAAAAAAAAAAAAAAACAACCCAAAAAACAAATAGCAAACGTCTAAACTACCTCTGAAATCCTGTTCCTGTTTGCTGGACACATTTGCCTTAGGAGAAAGGAAGGAAGCCAGGTATTACATTCAACATGGGGGAGGGGGAAGCCGGCAAGAGAATGCACCCTATAATCGTTGACATTTAGCCAACTTTTTTCAAGACTCGGTAACAAAGGAATATTTATCTGTATAAGAAAACTTTGGAGGAGGGATGGTTAAGAAAGGGATGGTTCAACGGGCCGCAAACTATCCCTGGGCGCTGTCAATGTCTCCACTACCAGAGAAACAGACTTCCAAAAAACCAAGGGTCACCGGGGATAGTGTTTAGCATCCCTGGGTCCCAAAGTCTGGCAGGGCCCCAGACTTGACCTGTCGGCGCCCCTAACCAAAGGAACGGATTTCCCTTTTTCCTCCCCACCCTCCGAGTAAATAATGCCAGCAGCGCAAAGTGCACATCCAGGAGGATCTGAGACACCAGGGCTGAACGCAAACACTCCAGAAATGGATCTCCTGGGAAAGTACTGCTTCCAGAACCTTCTCAACACCACTCCTGCTTCCCCTCGGACCTTTTACTTTAACCAGGGAGATGAAAAGGGCAGAGAAGAACGGGCAGGGCCCCACCCTAGAGCCCGACGCCGTCTGCCCAGGTGTGCCAGGTGCGCCGCGGAGCGTGGGGGCAGGGGTAGGTGGGCTCCCGAGGGTCCTGGGGCGCGCGGTGGGACCCCCTGGGGAGGAGGCGCCTCCGGGTGTGGGGGGGGTGATGGGTGGGTCCCTTACGGTCTCCCTCAGCTTCCTCTCGTAGTCCAGCTCGCGCTGCAGGCTGCCCGCGCGCTCCTCCGCCGCGTCCGCCTGCTCCTGCAGGCTTCGGATCTTCCTCCGCACCGCCTCCAGCGAGCTGCTCCCCGCCATTGTGCGGGGTGGCGGCGGGCGGGCTGCGGTGGGAGAGGCCCGCTGCTGCGCTCAGGCTGCCGCTGCCGCACTCCGGAACGCCCGGCCACCCCGCCCAGGCCTCGCCGCCAGACGGCGGCGCCCCCTGCGGCCCAGGACCAGCCCGGAAGTCGTGGTCTCCTAGGCGGCGCAGGCAAACCGCAGGCGGGTGCGCGAGTGCGAGGAGCGGGGGGCGGGCACAACGCCGGGGCGGGGCGCGCGCCACCGACTCCGGGAATTTGCAAACCGCGGGAGGTGCTGCGCATGCCCTCTGCAGAGGGGCTGGCAGGCGTTGGGGGCTCGCTGCGGGGCACTTGGCGGACTGAGCCCTGCAGGAAAGGAGGCCATTGCGCGAGGGATTTCCCTTCGATTCTCAGCGCTCTTCCCGGCTCAGAGTTGTCCCAGAGTAACGGGCCTGGCTGCTAAGGGCGATGGTGCCGCCTACTGGCAGTGGGAGTGCTCCGTTCCCAGGCCCAGGAGGGAGAGAAGCGGAGCGAGGTGTTTGGGACGTCAATGTGCCCCCACAGGGACTGTTCCTCGTTGTAAAGAACCCCAGAACACAAGGTCCTAACCACAACAGCCCTCCTCCCCCTTCAAAAACTCACGGCGTGAAAAACCACTAACATACTGCAGTGGTTAAACCTATTCTAAAGGCAGTCTTCCTAGGTTAAAATCTGGATCCTAGTTCTTTCCTGGCTGTGTGACTTTGGACAAATGACTTCCCTGGGCTTCATCCGTAAAAGTGGGTTTAATAGCACTTTTCTCATGGGGCTGATGTGAGGATTATGAAATAACATAAAGCGCTTAGCACAATATCTTGTGCATACATAGTTAAGAACTCAAATGATAGTTTTAGTTAATGAACAGGCATGCACAGTCTTAAGAATCAGGCTTGGGCCCATAACCAGCTGCTTGATCTCAGGCCCACCAGCCTCTCTGGGGCTCACTTTCCATAAATACAATCATCTCAAGGGTCCCTTCTGGTAACAACTTCTCTGGTTTTAGTCCAGCCTCTCAGTTCTTCTGGAATCTGACCAAGTTGGGGCTGGACTGGTCTGCCTTTAAAAGGCACACCAAGGAAGGCTACAGAACACCATGAGAGCCTCTGGCTACAACCGGATGAAAACCAACGTGGACACAATCTCTGGGAACCGTCCTCACCTCTTGGGGTGCGTTTTTAAATGCCTGTTAAGTCTCATGCCTTTTTTCCCTCACCTTTCCCACAGGAGCCCTTTAAGTCAGTTCCTGATGTGTTAAATGTGGGAATAATGAAGAAAAAGAAAACAGGATTTGACAACCCTCTCCTTCAGAGTCCTAACAACGAACTTCCTTTGCCCTCCTGATTCATTTTCTGTGGACTTGCTCCCAGCCTCTGCGGATCCTCTCCGAAACCCCAGCAGAGGCCATCATCATCCTGTAGGTGGAGCCTCTCGCTTTGTTTCCACACAGTTTATCGGGTCAGGCTGGAGGTTACAACTCCACCCCAAAAGGAGTACAGACCTTGGGCCTCTGACTTTGAAGGTGGGCGTAGGGGACATATGGGAGCCTCCAAGAGGAGTCAGGGAAATTGCTGGACACTTGCAAGTGCTCTAAGCAGCCAACTAGTGACTTAACGTCCTGCTTTTCAAACACTTGGGAAAGTCAGTTTCAGGTGAGTTCATTTTCAGGCTGATGTCTTTATAGAAGATTTTAGGCCGGTTCTCAGCCTTGGCTGCACGTTGGTATCACCTGGGTATTTAAAAAATAATGCCTGGGTTCCACTCCCAGAGAGTCTTATTTAATTGGCCAGGGGTGCAGCCTGGATTTGGGGTTTTTCAACCTCCCTAGGTGATTCTGTTTAGATAAGGTTGAGAATCACTGATTTAGGAAGTAAAGACCTAGAGAGAAGAAAAACTCATGTACTGCAAATATCAGGTCCATACAGTTATTGGGGAAGGGGTTGGAGACCAGAGAGAAAATGGAACCCTCCATCCCCTTTAGCCTCACGTAGGCCCTGAATTACAACCTTTTAAGCTAGGAAGAGCCCACTTCTGGAATAGGACTTGTAAAGTATGTTGGTAGATTAGAAAATGTTTTTAGTAGTGGTAGTAGAAGAAGAAAAATGTAAAAATGTTTTACAGTGGTGAGTCATGACAGTGAAATATCCTAATCACAAATGTAGTATGATACTACTTCAGGAAGCTGACCTCTGTCCCATCTCCCCCTTTCTATAGTGACATCTGTCTCTCCTGTTCAAGCCTTGACTATTTTTACTACTTAGGAATCACTCTAAATAGAGCATTTCTTCACAAACTTCTTCAGCATCCCTACAGGTTCCAAACAACCTAAAATGTCTTAAAGGGGAAGATGAATAATACATACTACCCCCCAAAATGTACCATATTAGGGACAGTTTTCCAGTGGAAAACAAAACAGAATCAAAACACGTTTCAAAATTCTCCTTCCCCTGCTTGCCCTGCCCCTGCCACCCCAAGCTGGCCTTAAAAATCCTCTTTTCCACTTCTGCTCCACCTCATTCCCAGGCTCCCTTAAACAAGACTTTTCAATAAAGACCTGTAGCACTACATAGTCACAATAATTATGATCTTTTTTCCTTAAGAATTGTAGTAGCTTTTTTCTCCTTCTCTTGCCTTCAGCCTTACTGGGCTATTTTCAAATTCTCTGCATTCTTTTCCTTATAAGGAATATCTCTCCTTGATCTATCAGCGGCTCTTTTGAAAAAGCTAAATAAATGTCCTGCTGGAGAATTTGGGGGAGACAGACATCCTCCATTTAGCCATATACGGAACAGACATCTGATCTACATTATACAAAATAGGCAGAGTTATATGTGTTCTTTGGCGGTTTTTCTAAAGCCAGGTAGTTTGTAACTTAAATATTTTAGCTAAATCAGTGCTTCCCTAAGCCCCCTTTCCAGGAATCTCTATTTTCACTGAAAATTTTTTTGGGTCAGATTCTAAATGTCCTATGTCTGGATTTCTCATTTACAACATTTCAAGCCTTTCATACCACAACAAGCCTTTACTGATTCAAGACCCAAGATCCTCCAGCAATTTACATTTTACTCTCAGACAAAATATTCTGCCATATTGGTAGTTCAACTTCTGGACATAGCTTTTCCTGGTGCTCATACATTCTTGGAATTGTTCCCGAGTTCCCAAGGAATTCTTTCCTAATTGGGTCTCTAGGCTTAATTAGCTTCTCAAATGCAATCCAATGGTGTGAAAAGAAATCCTTTGGAAATCTAATGTTTAGCTTTACTTTTACAGCGGAAGCAGGCTCTTCAGCTGAAAAGATTCCTCCAAAGGGAAGTGGTCTGAGTGCTGGTAGAGCTTTTGCCTGTGTGTGCATCACCCCTGAAACTATGTGGTGGTTGTCAGAAGGCTGACAGGTGGGGGTGGGGTGAGCAGGAGGGGCAGGGGGCAGCTAGCTCACTATACCATATAAAGCACTGAGCTATATATAACTCACAGCTTACTTTCTGTATCTAGTGCCCTCAGACTGCAGACCCAAGCAAGTATCATCTTCCCAGGCAGATCTTAAGGGCTGGATTACGGCTTCCCTAGTGAGAAAGCAGGCCTCAGTGTCTCTGCTCAGCCTTCTAAGTAGTTCCCTGCCATTCCTTCAGTCCAGAGGCCAGGCCCTCTGTACCCTAACTAGACCTACGGTGGAAAACCAGGCCTTTCCACTCACCAGAGATGGAAAAAGGAAAGAAAGTGAAAAAACTAGGCATTGTGCTTGTACAAACCTTGGTGATGACACTTCAGAGGTTTTCTGCCACCAGGGAGGCACCAGCATCCAATTTCAGCTGCTCTATTCTCCCAGCTTCTCACCCACCCACCTCCACCCCCATAAGTGGGGGCAAAGAAGGAGAAAAAGAGAGAGAGGAGTGGATGAAATATAAATGAACAGTGTGCAGTAGCAGCCTGAGGCAGCATCCAGTGCTCTGGGCCATGGCAGAGCTATGCGCAGGTGTCCAGCAGGGGGAGGTGACCCTCCTCCACTGCTCTGGCCCCTGTGGTGACCCCAGAGTGGCCACGCGGGCAGGAGGTGAGGGAGGCAGTGTGTGCGTGCACTTACGTCGGTGGCCTTTTTCTCTGCCAGCTCCAGCTTCTCCTGGGCATCTTTGAGAGCCTCGGAGTATTTGTCCAGTTCATCTTCAGTGCCCTTGAGTTTCTTTTGCAGCGCCAACAGCTCATCTTCCAGCTGGGAGTTGGCCGTGGGGGACGGGGAGGGGGGGGTGCAGCAGGCAGCGTGATCCCGCAGGGGAGGGGTGTGGGTGCACAGAACCAGAAGGACAGGGACAGCGGGACAGAGAGAGGGAAAGACAGGGAGGGAGAGAGAGAGAGAGACAGAGTTAGCCATTCGTGCGCCGAGCCGCGCGCCCCGGGTACCTTGGCGGCGGTCTCATTGGCGGCCAGGAGACTGTCCTCCGCCTTGTGCAGCTCCTCCAGCACCCGGTCCCGCTCGTCCTCCGACACCCGCAGTAGCTTCTCCTTCGCCGCGATGTCCTCCTCTAGCTGGGGGTGGGGGGGCAGCGGCGGGCGGGCGCGGGCGACCGGCACGGACCGGGTGTTAGACACACACACACAACACACGGGTGCTGGGTTGGCTGGGGCCCCTCCGACTTGGGCGCTGCTGAGTTGCGTTTCAAGGGTCCCTAGGTAACCTCTCGCCAGAGCCGGAGGCACATTGTGGCCCACCCTACACCCCACATCCTCCAGGGCGAAACTCCTGCGGAGGTCCCAGCGGGCTCAAGTCCACTTAGGGGTGCAGAAAAACTCCCCTGTCTCCCGGGCCTTCGGGCGTACTCTATTCTGTCCCATCTTTGTTCTTAGGGAAAAACTCCATGACACCCCTCCCCGCCCCCCTCCTCCGGTCACTGTCCTAGTTGAAGGGCTTATTCTCCCCAGGCAAATGTCGAGAAGAACTTCACTTTCTGGACTTGATTCCTTCCAACCCCACTCTCCCCGCACTCCCCACCCCCACGGGTCCAGAATTGATTCCCGATTCTGAGAATCAAGTGCCTCCGGGACTTTAATTGAGTTTGCAGGCTCTGGGAACCAGTGAAGGGAAATAAGAGTCCTCAGACGAGACTGAGAAGTTAGAATAAGCCTGAGTCTTGCTCTTCCCCTCCCCCTCTCAGACGCGTGTCCCTGGCCGCCCCGGGGAGGGGGTGGCTCCCCAAGTTCTCCAGGTGAGGGGCCGGGAAGAGGTGCCTTGCCGGGTGTCTGGGCTTGGGGGCACCTGGGAGGGCGGGCGCAGCGCGCGCAGGGCAGGGAGGTGCAAACCTGTTTGCTCCTGTCCTCCGCCGCTTTCTTATCGGCCTCCGCCTGCTCCGCTCGATCCAAGGCATTCTCCTTGTCGAGCTTCAGCATCTGCATCTTTTTCTTGATGGCGTCCATGGTGGCGGCGGCGAGTGGCCCGGGGGCTGCGGCGGGAGCGGCGAGGCGAGCGCGAGGTGGGACGGCCGAGCCGGAGTGCGAGCGCGGAGCCGCCTACCGCTCCCAGATATGTACTTTCCCAAGGGGACGACCGCATTCCTCAAGACAGCCAATACTTTTTTGGAAAAGCTTTTTTCTCCTGCCCCCTTTCCCTTCTCCTCCCTCCGCCCCCTGCGCCCTCCCCGCGCCTCCCGCGGGGGCTGCTCGCCCATTCGCTGCCGCCTGCCGGCCTCCCAGTTGACGGTAGATATGACTATATATGGGGACCGGAGCCGCCAAGGCGGCGGCCGGCCGAGGCCACCCTGTTTCCAAACCTGCACGCCAGGGAAAGGGCGCCGGGGCCGAACCCGGGCAAGGCACTGACCTCGGCCCTCCGCGCCCCTTCCTCCCGGGGCCGATGCCCCGCCGTTGGGATCCCCAGCTGAGCCCTCCTTGAGTCACAGGAGCCCGGGGAGCAGGGCAGGCAATTGGTGCGCCTCGTCCCCCTGAGCCGCGCCCGGGACCCCGGCGGGCTCAGCATCAAGCTCCCGGGGTCCCCAGCAGCCGTAGCACCGGGCCAGCGCATCTCCCGCAGCTCTTAGCTTGCCAGGTGTCATCCTGAGAGCTCACTTTCCGGAAACTCAACTATATCCCAGAAAAGGGGAGTTGGGAGGAAGACCTGGGGGCGCCCCTGAGACTTTTTCTGCTGGTGCGGATCAGAATGTCTGGGAATCTGTCTTCTGCATGCCCTTCTTCCCAGGGAAGGGCCAGTCAAATACTTCAGAGACCTAGGACCCAGTTGGCTTAGTTCCCTGTGTGCCTGTGTGGTGCTTCCACAAAGGGTAGGGTGTCTGTGTTGGTGTGTAAGTGGGTGGGTGGGAGTTGAAAGGGAAAGAACATTGAGTTTAGACTTAGGCAACTTGGTCTTTGGTCTCTATCACTAGCCGCTGTGTGATCTTGACAAGTACCTTAGCAGAGTGGTGTGGATTCCCCATCTTTACATCTGGGGGTAGATGATCCCTGAGATGTCTCCAGATGTAACTGTTTATCATTTTTCTTGAACTGATTTTGGGGACTTGGCCTCTTTCTATGTTAGGCACTCAGGTACCAGACTGCCAAAAACGAGGGATAAATGTTATCCCAGCTAAATCACTGTATCCCCAGCCACAACTCTGAGGAGGGAAAAGGCCCAGTTTTAATCAGTTTGAGTTGGAGGCGGGAGAATTTTCCTTATGTCTCTCACTTCTTCCAGCTCCCAATGTTGGAAAGCCTGCTCTTTCCAGAGCTTTGGTGGGAGGGAAAGAATGGGGGCTGCCCCAAGGCCCTGTCTGAGACTGGCTGAGGCAGAGCTGGTTGAGGGTCTTGTTAACAATCCCCACAGAATAATTCACAACCTGTACTACAAGGATACTGAATATTCCCTGGACAGTTTCTGAGCAGATTAGGCAGGCCAAACAACTTGTAAGTCCTTCAGAGAGAGATCAAGTTCCTTTCCAGGATTTTATCAGGTTTCTTCCACTAACCCAACTACCCAAGAGGGAAAACATGCCCTGACCTAATGGTCATAACAGTAGACCTGTGTGCATAGGGGCTGCATGGCACAGACATTCACCAGAATTGTTTAATCACCTTACGTCAAACCAGCCACTGGAGCACTGACAAAGTTCAAGGCCAATGGGCAATATACAGTTGTGTGGACCACAAGGAGCTGACTCCCCAGCTTGGAGCTCAGCATAGGGGCCAAGAGTAGGGACTTAGGAGTTAGATCGTGGGATCTGAATCTGGCCTGATCTCCTCCTTGCAATATGGCCTTAGCCATGTTACTAACTCTTGAAGCCTCAGTTTTCTCTTCTGTAAAGTAGATGTAAAAAATTCTTTCCTCTTAGGGTTGTTACAAGGGTGAAAATGAGATAAAGAATGAAAAGCATTTAGCACATAGTAAAGTGCTCAGTAAATTGTGGCTGCTTGGGTGGCAGAGGGCCCCAGTTTTCTCATCTATGAAATAAGGGAGCCAAACTAGAGAAATTTCTGGAGGGACCATACCATGTTTCCCCCAAAATAAGGCCGGGTCTTATATTAAGGTTTGCTCCAAAAGATGCAGTAGGGCTTATGTTCAGGGGATGTCATCCTGAAAAATCATGCTAGGGCTTATTTTCTGGTTAGGTCTTATTTTCAGGGAAACACAGTATATAACTGACTTTTCTCCACTGTGCCTAATGTAGCAGAGGAACTCATTAAAAGTTTCCTGATGCTACAGCTAGTTCATCAAACACACCATTAGTGAGCACCTACATAACAGGCAGGCTCAGGGATCCCAAATGAATAAGATGCATCCATGTCCTCCAGGTGTTCAGCATGCGCAGGTATATAAGGAAGAAACAGAAATGACCAGGTCGGAGCAGACAGAAAAAGACTTTTCTAGGGCCGGCCCTGTAGCTCAGGCGGTTAGAGGTCCGTGCTCCTAACTCCGAAGGCTGTCGGTTCGATTCCCACATGGGCCAGTGGGCTCTCAACCACAAGGTTGCCAGTTTGACTCCCGCAAGGGATGGTGGGCTACGCCCCCTGCAACTAGCAATGGCAACTGCACCTGGAGTTGAGCTGTGCCCTCTACAACTAAGACTGAAAGGACAACAACTTGAAGCTGAACTAAGATTGAAAGGACAACTTGAGTTGGGGAAAATAAAGTCCTGGAAGTACACACTGTTCCCCAAAAAAGTCCTGTTCTCCTTCCCCAATAAAATCTTTAAAAAAAAAAAAAAAAAAAAGACTTTTCTAAAAAGTGATGGTTTTCAAACTGATTTTATAGGAAGGGTAGCAGTTAGATAGAAAGGAGGGTACTGTCTGAACCAAGGGAAGGAAAGGGAATGTTTGATGGTGGTCAGACAGTAGGTTTATTTGGGGATGAGCTGGAACATGAGCCTGGACAGGTAGATTGGAGGTACAAGGTAAGAAACCTGAGTTCTGGGTTCAGATGTGCAGGTCTTATTGTGTGGGATCTCTTCTCCCTGACCCTCTCACCTAGGGCTATGTTCAGAGGTCAAAGACTGTGGTGTCCAGTTGTGGAACTAGAGCTGCACAGAGCCAAAATTTAAAATCCTTTTATACAACAACATTGATCCCTAGAATGATAGGTTAACATGGCAGGTCCCTGGACTTAATCATTTCCAGTTCATCACTGTTGAGATTCTGCCCCATGAGTAGCCTGACAGCCAGCCAGACCCAACCCAGCTTCATGGACTGCACCACCCATGACCTTTCTGTCGCCAAGGGCTAGGATGAGCAAAACATTAACTTAACTTAAACGACAACTTCTTCTGTACTGGAGAGGTCTCTTGGTCCCTGGATAGGATCAAGAGAGGTGGGCCTGACAGCCAGGTGCTATAGAGTGTATCCCTGCTCCCCAACCGATTGGCCGTGACCGAAAGACAGATCCATAAGCTAACTAGGGACCTACTGTTGTGGCCTGTCAGGCAGGCAGAGATGGACTGGAACACTCAGCTTCTCTCTCACCACAGTTTGAACCAAGGAACTTGGAAAGGATGAATCGTTACCTGAGGTTGTTGAAACAAAAAGGGTTTGTATGAATGTATGAGGTGTTTAAGGCTAATCATAAATATTTGGGCTTTTCCCCCAATGAAGGTCTTGACAGGCTTGCATATTTTCTGTCCCCCACCCCCAATTGTTAGGTGTGGTCATTTGACTTACTTTGGCTAAGGAAATGTGAGCAGAAGTGACTTATGCTGGACACTTAGAGTTAGCACATGCCTCACCATGTTCATTTTTCAGATTGTTGCTGCTATGTCATTCTGGGTTCCCAAGTAGCTATGATAAGCAGAGCTCGTTCTCTCCCTTCAATTAACCCTTAGTGGATAATTGTTATATCTAGCAAGAGCAAGATATAAACCTGTGCTATTTTAGGTCACTGAGATTTGGGGGTTGTTGTTTTTACTGAAGCTTAACTAGCTTATCCTGACAACACAACCACAATAGGCAATGTATCAACTAAATTATAAGGAAGCAGTGAAGTCTGGTTATAGAGGAAGGAGAATGGAGCAGACACAGCAAGATAAACAGAAGCACCACCGAGAGAAAGAGAATAGGAGACTACGACCAAATTTCAGTTCTAGGGGTCCTTATAATAACCCCCTTTTTCCCCTGAAGTTACGTGAGTGAGTCTGTGTTCCGTGTAGCCTGTACAACATCTTTGGCCCACAGGTTCTGTGTATACCAAGAATGTTCGTGGGATTTCCAGGAGATTTTTCCAGTGCTTGGGATTTAGTCATTTCCCAATAAACGTTTGTTGAATGACTGATTGTTTATTGGCTAGTAGCCATCCAGATAAGTAGGAGAAACAGTATCTGGGAAGGAAAGATAACAAAACAAAGCTCAAAAGATGTATTTGTATTCAAAATGTGGACTCTGTTTTATTTTCTCAAGAATGACTACAAGCATTGTGATAGGATAGGACAAATGTGCCACAAATATTTATTGAACACCTTTTGATTGCAAGGCAAAAACTTGAGTTTAGGGGATCTAGAAAGATGGATGAGAGACATGAATCTTTTCCTCCAGGAAAAGTATCTGCATATGTGGGGGGGTAAAACTCTCTCCCTGTGGGTCATTTAACGTGTATTTCCAACCACGTTACCATTGTCCTAAATGCTGCCTGGGCCACGATAACTGTGAGGATCTCGTAGCTCAGTTTTCCTAGGAGAGCTTTAATATTAAATAGACCATCCCTTTTCCCCCAGAAGAGCACCAATACTTGCTATACTACCTTTCCCAATATTTGGTTAGAAGAGAGAGTCAACATGAGCACAGCTTATTGCCATATTGTGACACCTTTAACAGGAGCCCTCCCTTGAGTATGTACATCAGAGGTTGTTTGTTTAAACAAAACAAAACCTCATTACCTGATAGTCACACCTTGTTTAACAGCAAGAGCTCTACCTGTGTTCCGTGACTACCCCAGAGTCAACCGTGCTGACTCAGGCAATTAAGGGAAAGTGAAGAATCTATAATTAAACCCAGAGACAATTGCTTCTTCCACTGGGTTCTGGAATGCAGCCTGTTATGCTCGTGGCTCACTGTCCCATGGAGCAAGATACAGCATGTTCTCTTCAGACACAAAGGAGTTTTCTTTCTCCAGGATTTGTGAGGCTACCATCAAGGAACCAAGGAAAATATGCTCCAGGGAGGGCTTGGCGCTCTGAGGAAGGTCTTTAGGTCATTGTGGATCCCTTTCTTCATTGCTTAGTGACATACACTGGCCTAATTCTGCGGTGAGGTCCCTGAGTATGTTTGCTACCTGGGGAGGGAGGGGGGGTTTGCACAGGCAAAATGGTTCTCCCAGTTCAAACAGAGGCACTGCATTTTCCTGCCGTACATCTTTTGTCTTTCAACAGCAGCAACTACATAGAGATTTAATCGAGCTGACTTGCAGTAGTATTTAGCTGTCTCAAGAATGGCAATGTTCCCTATGCATGTAAAGTTTAAAAATCATTTTCAAGTTCATTATCTCCTCACAACTTCTTATGACAGCATCAGGAGGAGGGCTCTTATTTCCACTCTATAGATTAGAAAATCACGGGTAGCGACCGGCTCACAATCACCCAGCAGGGAGGTGGCAGTGCAGGGACCAGAATGTGGATGTCCCAGCTCCCAGCAATGGTCCTCTTTCCATTAACCATTCCCCAGCCTGTTTGAGTTCATATTTAAAAGCAACGCGTAACATAGAGAGGGGGCTGCCAGAGGTCTTTTCCATGAACATGGTTAAAAGGTGATAATAATGAGGTTGGGACTAAAAGTTTGTGTTGTCCTGTGTGGGCCAGCTGGGTACTGCATCCCAGGCTCCTCGACCCACCCCTATACTCGGCTAATGGGAGAACCTGGTGAGAAAGTGTATTAGGCCAAGGAAACCTTTCCAACTCTTGTGTTTACGGCCCAAGGTGGGACAAAAAGGACATCTTCACAAAGACAGAAAGGCAGGTGTGTTAATTTTGTTCTTAGTAGTTTCCGTGGGAGAGTTTGAGGTACAGTAGTACCTCTGTTTTCGAACATCTCTGTTGACGGACATTTTGGTTTATGAACGCCGTAAACCGGAAGTATATGCTTCGGTTTTCAAACACGACTCAGAAGTCGAATATGTCACACAGCTTCCCCTGAGTGCAAGATCCTGAGGCCTAGCTGTCGGCTGTTTTTGAATGTTTCAGAGCTTGTGGATTATGTTCGAAAACCGAGGCACCACTGTAATCGTTAGACACCCACACCTGCTTCTCTAAAAATCCTTGGGTCAGTAAAGGAATGAGCCACCAATCCATCTAGGCCGTAGTACATTTTGGGGGAAATGAAGACAAATGAGGTGGTCAGGAGAGCACCTAGTGCCTCCTCAAGCCTCATCTTGTGCAGAAAAGAAAGCTTCCCTAGGCTCGGCAGTCCAGAGACCCGAGCCAGCCTCAGGGGCCACATCGGAACTTTGGAATGGTTTTAATCATTACTTCCCTGCAAATCTCGCATTCTTTTTATATTGGATGCCACCTGTTCATTTTTATATTTTTATACTTGGTTCTCAAGTTTCCACTGATGTCCTTAACAGGAACATATGTGAACGTGACGTTTGCAGCCTCCTGAGTGGCAAGCAGAGTTCCACTCTTACTCCGCAGACTCTGAAACCTGATGCAAAAACGCCTATGGATGTGGACGACCCTGGTGTTTCCTGTTCTAACTGACGTCTGCCTACCATGCATCCAGTCTCTAGGAGGGCCGCTATGTGAGGGAAATTCAAAATTGGGATTTCTGAAATGTTGTTCCTGTGCCTATGCCACACCCACTGCCCAAAGCTTCATCTTTAGTTCATATTATTTGGTTTGGAGGACTATGGGTGGGTCCAGGTTACTGAAAATAGGCGGTGGGCTTCCTTGTTTTTGTAAAGACCCTGTTTTGGCTGACTAGCAGAACCCCAATTATGTTCTCCTGGGACCCTTGCTTCTACTTAAGAGAGCCTGTTTTCTTTTTCTTAATGATTAAATTTACTGGGGTAACATTGGTTAATAACATGTAATTTTCAGGTGTGTAACATTATAATTTGACATCTGTGTACTCTACTGCGTGCTCACCACCCAGAGTCTACTTTTCTTCCGTCACCATATATTTGTACCCACTTTACCCACTTTGCTCTCACCCACCCGCTTTCCCCTCCGGTAACCACCATTCTCTTGTCTGTATCTACTATTTTCTTGATTTAGGAGAAATTGCTCTTTCTCAATAGAAATGCTTCTTTGGGTATGTTTTTTTCAGAGGACTATTTCTACCTCAGTAAATTCAATGAAGAAGGGAGCCAGACCTTTCTAGCCGCTCGAGGCAGAGGAAACTTTCTTTTCCTGAGGTCCTGCTGCTGAAGGAGGGAGCTCCAGGCTGCCGGCAGAGTGCCAGAAGAGGCTGGGTATTTTTAGCATGGCCTTCTTCACTTACCAGCACCTGCCATGATCTGTAACCCAAGGGGCTACTTAAATGCCAGTGACATGACTAAGGAGAAGGCAGCCTGAGCTAATGTCCTAAAATACCACCCAAGGGAGGCTTTTCTTGCAGGAGCCATTTCATTACTAGCTCTGTCCCTTGTTCCTCCCCAAACCGGGGACCTGTTACAGATCCTGAGTGAGATGTGTGACACCTGCCTTGGGAAGAGGTTGGAGAAAACCACGGGATCTCTGTCTCTCGATGCCAGACAGTTTCGTTATAATGATTCTTCTCTTGGCCCCCAACTTCAATCTTTCCCTCTGCTGCTCCTGCCAGATGGAAGGGACAAGAAAGTATTACACACTTATTGGGGTGATCACATTGTGAGGTATATCAATGTCTAATCACTATGTTGTTCTATATGCCTGAAACGAGTATACTATTGTATGTCAACGGTAATTGAAAAATACATTTTTAAAAATTAAAAAAAAAAGAGGGAATGTCTATACATATTTTCCTGGAGAAAAAAACTTCTCGTTTGATATACATGAAAACATGTGAAGAGGAGAGACAAAGTCCAGTGACTGTTCTGGATCAGATAATCGTAATGGGGATGCAAACATCTTTCTCATTGATAAAACTCATTGAACTCTTATCCCCTAAAGATGGGACAAGCTGGAAATAGAAATATGTTCTCAAGAAGCCTGATACATTTGTGGAGGACAGATGCATCATGGGTCATGAAGGATAATGAGAATGTCTTCCGATGTCTCTAATCTTGGAGTTTGACATCAGCCCATACTATCCACCGCATTCCTTGGTGCCACTGTCAGATGTACAAGACTGGGCTGATAAATTCTAGGGCTCGCCCAGTGTGAAAGGTCTTATGGGCCTCTGCTGGTTTCTCTGGCTACTGTACATTCTCGAAAATGCCATGGAAGGCCTGGTTATAAAGTCAAGAGTTTATTTCAAAAGGAAGTAAACCAGAACTTAAATATTAAAATGAGTTTTATCCCCTTTAAAGTGGTCAATTTTCATTTAGTTGAGTGAAAAATACAAGCAGGGAATCATACATACAGTGATATAATAAAAAAATTATATGTATGATATATAATATGTATCAGACACACACACGCACCTGCGCAGGTCTGACAATTAAGTTTCCAAACTGGTAGCAATGATGTTGTTATCCTTTTTTGATATCAGAGGGATTATTCATTATGAATTTGTACCAACTGGATAAACAGTTAACCAAGTTTACTATTTGGAAGTGCTGGAAAGCCTGCGTGAAAAAGTTAGACGAAAACGACCTGAATTTTTCGCCAACAACTCATGGCTCTTGCATCACGACAATGCACCAGCTCACACGGCGCTGTCTGTGAGGGAATGTTTAGCCAGTAAACAAACAACTGCATTGGAACCCCTCCCTACTCACCTGATCTGGCCCCCAATGTCTTTGTTCTTTACTCGAAGATAAAGGAAATATTGAAAGGAAGACATTTTGATGACATTCTGGACATCAGGGTAATACGATGACAGCTCTGATGATCATTACAGAAAAAGAGTTCCAAAATTGCTTTGAAGGATGGACTAGGCGCTGGCATCAGTGCATAGCTTCCCAAGGGGAGTACTTTGAAGGTGACCGTAGTGATATTCAACAATGAGGTATGTAGCACTTTTTTCTGGGATGAGTTCGCAAAATTAATTGTGTGTATATATGTATACACACAAACAAAAAATTTTGGAAAGTTGCACATCAATCTGATAATTGAATTTACTTCCTCTGAGGAGGCAGGAGACGGAATAGGATTGAATATGGTGGTCAAAAAGGAGTATAGCCATATCATTAAGGTTTAATTTGTGTAGGTCGAATTTTATGAATTATATAATTACAATGTCAACCATCTCTTATTTTTCTTTACTGTCATTGAAAACTAGATTCCTATCTTACAGAAAATTCTGGAGGGCTTATAATTGCCCGAGTCTCTCAGAGGAAGGGAAATCCACTTTGGCATGTATAGTACCCAAAGCCACACTGCAATTAAAATCAATTAAAAATAAAGTGGTTGATCTCCAGGGCACTTAACGGTTTTAAAGCACCTATTATTTGTCGGGCATAACACTGGGCACCAGACATTTAAAAACAAGCAACCCAGCATTTTGGCCTTCCATGAGATCCTTTATTTCTAAGTCACTGTTTGTGGCAAACTCAGAATTTTAAGTTACCCACTGGAACTGCCATTAGTGCTATTTTACAAGCCACCCAATAAAATTAGTTTCATTACTTTACCATCCTGTGTTTGGACCCAAAGCAACATGTCCCCAGCTCAATCACTTATCAAATTTGCTGCACCTGTTTCCTAACGACTAATGGATATTTCCAAAATGCCAACCTACTTTCAAAGGATAAAGATTGAACTCACGAGACAAAATCAAAAGAATGAGCTTCAGAGTCTAAGGGAAGGGAGGTGCCAAGTGTGGAGCTCAAAAATACTTTTGGAAAAAATACAAATAAAAGAACACACAGCAAAATATTGACTACAGTTTCTTAGATGATGGAATTAGGAGAAATTTTTGAAATACTTTTTATACTTTCCATAGTTTCAAAAATGTTTTACTTTTATAATAATAAATCAATAAGTGTTCAAGAACTCCTTTAACTAACAGCAACAATGTAAATATGAGGCCTCCTAAAGGGACAATTTTGAAAGGGACAGGCTGATGACTCTGAATTACCTGTTAGGTTACTTGTCATAGTCTGCATGTTTCCTATTTCACAATCATGGGTTATTTGTGTACTTGTCTTAATGCCTCTCCCAGCACGAACTACCCCTCTCCCAGCCAGCACCCAGCTTAGGACTTCCACTGAGTAATAACACAAGTAACAACAGCAGTGGACTCTCATTAGACTGGAACAAAGCTAGGAGTTGGACCCAATTAAGACAGACACCAGAGTTCACCTTCTCAACCACTAGACATATCACCCTTCCCAGTGCTTGATGGGAGTAGACCCACAGCACATGTTTATTGAGTAAACAGATGTTTCACGTGTGCATTAACATTTTAAAAACTATATATCTTGTAGTTACACGTCATTAATTGCAATAGAAAAGCTAGCAGCCAGTATCTTCTCAGCTAAGATATGAGAGAAAGCAAAAGTCACTCTAGCCTAATTTTACCTCCACTCTCTCTCTGTCAGTCTTGAAATCTGAGCTCCCAGCTGGAAATGATGTGTTTCCCCCAAGTATGAGGTCAGCGGTGAAGCTGTTATTCATGTCCTTCTCTCTCCTGGGGAAGCTGGTGACTTCTCAGGCATCAGCCAAACTCCTCCAAGGCACGATTGCAGGCATTTGCTCTCTGGGTTCCCGGGTTCCTCCATTATAGGGACCCCAGTGTGGGTTGGCTCCTCACTGTCATCATTTCGTTTTGCCGCTTGCCAAGTGGGTGGCCCTGGGTGCCTTGGTATTGCCAGAGACAAACAGAAGCCCTGAGAAGGAACAGCCCAGGCACTGAGCACACCTGATCCAGTGCAGAGCCAGGCCGTAGTCCAGCCCTCCTGTCCAAGCCAACAGGCGAGTGAGTCCCGTTTCAGAAGTCAACACCAGATTGCCTTGTTTGGGGGAGAATAATGCCTTCTTGGGTTTTGGTGTCACCCAGGCTAGAGTCTGAATAGGGATGAAGGCCCTTAATCTCTCCCTGCCTCAGTTTCTCTTTCTGCAAACTAGAGATAAGAATACCCACCTCATAAAATTGTTAGGAGGATCAAGTGTGATAACAGAACCTCTGTGTCTGTCACTTCCCCTCCAACACTTCACAGTTGGGAAAATGATCACCAAATTAATTATCTCTTATTTACCCATTGAAACAAACAAGCTCACTTGTCTTGCTACCGGCCATGTCTTCAGTATAATCCATTGAAGAATGAAACTGAACATTTCTTGTCAGATTTCACACACAGGAATCAAGGATACACACTTCTGTGTGTACCTTTGTGAGGAGCTGGACAGTGCTATTTTAAAAGCACAGGCTTTGAAGTTAGACCAACCTGATTTTGTCATTTATTAGCTGTGTGACATTATCCAAGTCACTAAACCTCTCTGTGCCTCAGTTTCCTCATCTAAAAAAATGAGGATAAATAAATAGTAGTACCCACTTCATCAGGTTGTTGTGAAAATCGAACTAGTTCATGAATGTAAACCACAGTGCCTGCCATGTAGAAAGTTTCAATAAATATTACCTTTAAATTATTACAAATTTACCAAAAAGTCCAAAGCATGTGAATAGGTACACACGCACGTGTGTGTTTGTGGGACTGTGTATAAAACAGTAGCACCATTTGGGGTTGTCTGCTGGGCAATGAGCTCTTCTCCACCCCACACTCTTCTCAGAACAAGGCTGCTCTTCTGTGACTTGGCCCCCTGATTCCTATTCTCTTCCGGGTACTTTGGTTATTTATTTTAGCCAGATATCTTTTGTTTGAAAATGCTAGGGAGGTGGGACCTTGAAGCCCTGCCAGAACTGTATCACATGGGCTCTGGGGGCAAGTCAAAACCTGACCCCTGTTTGTTTTATTTTTAAACGTTTTATTGACATGTACCACACATACAGAGATGTACATATATCATACGTATAGGACTCAAGGGCTTTTCACGAAAAATCAACATACCCGTGCAATCAGCACCCAGACTGGGAATCAGAACATTCTAGAATCCCCTTGTGCCCCCTTCCACATATGATCTCCCTAAGGGTAACCACTACCCTGATTGCTTCCTGTTTGTGAACTTTCTATAAATCTGGTCCCTGATTTTGAGCAGCTCATTGCATATTTGTTTCTCCCCCAAATCTACACCGTGATAGGTCTCCATCTGTTTTTGATTATTCATTCAAGTGTCAACAAACTTTTGCTCAGCGGCAGCTACATGCAAGGCATTGTGTTGATTAATTAAAGCAATGGCACAAAATAAGTTCAGTGTCTTGAGTGGTTTTTGCAATCTTCCTCATGTGGAGCCACCTCCTCTAGCTGTTTCTCTCCAAGTTTCTCATACTTTTGTATCTGGTTTTCACTCTATCTTATCCATAAAAGTGAGTCTTCTAGGTAAAGATCCCATCAGAAACCCACCAGTGTATGTGATTTCTGATTCCAGAATTCCAGGAGAGAGTATTTGACTGGCTTGGTCCACTCTTGGTTGTGTCAACTGTGGCTGGAGGGTTAAGGACACATAATGCTAGAAAGCTGTGCACCCCCCAACTCCCACCCGGAAAAGGAGGAATGAAGGGGGAGGGGCCTAGCTTGAGATTCTCAGCAAGGACCATGGTCCACACTGGCACCTTCCAGCTCAATGATTTCTTTTTCTTCTCAGATTCAGATTCTTGACCCAAAGTATAAATTGATCTATTCACCCTCTGCACTAAATTTGAACTGGTCATTAGATAACATGGCTCATGCAGGGCTAGGGCCAATGTTCCCCAAACTACCATTTGAGGGGCATTTCCAACTCTCATGCAGCCGGGTTGAATGGCGGCTCCTTCATCTGGCTCTGAGAATCAGCTGTGATTTTATAGACACACATACTCTGCAGTTTCTCCCTCTGAGGGAGGGGTGTGTTCCACCACAGCACAGACCTGGCCCTTGAAAACTAATTTCCTGGATGCAGGGACCACCAACTGTTTATGATGGTTATTATTATTGCAGAGCATTGGAATTCCTGCCCAGAGTCCAAAAGTCACCCACGTGAAGGAGTGTTTGCAATGGCATCCTGAATCCTGCATAAAATCGTGGTCAGAGTGAAGAGCATAATGCTGGATCTACTGTCCTACCTCTCCTTATACGCCATGGGGCAGAGAGGGAGGCAGGGGACTGTGCTTACTTAGTGTGCTTTACATCTGAGAGCCCATTTAACCCTCACTGCAAAGGCAAGAGGCAGACACTATTACTCCTCCTCCTTTTAATGGAGGTGCAAACTGAGGCAGAAGGTGGTTAAGTATAACACAAATAAAGCCCACAATCGTTTATAAAGTGTCTCCTTATCTAAGTTCCTCCTTTTTACCTCATTTACCCCTTTTTACAGATGAGCTTCTATAGCTCAGTTTCCCGATTTTGCATCCGTCATAAGTTGCAGAGGCTGGACATAGACTCAGAACTCTGACTCCAATCCACTAAGGCAAACCCACAAATAACTGTAATAAGCAGCCGTTGGTGAAGACTGCCGTTAGATGATGTAGGTGAAATCCTGTGCTATTTCAGAGACTGGTGAGCTCATGTACAGATGGAAGAAATCGAGGAAGGACTGAAGGAGGAGGTGATATTTCGACCTAGTTCTTGTAAGTGGGCAATATTGGACAAGCGTAATTTGAGCAAAGGGAATTCCAGAAAGGCTCGACAGGAGCCAAACCCTGGGAAGGCAGAATTAAGGAAATACTGGGAAGTCTTTGATGTATTGGGGAGATTGGTGGGCAGAGTAGGAGATGAGGCTGGAAAACCAGGGTGCCTGTCACCTGGGCCACGGTCATTGTCTCCTTGACAGGTTGGGGCAGATGGGACAGTGGTTCGACAACCCACAGGTGGAGAGCCTGTGACCTCAGAATCCCCTGAGTTTCCTCAGCTTCACTGCGTGCCTGTAGTTAGGGCCAGGGTGGGGGCAAGAGTTGGAGTGCCTTATTATTTACAAGTTCCGGAGCGATCTAACAACCTTCTAAAAGAAGGAACAATAAAACTTTTATAGACTATTACAGAGTCAGTTGCCCCATGAGGTAGAGACAGACCGTAGTCTGTGTGTTGGGAAGTTTGCAGGTCAGGGAAGGTAGGGAGCAAGCCAGCCAGGGAGTGACAGCTGGGTATGGCTTCCTCTGGCCCCATGTTCGTTTCTACCTCCAGAGGCATGGCTTATGGGAGGACAACATCTCTTCACTGATCCTGTTTCCTCATCTACAGAATGGGAGATCATAATATCTACCACTCAGGATTGCAGCAGAAATCCAATGAGATATGCCCAAGTGTCTTGCGATGTTACTTTCATTGTTATTTTATACTGTTATTAAACTTAAACCTTCTCATGGCTACATACCTTCCCAACTAGAAAATAAAAGTCTTTAGGAATAGAGGCCATGCCATCCATTTCTTTAAATCTCTGATCATGCCAAACAAACCCTATTGTTGTAACCAATTGTTTCATATTGTTGTAACCAATTGTTTCAACAAACAAAATAGACAAATTCTTAGTAAGGTATATTTGCATGGCCCTGGGTGTAGTTTTTGTTGAGCCTCGCCTCAGTTCCTGAAATCGTAATGAGCCAGATCTCGCAGAGCTGAGAGGGTTTTATACAATCCCGGTCGTATGCCTGGCCACGAGTGAGTTCTGGTGCACTGGCCCTTCTGCTCTAAGGAAGTAGATTATTTCAGAATCAAGAACATGAAATGCGCTTAGGTGATCACAAATGGATGAGCTTAACAACCCAGTTATCAAAACATGAGGGTCTTGTTCTTCCTGCTGTTGCAGGTGCATCAGCAGAATAGGGTTAATTCTCCCCTGAGTCTCACTGGAGAGGGCAGCCAGCCCTCCAGTTCTTGAGTCTTGCATGCCTTGCCCTGGGGGGTGAGGTGGGGTGGAGGGCTGGTAATGAACATCTAGTTTGTGTCTGTGATTCCAGTAGTAAGAGAAAAAGCATTCGGGCTTTTTTTGGAAGGTCCAGGCCCAGCTAGAAGGAAAGCTTGATTGCCCTAGAGGAGAAGGGATCAGGAGCTTGGGACTTGGGAGGGGGAGAGGATAGGAGACCTTCACTCTTGAGGGTGGCAGGACCCAGGGTGGGATGGCTGCCTATGTGCTTAAGGACCATGGCACAAACACTATTGCGATGGAGCTTTGGCTGCTGTCCCGGCTGAGCCTGGCATGGTGGTCATGGATATGTTTGTGGAGCAGTTCGCCTTTGAATGGACTCTACAAGTTTGGACCAGGGAGCCCAAGAGTGACTATGGAGGATTACAACTAGAGGACTCTCCTCTATTTTCTCATTGCTCATGAAAGCCCCAGGGAGAGGGCAAGAAAGCCACAAAAAATGACCAACATGGGACTACATGCTGAGATTGTTCTGCGAGGAACTGGAGCCCGATTTGATTGAATTTGGAAACATCTCCAATAGCAACAATTCTTACAGCTCAAGAGGGGCACAAAGATTCATGCCAATTTGGCTAACAATGGTGAATGCTATGTAGAGAAATTGCTGTGGAAAAACTCTCCCAGAACGTGAACATTGTGGGTTGAGGGTGGAGAGGGCAGAGGTTGACGTGAAAGAAGAGCTCAGTGCCAATTTCCATAATCTTTGGGTGACAAACTTGTTTTGGAGAATTAATTTTTGGGATGAATGCCTGGAAAATTTGTGTCTTTGATATATTTGAAAAACTAGAAGATGCTACAAAACCATAGGTAGTCTCTGTTGTGTTAAGAGGGAATTTGGATTTGAGCTGGTTATTTCACACTGTATCATACTTTTATGGTTAGGGCATCAGCTTTAGGAGAAGGCAAGGATATTTTGGGAAGTGAGGGCCTTATTTTGGTCATTCTGTATTTTGTTTCCATTTGCTTATCCCCAGAGTTCCTGTGCTAAGTTCTTTTTTCAAGAAGTGTCCTGCCTTGACTCCCTGTTGGAATTTCACAATTTGGTGTCATTGGTAGATTTTCATTGTCAGCTGTTCTAGGGATGTTTATTTTCCCAGAAGTCCAGGGACCACAAAAGGGAAAACTGTGAAGGTATGGTTAAGGAGAGACGGCTTCCCCTAAGATTTTGATAAGAAGGATTGTGGGATAGCACTCCCATCCCAAACCAAGGGGATGGAATCAGAAATCTTTGAGATGAGTCTGGTCGGAGCTTATCGGTGGATGGGGTGCCTATCTAAGACGGTCCAAGTGTGGGGTGAGGGGGAAGGGTGTTCCTTAGGGCAGCAGTGCAAGGAGGCCTTGACAGGTTGAGGATGAAGACTCACAGTGGGGAGGAGATCAAAACTGCAACCAAGGGCCCACAGCAGTCAAATGCAAAAGGTGGCTAAGATAGAAGAGGTGAGGAGCAGAAAAGTAAGGGCGGAGTTGGGGAAAGAGGTTAGGCTGAGGAGTCGAGACCAGGTCTGGGAAGGGAATCAGGTGCGAGGGCATCCTTGACTCCCTGTGGTTGGGTCACTCCGCAGAGAAGAGTGCTGATCTTAAGGGTCCAGCTGGGCTGAACACTCACCCTTGAGAATCTGCGGGACTTACCTTCTTTCTTGTCTGTCTGCTGTCTAGACTCTGCTATGACTCTCAGGCCTACCTGCCTGACCCTTCACCCCAACGTGGCCAGGGAGAAAGACACAGAGAAACAACAAGAGTCCATTTGGCCACCAACCAGGAACAATAACAGAAGAACAGTTTTGATGGAATATCAGAGGTTGAAATCAGCAAGCACTTCAATTCATGGTTTGGTTTATGTCTCCTTGCCTATCTCTACTCTGGGGAAAGAGATCCAACAGTACACACCAGCCAGAGCCCTCTCCTAAGTTACAGATGGATCTGAGTTCTGCCCATTGCTCCCTCTACTTCACTGGAAAGTGGCCTCTTTAGCTGTCTCCTCTGCACCCTACAATGTGTTCTGGGCTCCAAGATCAGGCTAGATCTTAGAAGAAATGGCAGGAACTAGGAGCTGCAGTTCTGCAGACACCCATTGAATCACCCTGGCAGCTGGTCCTTCTGTGGCCATGCTGCACTCCTCAGCTCCACCTGGGCCTGAGTTTGCTTACCATTGCTGCCTTGATTCCCTAAACCTCTGAGACCAGGTTCCTCTATCCTGCCCTCCCCTCCATGCTCCATGCTGTAGTCATCTCCTGGTCTGAAGTCTTGCCCTTGACTCAGTACCTGTCCTTTGCCCTTCTCTCAAATTATACTTGTCCAATGCTTCCTTCTCTCCAATCCAGACCCTCCAGCCTGGATCTGCCTGAATGTCATGCTTTCAGTAACCATTAGGGTGTCCACTGGTTACCTTCTAAATTCTCTTAGGTCAGTCGCCTCTCTGCACTTCTAGGCTCACCTGTTGCTGAGAACGTCCTCAACCACCTGCCCCACCTTGGTGGGTCTCTCTGTGTCTTGGCCAACCTTGCGTGACCGATCCCCTGCCCTCTAAGCCATAGCTGTGCTCAGGGGTTCCAACATTGTTAATCCAACAACCAACAAGTAATTCTTTATGGAGCACAGACTCTATGGTTGCTGCTATGGGAGCAATTTTCCTCAAGTAAGTGATGATTGAGAAGCAACGAACATCAGTTTGTAGGAACATGAGACCAAATGTGAAATTATCTTCATTTACCCTTTTGGAAGAGTTATTTGATCAAATGTATTAGTTATCTAGCACTGCGTAACAAATTACCTCAAAAATTAAGTGGCTTAAAACAAAAATAAATATTTATTACCTCACATTTTCTATGGGTCAGGTTTAGCTAGGAAACTGGACCTTCTCATGAGATTGTAGTCAAGATGTCTATAGTTATCTGAAGGTTTGATTGAGCGAGGGATTTACTTACAAAGTAAACTTACAAAGTAACGCATGTCTGGCAATGTCGTGCTGGGTGCTGAGAGAACACTACATTTCTCCCTACAAGCCTTTACATGGCTTCGTAAGTGTCCCCATGACATGGTGGCTGGCTTCCTCTAGAGCGAGTAATCCATGAGACCAAGGAAGAAGCAGCAATCTTTTATGACCTAACCTTGGAACTCACAGACTATCACTTCTACCATATCCTGTTGGTCATACAGGTCAAATTCAATGTGGTAGGAACAATTTAAGGGTACAGATAATAGGAGGTGAGGACTATTGGGTACTATATTGGAGACTGAGTACCACACCAAAGAACCATTCAGCTTAAAGGCCAGGAGGAAAATCAATTTTGTATATTAGAAAGATAATATTTGTTTAATGCTTTATTGCCAATGTTGGAACAGTGCCTAGCATATAGTAGGTACTCAATAAACATTGAATGCATGATGGAAGTAAATGCATGATGGAGTGAACAATATGCATTACTCTCAGGAGGTACTTTGTAAAGTACTTTTTCAGACTTTACACAATTTCATTTTCACCTCTGTGAGGTAGATAGGGCTAGTATTATTAACACCAGTTTACAGAAGTATTGATAGTATTATTAACACGACTTGATTTCAGGTATTTAAAGCATTGCCCAAAGTTACTCAGCCCTGAATCTGATGCTCCTTCCCCCATGGTCTAGTCATAACACGATCATGTTGTGACCCCACTTCACCAAGCTTTGTCCATGCCCATTGGCTCTGAGTTGGGTATCTGGAAGTGGAGGTGAAATGACCCTTGGGAGGCTGGGCCAACTACCTTTTATGGTTTACAGGGCAGATTTACTGTGAAGCTAGTGACACGTAAGGCCTCTCACTTGCATGGGCCCTTCTAAGGCAATTCCAAATATTTTGGCAAGTGTAAACCATTTATCTGTGACTTCATTCAACAAACTGAAACAAATTCTAGAAGATGGTAACCTGCTGTTCAACAACATTCCCATCACTCATGACAATGCAGCTGCAAGCATTCTGTAAAAACATCAGTTGGTTCTCAGAACAGGTGGCATGTCCAGCTGATTTCCTGAATCTCACTTTCATATTACCTGAAGTTGTTGACATTTTCAGTGTTTTTCAACAGTCACATTTTTTCTTTTAAGATTTGTCTCATGGGGGGATATTTTAAATACAGATACTAACTTGGCTTTTTCCTTACATTTTTCTTTAATTAAACAACTGAAATAATTCAGATAAAAAATTAATAGATTATGAAATCAATGAGATGCACATAAATTATTCTGTTATCAGGAAACAAATTGCACCGAGAAAATTTTCAGGGCCAAAAGCAGTAATTCATTAGGAAGAGGTACATTTTGATGATAAGTAATAATTATCAACATAAATATATATTGATAATCCCATCTCTATGGAAGGGCTCATCTGAGTGGGGGAGGCTGCCCCCAGGAAATACGTCTCCTTCTCATTCCAGGGTTTGTGGGGTACAGTTCCTAACTGCCTTGGCCAGGCAGGGGACCCCAGTAAGCTTGGCTCATGACCATCCAGCTCCTCCTATGACCCATGCGACCCAGCCTCTCTCTAATGAGCCAGTTGGGAATTCTTAGGTATGAACGAATATAAAGGAACCCAGAAGAAAAATTCTGCATTTATTTAAAATAACATTTTCTCCCCCTGACTCCTCTATTGTTTTTTCAGTTTCAGAAGAATCTTTGTCTCTGGATTAGCCTAGCTGAAGTTATTTTTCTTACCATCTGTAAGGGGGATTTTCCATTTTTCCAGGAAAAAAATAACCCTGGGGCCAAAGGAACTGTGAAACTGTTTAGTCTCCAGAAAGACGTGCAGACTGTCAGGGCAGCAGAATCCCTGCCACCCAATTTTGGAGGATGCCATTGTGTCATTTAACCTCCCTTGCCTTTCCTTTGCACGCCAAGCATCATATTTCTGGCCTCCACAATTTACAGTAACTGTTCTTTGGGATGTCATGGAGAGAGTTATTGGGGTGGGGGCCCTGCTTGAGCGCCACACAATTATCCAAATAGGCGGTGGGGTGGTGAGTGGATGCCAGACTTGGAACCTGGAGAGTTGGCTCTAGTCTCAGTTTTCTCGCTAGGTGATCACGGGCAAGTCATTTCCTCTCCTCGTTCCTCAAATTCCTCAATTATAAACACAGTGTGATGAGCTGGATCATCTCCTTTCCAGGTTTAATGATTTATATGAGTCACCCTGAAAGGCGGCAAGGTGAGGCCAGGATCAGAGTGGTTTGTACAATAATTGGCATAAAGCAAGTGATAAAGATGGCCATTCTCTGCATGTTCCAGGGGGATCATGGGGAAAGAGGCTTTCTTTTTAAAGCATATTTTCGTATGAATGGATTGTATCATGGCGGGTCAAGGGATCCTTATTGGGGAAGAAGCTGGAGTTGTGACCATCGAAGCTAAGTTGACAAGGCCCAGGCCCAGGAGGATAGTGGCTGAAGTTATCAGTTGAGGCAGACGAGGAAGCCAGGTGAATAATGACGTACCAGGAGACAGTCAGAAAGCCAAGGTCAAAGTGAGACAGAGTGAGGCACTGAGCAGCATACGTAACAGCGGCTGAAGGAGCTTGTCACGGAGGTCGCTCCTGCCCCAGCCAGGCAGCCTTTTCCAGGCCTCCTGCTGAGCTAGGTGCCGCTGCCAGGCTCCAAACCGTGGCCGACCCACTGTTTGCTCAGGAAGGGTCATGGGAGATAAGTGAGTGTGGCTGGAGCGACGAGCTAATCCGTTTAATGTTTTTTGTATGACTGAATACTTAAGCAAATAAATAAGCAAAACAATCTATTGAAATAAGCCAAAATAGAAATCACAAATTCCTATCAACTTTAAAAATCAACATGACTTAGATAAAAATTATTTAATCCTTTGAACATGTCACTAAGTCTTTACAAATATTTTTACAGAGACAAACCTATGTACAATTCCAGCTTTCAATGTCTGCCTGTGGTCAACCTAAAGAATTAGTATCGTGCTTCCTGTAGGTTATGGATTGGCCGGCAAATATACACATTACAAAGTACAGTGATTTGTGTACTATTGTAAAATATCCCCTAGCCATCATGTGTAACTGTTGTGAATACTGCATTACTTTTTGAGTGCCTCTAGAACCAGACATTGGAAGATAGAAGCAAAAAACAGACATTCAGCACTACCAGGAAAGGCTACTTCACTTTGCATGAATCTGTGGCATTCAAGTGTGAGAGGAAGAATACAGTAAGTTAATTATTCTGCCTTTACTCTTATCTAAGTGCGTCTGCTGCTGAAATCCTGCCCACCCTCTGAAGGAAGGAGTCCGTCTCCAATATTGGCATCAGCATAACCCACAAACCTTCATGGCATTTGGACAGTTTCCTTTTGATTTATAGATACAGGGCAAGAGATGTGGAGAAGTGTTTCCTGGGGGCTTAAATGGTGTTATCATGCGAGTGGATGGTTAGGGTTATGGGCTGTGCTGTGACGACACTGAGCTCTGGATCCTGAGCAACAGAAGCACTGTCGTGTTCTTTAATACCTTAACTTATTTTGTGTTAGTGATATGTGACACCTCGTAAAGCAAGGGCTCAGAGAAGGGGCCCCTTTTGCCTGGGTCTTGCCTGGATGATGGATGACTCAGTCAGTAGATGCCTGTCTGGATGAATGACGGCTACAGATTTCAAAGTAGAAAAGAAGTTGAACCATAGGTAAAGAAAGTTCTACATTTTGAGTGTGCCTTTGTGCATTTTTCCTAATGTCTCTTCCTTCCTATAGACAGAATTAATCACCATGCTTGGAACTACTCCTATACGTATTTTTTATTATTACAAATATCACATGGTAATCTATAATTTGAAAACGATGTTAATATTTATTTCCCTGGCGAGGTTGAAAACGTGAGAGTCAAGTCGGTATCTTTACTGTCCTGTTTCTAGGACAACGACTGATCCATCACAGGCATGTGGGCAGAAATAGACAGAGTGTTAAGAGCCTGTGCTTTGGAGTTTCTCCTGAATTTGTATCCTGGTCTCACCACTTCCCAGCTGGGTGAATTTGGAGGTTTCTTAAAACATCTAAGCCTCAGTTTACTTCTCCGAAAATAAGGATGATGACATCCCCCCCCATGTGGTTGTTCTGAGGCTTACTTATGATAGTATTTGTAAAATATTTAGCACAATGTTAGCTGCTGTAGTTATTCTGTTATTAATGACTCATCAGCTATCCCACCCAAAGCCTCTCTTTTTCCTGCCTCACAGCGTTGACACACAGGTACACTAGGCAGTGTACACGAGGGCACTTGCAAGGATGTTGCAAGGAGGTATTATTGTTAGGCCAATTCCTAAACTTGAAAGGATCACTGAGTGTGCAGAAGGTCTGCACACCTTTGAGCCGACTGGGAGGAAGGAAGAATTAAGGAATCCATCTACACTAAACGAGTCCCGGAACAAATGAAATGTTGATCTTCAGTTGTCATTCCCTGGAGGGTGACACTCTCAGCAAACATTTCCTGTACTAATGGGGTGGTGGTGATGGCTGTCTTAGAAGCAGCTCTCTTCAAAAGCTGAGGAGCCAGAGATGGGATGTAACCTGAGACATCGCCCAGCAGGCCTAAAATCTCAGCTGCGACAGCACCAGCTTTCTGAGGAGCAGACTTGCTGGGGCTTGGCTCTGCCTCTGGGCTGGCTATGCCCTGCTTATCAGGTACAGGACATGTCCTGTTTCTGCAACCTGAAAAAATGCACAGGCTGCCATGGGCTCGTGTGTTCCTGTTTGTCAGCAGACTTTCTTACTCAGCCTGGCCGAGAGCTTCCTCTGCTTTCCATTGTCCCATTGGCCACCATATTCGCTCCTTTGGGCCTTGGAAGGCAGGGTCTGCAGTCTGTGTTCTATACCATCAATGCAGCAGCCACTTGACAAACACGTAAGCTCTGAGTCCTCTCTCGGCACTGGGCCAGGTGTGCAGGGACAGGAAGAGAGGAAGAAGGTTCTTCACTCTGCAGCTTACATTCTAGTTGGGAAAAAATATGGATGCTACTCAGCTGTGAACGTAATAAATGTATGCACTAAGTGTCAAAGTAATGCTTTGCAGGGCAAAGGAAGGCCCCGTAGAGTTGACTGGGATGTTCAAAAAGGGCATCTCAGAACAAGTGAGGTGTGTTGCCTTGTTAGGATGGTCCCCTGACCTTGCAGTTCCCGTTTATCTGCAGTGCTCACACAACCAGCATAGGTGCCACCACCCAACAGCCACGAATTGGGGTGAGGGTGGGGTGGGGGGTGGGGGGTGGAGGAGGAGTGTCAGACTCTTGCACAGACTGGGATGAGAGTGCAATTCTTACGGCAGCCTGGAATGAGATCTACAAATCACATCACCCTCGGCTCAGGGGTAAACCTTAGAAAAGGAACACCACGGAACAAATTCAAAGAAGGGATGAGAGAAAACAGAGCTCCTGCTGGGGTGGGCCTGAAGACACCTCTCCACAACCAGCACAGACTTGGCAGTCACGTGGGTGAGCCACACTGAAATCACATCGTCCAGCCCCAGTCAAGTTTTTAGGTAACTGTAGCCCCAGCCAACATCTTACCCTAATTAAAGACAACAAGCCAGAAACACCAACCTCAGTCACTCCTAGATTCCTGACCCACAGAAACTGTGAGAGATTGTTTATTGTTTTAAGGCACCAAAGTTTGGAGTAATTTGGTTCACAGCAATAGATAACTAATGCTGGAAGGTAGACAGCTATTGGCTCATGTGTCAGGATTGATGAACTTCCCCTGGACATTTTTACTTTCTGCCCTGTTGGAAAGTCCTTCATCTTGAGAAAGAGCAAGAGAGAAGCCACCGTGCCTCTCTGTCCCCTGTAGAGCTGGGAACAGAGAGTAGACAACTGATGCTGCCTCTTTGGCTCTCAGTTGTGCTAGCCAACAATGCTTTCACTGTTTCTACCAGGAGTCAGCACCCTTTTCCTTAGGAGGCCACATAGTAAGTATGTTAGGCTTTGCAGGCCACATACAGTATCTGTTACAACTCCTCCACTCTGCCCTTGTAGCACAAAAACATCATTAGCTAATGCACAAATCAATGAGCATGGCTGAGTTCTAATAAAGCTTTATTTACAAAAGCAGGGAATGATTCATGGGCCATAATGTGTTAATCCTTGGTTTACACAAAGGGAAAACAAATACAGGAAGGTCGTCTGTGGCCAGACGCTCAGAGGGCAGAAGGACACTTTCTATAGAGGGGAGGTTATTCCTGAACTGCCTTGCCCAGGGCCCCACCATTGCCTCACTCTGGCCTGAGGAGGCCAAGATATTCAGCATCTCCGGCAAACACAACTACATGTAAAGAATAGCTGAGGGAGCTCCAGGTTTGCTGACAGTCTGGGCACCTGTCGAAGATGTTACTGAAAGGGGGAAGGGGGTAGCAGATGAGGGTAAAGGGGATCAAATATATGGTGATGGAAGGAGAACTGACTCTGGGTGGTGAACACACAATGTGATTTATAGATGATGTAATACAGAATTGTCCACCTGAAATCTATGTAACTTGACTAACAATTGTCACCCCAATAAACTTTAATTTTAAAAAAAGAACACGTTACTGAGGAAATGGCCACACCTGCTAGAAGATCCCTTTCAGCCCTGAGAAGGGTATGTACCAGGCACTGCTCCAGTGGTTATTGCTTTCACACATATTACCTCCTTTTTTCTCATCTCCAATTATTGTTGTGTAGCAAATTACTCTAAAACTCAAAGGCTCACTCACATGGCTGGCAAGTTTGTTCCTCTCCACACGAATCTCTCCATGAGGCTCCTTGGGTGTTCTCACAACACGGCGACTGGTATCTATCCAGGACACCAAGGGAGGAGCTGCAATGCTTCTAGGACCTAGCTCTGGAAGTCCCATGTCATCACATCCACTGTATTCTATTGTTCACACAGGTCAGTTCCCATTCAACGTGGGAGAGACTATACAAGAGCAAGAAAACCCAGAGACAGGATCACTGGGGGCCATCTTGGAAGTTGCATAAATGAGTGGGTCCTGAGGTTAGAGGCACACTGGGAATAGTCACTATGAAAGCCCACCACTTACGTTTGGCTGTTGTGTGAGGAAGGGCACTTGTTTGCTCAAATCTGTATAGGTGATTTGTTTTTCCAGGCCCTCAGTCTTGAAGATACCAAGGCTTAGGGACCAATGGTTGTGATTTTTAGCTACATTTGACCACAAATCCTCATTAATGGGGTTCCTATCCCACTGTCTTTGATGATCTGCTCTTCCTAGCAGTCTGTAGTAAACATTTCGTTATTCTGCTTTAGCTTCCCAGAATTTGAATACCTTCCTAGGGAATTTCTCATTGTGTGAGGCTTGGTGGGGCCAAGTTCCTACCTGATTCTTCAGTCTTTCTGTCAATACAGTGATACCTCAGTTTTCGAATGTAATCCACGAGTTCTGAAACATTCGAAAACAGCCAACAGCTAGGCCTCAGGGTCTTGCACTCAGGAGAAGCTGTGTGACATGTTCGACTTCTGAGTCGTGTTTGAAAACCGAATCATTTACTTCCGGGTTTACGGCATTCATAAACCAAAATGTTAGTCAACGGAGCCGTCGAAAACCGAGGTACCACTGTATTTGATTTGCCTGATGTCTCTTCAATAAACCCCTTTGTTGTTTAAATTAGCTATTTAGTTTCTGTTGCTTGCAACCAGGAATCCTGGATGGTCTTGCATCTCCAGCAGTTACACTGAGAGGAAGCTCACTTGGTACCAAAACCACCTACATCTCGGCTGCTGTTGTGGAAACAGTTGCCAAAGTAGAACATAGACTTCAGAGTCAGACAGACCTAGCCTTGAATCCCAGTCCTGCCACTTTAATGCAACAAGTTGCTTCACCTGTAAAAGGAGGAAAGTAACATGTAGCTTGCAAGACTGCTGTGAGGATTAGTACATGGCACTAGGCCTGACGCATAGTAGGTGCTTAATGGCTGCTCTTATATAACAAGCGATAATGGTGATGATGACAATTATGGACTTGTGCTGTGTTTCCCCTTTATGTGAATCCCTCTCAGGGTTTCTTAAAGAGACACAATTACTCCCATCTGATGACAGGGCTTTTGGATTACCCTGAATGGCCTGGATGCTCCATAACTGCTCATTAGAGTTCTCAAAGCTGGCCCTACTTGTGGCATAGAACAGACTCTTCCAATAAAGAACTTGCTACGAGTCCCCCAGGGACTGATCTGGAGCCTGATTAAGAGACACCCCCATTCCTATCTGTAATGTTTGCAAATGGAACTCTTTGTCACCTGCCTTGAGGGCCTAGAGCAGCCAAGACGGACATGCTACTTCAAGCCCCATTGACCTTTGACTACTTCAGCCAGACCTTTGACCGTGGCCCTCTGCCTGATGGAGCCTCGAAGCTGCTAGAGACACATACTAGATGGAAAGCAACACTGTGAGATGCTAGATGGAAAGCAACACTGTGAGATGCTCTGCTCAGCAGGAGCTCTGTTTTCTCCTACCCCTTCTTTGAGCTGGGGGAAGTTGTTTTCCATTTTCATCGTCTCTAACACGGTCGCCAAGTCAGTCCTGGCTGTTGACAGGTGGCTTCAGTCCCACCCCAGGTGGGCCTTTCCATGGGTTCCTTGAGTGTTGCTACAACATGGCAGCTGGCTTCCCTGAGAAAAAGAACACCATCATCTCTGTAACAACCTATTGGCTACCCAGTGGGCGGGGGCGGGATGGGTGGGTACTACACCCAGGGTGAATACCTAGAGGCAAGAATCATTGAGGGCTCCTTTAGAGGCTGGATACCATGCATCTCATGCCAAATAAGCATTCTTGTGATTGCTAGAAAATGTCCTTTGTACAGTGAAAGAGAGGGATGTTCTTACTGGTCTCTGCATGGTGGGATGGATAAAACTGTGGGTTGGCAGTTAGTGTACCTGCGTGTCCGTCCTGACTCTGCGCCTGAACCTCCTGAGTCCTTGAATGAGTCACATGCTCTGTTGGAGCTCCTGTTTTCCTAACTATGTGTGGGGACAGAGCCAGGAGTGCAGTTTCCAGGCTCTCTCCCTCACATGGAAAGATGCTCACTCGGGTAGTAAATGGTCATCAACTGTGATTGGCTGGCCATCAGCTGTGGCTAGTTGGCTGTTTTCTGTAACCAGTGAGCCATTGGCCACTAATATAACTGCTGTGGCTACGCTAGCAGGAAAAATGGGGGGCTAGCAAGAAGATGGTGGCTGAGCTAGCAAGCACGGATTGCAGAGAGGCGGATTGCAGTTAGCAAGTGAGGTTGGTTGGCAGAGAAGTGGATGGCAGGTTGTGGGTAGTATGGCTCCTGCTTCCTGTGTCTCTAACCCAGCCACCAGCAAGAGTATAGTGGTATGGCTTCCCTACCTATGGCTCCGTGGGTGTTCCTTTCTGGCCTGACCATATCCTGCGTTCTTATGTGGGGAGCGGGAGCTGAGACCCCGCATGAGTCTCTGCACGACACCATGGATAAGAAAGGCTTCTGAACTCGGGTCAGTGTGGCATGAGGGTCCAGTCCCTACCATTCAGCCGGTTCCTTCAGCTCTGTGGACTTCAGTGCCCTCACCTGTGCAAGTGAGGGTAAGAGCACCAACCACCTCCCTCTTAAGGCTGATATGAGGAATCAATGAGCTAGGTCATGTCCTATGCCTAACACACAGAAAGGGACAATAAATGTTAGCTACCATTATTAGCAGCAATCTCACCTCCAAACAGCAATCTCAGAAATAGCAATCACCTCAGAAATAGCAATCTCACCTCCAGCTTTGAGATCTCTGATTCCACAATCTTCCCTGAGCCCTGAGAACAAGGGGCTTTGCACCCTCCCCCCTCCTCCATCAGCTCAGACTCCTCCTGATTCCCTCTGAGGGGGGCACTGGGTGGTTGTGCTCAGGCTCTGGGGTAGGCTGGGGATGCCTGATTCCTTTCTTAGCATCTGATGGTCAAGGCCCTTGCATACCTGTTATAGCTGGCCGACCTTAGAAACTAAGCAACCAGAATAGTCTCAAGCTTAGAGCTGGGGCCAGTGCTTGGGACCACTTTGAAGTATGTGACCATAGAATGGAAGGAATAGGATAAACCGCAGGCCTCATCTAGGTCCAGCTCTGCCCTCCCCTCCCGCCTGTGGAGCCACCGTCTCTCCTCACGAGCCCTGTTTGAGCAGTTGTCTGAAGACCCACCATGAAGTAATTGAAGTCTATGGAAGCAGCCCTTAGGTGACCACCAGCTTGAGGTCTGCCTGCCCAGATCTACTCTGTGGCCAAGTCGTTGCGTGAAGCCTTCGGCTGCACGTCCTCACCCCACTGCTAGAGACCACAGGGTAGAAATCCATCATCTGCACCCCATTCTCCTCAGTCTCACCAGGAGCCTGGCCTCTGTATGTACTCATGGCTCCCACACCCCACCCCACTGCTCTGTTGCTGTCAGCCCCACCTCCCACATTCGCCTTCATCCCGTCACTGCTCCACGACAGCAAACGCCTCTGGACCCTCAACATTCCCTTCTCTCTGCTCCCTGTGTTCTCAGGTGGGGGCTGCTAGTCTCACCACCCCCCATGCCCCAGGGTCAGGGGATGAGTCTGCAATCTTCCTGGCCCCCCAGGCCACCCCTACACTCCCCTTCATCTTGTGAAAACCCCTGCTCCTGTAGACTCAGCCTGTGCCGCTCACTCTGCACCCTTGATGCTCTGCCAGGCCTTCTGGTCAAGCCCCTCACTCCCTGACCACCTTGGATGCTGGCTCCTGGAAGGCCCTTCTCCTGCAACTTCCTAATCATTTCTGGCTCTTCATCACCCGTGAGGATAACTTTTCCAGGATCCCAATCTTGACCTCATTGCCAAGAACACTTTTGTACTCCAGCTACCCCCTCCATCCCCATCACCAAAAAGCATAAGCTCCCAAGTCCCACACACTAACGTCTCCCTCCCTGGCCATCGTCTCCTGTCCTCCCAGCTTTACTTCCTCAGGTTCCCTACAGCAACTCTTTGATCTCATCAGGAACCCAGACCATGGAGCCCAGTTCTTCCTCACTATCCATCGCTGTCCTCCTGGCATCACCCCCCATTCTGTCTCAGGTTCTATAGTCCTGCATTGGACGCCTTCCCTTGCACGTACCTCCAGCTCCCTTGCTTCTCCACTCCTCCTACTGCTTGACCCTCCTTGCAGCAACGCTGAGGCCTAGCACAGAGCCCTTGTGTTTGTGGAGCTTCTGAAGATACATGATTTCTTTTGAACACTTGGGTGGTCACAGAGAATGTAGGGCAGGTAGCAGGGCAGGGATTCGTGCTTCCGTCTTATGGATAAGGCAAAGAGGTTAAGTGGTTTTTCCAGGTTATCCAAAGGGGAGCCTCAAACCCATTCTCCTGGCTCCAACTCTACCTCCCCTCTTGAAGGCAGCCCTTCTAGACTAGGTTAGGATGTGGATACTTGGTGATGGGGTGGTGGGGGCAGAGCACCCCAGCAGAGGGGAGAGTGTTCCCTAGTGATGATGGAGGCAGGAAAGGCAGTGGTTCAGACAGACTGGGACTGGGGTGTCCCTCACAGGCCCCATAGAGGCTGAGAAATCCTCTCAGGGGACTTTTTGCAGAGGTGCGCTGGCCACAAAACGCAAAACCAGATGCCGTGGTAAAGCGCACTAAAACAGAATTCCTCCGGCTTCCCAGCCTTCTGCAAATCCCATTTCTTTCCTCGTTGGGGCTCAGGCAGCAGCGGAGGGCCCTGTATCACTCTGCACATCAAAGACACCACCAGGTTTCCCAGCACAGCTCTAGAGGCTTTTAACCCGCCCCTGACAATAAAATCGCTTTTAAATAAAAACCAAGAGCCAATATTCGGCAGAAAAGGGATTAACAGGATCAGGCCGGGATGACATCATGCTTTTTTGTTGGCACTTTCCCAGCTCAAGTGTGAGGAGTCTCAGCGTGGAGTGAGGGTATACACATTCTTTTCTTTTCAACTGACTTAGCCTCTCTGAGTCTAGGTCTGAAAAACCCGGGGAGCTGGAGGGAGCTGGCATGGCTGGGGGTGACCCTTCAGCGAGATCAGGGCATCGGCTAGCTCCAGGCAGAGAGCACACTGGGCCTGTAGGGGCAGAGCAGGGACTGAGATGGCCTATCTGCCGAGTCATTCTCCTGGGGACACAGGTATCGGGAAAGGAAAGGCCTTGTTTGGTGATCAGGCCCTGAACTTAGACAAAGGTGCCCTCCAAAGTGGGCAAACATCCTGGTACAACCAGCAGCAGTGCAGACAGATTGACCCAGAGAACTAGGGCCTGGCTCATGCATGCACAGACCTCTGGGTGACGGCCACTAGGCAATGCCCAGAATGACTGATCAGTGAGGGTCTCAGAGGATATGTGCTCCAGTGATTCCCAAACTTATTTATTATTTTAGTTAAGGAACTCTTGCTTCAAATAAGCTACTAAAGCTACCCCACTGCACGCAGAAGACTGGAGGAAGAGGAGCTACAAGGTTTGGAGCCTCTTGGCTGGGCCTCTCTGGCTCCTGAAGCTGCCTTGGAATCTAACACCAAAAATACACGCTGAAAATCCCTGATACTTTGTTCAGTGAACACTTTTTAAGAGCCTGCTCCATGCCAGGCACTTCCCCATGTGAAGGGGGTGCATTGGTGAGCAAAACCAGGCACAGTCACCCCCTCCCTCATGGAGCTTACATTTTGGTATGGGAGATAGACATTAATTAAATAACGACACAAATAAATGTTAACTCCCTCCTTCCCCAACACAGGAGAAGAAACTGATTTGTGAAAGGGCCACTTTCTTAGCTGGACACTCAGGTTCTGCACTACCAAGCCTTGCCTTTGTCCCACGTGACTCTCCCATCTAACCCCCGGCACCATCCAGACCCGCGATGCTTTTTCCCAGGGATAAATTGTCTTTTATCCTGGGCTGCCTCATATCCCCTTCCCCCATTTCTCCCCACTGGTCATCTCCACCACCCCTGGGAAGCCCTGTGACAATCCCATGTGTCTGAAGTCTCCTCAGTTGGAAGTGATCCCGCCAATTTTCCTTTCCTCAGCACTTCTGCCTGGTCCAGGAAGGAGGGGAGCCGCTGGCATTGGCGAAGGAGCACGAAACCTGGACAGCATAGCATCCTCATCTTGATACAGGGACCTTAGACGAATCACCCACCCTCACAGAGGAGCCCATGAACTCACCTTGGACTTGTTTGATCTCAGGAATACATAGCTCCTGACCTCAGGAAACTCTTTGAAGGCCAGGGTTAATTCTCTCCTTCTGTATCTCCTCCCGGTACCCAATTCAGTGCCTTGAGCTCATTAGGAACCACACGTGACATTGGTTCATCGAGTAGTGAAATTTGTCGGATGCTCCTGGGCCAGGGTCTCTCACTTGCTCATTGCTGTATCAGGGCTGATTCCGGTGAGCCGCTCTGAGCTTTCTTCTCATGGGAAGTCTGAAGGCACTCCTTCTGGGATCGCATTCGCAGCCCCAAACATTTATTGAGCATCTACTGCATACCAGGCCCTGTGCTAGGGAGGACATCTTCTTCTCTCTTCAAAGAGTGTTGGATCTAAAGGAGGAAGCAGATAAGTGAAGCAACAGTGACATCATTGAGTGCTAAGTAGAATCAGGAATCAGGGATGACACCAGATGTAGGGGACCCTCCCTCCTCCTTGCAGAGCAGTGTTTTCTAATCTACAGGGGTGAGCAGAAGGTTGGGTGATCTGCCTGTCCTCTCAGGGCCTCCCCTAGTATTGGGGGTCTGCCTCCTGGAACCCAGGCACATTGGACGCTTGAGAAGCTACTGGTCCCTCTTCTCAGAGGCCAGTGAGTAGATGAGTGCTCCTTTGCTGCTCCATCTTGTTGAGCTTCCTAAAACAGCCACGCCAGGCTGAATAGGCACAAGCTGAGTTCTCTACTGAAGAGGTCACAGCCACTTTGGAATTATCATATAGGAGAAGAAAAGTCAGATTTTCTTGTTAATTTGGACTTTGCCCTGAATCTTAAAGGAAAAGCACTTAAAATGAAAGCTATCACCAACAGGGGTCCCAATGACATTCTCTGAACCAAGTGCAACCAACCCTGAGCTTCTCCTACACTTTAGCAAGGGTCTAGTTTTCCAAACCTCCACCACCCTCTCCTCTCCAATCTCTCTCATGGCCACTCAAATCCTAGGGACCAGCAGGAACCAAGGAGGAGTAAGTTCTAAGTCCTGCATTTCATGGTCAATGGCGACTATGAATCTTTCTCTCTGGATTTCTTCACAATAGTCCCATCCGTGTGAGCTGCACGCATTTCTTCACAATAGTCCCATCCGTGTGAGCTGCACGCATGTGCGTCCTATGATCCAATAGTGCCATTAAATTATATACTCTTCTTCCCCAAACAGTAATTAATTTGGGGCGATAGTACTATTTAAGCCACACAAGAGAAATTCAGCTGTTCAGTGGTGTGCTAGAGCTAGCCAATATTGGTTTGCAAGAGGTGAATGATAACACTTTCAGGAACTTTGCAAGCCAGTTGTTAAACATGACCATTATTAAATAGGAAATTATATAAACTTATAATTAAATATATTACATTAAAACAAATTTAATAAATACTAAAAATTCATTACTTTCTGTTTTACAACACTGTATTGGTCTTTGCATTCTTGAAGTTATTTACATTTATTATGTCTATACGGTGGAACAGCATACGTGTACTACTGCACGCCTCTATCCAACTCTGCGTTCAGTGACATCATGTTGATAGCCTGACGTCAGCCATGATGAGAGTATTTACACCATAGAAATTGGCAAACACCATAAGGCAGGGCTCCACTCCCCCGACCCAGAGCTGGTTGATAAACTGTTACCTGCCCTACACTTGAGAAAAGGCCGTTTCTTCAGTTGGCTCTGCACTTGTCCAACATCCTCATGTCATTTTGTAGGGTTTCTTGCCCGCTCTGCCGGGAGCCTGTTAGAGCAAACAGGCCTTATGAGAGGCAGGTGCCTCAATTACTCAAGGAAAGACTGTGTCCCTATCTTAGAAGATGGGAGAGTTGACAGTTCTGGAAATAAGAGGTACATGCTGAATGCTTGGCGAACATAGGCTCTAACTCAGCCTGGTGGGGTGGAGTCAGGGAAGGTTTTCCTGAGGAAGTGGTGCTTGAACTAAGAGGGACTTCAGATTTCTGGGGGATGTGGGGCTTGTGTGATGCGGTGAGTGAAGCCAGACGATAAGCCTGGTGCTTCTCTCTAGAGCATCAGTTCACTTGATGGCAGTTAGAAACATTGTTTTAAAAGTAAAACACACATGAAAATATTATGTAGAAGTTGTGTGATTTCGGATAGGTTACTTAACTGCTCTGTGCCTCTATCCACAGCTATAAACTGAGGATAATAACAGGACCTATCTAACAGATTGTTTTAAAGATGAAATTAGATGTGTGTGCAGCGCTGGGAGCAATGTTAGCATGTGTTCTTTCCAGGTATTTCAAGCAGAGGGAATAGCAGGAGTGAAGCCCAGAGCTGAGACAGGCGTGTTCAAGAACGGGCAGGCCGATCCATGTGGTGAGAGCATGGTGTGCACCTGGGGAGAGCTGGACGATGAGGCTGGGGCCTTTCCTGGCTCATCTCCAAGGAGACCTACTGCACGTCATACCCAACGTCCCTGGCCGACTCACTTGCCCTCTCTGTTCTTTCCTGGGCAGTGAGGGGGATGGGCCTGCTAACCTTGCAGATCCCTTCTGGTGCCCACAGCCCACATTTTATTTCATCTTTTCTCCAGCTCTCCGCTCTCTGAACACCCACACAGAACAGTCAGATCCTCATAGTTCAATGATTAAGTACCTTTTTATATTACTCACCCGCTACCTTAGGAATTAGTCTTCCTATCCCGAAACAACAAAGAAAATTATGTATTTGATTTAAAAACCTAAACTGAAGAGATAAGCCAGTTTTATGAAGTTACCTTTAAAAAAATAAATTTTTCTGATTTCATGGCAAATTATGGCACAACACATGAGAACCAAAGAACTCTGTGGTCTGTGGAGTCAGAGAGATCTGACTTCAAACTCCTGCCCACCAATGACCCAAATTTGTTTCTTCTTTGAACTTTTATTTCCTCCTCTCTGAAATGGGCTGGTAATAGGAGTGCCTGCCTCATAGGGTTATCGTGAAAATTAAATGACATAAACCTTCCTTTGCCCTCTGGATCCAGTACAGAATAAGGAGGCTGGGGCTGGTTCCCTCCCTTCTGGGTACCATCAGCAGGTGGTGTCCCTCATCCCCATGTCACAGCTCCTGTCACGCTGCCCTTTGCACACAGCTCTCTCTGTCTCCCACCTCTGATCCTTCACCCCAGGTGGTAATGGCTCCATGCTTTGCACCCTGACGTTCTGCATCCTCCTGTGTGCATTCCCCACACTCTGCCCACAGTTTTGTAGATCGCCCCTTTAGTCAACCCTCCTCAGACAACTTGTTTGAGTGATTTGAGTGTTCAACCTGCTTCCTGCGGGGCCTGACCAATAAACTTAGCATAGAACCTGGCCCATAGTAGGTGCTCAACAAATGGAAGCAATATTTACATGCAGAATAGAAAGCTCTGTGCCTGCTAAAGGAATACCTGGGCGGATTTATCCAACAACATTTATTAATTCAACAGCTATTTATCACATGTTATTTAAAGTTTATTTTTCATTTCTCATGAAGCACCTACCATGTTTCTATTGGTCAGTAAGGTCTTGGGGGTTAACTTCTTGCCTATTGGTTTCAGCAGGGGGAGGGAGCTTGGTGGCATTTCCTCTCCTGCCAACTGACAAGCAAACTCACCAGTCTCAAGATGAGGAACCAGTCAGAGCTCTTACCAAGAACTGAGCAGAAAGTCATTATCAGAAAAAGGGGTTTCACTCACTGAGTGCTCTCTGGGGAGGATACAGCCACATTGGGGTAAGCGGCCCTGTCTAAATGGGCCTTGCTCTGGCCCTAACCTAGATGTGAAGGCGTTTACCAAAGACTTGGAGGATCCCCCAAAGTGAGGGAGGAGCCCTGGATGGGGGTCAGGGACCTGGGTTCCGGCCCCTTAGAGCTGCTCCCTTTCTGTGGGTGGACAGTGATTGCCCTCTCGGGACTCGGTTTCTGCCTCTGTAAACTGAGATGGTTGGTGGTTTAGGTAACAACGTCTGATAACAGCAGAAAATGCTGCCCTCACTTCAGCCCCAACCCTCCAAAGGTCTCTGCATTTTTATTAGCATGTGGTTCTATGTGTGTGGAGAATGACTTTCTCCACTCACTCCGTTTAAGTTTCTTTGCCCCCAGTTCCTTCTAAGGGCACGGCTGAGCTCCACCTAATTGACCAGGCAGAGATTCCTGCTCCACTATTACAGCTTTTATCGTAATAGTGTATAGTCTGAAGTTACACAGTAGTTTTTTCTTTTACTCAACACACTTAAAAAGAAAAGAAAACAAAACAAAACTTAAACACATACTTTAACCAAGCTCTAAACAATGATATTTACAGAAACATGGATTTTGTGTTCCATAGTTTTTCTAATATGTATGTAAAGTTTGTTCATTGATACCCTAATGTCCTCCCCTGGCCTCAGTGGTACGGGAGCTGCATTTGGTGAGCAGTGACTTAGTGTGTAGCCAACGTTCTGACACCCACCTGAGGCTTCCTCGAAGGATGCTGGAAAATTTTGGGGATGGTCATATCAGTGAAGATCAGAGGCAAAATTTTGGGGGCTTATACATTGATATAACTCTTTTGGAAATCAGTTTGGCAATATGTATTAAGAGCCTTATAACATGTAACCTTATATTATGTTGGCACAAAAGTAATTGTGGTTTAAAAGGTTAAAAAAAATTGCAAAAACCACAATTACTTTTGCACCAGCCGAATATTTCTAGAAAATAAGTCCTGAGGTAATAACCCCCAAAGCAGAAAATCCCTGATTTATTTCATAATTCCACGTACAATAGCAAATGTTTTAGCAGTAATCTAAGATTCTAGTGATTGAGATAAATAAATCATGGTGTATCCTTCTTTATAAAATGTTACACAGCCACTAAAATGATGCTTATTCTATAAAATTAAGTGAAAGTAGGACATTCACAATGGCTATTAAATATGAATGGGTGAACATTACTATTTAAAATATAACGTGCATAAAACAAAGATTTGCAAGAGATATTGCTAAATGTTAGCAAAGGCTTTCAGGGAGTGGGACTACAGATAGTATTTTCCCCTCTATTGTGTACCTCTTCATTACTTCCAAGTTTTAAGAAGTAAGTTTAAGGGTGAGGGGATTAAACCATTGATAAGATTATTTATGTATCTTTTATATCCACTCTCTGGACAGGGATACTGCCTCAAGTCATTCAGTCCAAACCAGTCTTCAAAAAAGATGACGCATTAAGTTGTGTGTGTCTGTGTGTGAGCGTGCACATGGCACACGCATGTCAGAGCATGTCAAATGAGTGCCTACGGAGGAACACTACAGATCGACAGGGAGTCCCCAGGAAAGGCAGGCCCAATCACAGTCCCGGAGCCTTCCATGACTGCCTGCACCCCACTGCCCTGGCAGTGCTTGAAACACATTGTCCTTTAAGAGAACTGCCCAGTCTACCATCTCAAATTACTGCCCAGGGCCAGGGGGAGAGAGTGGAGAGAATCCCTAGGGGTGGGGTGCCTCCTGCTGAATGTCTTCAGGACAGTCCCCTTGGCTATCAAGATTCTGAAGGCCCTGGTCAGCAAGTACCAAGGGAGCCCTGAGACAGGCACTGAGCTGGGCAATGTGGGAGCTAGAAAATAAGCATTGAGATGACATGAATTATTAAGAACAGAATAACTATAACAACAAAATACCTATTCTTTTCTGAGTGCCTACAATGCCTGTGCATACAGTGATATATTATATGAATTTTATCCCATTTAACGCTCATAACCACCCTAGGAGAGAGGATTATGGCCCTCATTTTGTGGCTGAGGAAGCAGATTCAGAGAAGTTAAGTAACTTGTGCAAGGTCACACAGCTAGGATTCACACTCATGTCTGGCTAATTCCAACACTCCGCCTCTTTCAGTGATGCTGCCCTGACTCTCCATGGAAGGAATCGAATGCTCTTCACTCCCTCCCCTGCTTTACCAGGTCTGTTAAAGTGCTGGGTAATTGGGGATGTGCTAATAAATCAAGCAGTGGCTTCCGGGATACAAACAACAAGTGCTGCTTCCGTTTGCTTAAGTCAAGTTCATCTTAGCCTTGCTCAGCCAATGCTGAGCCATGGAGAGAGCCAGGATCCATCCACGGGAGATGCTGAGATGCTGATGTGCACACATGTGAACTACTGGGGACTCATGAGGCTATACTTTATAAGTATAGCCTCATGGTGATTACATTCATAGTAATAATAAAAAAGGTGTGATTAGGAGCCCCCTTTCTCTCTGGCTCCCTCTCACTCAGATTCAGCCCAGAGCACATATTTGTGGTTAAATTATTAACCCCTAAAACAGGAAAGAAATGATGACAGTTGTAATTCTTCCCCCCACCCCACATGCACTTCATGCTATAACAATTTGCTGAAATGCTGATTTAATCATAGTAACCTAATTGCTAGGTTTGAAATAATAATGATGATCACGATAATAAAAGAATTGCTCTCAAATTATTCTGAGCGACGTTGCAACATCAGCTGCCATGCTCACTCCCCAAGAAAGAATTTACATTTTAAGATTCAGTTCCAGTCAGGCAAACGGCTCCCCAGGAAGATAAATGAGTCTTTATTTTTTCCTTGCCCAGAGTGAAACCATACTTCTTTCTGCAAAAGCAGGTGAACAGCAATTTCTAGGCAGTATTTGGGCTAACTGTTAAAATTTGCAGACATCCAGGGGGGCAGATTGGAAATGAAGTCTGTGAAAAATCCTGGGCTCGCGCTGAAAGTAGCCTTTTTCAGGGCGGCATTGCGTTTAGCTGTGGTTTCAGGGAGGCCCCTACCTGGTAGCATTGTGGCTCTCTGGCTCTCACTGGCACAGACATGGTGGCAGCTTTTGTGGAACACCGCTGCAAACCAGGGAGGAGGTGTGCCAGCTAATCAAAGACATAGGTAGAGATGAAGATTCAAAGGTCTTTCAACAAAGACTTACTGAGTGCCTACTGTGTGTAGCTCTATGTAGGTGAAAATGACAAGGATATGGCCTTATAGCCAGTAAAGGAGAACCACGTACACTGATAATTACTTGTAACCAAAAAGTGCTCTAGAAAAGAGATGCTTTGGGAGCCAAGGGTAAACTGAGTCAATCACAAATAAGAACTATTTGTTTTGTATTTACGAGATGCAAGCGTCCATAAATAACTGTGATTCAAATCTGCTATATCCTTCACAGTTTTTTGTGCATCTGTTTGAACACTTTCTAAGAGAAGTGATTAAAATACACCACTATGATTGTGGATTGCCAGTATCTCCTTATAATATTGTCAGTTTTTGCTTTATATATAATATTTTGAAGCTATGTTGTAAGATGCATACAGATTCAGGATAGTTTTATATCTATATATGTTTTTTTATTTTATTTATTTTATTATTTATTTTTTGGTAAACTGTTCCCTTTATCAAGATCTTCTATATTGCTAAGTTTCTGCCTTCAGTCCTATTTTGTTTCATATTCATATTGCTAAATCAGCTTTCTTTTAGTTAATACTTAACTAGTATATTTGCTGCTAATCTTTTGCATTCAGTCTTTTTCTGTCTTTGGTTTTAGAAATGTCTTTTGTGAATAGCTTTTAGCTAAATTCCAACGCCTAGGCTAGTGCCTAGAACACAGTAGGTGCTTAGTAATTATTTCTTAAAGGAGTGAATGAATAGGAAAAAATTAAATTGGATTAGCAGATGAGTTTAATCTCTATATTTGTTGTGATTGCGGATATATTTCACTGACTTATACCACTTTTTTGTTTTTTAACTATTACCTGTTTTGTTTTCTTTTTTTTTTCTGCTTTATGGCCTACTACTAGACGGGTTTAAATATGCTTTATTACGTTTCCCTTTCTACTAGCTTGAAAGTGATTTCTTTCCATGTCACTTCCTATCTCTGAGTTACCAAGAAGAAAATAGAGGAAAAAATAGTAAAAACTATTTACTGAGCATCCTGTGATGGGCCTCATGCTAGTCATTCACTATGTCCTTTGCTCAGCACAAAAGCTCCGTAAATTCACTATGAGTAGCCCCATTTTAAAGATAGGATTATTAAGACTCAGAGCGAGGTAACCTGTTCAAGTCCCCACAGCCAGTGACCAGCAGGTCTGGGATTAGAACCCAGGGGTGATCTTGAAAGCTAGATCCTTCCCATTGCAGGCCACTCAGCTGACAAAGCCCAACCTCAAATTGCTGAAGGACGGTTATCACGGTGTTTCATAGTCCCCACAGCCATATTCTGATCAGCAGACCTTGTTATCTCCGGGTCCCAGTGATAACTCAGAAATGAAATGAAAGAACACAGGCCTGGGTAAAAGTTCCGAGCAAGAGAAAGTCAAAAGCTTAAAACCCTCTAAAAATGAAATCCTCCACAAGCTGGATGACTCTTGGCAACTTTTTAAAATGACTTTTCAGAGCTGACCACTTACTATCTTGGGGTGTGCTTTCTTTTTTCCCAGCAGCCAGAGGCCCTTCAAAACCAGACACAAAGAACTGTAGGTCTTGCCACTATTGCTACACACTGCTCTCCAAATGTTTGTTCTTTCTTCAAACAGGTTGCTCTGCTTTGATTTCCTTCCTCTGGAAGGGGACGGAGGACCCAGATTAGTGAGAGGCAGAGATGTAGGGCCACACAGCCACTGTTGGAGGAAAGGAAGGACAAAAGCTTCCGAGGCAGTATTAACATGCAGTGAGCCTTTGATGAGGTCAGCCATGGAGGAGTCAGGTGCAATGAATGAGATTACCCACAAGCCCTCTAGCTCCCAGAGTTCCTATTGCAGTAAACAATGCCCAGTGGAATGATAATCCTGGTGTTGAATGTCCCACTCATTTTGCAGGGGTACAGGTGTATCTTTGTCTGAAAAGGTGGTGTTCCTTTTCAGGATGAGAGTATGAAAGAATGTGACCGGATTTCCGAAATACCACTCAGGGTCTGCAGCCATGCCCAGTCACTGCTCTGGCAGTTTCCGGAGCGTGCAGCCCAGGGCTGGCACAAGGGCCTTACCGAGCCCTGCTCAGGATTTCATCTCCAGTAGAGCCACATGAGGGACACTGGCTCTTGAGAGGCATTTTTCAAGGTGTGGACTACCTGACTCAGAATTACCTGGCTGTGGGAAGGGGAACAAGCATGCTTGTTGGAAGACTAATTGGGGTTCCACTCTAAACCTACTGAATCAGAATCCAATAGGGGACCCCAGAGATCTGTGTTTTCAATAAGCGGCCCAGATTATTTTGGTGCTGAGTCTAAATGTCTTCAAGGGCTTTCTGCAGGTGCTCAAAGCTTCCTGCAAGGTACAGGGCTGGTGTGAGGAAGTGACTGGAAGTCCTGAGCCCCATCTTTCTCTTTGGCTTGCTGTGTGACCTTGAGCAAGTCACCTCACCGCCCTGGGCACTATTTCCTTGTCTGTTAAACAGAAGCCTCTAGAGCTTCTTAATGGAGGAACTAGGCCAGAACTCGGTCTCCGTTTTGGACATATGTGTTTGAAGTGAGAGCAGGACTTCTAAAAGGAGATAACTGTCGCTAATTTTTATTGTGCGCTTGCTGCGTGCCAGGCACTGTTGTAGATTTATTTGTATGAGCTCCTTTTCTTTTCACCACAGCCCTATGAGGTAAGCACTTTCCTATTCCCATTTTACAAATAAAAGAATCGAGGCAAAGAAAGTTTAGGGTCACACAGGTAGTAAGCGGTGGAAATTGGTTCCAAACTCAGACAGACTCCAGAGCTCTTAACAACAAAGATATTATCTCAGTCATAAATGTCCTGCTGGCAATCGGAAATACTGGAGCAGCTAAGAGGCTTGGTGGTCAGGCAACTGTTGCAGTTATCTAAAGAGGTGACAGATGGAAAGCTAGAGACATGAGGAAGGAGCAGAGAACAGGAGCTCCAATAAATAGCTACTGAATTACCAACCCAAGGTAACATAGCCCTGCCCACTTCTCTAGGGTTGTAAGTGTGACTCACAGTGTGTGTGTGTGTGTGTGTGTGTGTGTGTGTGTGTGGCGGGGTAATTTAAAGCATCATGACAGGTGGGTGGAAGAATCTTGGGGTGGGGGGGAGCAAAGGTCCATTTCAGAGTGCCCTGCCTCTGCCTGCCTCCCCTAATTAAATTCTAGGATAATAGCTCTAATTTACTCTTTCCTTCATAGCAATCTGAAGGCAGATCGTCCCTGTTTGTTGTTCTAAAGCTTTAAACACACATCCCGGAAGTTACAAAATGACCATGAAGCCACACTCCCTAGATAACACCAGGGCCTAATTTGGCATCCAGCAGAGATTGGGCCTGGACTTGATAGGGGGTCAGGCAAGCCCCCCAGAAGGCTCAGTTACACTGTATGTGCCTCCTGTTACTGGATGAGGGAGGGGCTGGAGGTCCCACGGAAGTGAAGGGCTTTGCTGGTGACAGAAGCTATGCTATGGCTTTCTCATCTCTGCTATTCTCCTTAGGAAGGAAGGGAGGCTCCCTTTTCTGCCCCAGCATCAGCTCTCACCTGCATGATAAGGATTCCCAGTCTCTACTCGCAGCCTGCGCCTCTCGCTGGAGCCCAGACTGTTACATCCAAGAGCCTCCTGGACATCTGTCTTCATGTGGAGGCCCTTCTGGTGACTCAAATTCAACTTGTCTTGAATCAAATTCAGACTGTTTACCCCTAATCCTTCTGTCTTTTGCTCTTCTGGTTAATGGGTACCATTAACCAAAGTCCCAAGTCCTTCGGTGGCTTCCATCCCCTGCAGGGTGAAGCCCAGGCTCCTGGCGCAGAACCCAGGGATCTTGGGGAGTCATGTCCATCTATCTTCCCAGCCCCGTGCCCAGCCCTCTGTATTCCAGCCACACCTGTGCCCTTTTACTCCTTGGTGTCTTTCCTCCAACGAGTTATTATTATTATTTTTTTGTACTTTTCTTGCTCTGGCAGTTTGATTGCACTTTCTTATCCTTCAAGGGCAGACTCAACTCCTTTGGGTAGCTGTCAAGATTTGCAACACTTCCGCTCCCTAGGAGCGCTCCCATGGCCCTTTGTGCATACCACGAGCACACACTTGTCACTTTGCATTGCTAATATCTGTTCACATGAAACCAGGCGTCTGAGCTTCTCCACAGAGATAGGCTCTGTATCACACCTGGAGAGCACCTCTGTCATAGACTTATACTCAATGTTTTGTTCCCAACGCCTGGTGAGTGATCAGGAGACACAGTTGAATCAATGAACACATGAGTCAATAACTGGGTCAGAATTTGTGCGAAATGGGCCTGCAGTTTATGGGCAGCTCCGGATTTTATCCTGAGTATAGAAAAGGTCAGATGCCTGGACAGACTGGCCAGATGCCATGTAGCCCAGGACTCTGAACATGTGTGATTCTCAGGGAAGGGCCAGTATTGGGCCATGTGTGACTTCTGGGCACCCCTGGCTCACCCTTTCATGGCCACTTCCTCTCCCACTGTCCCCAGTCCTGCAACAACTCACCACATTCTTGTGTGTGAGTCTGGGTCTCTGTCTTTCTTCCAGTCCTTATGGAAATCCTCCCCACCACTTCTAGGAAGCCTCTCTTGATTAAATGGATGGGGGAAACAATGTGAGCTTTTCCAAAGCTCCACCATCAAACAGCATTTCCCTCCCTGGCATTTCCAGTTAACTGCAGAGTCAGGGTTTATGCCTCTTAGTCCCATTAGAGCAGCGTTTTCCTATGCTCCTCATTAGGACCACCAGGGCCATTTGTTAAACACAGCTCCTGGGCTCCACTCATTTTAATGTGCTTTGCTTTACTGCGCTTCACAAATGTTGCATTTTTTACAAATTGAAGGCAAAACCCTCTACCGGCAAAAAGATTACGACTTGCTTTATTGTGGGGGGTCTGGATCTGAACCTGCAGTATCTCTGAGGTCTGCCTGTACTGAATCTGGATTTTCAGGGCTGGGGCCCAGAATCTGTGTTTTTAACAAGTGCCTTTGGCTGTTAAAAAAAAATCATCTGGCAAGTTAGAGAGACACTATGTTAGAGTTTAGGTGCCAAATCAATCAATCAAATAAGCTTCTGTGAGCTCATTATGGGAGAGTGCTATGCAGTTATTATTATCTTATAGTGAAAATTTATGGAGCCCTTACTATGTGCTTTGCACAATTTTAAGCCATTTTTATATTAACTCACTTGTTCTCTGTAACTGCTCTGTGAGGTAGGTACTATTATTACCTTCACTTAACAGACGAGGAAACTGAGGCACAGAGATGTAAAGTTACCCAGCTGGGAAGCAGAGAGCTGGGATTAAAACCTAACCAGTCTGGGTCCTGAGTTTATGCTCTTAACCTGTTGACACTCAGAAGATTAGCATTACTGGAGCAGGCGCATGCTGCTACATGCTGTAGGTGGTGAGTAAACATTCATTGAAAGGAGAAATCTGAAACAGACATGAGGGGACTATTTGACTCATTAGCCTCTTCAGTCAGAGATTGCCAGTTCTCTGCCAGCAATAACTCATGCACTTTTTACAACGTCTCAGGGAGAGCAGCTCTGAGGTCAGCAGTTCTCTTCATTCTGCAGCTCAAGACATGAGGCCAAGAAGGATCAATAGTCAGACAGCATTGGGGTGCCCACCTCCACGTGGCTGATGGCTGGGAAACCTGCAGTCTATTGCTGTGCACCCACAAGCAGGGTTTCATCTGGGGTCCCTTTTCACATTACACCATTGACTTAGGGCTACAGGGATCTAGTGCGATAAAGCACTTACGGAAATACGTAAATCGGGTAACAGAAGTCATAACCAACCAATAGGGTGGCAGCCTAAAGCTGGCTTCCGTTGCCATGACACCTCACTCTCAATGGCTTGATCAGGCAGCATCAGCTTAGCTGGACTGCACTGCTCTGGGACCTCCAGTCCATGCCCCTGCCCACTTCCTCTCACGTTTCCTGGTGAATCTAGATGAATTCTAGAACATGTTCCAGTTGCTGCTGGCTGGAACGCATTGCCTCCTCTGTAGGAAAGCATCAAGAACTTGGGGCTGACCTCCACAAAGGCCTATAACACCATGTGTCTGAGCAGAGTTTCAAAAGATTGTAGGCACTGCTGTTTTTTCTCTGAGTCACTGTGAAAATGCCTGCGTGGGGGTGGGATGGGGTGAGAGGTGGGAATGCTGGTTATGGCTGAATGAGCTCCCCAGATGGGTTGGCACTTGCTCTGAGCCAGGCCCTGGTCTCCCTTGGGCTGTGCACCTGGGACCCCTGTGGCCATAGGCAGGAAGCAAGATATGAAGCTCTCCTAACTCTCCTGCGAGCTCTGAGGCAGTGAGGAGAGAGGCGGGGTGGTCCCACCAGTGAGAGCTGGCCTGCCTCCGTGTACCACGCCCAGCCCTACAACTCAGCCCAGCAGGCGGCGGCTGCTCTTCTGTGACTGAACAGAATCCCTACAGGCCCATTGCCCCTTGGCTCTCACTATGCCTTATTTGTCACTGTTAAGTCCTTCTTTGAAGGCCCTTTCTAAACGCAGCTTTGGGATGTGACAGTAAGAAGTAAGCCCTTGGTGGTGATGAACCCAGGACAGATGTGGTCAGAATGGCACCAGAAGAGGGGAGTTTCAGGGATAGAGGACGGGAAGCAGAGGAAGAAGAGGTAAAGAAGCAGAATTAGAATGTCACAGCTGTGTCCCAATCTTTCCATCAGAATACTGGGTACAACTTCGGTTGCACATTAGAATCAGGTGGACATTTTACAAAAAAGTACCCATGACTGCTCCCTCGCACCAAAACCCATATTCTTCCTTCAGTGGTCTGGTGCAGGCCTGGAACCAGAACTTTTTATGGCTCCCCAGGTAGTTCAGATGTAAGTCAGGGTTGAGTCCTACCACCTTGAGGGCGCATGTCTCCCATTCTGGCTGGTGCATCATTTACTCCTGTGCTAAATGTGGGCCCTTCCTCAGTCTGGAAAAAGCTATTTCTTTAGCTATCTCACTAATTGGTAAAGACCTCTACACAGGGAGCATTTGCAACCCTAAAATTCTGTGATTCTAGCTGTAAGCTCCCTGAGGGCAGGACCACACCTGTTTTGTTTTTGGGGACGTCAGCACCTAGTAAGAATGACTGTTTGGTGGCAGAGTACTGACAGCTACTCACTAAAATCTTTTGAGTCAAGAAAGCTCATTGCTGCAAGTGACCCTTAGCTTCCTCAATAGTAAAATGGGTTTAGCAACAATGAAGTCTGTCTTTCACTGTTGTAGAGAACAAGTGGGGTTGGTATCTGAAAGGGTTTTGTAAAGTCTGATTCAGCTGTGAATTATTGCACTGCCCCTTTGCTCTGAGGAATGAGCTCCTATTCATCCTTTAAAACCCCGTTCAAATATCACTCCTCTAGAATTCTTCAGAAGATGAACCACACACTGTACACACAACCCTATTGTAGCACTTATCATTCCATATTCAGTGTGACGTTAGTCAATGGCGACTGAGCTCTTCATCTGCCAATCACTGGGCCAAAAGATTTACTGCAACCATTTGATGCTTATTTGTCTAGTGCGTGAGAATCATAGCTTCCTAGTAAGAGCGGAGGCTGGAAGGTAAATCAATATACGCCCTCCGCCCCCCGCCCCACCCCCCACACACAATGTTTAGAGGGTTTTGCTTCTGGAAACTTTTTCAGCAACAAAGAGAACGTCACTTCTGTGTTTCTGAAGCTTGAGTGACTATGTATTGGGGATTTATTTATAGAAAAAGGGGGATTTTGGAATTGGGAGGAGACAAGTGAGCAAAGGGGCTGGGGAGGGGGAGCAGATGGTTTTAGAATGCAGGGCAAGGGATAGTGGAAAAGTTACCTGGCCCCACAAGTGCACTTTGAGTTGAGTCAGTCTGCTTTGGAATGAAGACATCATAGGTGGAGGGCCAAGGTTATACAGCCCCATGAAATGGGGAGAAGATTGGGGAAGATACACTCAAGTATGGGGGACAAGTTACATGAAGACAACCCTACATTAGATCCACTTGAAAGTTCAGAGTTTTTCTGCATTCTTGAGATCCCAAAGGAACCCAGTGGACTCTGAGACAATATCTTAGAATCATAAAACTGAAAGGCATAAACTTTGATTGGCAGATGGCTACAGAAAACAATTAAGTATCTTACTGTGTCAGGCAGCAGAAACAGAGTTCAACTGATTATAAACCTTTTTATTAAAACGTCAGGCTTTCTAGTGAAACCAGTGTAATTCTGATCCCCACACTGACAAAGACAGTGTTCCCAAAGTGCATGCCTCAGACGTGAGGTCTGCGGGATGCTAACAGGAATTATGTACAATACAGCTCTATAGGAGATCATTTTGGGAAATGCTGGATTATACAAATTTCAGCACAAATGTCTCCATTTCTTTCTTTCTTTTCTTTTTCTTTTTTAAAAATCTAGCTTGTCTCAGAATCTTTAAAATGGCAACGTACCTTATGAATCTCCAAGAGGGAGCTGTAGTATTCCCCAAACCAGTTTCAACACAGAGCTTCCTTCCCGTCCCCTCCGCTCCTTTCCCCTTCTTTTCCCTCCCCTTTTTTGGTAGCATAACTTGAAGCAATAGTGTTCCATACATGTTGGGACATGCTGCTGTAAACTAATCTCACTTGTGTATATAGCAGTTGGGAAAATCCTAAACACAACATTAATGAGTCAAATTCAATAGTACATTTAAAAATTTCACCAGGAAAAAATAGATTTGACTCCATAAATGTAAAGACAATGTAGTATTAGGAAATGATGAAGATAATTTCTAACATTAACAGGTAAAATAAGAAAAAAATATGATCATCTCAACAGATAATGAAAATTTATCTGGTAAGTTTCAATATTGATTCCTGATTTTAAAGTCTAAAAACTAACATTAGGAAAATAGCTCCTTAATGGGATAAAAATAATCCATGGTAAATTAACACAAGATCATTGATTTTATTGATATTATTTAACATGGCTCTTGAAGTTGTATAGTGATTCATGAAGTAATATTATACATACAAAGTAAAAGATAAAATTATTATTTGCAGATGATATAATTATCTTTCCAGGAAAAGGAGAGAATCAATTGAAAAAGTATTGGAATTATTCCGAGAACATAAGATAATAGCTAGATGCAGGATATGTTTTCCAAATCAATAATTCAAATTAGAAGCATTTAGCGAAAAAAGATTCTAATTCCCAATTTAAAAAAGTTAACTCAAGATTAAGTGCTCTTCTAGCCAGGAGAGGATAAAAGCCCGTTGTTAGTTTTTTTCCTGGGGCTTGAGCCTACAGGAGGGTGAAACTATGAAGCAACTGGTTGAGACCCCCAAAGATTTCTAATGGCAGGGCAAGTGCAGGATTCCTTTCCCTCCATCTGAGAGCCTGCGCTTTCCCAGACCGCATTCCTGGCAGCGGTCCAGGCTTCCACCTCTGCTGAGGCAGGCATCCCAGCCATGACCTCATCAGAAACATCCCCTCCTCAGGCCAGGACTTTCCACCACAAATTCTTCCTTAACAGAGGCCCCTCCGGCAAACTGAGAGTAGACCTGTTACCGACGGGGTTCTCTAACTCGGAGTCAAAATGGGGACCCCGCTTTGGGGCATGAACCATCCCCAGAAGCAGACTGGCTCAGAGCAGGTTTTTTAAATGTTTGGAGACTGCAAAAGAGCAACGATGTTTTTAGCCTGCACACCTGTGAACATTTTCTTACAACAAATTAGCAGAACAAAAAAGCAAAATAATTGCTACTTCCACCCCTTCCCCTTCAAACTGACATATCCAACACAAACAAAAAGGAAATCGTAAAATCAGACCTTGCTAAAATGAAGAGAGAGCATCTTATCTTGCTTTACTAAGAACACATATGTAACCTTGAACTATTTCTGTTCTCATGTCATACCCGTGTATTGTTCAGGGAACAAGCATTCTGCTAAATGATAATTTAGGAATGCTGCATCAGTGAGAAAACTTGGAACTGGGAGGGAGAGACATCTGGGATGTTGGTCTGGGTTGTCACAAATGGGTCCGATGACCTTTGGCAAAGGCCATCTCTCTCTGGGTCAAGGTTCTGCTCCGTGATGGGGGGTGGGGTGGGGTGGGACGGGAGGTGACTGTGGTGGGTGTGGGTGGGATTAGTGTAGAGCTCTGTTGTCCAATCTGGTAGCCACTAACCACATGTGATTATTTAAATGTAAACCAATTAAAATTAATAAGAGTAAGTGAAATTTCACATTTTCAGTTGCACTAGCCACATTTCAAGTGTTCAAAAGCCACTTGGCTAGTGGTCACCATATGGGACAGTGCAGATAGAACATTTCCACCATTGCTGCACTGCCCTAGATCAGAAAGGACATGATTCCCTTCTACCGTTCTTCTCCGTATGGAACCCTGGACAGATACTGCTAATCAGTCCGTCACACATTCTTTCCCACTGCACTCTGAGGTGTCGTCACTATCCATCTCAGAGATCCTGGAATATGTGTGAAATAAATCGCGTTCTTCCAGGGACCAGATCTGAGTCCTTAACCTTTTTCGTGCTGTGACTCCTTGGGCAGTCTGCTGAAACCTATAGGTTTCCCTCAACAAAATACCAAGGATTAGAAAAGAAACCAATTATGTTGTATACCTTTCAACATAATTGAAAAAAGAATACATGTTCAACATAATAATAGATATGCTGACTTATTAACACACCAAATAACAAGATCTGGTGGCAGGTAACTTTTTACTTATAATGTTATAATTTTACCGTAATTTTGGAGTCGTGTTGACAGTAAATGACATTTTGAAAACTTTGTAATAGCTATAATGATATAAAAATGAGTATGATTTCTTTGGTGAAAAAGCCACAGATCCTGCCAACACTACTGTGGTCTGTTGCCTTCATTCATAATGGAAGGAAATGCTAGTTTTCAGTTAGTAGTGAAAATAAAGACATAATCTTTTTCCATCCCAATTCATGGACTCCTTGAATTCTATCGACAGATTCCTTGGAGTTCCATGGACCCTGTGAGGAACCCCAGAACTAGGTGATCTGTGAAGTCTCTTCCAGGTTTGCCATATTATGACCACGTAAAATAAATTTCTCGAATTTCCTCATGTACTTATGAAGTATCAGGGTGCCAAGACTGAAGCTCCTGACGGTGATCCCCCTTCTTCTAGAATACCCCATGTCGTGGAGGAGACATGGTGTGGGGTGATGGCGAGGTCTCTTAGGAACGGGAAGAGGAGAGAGGAGTGGAGAATGCAGAAGGGGATCAGAGGAATACTGGAGAAATCTCTGTCACCTCTGTCACTTCCTGTGGTGAACACAGGAGGAGAGGGGTTCATTGTGACTAATGACCGCAGCCGACCACAAAGTCATTCCCTCCACAAAGAATGCAAAGTGAATACCACGAACGCAATGTATACACTAGAAAACTAAATCGTCTGCGTCTGGAAATGACACTCCCTCCTGTTTGTCCTCTCCTCCCCAAAGGCCTTTTATGTCATGACCTTCAGTGCTTTTTGGACAGTTTTATGTCTTTTTCTAAACAAATGGAATGAATGCCCATTAGTAAAAAGGAGTTTCTATAAATACCAGTGACAGTGTGGGAATAAATATTTATAACCTGGGCTCTGAGACCAACATATTCTCATTTCTTACAGAGCCCCAAGCCAGACCTATGCCAATGCAAATTAATTTACATAAGAATTTCTTTTCAGTTTATAAGAAACATGAGCCTGCTACCTTCTTCTTGGAATCTTGACAGATCACAAACTCAGTCAAACTTACAAACTACTGGCTGCAGCAGAAATACCCAAATGAGACTTGATTTCCCATTAATTAATGTTTCATGAACTTGGAGCCGAGCAGAAAATATCCCCTCCACAGACTTCTCTCTGGCAGCATGCTCTCCCCAGTCCAGTCAAGGAAAGGCCCTTTATTTCTTTGAAAAGGTCGCTCTGGAGTGTTCAGAATGCATTGTTCCAGTCTTTTGTTATTCATTTACTCATTCATTCATTCATTCATTCATTCATTTTGCAAAGAATTATTTCGCAGTTACTGTGTTTTCAGTTTAGGATTAGACACTGGGGAGATAAGAGCTAACATTTAATGGGCACCTTCGATATGCCAGGCATAGTATGATGAATTTTTCATCTGTTATCATATTTAAATTTTCACAACCACCCTATAGTGTTGGAATTATTATCCAGTCCTAGATATGAAGAGTTTGAGGCTTACAGAAGTAAAATAATTAACTAGTTAATAAACCAGCTATTAACAAGCTAATGATGTACTTAAGTAATTCCTCAGAAAGGGGAAAATGTAGAATATGATTCTAATTCTCCAGGGGTTTAGTCTACATGGGGAGACAATACGGATATAACTGAGGATAGCTAAGTTAGAACTATAGATGGGAGAAATAAATAGCAAGACCAGGTAGGGTGATTACATTTTGAAATGAGAGCAGAGATAAGAAAGGTGTACGGGTCATTATGGACTGACAGTCAGTGAAGGTGCACTTACATCAAAGGGTAGAGAAGACTTGGCTTTTGAAGGGGATGAAAGAGGACGTTCCAGCGGGGCAGGGTGGTGGTAAGCAAAGATCCAGAATCAGAAATCCAGTTGGGAGGTGGGATGGAGCACGCCGTAAGGTACAGACCTGTTAAAGTGAGGTTATTCCTTAGCATAATGCCTTATATGTAGTCAGTACTGAATAAATACTCAATGGAGAAATAACCAGAGGCATCAGAGAACGAAAGAGTGAGTGGATAAGTACTGGTGTGTGCGTGGGAATGAGGCTGGCTGGATGTGGTAGGACCCGGTTATGGAGGGCTTTATCAGACTGAGGGATGGTGTGTGCACTCACAGGAACACACTGGAATCCATTCCCCTGGAATCTAGACCACACAGATCTTTGGAGGTAGATTTGGTCTGCATAGAAGGGGCTCAGATGATTATTCCTGAATCTTTATTTGTAGAGCATAGCTTCGAGTCAAATATATTAACGTCATGAAATAAAAATCTAATCTAACAAAGAACTGAAGTAAACAAACAAACAAAATCTTTTTTAAAAGTATAATCATGTATAAAAATCTAATCATCCCATGATAAGAGTGATTAAATAAATTATGGGCAAGACTAGGGGCAGGGAGATCAGTTAAGAGCTGCTGAGGTAACGATAGTGAATGGTATTAGAAGGCTGACAGCAGAATGGAGAAAAGTGGATGGATTCTAGAGATATATTGGAGAATTCCTAGGACATGGTGACTGATGGAGATGAGAAATGAAGGACAGGGTGATGTCAAGGATGATTAATGCCTGGGTTTCTGGCTTGGGCAACTGAATGGACAAAGTTGCCATTTACTAAGATGTGGAGATATGATAAATCCGGTTTTCAATAAGTTGAGTTAGAGACCTGACTCAAGATATTCATCACACAGTTGGTTACATGGGTCTGAAGCTCAGGAGAGACATCTGAGCTAGAGACATGGATTTTTTTTTTTTTTAAGATTTTACTGGGGAAGGGGAACAGTGTGTACTTCCAGGACTTTTTTTTTTTCCAGGTCAAGTTGTTGTCCTTTCAATCTTAGTTGTGGAGGGTGCTGTTCAGCTTCAAGTTGTTGTCCTTTCAGTCTTAGTCGTGGAGGGCGCAGCTCAGCTCCAGGTCCAGTTGCCATTGCTAGTTGCAGAGGGCGCAGCCCACCATTCCTTGCGGGAGTCGAACTGGCAACCTTGTGGTTGAGAGGATGTGCTCCAACCAACTGAGTCATCCGGGAGCCCAGCGGCAGCTCAGCTCAAGGTGCCGTGTTCAATCTTAGTTGCAGTGGGCGCTGCCCACCATCCCTTGCGGGACTCGAGGAATTGAACTGGCAACCTTGTGGTTGAGAGCCCACTGGCCCTTGTGGGAATTGAACCGGCAGCCTTCGGAGTTAGGAGCGTGGAGCTCTAATCGCCTGAGCCACCAGGCTGGCCCTAGAGACATGGATTTTAAAAGCACTAGCTGATACCTGGTGCGAAGACATGGAAATGGACAAGATTGCCCTGGCAAGATGTGTAGAGTGGATCTAACACAGAGGCTTGAGGAACCCCAACATTTAAGGGGTAGATAGAAGACTAGGATCCCAGAAGGAGACTGAAAAGGCGTGGTTAGAGAAGTTAGAGAAAAACCAGGGAAGGGAAATTTGTGGTCAATAGCATTAGATGGGTCGAAGAGGTCAGGTATGAAAAGAACTTAAGTCCAATGGCTTTAGCAACAAGGTGGTCATTGATGATTTTGGCAGGGACAGTGTCCATGGAATAGTAGGGACTGAAGCCAGATCAAGTGGTTTGAGGAACAACTGGGAATTGAGGAGTCTAGCCAAGTTGTTTAAGAAGCTTGGCTGTGAAGAAGTTAAGCGAGATGACAGCTGAAGGAAAACAGAGGATAAGGGAAGGTTGTTAAGACAGGGCAGACAGAAACACCTTTAAATGCTGTTAGGAGGGTAGCCAGTGGAAAAGACATAGAAAAGAGCTGGAAGGACATATGCCAAAATGTTAACAGTGGTTATCTGTGGGTAGTGGAATCAAAAGGCCTCTGAATGTTCAAAAACAACCCAGAGGATGTTTGATGGAGTTTTGGTATTGTCTATTTGATTGCTACAAAATTCTCTAAAATGTGTCCATTTACATATAGCTTCACTCAAATAGGCAGAGATTTCATGAATGGGGATATCTTATTGCCTGACTACCGTGTTTCCCCAAAAACAAGACCTAGCCGGACCCTCAGCTCTAATGCATCTTTCTTATTAATGGGGAAACACAGTACGTTGCAGAGCAGAGCGCTTGGCCTGAAGGGACGAAGAATACGAGTGGTAGACAGCATCCAACATGGCCCCCAATAATCTAAATCTCTTGGTATAAGCCCTTCCCACATTGCATCAGGGCTGCCTGTGTGACCATTAAAATATTGTAAAGATGACAATTGAGACCAAGGCTAGGTCTTAAATGGCGTGGCCACTTCAGCATCGGTCTCTTGTCTTGCTCACCCTGGAGGAAGCGAGCTGCTCTATCTTCCAGACACTCAGAAGGCCTGATAGAAAGGCCCACCTGGAGAGAAACAGGCCCCTGGCCAATCACCAGCACCAACTTGCCAGTCATATGAGTGAGCCACTTTGGATATGGGTCCTCTTAGCCCCAGTCAAGCCTTCAGGCGCAGCCCCAGCTGACACTGGATTGAAACTTCATGAGAGACTGAGCCAGAACCTTCAACTGAGCTGTTCCCAAATTCCCAACCCACAGAAATGGTGAGAAATAGTAAATGATTATTATTGTTTTAAGCTGCCATGTGTCATGCAACAATAGACAACTAGTGCGAGCACCTTGTATACTTTATGGGGCTTTATCCACTAGACAACAGTCTGGAAGCAACAGCACTTCAAGATGGATGGACCAATAGTGTGTTTAATATGAATGATGGACACATGCTTAGACATACAGTGTGTGCAGCACAACCTCTCCTATCCCATATTACTCACACACACACATACACACACACACATACACACACACACTCTGATAACACTGGTTGTTTTGTAGATAATATTTAGTATGTACGTGTCACGTATGACTCAGATATGAGTATGGAGGCTTTCTGATGCCACAGTTCCAGGATGTAATTTTGGTGGAAGTGGACTTGAATGGTTTCAAATTGTATAATTAATGACATTCTATTTCCATAATAACTACTAATTAATCATGCCTCTTAGTGTGGACTTCAAGCCTGTGGGAGTTTAGGTCCTCATAGCTCACATGGGAGAGCAAATTATGTTAGGCTTTCATTTTTTAATAAAATGACTAGTGGTGGGAGGAACTGGTGGGGTGGGGAGGGGGAGCTGCTCCAGGGGAACCAGCCGAACACAAATTCAGCACCTGCGCTTATAAAACCCCCAAAAGTCAGGGGTTGGCTCTTTCACACCTGTTTCCCCATTGCCATCACAGTACCTGGCACATAATACTGGTTCAAATAGTCATTGAATAAACAGTAGTTCTATTCCTCCTCCCCTCCCTCACTGGACTCTTAGAGTTTAATAAAAACCCTTTAGGTTTCTACCAGTTTCATCTCTGCAGAGGAAACTGAGAAGTGTTTCCAGTGGGAGTTGAACTATTTCCCTGGAGCCAATGACAGTAGCAATCTCCCTTTCCCCCTCCCACCTCCTCATACCAAGGGGAAGTGAAACTGGAGGATATGGGCTCCTCCCACAGACCCCCCCCACTCCGGGAACGCAGCACCTGGCACACAGTGGGCCTGGCACACAGTGGGCCAGGTACACAGCAGCACCTGAATGAATGGAAGGAGCACCAGTGGGAAAGTAGGCCAACAACAACATGGCGGCAGAGACAACAACAGGGGCTCCTGGGACATCTGAGGACAGGTCGCATGAAGGTTCTAGTGTAAGACCCATTCTCATCCAATAGGCCCCTTTGGCTTCATTTTTGGCTCAGGATCGAATGTGGCTCCTAAGAGACACTTGGTTTTCTCAAACAAGGTTGGCCAAGTCTCCGTCCATCCCCTGAAAGGAGGCAAATTTCCCTCAGGGCAGTCAAAGGATTTGTGCCATGGTCATCATTTCCAGAAGGAAACAAAAATAATTTTCCACCCCCACGTCCTGGCCACTGTAGGGCAGGGAAGCCGCTTGCCAAGCCAGACAAAGACATTCCTGGCTCACGCTGGGGCATTCTTTGAGCTCCTCACCTGGACCTGATGACACGAGGTGGGAATTGTTGTTGTGGGTCTCCTGGGCCAGCGAGATCTGACAGGCCCAGAGGGTGCAGATCACGCTGCTGTGACCACCAGCAGCTTCTTGAACTTTCACCATGGGTTTGTAGAGCAGCGTGGAGAGGTAGACGCCTGGAGATTGGCAGAATACTCGCCTGGATTTGGGTAGACTGGAGGCCCCAGGCAGCCTGTTGCTGGCGTATCTGTAGCAATAACACTTGTTTCTGAAATGAGATACCTTAGAATAACCAGCCCTTGCCTCCCCACTTATAAATGATGGAGGCAGCTGGTCCTAAGAGAGGACAACACAGCACAGGGGTTAGAACAACTGTGTGTGTCCAGACCAGCTGAAAGGCAGTGGATGAGTCGGGCAAAGTGTTTCTGGTGTTCTCAGGTGCCCGTCTGTGAAGCACATTTTGAGCCCACAGATACTCCTGTGGTCACTCTCTTCTCTGCTCTAATCAAATCTTCTGTCAGTACAGGATCGGATTCAGTCATGTATGTGTAGTGAGCATTAAAGCTATGGAAGTAAGCCTTGGCTCTAATGAGTTAGTCTCATGGTCTACTTTGGTTAATCAAAGGCCACAGTGCAAATCTTGCTTAATTCAAAGAAATTCTGGTCTTGGTACTTCAGGAAAAAGAAGTTAAATACTTTTTACTTCTTCAAAGAACTTTCAAAGTACCTGAATTAAATTTTTAACCTTCTTGTAAATTTGGGAAGTAAGCTGAATAATTATTTTTATCCTTATGTTGCAGAGAAGAAATGGAGGTAGAGAGCTTAAATGATGTGCACAGATGCCAAGATGCATTCACGAACTGGTGTTAGCACGAAGGGACCCCCGACTCGGGACAAAGGTCTCTCCAGAGACCGTACCTCCCTGTGTAAGCCAAAGGCAGCACCACGTATTGGCCCTCTCCACCACGTACTAAGGGCTTCATGTGTGACTATCAACCACACAACAGTCCTAGGACGTGAAGGTGTTTCCCTTATTTCACAGATGTAGGTATGGAGGGCACAGAGAATTTAAGCAACTTGCCCAATTTCTCAGTCAGAAAGTGGCAGCATGAGATTTCAATCCAGTCTCTTCTAACTCCTAACTGGTGCTTTCCACTCTTAGTGGGTCATTTATAAGCTCCCCTATCCCCTCTCAGCATCTGAGCAGCAGGGGTGGTAATTACACACAAGGCTGTACCTCCCAGGCCTCTAGCTCTGATGGGGACAGTGGATGGGGGGGCTCATGGGGACCTTTCCAAGTCTCCATGGCACTCTGAGTTCCCAGGGATGTGAAAATCTGCTGAGTCAGCTGGAAAAAGGGCATATTTGGCATTTTGAAGCCATATCACATCTTAATGATTTATCATCCTATAAAGGCAGAGAAGGGGAAAAAAAAAAAAAATGTGGGAACAAGTGGTTTCCTAGAGAGAGAAGGGTCTTGTCCCTGCTGTGTTGTTTATTTATATAGCAGGGCTGATGGAATTCCTCTCCTCAATGCCTTGGGCAAGGGTCTCTGATCCTCTGAATTCCTCCTCTGTGCTCTTACAAGACAAGTGGGTCTTGAAAAATCAAGGAAGAGCTTCAGTGTCCACTGCCCCACAACCCTCTCCCCACCTCCATAAGCCTGTTTTAGAACGGAAAGGTCACAGCCTCTCTTGCCAGCAATTCAATGAAATAGTCAAGAGCATCCCCCAGCCCATCTACTTTCATTCATTCATTCATTCATTCATAAAACACCCAGTGTCCATGTGTATGAGGTTCCGTGTTATATACATATATATTTAATATACACACATAAATATATTCATATATGTACATATTGTATACAAATTATCAAAAGCTAACAGTCTGCAGGCACTGTTCCAAGAAATTTACATATAATAACTCATCCTTATACTATCCCTAGGAGGTAGGTATTTTATTATCCCCCATTTATTAGGAAAATGAGGCACAGAGAGGTTAAATATCTCGGCCAAGGCTATATATGGGTTTGAACCCAGTCTGCACAAATGCAAAGGAGTACTCTCACCCATCATGGAAGAACATCTCCAAAAAGACAGAAAAGCTTGACTACCAGAGGTATGGACAAAAGCCTGGAGTGCAGAGGGCAGGGCCTTCTGTCTGGGCGAGGCCAGTGGTGAGACAAGTTTTCACTGAGGAGGTGGCCTGTGAAATGAGAGCTCATCTCAGCCTTGTTTTCCTGCTATCGTGATCAATGCAAGTTTCCTTGATAACTGAAATCTATTCTTTTAAGGGTAACATCTGTGCTGGTTGCCGTCTGTGTTATGCTGTGAAGTCACTCAACAATTCTCTGAGGCAGCTCTTACTACTCCCGCTGTGCATGTAAGGAAACAGAGGCTCAGAGGTGTTACTTGCACACTTCAATGGCCTGGTTCGGATGGAGTTGGATTTGAATCCAGGTCTGCGTACACTTCCTCTTCACCTTGCTTCCGTTTCTAATTAAAATCTTTCTAAAATATGCTTCATCTACGCCTTGCTTAGTAAACACAGCACAACGCAAATTAGCCTTGTCTTGTTGACTCACGGTTGTCACCGTGAACATGAGGCATTGTCTGTGGTTTGTGCTCACACACTAGGGAACGCACTAGTCTCCTCGGCTTGAGCCATCAGAGTTGGCCCGAACTGCTCAGCTGCTTTCTGCGTCCCCAGAGATATTTTAGGGATTACTAAGTTTTATTAGGTGATGGAGCTTTATAGTCCTGTGACTAGCTCAGCCTGTTCTATCCTCAGAGCTGTTGTTTTTTCAGATTCCCACCTTACGACCTTCTTTGTTCTCTGTCATGACTTCTTGAACTCGGTTGTCTGTGCATCTATTTCTATAATCGCCACATAGCCAAACCAGCATTTTCCAACTCTGTTTGGAATCTAGGCTGGAACCAAATAAAGGCTGCCCAAGGAGACCAAGGCGTGTGTTTCAAATCAAGTAAAATACGATCTGTGCCCAAGGAAGAATAAAGTGCATCAACTCTGAGACAACTCCTTGGCGTCCCAGAGAGGTTTCCGGGGTACAGCTCCCAACAACACTGTGTTGTATGTGAACACAGTGGCATTTCCACAGTCAGATGGCTCTTCAGACAGAAACTTGGGATGTCAAGTGACTTACTTAGGCTCACACAAACTCAGAAATTGGGGTTTGAAATCAGGTCATTTTAATGCCTAGATTCCTGCCATTCTCCCTGCATCAGTTTTGTAGCATGTGACTGTTGTCACTTTGTCAGATACTTCCAGCCACTCACCTTTGGTTTCACTGGGACAGTGATCTATCTGGTGAGATAAGGCTGAAAAGGTCCTTGGAATCAGGGCTCATAAATTTAAAGAGCCCCCATAAAACTGCCTCAGCTCAAAAGCATGTCTCACAGACCATGAGGCCACTCAGTGAGTTACTGCTGGTCACTGAAAATGTTTCTTTTGGGGGCAGGGGTTACTAAGCTACTAAGCCACTATAGTCCGTTAACATTGTAGCACTAATGAATTTATCGTTCATTCATTCATTCAATCATATGTCAGACATCAAGTATCCTGGTCTTTAAGATTAAAATGAAATAGACTCAACCTCATTCCATGTGTGATGGGAACTTCCTTCTCCCTTTCCTCTCATTCCTAATTTTCTCATGGAATCTGGTGGGGAGGGAGCTTGAGTTATTCCTCATTAGTCTGGGCTCTGAGTGCCAGCTTTTGTTGAATTCATTCTGTGGATGGACCAGTTCCCCACACTTATTCTCTCTGGCTTCATTCCAAACAGCTCCATTTCTTTGATTTCCCACAGAAAACATGACTCACAGAGGTATAAAGTGCAGCATATTTCCCTGAGGATTGAGGATACAGTGAGAGATGGGTCCATCACACCCTATAAACTACAGATTCCCATATCAAACCCTCCTGCGCTTAAAGAGTCCCTTGGCCATTTCTATTTACTCAGCTTCCCACCATGTTTATTGGCTCTCTTCCTTCCTTTTTTCTCTCCTCCATTGTCCCAACATTCTAGTTTATTTCTTATACTGAGCAAATAATTCCGTTCTCTCTCACCCCTTCCTCACCAGATAACATTTTATCCTCTACTGTTCATTCATTCATTCAACAAGGATTAAGTAATACCCGTTAAGAGGCACTGTGCGAGGCACTGCTGAGGATACAAAGGTGAATGCGACACGGCTCCTAAGCCCATGGAGCTGACACTTTAGTAGAGGAGGTAAGACACATGCTGGATACCCAGAACATAAGGGAGAATGGACTGAGGAACTGAAGCCTGTGGGAAGAGAGGCCCTGCTGTGGGTGGCCAGACGAACAGGGTACAGGAGGGCTTAGATTCTTCCTGGAAGGGAGAGGAAAAGGTCTGAGTCTGAGGCAGGGTGACCTGGGTGAAGTCCAACAGCTAGGAACCTAGGGAAGCTGAGGAGGTGGCAGGAAGGAGTGGGCTATGGCAACTAAAAAAGGGATCAGGGCACAGGAAGCCCTTGGATGGATATTTCTCCCTCCTACCTCCCCCCCCCCAAAAAAAAATCATGACTCTCATATCAGGCTGGGCTAGAGCAGGGAGAGGAGGTAAGCAGTCTCCCTTCCCTGGGCAGCAGGGCTTAGACCGCTTGAACTCTGATAATAGCAATGGTTAAGGTCATTGCCCTACCTCTGTGTGTGAAACTATTGGGGGGAAGAACCTAGCACACAGTAGGTGTTCAATGTCTATTTGTTAATGAATTAAAAGGACTGACACTGGCTGTTTGAGTTTTGTTACAAGATACAATGTTTTCCTGGTGAAATTATAGAAAGATATAAGAACTGGGCTGGGGGTCATGAGATAGATTTCAGTTCCGGGTTTAGCTCTCTTTTACCTTGTAGCTTTGTGAGGAGGTCACTTACCCATTCATTCATTTATTTAGTTGTTTGACGAACACTGAAAGTATCCACTGCCTAACTTTAGGCAATGAAAGCTGAATAAGGAGCTCAAATCTTATGGGACAGACATGTACCCAAATGATGAAATAATTGTGTAAATTTTCGATAATATAATTTTACAAATATTAGAGAGGTGCTGTGAGATCCCTCACACACTGTTGCAGGATTAGACTAGATGAGAATGACTATCTCAACTTCTCTTTGTCCGGCCTGTCTGGGCAGTCTAATTTAAAACAACACCCTTGGGGTGCATTGAAATTATTTATACCCTATGACACTGGAAATAGTGAACTCTGCTCCATTCATTCACTGCACCAAAGAGTAAGAAGTAGGACACACGGGTCACAATTAAGGGGAAAAAAACATAAGCTAGGCTCTCTTTGGTCTTGTCCATTTAATGGTACCCAGGGGAGTTAGGAAGAGCTCACACCTTGAAGTGGGAGGAAGGCTCCAGTCTGACAGCCAAGGAGAAGCATGTGGGTGCTGTGTGGGGGACTGAGGGTGCAGAAAACAAGCCAAGCTCTATTTCAATGCTCTGGGTTGAAATAATAGCATTTATTCTTTATTCTGGACGTGTACTGGGACTCAGCTTTCATTTTTACTCCTTGTGTGTATTTGTATAATATAAATTTGCATAGAGGAAAATACTGAAAGAACATTTACCAAAATATTATTAATAATAGCTGTTCATTGAGTTTATACTATGTGTTAAGTGTTTTGTAAATCCTATTTCAGTTAATCCCCATAACAAACCTACGTGGTTAAGTATTCTCCCTGTTTTACAGATGAGGAAAATTAGGCATCAAAAGGTGGAGTTTCCAACAACAACAAAAAATAAGCAATCCTATTAAAAAATGGGCAGAGGACCTGAACAGACATTTCTCCCAAGAAGAAATACAAATGCCAACAGATATATAAAAAGATGCTCAACTTCACTAGCTATAAGGGAAATGCAAATCAAAACCATGAGATACCATCTCATACCTGTTAGAATGGTTATTATCAATAAGACAAGAAATAACAAGTGTTGGAGAAAATATGGATAAAAAGGAATACTCATATGAGTACACTGGTGGTGAAAATGTAAATTGACACAGCCACTATGGAAAACAGTATAGAGGATCCTCACAAAATTAAGAATAGAGCCACCATAAGACCCACCAATCCCTCTTCTAGGTATCTACCTGAAAAATTTGAAAACATTTATCCATAAAGATACACGAGTATGTGTACCCCTGTGTTCACTGCAGCATTATACTCATACACGGTAGCCAAGACATGGAAGCAGCCTAAGTGTCCTTCGAGGGATAACTGGATAAAGAGGATATAGTACATATATACAATGGAATATTACTCAGCTATAAGAAAAGATGAAATACTGCCATTTGTGACAACATGGATGGATCTTGAGAGTATCACGAAATAAGTCAGATGGAAAAGGACAAGAGCCATATGATTTTACTCATATGTGAGATATAAAACAGAATACAACAAACGAACAAACTCAGAGACACAGACAATAGTATGGTGGTTACCAGAGGGAAAGGGGAGTGGGGAGAGGATGAAGAGGGTAAAGGGGATCAAATATCCAATGACAGAAGGAGACTAGACTTTGGGTGGTGAGCACACAATGCAATATATGGATGATGTATAATAGAATTGTACATTTGAAACTTATATAACGTTATTAACAAATGTCATCCCAATAAATTTAATAATCATAAAAAAAAGAGGTGGAGTTTGTCTGAGATCACTTGGGAGTAGGTAATGGAACTTGGCTGTACTCTAAGCCTGGGCTGCTATAGAACTCCGCAGTGGTGGGTTATTGGGTGTCTTCTGATGTCTGGGTGGTAGGATGCGGGGCGGTTTTTAATTTTTACTTCTCATTTATCCATATTTTCTAAATTTTGTTAAATAAATAAATATTACCTTTGTAATAAGGAGAGGGAAAGAGAGTGATTGAAACCTCTCTTTCCTTTTCCCATTCCTTCAGAACTATTCTAGGGGACTAGCTCAACTTTTCCTGCATCCTTCCTCTCGATGTTTCTGGAGTGCACGCAGTGCCCAGCCCTCTGCCAGGAATCAGGGATCAGAGTCCTCTTCTGGAAGTAGCTCACAGTCTGGTGAACTCTTCTGTCACAGCGGTGCTGTCACCTCTTCAGATGCAAGAGTCAGGACCACTAACGAATGTGTTGATCAAGGCAGGTCAAGATGGGAGTGTGGCCACATTACTTCAGTTATAAAAATGTATATTTAGATTTAAAATAGCCAGATTTTAGTGTTAAATATCAGACCTATTTTTGAGAAAGCCCAATGAAACTTGGTAAAAAATGTTACTCAGGAGAAAAGAAAATGAGAGCAAAAGTACAGAAGACCAGTCTTGAGGAAAGGAGATGTAATCATAGCTGTAGGAGGAACTAGAGTAATTGTAGGCAAATGTAGGTGTAACTTTATAGCAACAATTTGAAAAACTAGAAGAAATCCTGAAGCACAAATAGATGCAATATAGAGACTAAATAGATCAATACCACAAACATATACAAAACCTGATAAATTTAATACAAAAATTGTAACTAAATCATCTAACTTGTGAATAGAGATACGACATCCTTACATATTTGGGATAAACCCTTTGGGTCAAAGTGTTCTTTTGATATAATGCTAATATTTTATTTGGGTTTCTACTTCTATATTCATTATATAATTATATAATAAAAGATTAAAGGAGGAAAATATGATCAGATTGGTAGAGGTTGACAAGGCATTTAGTAGAATTCAGCAATCTTTCCTAATAAAAATCCTAAGAAGAATAGAAGAAAACAGCTAAATGTGATAACTACTATTTATCAAAAACTAACAGTAAACATTACAAATGGTGATATATTAAAAATATTTCCATTTAAATGAGGAACAAGGCAGGTATGTCCACCATCTCCACCATTATTCACCATTATTTTCAAGTTTCTAATGGGTACAATAAAATAAGAAAGTAAAATAATTTGTAGAAAATTTTGGTAAAGAAGAGATACAATTAACCCTTCTGCTGATGCTATAACTGCACCCAGAAAACCCAAGTATTCTAGAGTTAGTGAAAAAACCAACCCCAGAATTAATAAGGAAATTTGGCACTTGATGCTGAGATAAATATTTTTTTTGAGATAAATATTTTTTTGAGATAAATATTTTTAAGTATAGCTTTTATTTTTCTATACTAACAGTAGACTAACCATAGGAAGAAATGGAAAACGGCTTATTCATAACAGTATCAAAGCTATGATAAATTTAGGAACACATTTTAAAAGAAAGGTACAAGAATTATATGAAGAAAACATAAGATCTATTCAAAGTCTTAAACAACAGCTGACCAAATGGATAGATATCCCATATTCTTGGATAGAAAACTTAATAATGTAATACAGTTCTAATTAGAATCTCAATGGCTCATATGTCTTCTGAAAAACAAGATTAGAAAGCTTTACTAGATATTAAAACATACCACAGAGTTTTCTGCAATCAAAGCCAGCATAATATGGGCATAGGAAGAGATGGATAGAACACCGAAACAAAAAGAAAGCACCAGAACAGTCACATTGTTTATATGACTGTAACACATGACAAAGGTGATATTTTATATCAGTTGAAAATGAATGTTTCTTTAATAAATGATGATGGCATCACTGGCCATCCTTCTGAAAGAAAGTCAAGTTGAATCTCCACCTCATACTGTATTTACAAATAAATTTTAGATTGATCAAATGTAAAAAAAAAACAACAAAAAATTTATTGAAATCTAGGAAAAAAACTTATGTATACTCTAGGGAATAGCAATACCTTTAAAACTAAGACAATGAACCCAAAAACTATAAATGAAAAGATAGACATGAATGGCTACATTGAATTTGAAAATAAATGTACGATGCCAGAAACAAGACGAAAAAGCCCGTGTTAAACTTGGTGGGAAGGAGGCTGTACAACACATATGACAGACAAAGGACTAAAATCTAGAACAGAAAATTCTTATTAACTGAATAAAAAAGACGAACATCTCGATGGACAAAGAGAACAAAATCCAAATAGAAAACTAGAAGAGCAAATCCAAATTGCTTGATAAACATACAAAAAGATGCTCAGCCTCACTGCTAGTCTAGAAAATGCAAAATACAATAACAATGAGACATTGCTGATGGATGGAATTGGGAGATGGTGGGAGTTTTTGTTCATATATTGCAAGTGGAGGTGATCAACCTTTTTATTTTTATTTTTATGTTTGGAGGAGAGAGATGTGATCTGGCAACACTTATTACAAGTAAAAACACACATATCTTCTGCTGGGTGTGCATTTCATAGAAATAAAAGTATCAGAATGTAAGGCTGGTCATAGGATAATATTCGTTGCATCCTGGGCTGCAGGGTAGCTCAGTTATGTCAATGCTATCCTTGGAGGTATAGGCAATATGCTGGCATTGACTGAAATATGTGTAGTGGCCAAACACAGGAAACCAAGCCACAGCTTCTTAGTAGACAAATGGCTTTAGTAGACAAACAGGGTGCATGCATATCATGGAATATTGGGCAGTTATTAAAGAGTGAGTCAGACCTATACTAACTGACTCAGCGGGACTTCCAGGATATATTGTGAAAAAGAAAGCATGGTGCAGAGAAATATGGATAGCAAAGTCCCAGTCTTTATGAAATGAACTATGTCCCCACCCCCTTCCTGTCTGAATGAGCCCCAGGTACTGGAAAATACACACCAAGGAAGGAGAATGGTGAGGTAAGCCCTACCCAACCAAATCAAATCTGACCAGATCAGACCAGGCCACACCAAACCAAACTATAGTAAACCCAACTAAACCCAGTCAAACCAGACCAGAACAAGCTAAACCAAACCAAACTAAACCAGACCAATCTAAACTAGTCCAGTCCAGACCAGACCAAACCAGACTAATCTAACCAAACCAGCCAAGTCCAAACCAGATTAAACCAGATTGGACCAAACCAGACCAAACCGAACTAAACCTAAAAAAATCAGACTGTCAAAGTGTCTGTGATTAAGCGATATGTGTGACATCCCATTTATGCTAATTATATACACACATATATATGTATATATGTAGATGCATATAATGATGAAAGAAACGATGGTCACTAAAATTATTAGTGGTTGACAGCTCAGCATGGCAGGACCTCATGGTGATTTTTATTTTTCTTGTACTTTTTTTGGGTTGTTTGATTTTTTAAAAAAGTATACAGTATTTATTATTTACACAATTAGAAAAAAAATAGAAAGCTTTTGCACTGTGGAAGAATAGTTTTCGAAAAAGGGGGAAAAAAGAAACTCCTTTATTCTGCAAGTTAGCCGTGCTCTCCTCTGTGCTCCTCCTGGGCAGGAGGGCACATCCATTCCGGAGTCCCCTCCGGAAGATGAAAGCAGGACCACCGACTGCTAAGACCCAAGGAGCTTTGTGCCCACAGTGTGTTTCTGGGCTGCAACAGCATCATGGTGTATCTTCTGCATCAGTTTGGCTTTTGAGAAAGAGAGAGAGAGAAAGGGCGAGAGGAGGCTCCAGGAAGCAGAGTGAGCTCCTGAGTCCCCTTCCAGGGCAGGAAACCAAGCCCTGCTGTGGCTCACACAGAAACAAAAAGGAAAGTTTATGGTGGCACAGGGCTGAGTCATATGATAGATAAGAAGGACCTCTCCTTACACCGGCATGATTACTCAGGCTTTTCTCTCCCCAGGTCCCAAATGGCTCTGGAGCATGTGGCTTTCCAGGGGAGGCCATGGGACTGAGAAGAGACTGGATTCATTACCCTGTTTGCAGTCGTCTAACATGAAAAAGCTAACCCAGGCTCTCATCTGAATCTCTGTGGGCCTTTCTATAAACTCCCCCACCATGCCAGCTCTGTAACTAGGGGTCAAGCACATTCTTAATCCTCATTCTCCCTACACTGGTTGATGCTGAAAGGGAAAGAGCCCCAAAGCCACACCTCAAGGTTGCGTCTTTTGTTTTTTTTTCCAGACAAAGCTTGGGTTTCTGAGGGCTCTTTTTACTCTCGCCACTGCCATCCTTTCTCTTATATCTTCCTGACTCTGTCCCTGATGCCAGGAAAGGGTTGGGTCTAATGGCTGATACATGAAAACAATTGCAAAGCCAGATATAAGAACTAGGCCCAGGGAATGCCTTTTCCAATCTCTTTCTCGAGGAGCCTTCTCAGCTTTGGGGTACAGTGCCTTGCACTAAACAGTTGCTCAACAAACATGTGTTAAAGTAAGGCCTTATGTCTTCCCCATACTGTGTGTGAGAGGCAAAGCATGAACGCACCTGCCTCACTCACATATCAGCATGGGTTTATTTAGCAGATTAACCCACAGAACTACCCATCTGTTAGAAAAGGCCCCCATTGATTCCTGGGGACTCCTCAGGCTCTGATGGTATTCTTCAAGGTGGTATTAGACAAGGGAAGGTATATTTTGAGGCTTGGGGCAGTGGGCAGAGGGGGAAGCCAGGTGGGTGAGATAGATCCAAGGAGGTGGTGTTACAGAGAAAGGTGGAATGGAATGCAGTTGAGAAAAGGGGAAGAAAGCCATTCCAGAAAGCTTGGGAGACCTCAAAGATGGCCAGTGATAATGGCAACAATAATATGACAATTAACATTGGTAAAGTGCTTCCAAAGGTCTTGGGAGGTAATTCACGTTCCTCTTGCTCTGCAGGGGATGTTTGTGTGGTTATTTTTATTTCACTTTTCAGTCCCTAGGTGAAGGAAGGAATCACTGCACCAAGGCCACATGCCCTTAGCCCTGGTTCTGGGCTGTCACACCTGGAGTGCTGTGTCTTCCAGTAGGAGATTAGTGCCCTAGATAAAGCAAGAGGAAGGGCACTTCATACCTAGCAAGGAAGGTGGCTTTTTCCAGCCAGTTGGGCAGAGGGAAGGGAGGGAAGGCTTTAGGAAGGGCTGGGTGGCAGAAGAGTCAGTTGTTGCAAAACCAGAGAAGTGTGTTGAGCCTGAGCCCAAGCCCTGGGCCAAGTCCTCTCAACACCACACTATGCTGGCCTGGGGAAATGAGTTCGCAGGCTCCAGCGCAGGTCTGCTCAGCCTAGGACTGGGGTGGTTCAGGATATACTACTGCCTGCTTTCCTGCTCTGGATGTTCCTGGCCCCCTTCCCTGCCTCCTGCAGAGGGGCGGGCTCATCTCCTCCAAGAGGCCTTCTGGGCTCCCTAGGGACAGGGCTCCCCCATACGTGTGGGTCTCTGTGCATCTTGTCTTCATAACCCAGGATAGGCTGTTTCTGGGTAGGACCTGACACTCATCCCTTTCCCAGTCCTCCCAGCACTTGGCAAGGTGCCTCCTACACAATGGGGATCCTCAGGGAATGTTTGAGAACCAGCTTTAAGGTCAGATTGACTTAGTGCAAATCCTGCCTGTCTCCAATCAGTTATATGACTATGAGCCAGAGGCATTCTCTGAGCCTAATTTTCCTCACATGTAAATAGGTGGTAAATATGTTTTAGGACAGTTGTGAGCATTAAATAAAATAATACATGCAAAGTGCTGATAGCTCAGTGCCAGCCCTATACAGGCTGGTCAGCATGTCTGAAAACAGGTTATATTACTTTGTTATGCATTGTAATGCAATATCCATAAATCATTTAATATGGTTTGCCTCTGTTTGCAGACTTGATGCCCACCCCACTGGAAGCCCTCAATCCACGGTCTTCCATCCACAGTGGTAACTAGGGATGGTGGGTTCCCAAATGTTTGCTGCCTCCTGGAACCCAGATTTCCCTTCACAGCCACCCCAGCCTGACCCCCACTTCTAGAATGGACTGCTTCCCAGGTCTGGTTTTGGTGATTAAGGAGAGTGTTCAGAGGCAGGCTGGGCTATGGGGATGCCCCAGGGAAAAGCCAGTTCAGGGTGTCAGCTGTCTCGTAGGGGTTGGGCCCAGTGCTTATTGGAGACCAATGAAGTACCTGCTACTGTGATGCTGCCTTGACCCCAGGAATCAACATTTGGACCTAACTGCTGTTTGCCTACCACACACAGAGATTTTTGAATGTTTAGGAGAATCAGGAAGTGGGCAGACTATTAATGTGTGCTAAATCATCAATTCGACCATCCTGCAAACATTTACTGAGCACCTACTATATTCAGGATAATATGATACAAGGGGTTGCACAGGCAGCGAGGTCCAAGAGATGGTCCCTGTCTCCAGGTAGCTGAGTGCCTGTGTGTGGGGGTGAGGGGGGGCCAGGAGAAGGTGTCCAGAACAGTAAAAGCTAGAAAAGTCCACAGGAGGAAGGGACTACCCAGACCTGGGGACTTTAGGGAGAGCCCCCCAGGGGAGCCACCCAGGTCTGACTTGATTCTTCATTCTTAGATGGAAACATTACATTTGGGATTGTTAGAGAGGACATTGGTGGTGGTGGTGGGGGGGTACCAATAACCTGAAAACAAGCTCCTCATTTTGTACTTCTAAGGCAGGGGTTGGCAAACTTCTATCAAGTACTAGTTAGTAAATATGGGCTTTTCTCCTCCTTGTCTGCCTCCTCCTTTTACAACACTTTTAAAATATAAAAACCATTCTTAGCTCACAGGCCATACATAACAGGCCCAGGGCCAGATCTGGCCTGTAGCAGTAGTTTGCCAACCACTGTTGTAGAGAATTACCCGAAGCTTTATTTACTGATGGCCAACAACAACAACTTCTTCCCTGGTTAATGTGCAGACACTGTGCCATGCACTTTACCTACATCATCATAAACACGTTTCACAATAACCGGTGAGCAAGGTCCTATTCTTAGATCTTTTATAGGTGAGGAATTGAGGCTCAGAGAGGCTAAGTAACTTTCTCAAGGGCACACAGCTAGGAAGTGGCAGAGGCTGGATTTGAATGTAGGTCTATTTGATTCAAGCACCCACTCTCTTGGCCACAGAATCACCTCAACCTCAGCACAGGGAGGCTGGGATGCTGCTTCTCTTTCTGATGGCTACAGGGAACATTTATGTGAGTAAAGGAAGAAAAACACACACACACACACAGAGGAATAGAAAAATTCAGGAAAAGTAGATCAGAACTGAGGCGAAGAGAAGGTTGATGAGAAACCCAATCCTGGCTTTCCAGTGGCTTCCCTGGACTCCTAGGTCCTTTTGTATCTGGAAACCTTCGTTTGACTCTCTTTGAAGTGGACGTACAATGGCAACACCTGTTTCTCTGCCTCCCCACCCTCTCTCCTCAACTATGAAAAAGGCTCTTCTTCAAGCACTTTTAGTAGCTTGTGGGGCATTAATTAAACGAGAATCTGGATTTATTCATTCATTCAATATACACATGGCTTCATTCCAACGAGGATCTGGTAGGTGTAACAGTGTATGTGCAGTCTTTCCTCAAAAAGAGTGGGAAAATAGCAACCAGCTCTGAGGACACACTTTACACAATTTTTATTTTGTTATTTTCTTTGCTATGGGACAAATTCAGAGAGGAAATTAAAATGTGGAGAAGAAAATAAATACATTTGTTTTACTGCCTAAAATGAATTACTTTGTAATTTAGAAAACACGATAAACTGAAGCACACACACTCACACATCTCTCAGGCACAGCATGAATGAAAAGGGTAATTTCTGGATTGTTTTCCCAGGGACAGGCTCTGCCTTAGCAGAGACTCTGATGGGCTCAGCCTGCCACTGCTGAAAAATAATACAGAGCGTGTGAGGTGATGTTTGCAATGTCTTAGCACAGAATAAGGAATCAAGAGGTGTTGGCTGTTATTATTCCCTCCGTAAATCCTCTCAGTTGGAATGAGCTGAAATTGTGAACCATTGCTGGGTCTTCTTCCTCAGGGATGGTGAAAGCAGCTGACTTGGGATCTCAAGACCTAGCTCCAGAGGTGGAAACAGAGCAGGGATAGGAGACATGCCACCAAACTCACACTGTGGGAAGCGGAGTGTTGGGAAAACACATTGTTACACATGAGAAACTGTTCAGGAAAGCTGTAACACGTCAAGGCTGTTTCTCTGGCATGTGTGTCTGGGGTCTCCAGCCCCGATAAACCAGTGCTGTGGGGGTTACCGGGGGGTAGCCTAACTCAGCAGATCTCACAGAATGTTCCATGGACCCCTGGGCAGTCCCTGAAACTCTTTCAGGGGTCTGAGAGGTCAAGACTATTTTTATAATGCTACCGCGGCTGTGTACATTTGCAGTGTTGGTGCAAAAGCAAAGGTGGGTATCAAACAGCTGGCACCTTGGCAGGGATTGAGCCTGCAGCCCCAAGTGGTGCCACCAGCCACCACGTGCATCGCTATGCACTCACAGCAATAAAAGGAAGAGCCAGTTAGCAATGTCTTTGATGAAGCAGTAAAATTACTCATTTTATTAAATCTCGGCCCTTGAGTAGATGTCACTGTAATATTCTGTGTGATGCAATGGGACGTATGCATAAGCACTCGTGCTGCAGACTGTTGAGTCCCAAGTTGAACAAGCTGCTGTTTTACAGAATACCATTTTTAATGTATGGAATGACATTTGAACTCGGGTTCCTGTATTGGGCAGACAATTCTGAAAATGGGTGAAGTGGATTTCTACTATTGGCCAAAACAGAGCAACAGGAACTGAACTTATCTTTTTACCTCAAACAACTGAAAAAAAAAGCCAGACAAAGTATAGCAAACAATGGTCTTCAGATACTGGACAATAGGCAGCTCAGGACAGTGATCCCTGAGAAATGAGTCATGAACGAGGTGTCCCAGCTCACTGTCTGGAGAGTTTCTAGGCCACAGTGTGGGGAAAGGAACCCAAACAGAGCCAGGTCTCCCTGAGTGGAGATAAAAAGAGCTGAGAATTCAGAGAGGCCGTGGTGGCTGGAATCTGAAGCACAGAGCACGGGAGGGCCGAGAACTGCACACAGTACAGCAGACCGTTCTTCTCCAGCGAGTCTTGAGCTAAGCACCGAGCTAGGCCTGTACAGAAAATCTCTGCCCACATTGAACGGATTAAGGCAGCAATGACTACAGGTAGTTTCCAGGGGCACTTAGCTTCCCTGAAATGACTCTCTATGTGTTTCTGTCCATCACCCCTGTACTTCTGACCTCTCAGGGCCCAATGTAAGCGATAGAGTTGAGGCTCAGGAAAGGGAGGAGTGAGGGGAGAAGTTTCACTGGGGAAAAAGGCTTCTTTGCCTGCACCTTACACCCCAAAGTGGTACATCAGCAGAAGTGTCCTGGAAGTCACTCTGGGTTGTCCTACTTAGAGACAGAAGCGAATGGATTTACCAGGAAGCTAATGAAGCTTAAGCCGGAGGGTCCCTCATTTGCAAGTCCTGGAAGGGGCCTTGATAGGTGCTCTCCGAATATGTTTCTGTAAACTGTATAGTACAATTACTTGACATTATTTTTCGTTAAAGGGAACCCCAAATTATATAAGCTTCAAGGTTCACAAAATCTGAGTCCTCCTCTCCTAAGGAGGTTTACTCCGCAGATCGCGGGCTGGGGACTGTGTGACCACACCCTGTGTGTAACAAGAAGTCCCACTGGAAAACCAGCTCACTGTCATTCATTCGCCTGTTCAATGTGCTGAGTGCCTGCCGTGTGCTGGCCCTGAGGCGGCTCTCCAAGGCTGTGGCGAGCACGACAGGTGTGCTCCTTGTGTCTGTGGAACATTCAGTCCAACAGGGGAGAAGTCAGTGATGTAACTAAACAGGTGGTAAGTGCAGTGAAGGGGCAGGGTGGGTGCTGTGAGCTAGGACAGAAGGGCAGGGTCCCCAAACCCTTCTGCAGGGTGGTGGTCAGGACGGCTTCCCTAGAAAAGGGATGTTTAGGTGAAACTTGGACAAAAGCACAAGCTGGCCACTGTAAGGGTGGGTGCTGGGAAGGGTGACTCCCAGGCAGAACAGACACCGTGTGGCAAAGGCTGGGAGGGGCCCAGGAGCCCAGCCGGGGTAAGCTGCTGAGGAAGGCTAAGGTGGGCCATGGTGTGGGGTCACGATGAACTGGGGAGCCCAGCAGAGGTCAGTCCCACAGACCATTGCCAGCTGGTGGTAAGGATTTTGATTTCTCAAGGATTTCTTTTTAGAAAGACCCAGGGCTGGGAACAGACTGCTTTGGCAGGATTTCAGCCCAAATAACAGTCTCTTTTTACGATTCTTTGTAATTCTGCTGACATCAAAGTCAAAATTGCCTGCATCTGGACAGCGACTCTCTCCAAACCAAATTACAGACACTGTTCTTGGAGTGTCCAATGGAAGCTCACCACTTCCTCCCACGACACTGACCCTGCAGCCTTGGCCAGAGTCTGGCCTGAGTGAACCAGGGACAGGGTCAGGGGAGTGGGCTGGTGGACAGTGGCCACATCTGTCAGCCTTATCAGCTTGTGCCCTGTCACTGCAGTGACCACACCTCAGAGGGAGCCATCAGGGGTCTGATCTTGCCAGGGAATGTCAGCGTCCAGAGTAAACTGCTTGTAGGCCTGACACTATAATATTGGCTGTATATGAGTGTATCACCCCCCCCCCCACACACACACACACACACCTCACCAGGTTCAAATTGTCTTTAGGACATTTCTTAGGAGCTCAAAAACCCCCAGCAGTGTCCAGGGCCTAAATGGCTCATTATCAGAGTCACCCCTTAAAGAGACACATCCTGTGTCTCGCATTTAGGCTCAAACAGGATTCTCTGGGATTTGCTTAGGGCAGGACAGAGGTGGGAGGGTGCAGTGAGATCTGGCACTTAGCGAACGCCTGCCTGTTTTGGGCCAGGCACTTGCAGATATGTCATTAATCCAATCCTCACCCACACTTGGTAGATAATTGTGTTGCAGAATAAACTGGGGACTCTTGGTTGGAGCTTTAGCTTTCATTCACAAGGTGCTGCATTCAGTAACACTGGTGCTACATCCAGCTATAATTGAAAAGCAATTTAAATTGTTTCTGTTGTCTCCTGAAAAACATCTCAGGGGATTATATATCCATGAAGCACAGTGAAACATTTAGAATTGTGTGTTACCACACACCTACCCCCATCCCCTCATCAGAGTAGGGCGATGGGTCCATCCCTCCTCTCAAAAATCCCCCCAACCTCTCAGGGAACTTCTCACTCTCCGCTCACCTCCCACCAACCATCAATCTAGCCTTTCCCTTCCACCCAGCAATTCTGCAGGTACAACCTCCCACTTCTTTTCAAAGGTCTTTGACCCCAGAGCCAGACAATTAAGATTTGCGAAGCCTTTGATGTTTAGGAGGCGGGAAGAGGAGGAAAGCGAGGGTCCCATAACAGTAGAATCAGAAGTGCCTGACTGGAGCCTGGCTCCTCTACCACATCAGCTGGCTGAGTGACTGTGGGAAGGGAGGGGACAGAGCCCCCTCCACTCTGTTCCCCACACCTGGGAGGGGAGGCATGTGGCAACTGATGCAGCCAGCCTTCCCATGATCCAAGTGTGCAGGCTGGCTACAGTTACAGGAGACAAGTGTCTCCACCTCTGTGAGGCCTCTGCTAAGAGAGTCGAAGGGATCAGTTAAGATAAAACAGGGACAGAAGAATCCAAGTCATTAACGAGAAGAAACCACTAAGATCCTTCCCAGCCCACAGACAATGAGGAAAGGGTGGCTCTATTATCTCTCGACCTGCTCTGATTGCCCTGTTTCCCCTCAATCTGATAACCCCTTGGTGTCAGTGGTTTATCAGTGGCTGTGGTTCAGTTTCTTTCTTCCCTGAGAGAAGTGGGCTTAAAAATACTCCCCGGTCTCATTATCAACGTCTGCACGTTAGACTCACCTGGTAGAAGAGCCAGGCTCCAGTTGAGCTTAATGTGCCGACCTTGATACCCTTTACACAAAGGGTCCCCCAATTCCAACCAAATGAAGCAAGATCTCTGGGGCATAGCTGGGTATCAGGATTCTAAGAGGGAATCAAGCATTCTAAGAGGGAACCAGGGTGGAGACCATGGGACCAGAAGCAGTTAGGACTGGGGGGCACCTTAGTGCCCACTGGGAGCCCAGGCCCCCAGAGCACAGCTGTGAGCTGGGGACGCAGCCCTGGACACAGCGGGAGCAGTGCCTTGTTCAGCAGAGGAGGCTGGCTGCGGTGTGGGCAGGAGCTTAGGGCTGTGCAGCACAGAGAGCATCACTGAAGTCCTGGTGAATCCCCCTGATTTCCCTCCCCCTGCTCCCCTGCCCTCTGCATGCCGCTGCCTCCAGAAGGCCTGACATGGGACAAGTGAGCAGAGAGGCCCCAGGCTGAGGCTGGGTTCTGCCAACCCATCTCCAGCTTTCCCATGGAGCAGTTCTGCTGCTCTGAGCTGGGTTCCCAAACCCAAGGGATTTTTGGCAAGTTATTAATTCCTAGCAAATAGCTAGCCATTAATCTCAATTAACTCGATTGCTTAATTATGCAGTGCAGAAAAAGAAGAAAGCCCATCGAGATGAAAATTGCTCATGGAACGCAGACAGGCTGTGTGGTCTCTAAGAAATAACAGGAGTCAGAGGTCTGAGTTCTGTTTGCCCTTTTGCCAAGACCTGCGTTGAACACAGGATTTCACATTGCTAAACCAGGGCTTGATGAATGGGCTGTTCGAGTTCCAGGTCATTTGCAATACATATGAGCAATTTTCAAAGCATTGGAAAAAAATGAAATAGATTCAACCTAAAAACCTACTGAACAGTCTGTAATTTCCCTTTGCTCCAAACTGCATTTCAGACTTGTGCCCTGTCATTAGTATTGCGTTATGAATATGATTAGAATCACACCAGTGTAAATGGTAATAATAGGCACTCAATATTTAGTTATTAAATGAGTAAAAATATTTCTTAGATCCTGAGTGGGGGTGTCAGTGGTTTCCTTTGATTGTTGCTTTATGCTAATGTGTATTCACTGTAGCAAGTTTGAAGATAGAAGAACACAAGGAATTCAACCTGAGTTCCCCAAGAGGAACAGTTTTATGTCCGTAGTGCTAGTTCTTTCTTTTCTACGTACATACACATAGCTTTCAAAGATAAAACCTCTGACATGCAAATCAGTGGGGAGGGGGCAGTGGGTCAGGGCGAGTTTTAGTCCTCTGTGGTAGACGGTTGGTGGCCTGCCCAGGTCCCCTCTACCGTGCGGGTACCGAACCCCCACCTGCAGTGAGTGTTGGATGCTGATGGCTCGCAGCTGTGTACTTCTATGGAGACTTGCACTTCACCAAATGGGAGCCACCAACCCTGAAAATGCCTGGGAGGTTATCCAGGGAGGATACACCTTTCTCCCAGGGGCAGCCCATGATCAATAACAGATTGATACTGGGGCAAAAACCTGGCTCCCTTACCTCAGGGTGGCACAACTGGGTGGTGTCTCTTATGTTCCAGAGCTGCCCTTGGGATCTGGCTGAGGTTAGATGTCAACTGAATCACCTCTGTGCTGAGCTTTGTCCCCTGCCTCATCCTACTTCCTTCACTGCCTTACAAGTTTCTCTGGAGATCACTTCTCTGGAGGAATTGCTGGCTCAGACTCTGTTTCTCGAGAACCTGACCTCTGACAGTGCCTTTCATCTCTCGCCCTCTAGAACCAGAGTGAGTCTAGAGCCTCGCTGCTCAAAGCATGGTCTGTGGACCTGCAGCCGCAGCGTCACGGAGATCTTCTCGGCAGGGCAGTCTCAGGCCTCGTGTCAGACCCACGGAATCTACATCTGAAATTTAACAAGACCCGGAGGAGATTCTCACACACATTACAGTTTGAGAAGTCTGTCCTAGGTCGTCAGTGTTACAGGAAATTGTAGGAGAGAAAGAGGGCTCTGAAGAGAGCAGTGGGCAAAGGTGATTCCTCTTTGGCCTAACTTCCATTGGGAGGCTGGATAAAGGCGGACGATTGCGTTAGATGTTCTAAGTATTTGAGCTGCATCTCTGAAGACAGGTTGAAAAAGACCTTGTGGAGGAATCTAGAGACAGCAGAAATGTGAGGAACTGACCAAAACTGAGGACTCATCCTAGGCAAGAAGGATGAGTGTTTCCTGGCAAGGCAGGGCCTGGCTGTGTGATGTGCAATTTCTAATTCCTTCTATTCTACCAGTTCACAGGATGGAGAACACAGGGGATTTGGACACGTTGATTTCTAAAGATGCCCTGTATGGGTCTAGAAAGACACAACAATGGCCTCTGTGACTGCAATCACAACTCACAGGCAAAGATGATAGATACATTAATGGAGAGAGGCAATTACTAGGATAATGGGACCCATGCGTCAAAATTTACATCCTGTAAATAAATTCCATTTCGTTGTATCAAAACATTTTTACAAAGGAAGAAAAACAAAAGCGAGGAAGGGAGGAAAAAAGGAGAGAAAGAAAAAAGAAAGTTTGAAATCACAGCGTAGATACTTATAGGAGCCATGTGAACCTGGTCAAGTTCCAGATGCTAAAGGAGCGGGGCTGTTTCTGGACGAACTTGAGTTGGCAAGGCTATCTTCATACCCATCTCAGCCACCCTCCTCCCTCTGGAATTTCCCTTCCTTGTCTTAGACACCCAGAGTTCCTCAGGAACTACCCAATGCAGTGTCTGAGACCCTATAGCTATGACCTATGTGCCAGAATTTTCCCAACCCTTTTCCTTCCATCAAACTTTTAGGCTAGTTTCTTCTCTGTGCCATCCAATCTGGAAACCCCTAGTCTCACGTGGTTATTTAAATTTTAAATTTCAATTAATTCAAAATAATAAAAATACAGTTCCTGCATCACACTAGCCACATTTCCAGTGCTTAGTATCCATGGGGGGGCTAGTTGCCGCCATATTGGACAACACAGATAAAGAACATTTCCATCAAAGCAGCAAGTTCTAATGGATAACAAATGCTGTTATAAACTACTCCTGAGCTTTATTAGCTCGGCAGTATATCTGGCCAGTACATACGCATGCAGGAGGGGACAGTATCAGAACACCTACCCCATTCTCCATGTAGCTCGTCCTTTGGCAAATTCACATTTCACCCCTTGCCGGCAGATACCATTTGCTGTTCTCTGAGCATTCTGATTCTGGGAATTTCTGTAGCCCTCCCTGCCTGGCTCCTCACCAGCATAGGTAACCGAGCTGTCTACCTGCCACCACTGTGCTGAAATCCCTCACATGGCCTCAGAATTGCTTTCAGAGCAGCTGTGTGGTTGTCGTAGTCTGTTCAGGCTGCTATCGCAAAGTACCACAGAACAACAGAAATGTATTTCTCACGGTTCCAGAGTCTGGAGTCTGAGATCAGGGGACCTGCAGGGTCGGTGAGGACCCTCTTTCAGGTTAGAGACTTCTTGCTGTGTCCTCACATGGTGGAAAGAGGGTAAGGGAGCTCTCTGGGTCCATTTTATAAAGGCACTAATCCCATTCATGAGGGCCCCACCAGCATGACCTAATCACCCCCAAAAGCCTTACCCCTAATACCACCACACTGGGGGGTAGGATATCAACATATGCAGCCTATTGCGATGGTCATTGATAATCTTAATGACAATAGTTGTAATTCCTCAAAACAGAGGAATTGAAAGTGAGGGTTTAAAACAGCCCAGGGCACCAGGTTCCCCAAACCTACTTGCCCTTCCTACATCCAAACATTGGTAAGGAGGCCTCAGACACTTGGAATGGGGTGTGAATCAAGGTTTCATTCTCCCCGCCTTTCACCTGCGTCTCTTTTAGACCCTGCCCAACCCCTCTCAAGTACAATAGTTATGTAGGAGTGTGCAATGACAGCGATTGTACTTGAGGGGAAGGAATTGGTTTATTTGATATAATGTATATTTAGGCACAGTTTGTTCCCTCCTGGATGGATACTTCATGGGGCCCTTATTTCATTATAGATCATTCAAACTAATTTTGTTCAATGACACTTGCTCTCAAGTTTCTTGTTCTGATTTTGTGATACTGTGAGTTAAAGTCCTTTCCGGGTTCCCACTTTCCTGAAATGTGCTGGGGAGAACATGCGGTACAGAAGAGAGAGGGTAGACTTAGACTTAGAAGCTTGGATGGAATCACGGCTCTGCACTATGCAAGCCGTGAGACTGTGGGAACGCAATGTCACCTCTCTGAACTTGACACCTCATCCAAAATACCTGCCTCACAGGGCTGTGGTGAAGACCCAATGAGGTAATGCACATGAAATTGTAGACAACGTTTCCCACGCATCTGACACAGGACAGGAGGTTCAGTACACATCAGCATCCCTCCTGCTAAAATTCAGGCCACAGTCCTTTGCACTTGAACCACATATCAAAATTATAAATTATTTCCTTCTTCCTCCACAAGCTTTGAATGCAGTGGCTTATCATTTCTTCTTTGCTCACTGATATTTGGAAAGAGAAGCCATTTATCATCTGTAGTGCTCTTTCCCAGCTGTGCCAGTTTCTCTGTAAGCTGCCAACCCTTTATTTTGTGGGTGAGTTTGTAATTCACAAGTTGGTGTATTTCCCACCACTGGAAATGGTCCAGGGATGATATTCTTCGAGGGTTTATCAAAAACAGCTGAATTCTGACCCTTTTATCCAAAGCCCCTTCTGTAGGATTTGGAGCAGATGGTGGGACAGAAGACGCTGTCCTAGTATGAGACATGCACCCATAAAATGAGGGCTCTAAGGAAAATGCCAGCATAATGTGTCCAAGTCACACAAAAGGGGACGCTCAGCATAGACTGACAGGCTAGCTACAATGCTGCCCCTCCCCCTCCCACCAGGTTATGCTGGCGGCAACTCCACACGCAATGGAACCCTCAGTAATCAATCAAGGTGTCAATCCAGATGGCCTGTGAGGAAGGAATGGGGGCCGCAGGTGGATAGGTGGGTAATGAAGCTCCGGCAGTCCTCTCCCCGCTCCCCGCCCCACACCTGTGCATGGTTAATGCATGAGGCAATATTCAATTATCTCCCAGCAGCAGTTGGGAGCAGGAGAGCAGCTAACTATGCACCCAGTTACCATCCTAAAGGCCACTAGAGTCAGGCTGCAGCTGAACAGTGGCCTCAGACTGGTTCGCAGGACATTATTTCCAACAGTGGCCACAGAAGTTTTCCTGGGGACTGGATTAAGTAAGCCCACAGTCTTCCCTCAAGCAGAAAGAGATGGCAGCAGGGCTTCTGTCTTGTGCCCCTGAGTGATGGCATGGGGCATCACCTTCAACCAGCACAACTTTGGAAAAGGCTGGTATACGGGACAGGCGTCAGCCTGAGGAACTGGGCCGAGGCTGGGGACCAGAACCCAGGGAGGGAGGAGAGGCAGCAGCCATGCAGGGAGACGTGCATTTCATGGAGAAATAACTGTGCAGACAAGGGCTGGCTGCAGTGGCTGCCTTGGTCCTGCCTGGAGGCTGTTCATCGACCCATCCTGGGTCCCATGGGACCTAGCTGACAACTCTCATCCAGCCCTGGAGAAGTCTACACCCACCTGGGGGTGGGGAAGCAGTTCTGTGCTCACAGGGCAGGTGACCGAGTGTGCAAATTTCAGTCATGAGGAAAAGCCTGTGTGGGGCGCTGCATGCACTTTAGGCTTGTGTATGTTGGATAGACATGTCAAAGTTCACATGTCCCATCAAACCCCCCTTACTGGTCTCCCCCCAGGGCTGCCGTACTCTTGAGGATGAACACAGGGAACTCCATCCTTCAAACCAAACCCTTTAAAGTCATCCTCATTCCTCTCAAACCCACATTCAATCTCTCAGCAAGAGTTGTTCCTCCTCCTTTAAGAATTCCACCATCTAGGTCTATATCACCACCCGTTGTCTTCCAGCTGGTCTCCCTGCCTCCTGTGTGCCCCCCCCCTCCAATCCATCCACCAACCTGCATCCCAAGTGATCTTCTATAACATCACTCCCCCAATGGTTCTGTACACTCTCCCCCAATGGGATTTAAAATCCCCCAATGGTTCTGTACACTCTCCAGGATACAGTAAAATCTTCTTCATATGGCTTATAATACCTTTTGTGATATGACCCTTTTTTACTTTCCAGGCTCCTCTTTGACCACTTCCCTCACACCCTGGCCCTCAGATACACATACTATCCAGGCCATTCATTTAGTTATTTTATTGGAAACTCATTCATTGAATATGTACTGAACGCTTACTATGTGCCAGACTCTGTCCCAGGTACTGGGAAGGTAGCAATGAACAAAACAAATGATCTGTCCTCAGAAAGCTTACATTCTATTGTGGGATTGGGGGAAGTAGGACAATAATGTAAACAAATACGGGAGTCCCCCCTTATCCACGAGGAATATGTTCCAAGACCTCTAGTAGCTGCCTCAAACCGCGGATAGTACTGAACCCTATATGCAGTTTACTAAGTTTTTCTTATATATATACACACACCTATGATAAACTTTAATTTATCAACTAGGCACAGTAAGAGATTAATAGCAACAACTAATAATAAAATAGAACAATTACAACAATACACTGTTATAAAAGTTATGTGGATGTGGCATTAGTAAGTAACATAAGGGTTAGTACTGGAACACAAGCACTGTGATTCGACGACGGCCGATCTGATAACCAAGACGGCTTCTAGGTGACTGTGGGTGGGTAGCGTATGCAGCGTGGACAGGCCGGACAAAGAGATGATGCACGTCCCAGGTGGGATGGGGCAGGATGGCACAAGATGTCATCAAGCTACTCAGAATGATGCACAATTTAAAACTTACAAATTGTTTATTTCTGGAATTTTCCATTTAATATTTTTGGACTATGGTTGACCGCAGATAAGTGAAACCATAGAAAGTGAAACTGTGGATTGGACGGGGCACTGTACCCAGTATGTCAGGTGATGATAAGGGCTACGGAAGAGACTGAGCAAAGGAGGAAGATGGTTGGTTGAGGTTTCTAGTGCTCACCCAGGCCCAACTGCCCTCCTTCCAGGCTATGACACAGCAGGGCCATGCCCCCAATTCTTGCAGTTAGATGGGGCCATGTGACTAGTTCCGACCAACGGGTTGTGAGCTTTAGCAATGTTGAGTGTCAGTAGAGGCTAAAGCAAGGTCCGCCAGCACTCCCTTCCCCTGCAGCAACAACGAAGGAGGCTGTGTGTTCCAGTTCCAGTAGCTACGAGATAGCACAGCCTTCTTCAGCAAGGATGGCAGCGTTGCCACTTAGACAATGGTTATGTCAACAAGTTGGCCAGACCTGCAGTGAAACTTCGGACAGAGATACAGATCTGAGCTGAGGCAGTGGTAATGAGGATGGAGGGAGGGAAGACCCAGGATCAGAAAGTGTTTAGAAAGTAGACCCACGGTATGTAGAATGAATTGCAGGAGTCTGGGATGAATCTTGGTGCCTGGGCACCTCAGGGGACACAGGAAGTAGGGCTGCAGGGCTGAGGGAGAGAAGATGAATTCAGTAGGGGGCCTGCGGAATCTGAGGTGTTGTCTATGGAACTGTGTCAGGCAGTTAGACCTGTGTCAAGCAGCAAGAAGAGTGGTCTGTGCCAACTGTACAGATTAGGGAATCCATGAAACGCAGATGGTATCTGAGCCATGGGAGTGGCTGAGGTGACCCAGGGAGGGGGTAGAGGGAAGAGGAAGAGGGCAGAGGATCTCTGGGCATTAAAAGGGGCAGGTGAGGGTAAAGGTAAAGGAGACTGAGAAAGAATGGCCAGGGGACTACAGGAAGAGCAGGAAGGAATGGTAAAGGACAGGCTTCGCAGCCTTCAAGATACACACACGTCACCTGAGGGTTTTGTAAAAATGCAGACCTGGCTCAGTAAGTCTGGGATAGAGCACAAGATTCTGCATTTCCGTCCGACTCCCAGATGATGCTGAGGCTAAGGGTCTGCAGACCTTGCTATGAGAAGAGACTTTTCAGAAAGATCAAGTGGTGGGTCATGGGAGTCTTCTGTGCGATGCCTGTCTGTCTCATGTAGGAGCAGCCAGTGGGGAGGATGGAGCCATCCCAGATTGAGGAAATCCTGCTCATTGTAACCAGGTTGCCTGGATCAGGTGTTGCCATGGATTCTGGGCTCCATTCTGTGGACTTTGAAAGGCAACTTTTCTCCAGGTGGCCTTCTGCTCAAATGTGTACATCCTTGGGGCCCTCAAGCAGAGCAGAAGTTTCCCCTGCATCGTTGGAGCAGGGGAGCTGTCTGAGATGACCTCTAAGAGGGCAGATGGGCATTCTGCAGACTTTCCCTGCCCCGTGGATAGTCTGCACAAACATTTCACACCGCCCCTCTGCATGACACGGTCATGCTGACAGCTACTCAGAGACTTCCCAGCTGTTTTACAAAGCAGCTGGGGCACCCTTCAGAAGGCCTCAGTGTGAATTCTTCTTGCAAGACAACCCCACTTCTGAGAAAGACCAAGGATGGGGTGGGGGATGGGGGGTGAGAGGGGTAAGAGGTGAAGACTGCCATATTCATCTCCATATCAGAGGCTGTTGCACACGGCTGTGCAGGTTGGCCACTGCACAAGAGCATCCAGATTGAGTGGGTGGGTGGGGACCAGTAATGGGATCTGATGGAGCCTAAGAGCTGCTCAGCGAGCTGTGCTCGCTGGCAAGGGCCTGCATTGGTCCAGAGGAAGAGGTGCCTTTTCCAGTTTCATACAAAGATGCTATGCAGGCCAGAAGGGGCCTAGTCTCTACCCTCGCAGGACCTGAGCAAGCTTTGCAGGTGATAGGGGCCTTATGAATGTTTGTGAGATTGTCCTGTTCATTAGCATACATGTGAAATAGCAATTCTAAGCTGTTGATGAACACAGGCTGATCACACCCTTGTGCCCCCTTTTCTAGCTCTGCCCTTGTGTACAGATCACCTCTCCAGTGATTGACCTCATTTGGCTAAAGAGGCTGCATAATTCTCTGAAAGGATTTAAGAAATCTGTCCAACATCATGACCCTATCTGGAAAGATCTCAGCCCCTACCTCCTGGATAGCACTCTGCCTCTCAGGCGGGGACTCAGCGCTGGGCCGTATCTCTGGGTGGCTGATGAAAGACTCCGTTACCAGAATCATGGGAGGACTGGGTCTAGCTGAATAAATAACTGTTCATTCCCCCCCCCCCAGAGTGAAAAATGTCAATTTTTCTATTTCTACCCACCCCAGCCCTCAGTGCTCTCATAACCGCACTCTTTGCCCAGTCCAGAGAGAAGAAACATGTGAACAGGAAATTTTCCTTAGGGGTAGCCAGAGGCCACTTGGACCTCCGCGTAGGAAAGCCTCTAAAGGGAGCAGGGGACAGCCTGGCTGTGCTTGGGGGTAGGAGGGAATGCAGGACGGTGGCTGAAGACAAAAGAGGGCAAGTTGGCCTGTCACGGCCCAATGCCCAGCTGCTTCTGAGGCTGCGAATCACTTGGGAAAGCTGTTCCAGAAAACATCTGAGAGTGGCCCAGTGGGCCTTAGCCTTCTCGCCTCCTGGCCTTAGCCTTCTCGCCTCCTGCCATTATGTCTTTATCTTTGCTGCCTCCTTACTTTCCAGCACCCATATCTCAGGATGTTGGCTGGTCACTTTCCTTCTAAAAGTCTCAGTTCTTCTGGTTTCCAGAACATGGCACACTCCTGGTCTCTATGTATCCCTTTCTTCCTAGCCTCCTTCATCCCCTCCTGTCTCACTGCCCACGCTGCTGGTGGACCTCTCATCTCAGACCATGGGCTTCCCTGGCTGGCCAACAGTACAGCATGGAGCCTTGTAGCTCTTCTGTGCATAGACAAATACATGAGTGCATGCATACAGGTTAGTTTTTAAACTAAAAATGATATCTTACTATGTGCACTAGCTGTGTTCTTGATTTCAAACGATGGTACCATCATCCCCTAGTGCCAGAGGAAGAAGTCTAGAATCATCCTAACTCTTCCTATTTCTTACCCTTTCTAATTTGACCTTCTACGTAGTTCCAGAATTGTCCTTCTATTTTGACTATCCCTGTCCAGTCATCATCAGCTCTTCCTGGATTATTAAGATCATTTTCTAATGGGACTTCCTATCTCCAGGTTGGCCCCTTTTTAAATGAACCCTCTATTCAATTAAAAAAAAATTTGGTGAGATAAAATTCAGATAACATAAAAATCCACCATTTTAGAGCATACAATTCAGTAGTTTTTAGTATATTTTCAATGTTCTACAATCATCAACACTAGTGCCAGAATATTATATGAGTGGTCTTTGAATTACAAGCCTTGATCTATTGGGGGGTTGTGAAGTCAATTTAGTAGTTTGCATGAATGTGTATTTTAAAAAACAAAGTAGCCATAGAATTTAAAAGAGAATAGATTACAGTGTTGCAAAAGGTGAAAAGGTAACTATTGGTTCATGAAACTTTTGTTTTGTTAAATATTTTTGTATATTTGTATGTTCCTAGTGTAGATACTGAATCATGTAATTTAAATGAATTTCTTACTATGGGTCATGATAAAAAAAAATTAGTGCAGTGGGAAACCTGCCATGAGTCTACATTGTGTAGCTAGAGTGATTTTAAATTATAAATCTGAGTATGTTACTTCTCTACCTAATGCTTGTCAATAGCTCCCCAGCTTTGTCACTCATTAGTTAAGAAACATTTATTGAGAGCCTACTATGTGCTAGTCACTGTCCTAGGTGCTGAGGAATATAGCAGTCAAGAAGGCACATAAAAACATCTGTTCTGGACCAGTTTATATTCTAGTTGGAAGAGACATAATAAATAAGAAAATCATCCAGTATTTTAAAAGGTGATAAGTACTCTGAAAGAAAAAAAATTGAACAGGGTAAAGGAGTTTAGAAGTGTGGAATGAGGGAAGGAAGGTATTGAAATTTTGGAAAATATGGCCAGGGAAAGCTTCACTAAGTAACATTTCAACAAGACTTAAAGGAGGTGAGGGAGTGAGCCATGTAGACATCTGGGGAAAGAGCATTTAGGGCAGCGAGTAAAGGCCGTGCAAATGTCCTGGGGCAGGCGCTGCCTGGCTTGTTTGAGGACTAGGGAGGATGTTTTGAGAGAATGTGCAGGGGGTTACATTGGAAGCAGATGAAGTCAGAGAAGCTGCTAGAAGACATGGCATGCTGGGCCTGTGGACCACAGCAAGGGCTTTGACTTTTACTGTGAGGGAAATGACAACCATTGCAGAGCTTTGAGTAGAGAAATGATATGCTCTGGACTCCATTAAAAAAAGATCATCTACAGGATTGAAACTCCTTAGGTTGAGGTTCGAAGTCCTCTATATTTTGGTCCTGACTACAGATCCAGACTCATTTCTTACCTCTTCAGCAACATCAAAATGCTCTTATTTTCTCCATGTGCCAGGATGTTTCCCACCCCTTGGACATTGCTACCACTGTCCCCGCTGCCCACTCCTCTTTGGCCTGGCTCACCTCTACTCATCAGCACTCAGCCCAGATAGTACCTCCTGTGACAACTGCCTCCCCTTAGGCTATGTGATGTGCCCCCCCGCTCAGCCCCCTAGCAAATTACTGCATCTCTAGCAGTAATTTGATTTATTGTACTATAACTCGTGTGTCAGCTTTCTTTCACATCTCTGATCCCCAGGGGCATAGGATCTAGTCTTTTGCACCTCTTTACCCCACTTCCTAGAACAGTGGCTCACGTAAGCCAAAGACGCGATACATGGATGGTTGAATCAGCTGTTGCTGACGAGGGCTCCTAGGGCTCTAAGTCAGCGGCCCGAGGCTACTTTGCAGCCCCTTGTGCAGTGCTCCTGCCACGACACATGATACGCCTTTTCGGGGGTTCTCTGAGGCATTCCTTTGGGGGGAAAGGTGTGATTCCCCATTTCCCCTGGAGAACTTTAAAAGATGAGACAAATGGAGAGAGGGAGGGTAGAGGTGGGGAAGACACTCAGAGAGGCGGCAGCTTGCCTAAGGTTACACTGTGCTCATTGAACTTGGAGGTCCCCTTGCAGCGTCTGGCTTTGCACTGAGATAAGTGTACACTGATACTACACCAGGTCCATCTGTATCTCTTCTCAGCACAGATCCGCTTTCACACAAAGTGCTTCATCAACATTAGAACCAGAGAAGGGGGGCCAGGTCCGCGTACCTGTGGCCTATGGCATACAGGGGGCTTTGGCATAATTTGGGAGCAAAGTCGGGGACTCCCCTCAGACATCGGAGGGTATCCTGCCCTGGGTTGCCCTGCCAGAACATGGAGGTTAGGAAGGGAGAGAATCAGACCTTCCCACCCCGCAAGTTCCTTTCTCCTGTAGTGAGAAAGACAGAGACGTACACAAGGTGAGGACACTCTTGAAAATGATATAAATTTCACACATCATTTCTCTTCAAGTAGAATTGGCAGCTTTCCTTTCTTTCTCCTCATCTTCCTGTAAGCAACCATGGATCAAACGTTCCAGACACACTATAAAGCCCTTCTTCCAATAATCTTTGCAGCCTAGACTTATACTTCCTTCCCAGGTTTGTTTCCTTATAAATATTCCAAGGTGAGGCTGCCAGCAGGTGATTTATTTACAAGGGGGTATCATTTCCTGGAGCTGCGCACGGTGTCCAAGCAAATGGCTGATTACAGCTCTCAGCAAAGCCGGCCTCCTTATTTATTTTAGATGGGCCCGAGGTGATTCACTCCATCTCTAGTTTCAACTCCAGCCAAGTTAAAATGATTTCTGCTTTAAAAATGTTCAGAATGTGGAAAAATGAAAAACGAGAAAGATGACCAGTCTATTCAGATCGCTGCCACTACTTATAGCCTTTGAATGCTGTCCCAGGAAAGCACACACACTGAGCTGCCACAACACTGGAGCCTTCTCATAGGTTCCCCACCCGAAAAGGGAACCTTCCAAAAGGCCGGAGGACAGCCCACTTGCACACCGCCAGGCCAATCTCGCTAAAGAGGCTGCTGTAGTCAGATTCTTTCCTGGTCTCCTCATCCCCTCCCAGTAGTTCTAAACCTTTTGGGAATCCAGGACTCCTTTGAGATTTCCCAGAAGAAGACACCTGTGCTCACCTGCAGACCCTTTCTGGCTATGACTTTAGGAGCTGCAGGGGAGCCAAGGGTGGCAGATATAAGGCAGCACGTGCTGGAGCGGCCACAGGGACAACAATGCCAGGGGACTAGGGGTTGGGCGGCTAGGACGGAGTAGTGGTGGGGCCAAGATCTGGGTTAGACTTGGCCATCGAGAGGAAGTGAGAAGTCCTTCTAAGCAGGAGATACGCCTGAAGGTAAAAGGAGCTGAGATTCAGAGGCCCTGCTTGCAGAGGAACAATAAAGGGAAGGAAGCTACTGTTGATATGAAGCTAATCACTGTGATATGCGCCAGAGGGACATAAACAGGTGTGCTCCCTCACCCGAGAGAGCATACGGTCTAGTGGGGCAGGCAGCCAAGTCCTGGGGTACCATTAACCACAATACGGTGGTGGGCAGCAGAGAACAGCAGTCCCAACAGAAAGCCTGGTGGCTGCAGAGGGGGACCACAGGTCCCTGGCGTCCTCATCATCCTGGCTGGCTACCCCTCTCCAGTGACGGGCTAGGTCATAAGGGCAGGGGCTGGACCCTGGCTTCAAAGGGGAGATGTCTCACGCAGGGCTTTCAGTGGTTCCGAGGCCCAGCCAGTTCCAACCCCTCAACCAGACACAAGATATGGGGTCATATCTTGTTTTCTGGCATGGTGACTCAGCTGACCAAAATAACTCATGCTAGCAGCAGCATTTTCTACATCTTGTAGGCTGGCAATGGGCATACTGGGAAGGCAAAAACTGCCAACCAGTGAAACACGAGGACTTCTCTGACTCAGCCATGAGAAACAGAAAGAGAGAAACAGAAAGAGAGAGAGAGAGAGAGAGAGAGAGATTGATTGATTCTGGGGAACTGAGTTGGGCTTTTTCTAGCAGTGAGGATGGGGCACTCAATTCTTGGTCAGCAGCTGAGGAAGTCACAGGGCATTGACTACCAGGGAACAGTTTGTAAGTCTCAGCTCTCAGAAGTCCCTCCAAGGTACTGCAGCCACACCTGCAAGGTGGCGTCAACCCCTGCAAATGACTCCTAAAGCTGGTTCCAGAGGCAGCTCCCAACTCTTACATGCTCCTGAAGCTCCCCTTTTACTTGGCTCCAGGATGGCCCTGTGCGTTCTGTTCCCAGAATCCCTTTGTCTTGGTTCCTGGGCACAGGGTCTGAACATACTTCGCTTAAAGGCTGCCTCATTCTATGAGTTGGAATTTGCCGATGAGAAGGGATGTTACCTGTCTCTCCTGCTTATCCACATCCAATCCACCCACTAGGGCTCATTTCATCCCTCCCCCTTTTATTTAGAGTCAGCAAAGGAACCTCACATTTCAAAGTGGAGATGGTACCAGGCTAGGGGCTTACCAACATCATTTGCTTTTATCAAGACAACCATTCAGCAGGTGAGAAAACTGAGCTCAAAGAGCAAAGACGATTTGCCCAAGGCCACACTGTTGGTTAGAGCTGGTAGGTGGCAGGAATCAATACCCTAACCTCACTCTCTGTCCTCCATCTGATCTTCCACTGGTACCTTCCATTGGCTGAAGCCAGCTGGAAGGTGGGGGCAGCTTGGGAGCCCAGATGGTATGGTCCATAGAGGTCAGTCTCCTGGGCAAGAACAAGGCCGACAAAGGCCAATAGTGGGTCTAGTGGGGCCACACTACAAGCCAGCACCCCACTTTTCCAAAGGCCTCTCCCCTCCTTCTCTCCCCTTCTCCAGCACCATGCACTCAGTCACACAGAAGGACTTGGAAGCTTTCACATGCCATGAACTTTAACATGCTCTTGCCTTTGGCAAGCTGGTGCCTGAGTCTGAGGTGCTCTTTCTGTGTCTTGGCCTTCAACCCTTGCTCAGACAGTCCCCAGGGGGCCTGGTGGGGTCCCCCACAATAGGCATTTCATTCTTCTGGCAGGGTATTAGCATATTTCACTGTCATTATTTTGTTAGCGTGACTGTCTCTGACTGGCAACCATGTTTCCCTGGAGGGAAATAGCTGTTTTATTCATGGTGGGTGGCAGAGTACCTAACTCACGCCAGGTTCCCCCAAAATATTTGTTGCACTGAACAGTGTCCTTTAATTCTTTTGTGTGTCTCCCACTCCATCCTGTTAGCACCAACCCCAAAGCTGTCTACCAGCTCAGAGGATGGATTTTAGCATGCTGGTGAGTGATGACTAATATCAAATTTTAGAGTTTCTCTCTGAGATAAGTCAAGTTCATCATGGCTTCTGATTTTAGGAATATGCAAACAGCCTAATGAAGGCAGAAGAAAAGGTATGAGTATCTCTTCTGCAGAGATGCAAAGTGATTTCCTCACAGTTTTCAGCAGCTCCAATGGTTTCGTTTCTCTATGGCTTCTATTCCACATGAAGCGAACGTCTCTCACTAACCTTTTGCTTAGCACAGAGATGAATGGGGCTTGTCACCTCTGGCTAGGGAGACATGACCCACCCATAGAACAGATCTGACAGAGTATACTTAAGACAAAAGTGAAATAGAGTGAACCCAAAGCATACTTCTACAGCTAATGAGACCTCAGCCAAGACAGGAATCCTGCTTTTGAAAGTATCAGACATTTTTTCCACTTAGTTGCTTCTCGAACTCCTGCAAAATCTCCTGCAAAAAGGAAAGAAAAAGAAGCCCAACAATTTTCATCTTCAGGCACCCTCCCAGCTGAAACAGATGCTTCTGTGTGCAGCCTTGAGGCCAGTGGCATTTCCTGAGTGGCCACTGCAGTGAGCATTCCATCAGAGCTACTGTCCTCCAAATATTGTCCCGGCAGGGAGGCTCGAGGCGGACTCCCAGCCTTTCTGCACAATGGTCCAGAGGATGTTCAGGAAGCCATAGAATTGGAATGAGCACCACAAAGCAGGCTGGGAAAATTCCAGATGCTGGGCCACAGGGAAAAGTTAGCTCTCTAGAAAGAGGATGGAGTTTGGGAGGGTAATTATTGGCTCTCCAGAAAAATATAGAATGAGTACAATGCCACCCAGAGTGCCATGAAAATGCCCCTTCCAGGAATAGTTCAGAGGGCAGAATGGTATAGTGAGAAGCTAATCCTTTGAGAAGACCCATGTTCAAGTCCTGGCTCTGACACTTATTGGCTGGGGGACCTGAGGGTTCTTAGGAGTCTATTAAAGAATAATTTCCTGTTGACTTCTTCCCAGAAAGGCAGCATAATATAGTAGAAAAGGCATGGCTTTGGAATCATACAGATGTGAGTTCAAATGTGGGTTCTGTTATTTACCAGAATGTGTGTTACCATGTTGCATAGGATTTTTAGCTGAGCTAAAAGCTAAAAGCTCATTTTCCAGCCTGCCATGTCACTATGAGTATGTAGGATCATATGACTAGGTTCTGGGATTGTGACTAGGAGTGAATGTGACCTTCCTCATCTTGCCTGAAAGTGAAGCAGCACGTCCTGTCCTTCTCCCTCCTGCCTTTTCCTATATCTGGACAGCAAACTTGGTGGGGAGTCATCTTGGATTATGCAAGTACCCCAGGTGACTGGCAAGAAGCAAACACAATTTATCTCTGGAGCAACGCAATCTCTATCCAGGCCTCAAAGAATTCCACAGATAAAGTTCGAAGGCATATGGGATCACAGTAAAAGGCAACACACAGACTGAGAAAAAAATATTTGCCAATCACACAGTATCTAACAAAGGACTTTGTTTTAGTCAGTTTGGACTGTTATAACAAGGTACTGCAGGCTGGGTAGCTTATAAATGACCAACATTTATCTCGCACAGTTCTGGAGGTTGGACGTCTAAGATCAGAGTGACAGCCTGATTAGGTCCTGGCGATGGTGGTTTTCTCCTTGTATCCTCACATGGTGCAAAGAGGGCTAGGAAGCTCTCTGCGGCTTCTTTTCTAGGCTGCTAATCTACCTCACGACTTTATCTCTCAAAGGCCCCACTTCCTAATACCATCGCACTGGGGGTTAGGAATTGTAGTGGGTTCACAAACATGCACTCTATAACAGACTTGTAGCCAGGATATACGAAGGACTCTTCCAACTCAACAATAAGAAGATAAACAGCCTAATTTGAAAAAAATGGGCAAAAGATTCAAATAGACATTTCACCAAAGAAGATAACCAGAAGGCTAATGAGCACAGGAAAAGATGCTCAAAATCATTAGGGAAATGTAAATTGAAACCACAATGAGAGATTATTTCACACTTGCTACAATGGCTGCCGTCAAAGGCAGACAATAACAAATGTTGGCAAGAATGTGGACAAATCAAAATCCTTAAATATTACTCCTGGTGAGAAGCTACTTTGGAAAATTGTTTATGAAAAACATAAACTTGCCATATGACCCAGTTGTTCTACTCTTAGGTATACAACCATAAGAAATGAAAACAGGCCCGTACAGACACGCATAATGTTTATAGCATAATTAATCATAATAGCCCAAATTGGAAACAACCAGTTAGTGAATGGATAAACCAAATGAACTATATTCATACAAAGGAATACTAAGAAAAATGCTAAGTGAAAAAAGTCAGACACAAAATACTGCATATAATTCCATTTATATGAAATACCCAGAAAAGGCAAATGTGTGGAGACAGAAAGTAGACTAGTGGTTGCCTGGACCTGGGAATAGGAACAAGAATTAACTACAAATGGGTACGAGAGGTACTACTGGGATGATATAAAAGTTCTAAAACTTAATTATGGTAACAGTTACATTATATTATGCAATATGGTAAACTCACTACAAACCACTGAATTATACCTTAAAAATGGGTGCATTTTATGATATATAAATTTTACCTCAAAAAAAAGTGAAAAGACATAGAATTGTATGTATTCCATTAAAACTTTCTTTTAAGAACAAGAGCAAAAACAAAGATATTTTCAGATAAAAATAATCAAGAGAGATTATCGTTAACAGACTTTTAAAAAAGCAGTTTCTAAAGGACATACTTTAGAAAGAACAATGTGAGAAGGAAGTTTGGGGATGTTAGAAGAAACGATGAGCAAATAAACAAACTAGAAAGGGAATTCCTTGATGGGATCCAAGGCAACTACAAAAGCCTGTGGCATTATTTGCAGGTTGCATGATTGTCTTCTCAGAAAACCCAAACTAATTAATAAATATTAATTATAGCAACGTTAATAGAGAAAGTCAATACACAAAATTCTATGCTACTTCAACACACGACCAGCAATCAGTTTGAAAATATAATTGTAACAATATGATTTATAAGAGAAACAAAACAGGCAAAGTATATATAGATTTACTTAGGAGTAAATCACACCAAATACATGCAAAGTCTTTATGGAGAAAATTGCAACACTTTCCTGAAAGACATTAATATAAACTTAGGTAAATTAAGAACTAAATCATGTTCTTGGGTAGGAAGATTCACTAGTGTAAAGACGTCAATTCTCCACAACGCAGTTTAATGTAGTTCCAATAAAAGTCCTAACAAGATCATTTGCACAACTTGCAAAACCTATTCTAAAATTTATATTGAAGAGAAAAAGTCTAAGAGTAGCTAAGACACCCTTGAAGAGCACAAAGTCTTAGGAATCATCCTGCCATATAGCAAGACTTATTATTAATATAAAGTAATGAAGACAGTGTGGTGTTGGAGCAGGAATGGATAAGTGGATCAGTGGAGTAGAACAAAGAGATCAGAAACAGAACTAAATATATGTGAACATTTGATTTATAACAACACAGGTATTGCACATCAGTTGGGAAAAGGATGGACCATTCAATAAAGGATGCTAGAACAATTGGTTATCCATGGTGGTGGGGACTGAATCCCTATCCCAAACCATGAACAAAAGCAATTCCATTTGAATTAAGTACGTACTAAATAAGGAAAGGCAAATCTATACATGGAATCAAATTTCATAAAAACCACACACACACACACACACACACACACACACACACGAGTGCATGTAAAAACTGAATATGGTCTGTAGTCTAGTTAACAGTAATTACCAATGTCCGTTTCCAGGTTTTTATACTGTACTAGTTATATGAAATATCACCCTTGGGGGAAGCTGAAGGAAGGGTTCACAGAACTCTATGCACTAATCTTGCAACTTCCTGAGAGTCTATAATTATTTCAAAATTAAAAGTAAAATAAAAAGTGAAAGGAAAAGCTATAAAATGTTTAGAGACAATATATAATATGCTTATGATATCAAGGTGGAAAAGACTTTCTTAGTCAAAACAGAAGATGCAAACTCCATAAGGGAAAAGATTAATAAATATAATTACATTAACGTTAGAAACTTCTTCATGAAATGACATCATAAAGAGGATGAAAATAAAGGAAAAGACATATGTCACATACATACTCAGCAATTAGCATCCCAAATACAAAAATATCAAGAAAAAGAAAACCAACCCAGTAGAAAAATGGGCAAAATGTATGACAGACCTTTTCATAGAAGAAATACAAACAGATCAGACATATATGGAAAAAAAATACCCAAAAGAACAAGACAAACAAATGAGAAACAAAAACTCATAGACACAGATAACAGTTTAGTGGTTACCAGAGGATAAGAGGGGGTGGGGGGTGGGAGATGAGGGTAAGGGGGATCAAATATACGGTGATGGAAGGAGAACTGACTCTGGGTGGTGAACACACAATGGGATTTATAGATGATGTAATACAGAATTGTACACCTGAAATCTATGTAATTTCACTAACAATTGTCACCCCAATAAATTAAAAAAAATACCTCAATCTAATTAGTAGTCAGGGATGTGTTAAAAAAAAAACAAAAAAAACACAATGAAGTATTGTTTTGTACTCAACAGATTAGCAAAAATTGAAAACTAAGACAATATTGGCCGGCCCGGTGGTTCAGGCGGTTGGAGCTCCGTGCTCCTAACTCCAAAGGCTGCCGGTTCAATTCCCACATGGGCCAGTGGGCTCTCAACCACAAGGTTGCCAGTATGATTCATCGAGTCCCACAAGGGATGGTGGGCAGCGCTCCCTGCAACTAGCAACAGCAACTGGACCTGGAGCTGAGCTGTGGTCTCCACAACTAAGACTGAAAGGACAACTTGAAGCTGAATAGCACCCTCCACAACTAAGATTGAAAGGACAACAACTTGACTTGAAGAAAAAAGAAAAAGTCCTGGAAGTACACATTATACCCCAATAAAGTCCTGTTCCCCTTCCACAATAAAAAAAGAACAAAAAACAAAAAAAAACTAAGACACTATGAAGTGTAGCCAAGGGTGTACAGCCACAGGAAATCGCATATACTAAGTATGGAAGTGTAAAACTGGTACATCCACTGTGGAAAACTGTTTGGCAATAGTTACTAGAGCTGAGCATACACATATCACATGACTCAGTGTTCACGATAGGCAAAAATTGGAAACAACAGAAAGGTCCATCAGTAGTTGAATAGATACATTGCAGTATATTTATATGATAGAATATTATACAGCAATTAAAATGAAGAAACATTAATTCTATAAAACAAAATGAATGACTCTTATAAATATTAGTTTGAATGAAAGAAGCCAGACACGGACTATGTAGGGGACGACTCATTCCTAGAACAGGCCAAATTAAGCTCTATTTTTCAGTGATGCATACCTTGGAGGTAAAACAAAAAGAAAAGCAAGAAAATGATTGCTTCAAAAGGTAGGAGAGTGGTTACCATGGTGGGTGAGGGTGGGTGGGATTTGCTTTTGATCAGAGAAGAGCAGACAGAAGGCTTCTCGGGTATTGGCAAATATTCTCAAACTAGATTTGGGTCACAGTTTTATCAGTGTCCACTTTGCAATTATTTGTTAGTTTGTATATATGGCATATGGACTTTTCTATATATTATCTCCCAATGAAAGGGAAAATAGTAGGGCAGATGCCACTCTACATTTCTTCCATTACAATGCCTATCACTGGATTATGACTTCTTATTGAGCTATCAGTGGACCCTATTACAATGCAAGATACATGAGAGCAGGAATCATGTCTGATTATATAGGCTTGCCGAGCACTTAGTAGGTGCTCAACAATTGCTCAGTGAATGAATACTAACCTGCAACTATTTAAAGTTAAGCCTGAGCTTGTGAAACGGCATCTGATTTTTACAGTCTAACCTAAACTTTTGGGCAGGAATGGACTCAATCAGCAACTCTCACCTGAATGTCGGGAGTGTGACTAGAGAGAAGCAGAGAGGACGGACATATCCAGTTGACTCTGCTAGGTCTCCTTTCAATATGTCACATTATATGAGGCAACTCGTGGTGGGAAATTACAGCTCAGCTGGATGGCCCACGACTGAGTGACTCCAGCGTTTAGAACATTCAACATTTTGTTCCTCAGTGGGATGGTCTTTGACAAGAGCTGTCAGGGAAATGTGCCCACATGGAGCCAGCTCCTGGGTAGAGAAACTTTAAACAATGACAATAGCTCCGGAGTTTGTTTATAATTTATGGTTCCCTGCTTATGACCCAACATCAAGCTGCCTAGCAAACGTTAGCAGTTTGTCTCGCCTACATAGGCCCCGGGGACAGAGGGACAGGGAAGAGAGAGATCAGACGGTCAGTCTTTTGTTCTACCAGCAAGTTGTGGTCTAGTGGTTCAGGCAGAAAGTCTGCATTTCTAACTTCCTGCCTCCATAAGCTTAGAATCTGGTTGCTAAGTCTGAGTCAAGTTAATTCAGCCTTGGTCAAGTCCTGAAGGTCTAAGGAAGTTGGGGCTCACACATGAAATGGTCTGCATTGGGTCCCTACGAAATGCACTTGGTGTTCCGCCATTCACTCAACAAATATGCGCTGAGTGCCTACAGTGGGCAGGTGCTGAGCCAGGCAGCAGGGATAATGTCCCAAGGGGAAGGTCATGTCACCGTTCCATACTAGACTGGAAGTTATTCAGGAAGGAAAAGATACGGTGGAAATGATCAACAGTTTTAAGAGACTGATTGGTTCTAGAGGAGTCTTCTTGAGGTTGGAAAGAGGTAGGTAGTTTTAGGACCAGGGAAAGGAAGCACCTGATTACATCATCAGATTCCTCATGGCAAGTACTAGAACGGGCTGGGGAATGTAAATACTTACGACATAAATTTTTAGATGACTGAACTATAAACTCAGACACAGATGTTTGGAGAAAGATCCCAAAGTTTTAAAGTTATGTCAGGACGAGTTACTGTTCTTTTTAAAGGGCTATACCTTGGAATCACCATTAGAGACAGCGTGCTTGACTGTTAAAACATCGCACTGCCCCCTTCCATGGTCCCACCGCCTTATGGAGCACCCCCTAAGCCCTAACTACACTTGGGTGGTAAAATACAGGCTGAGCCCCTCTTCGCTAAAATATATAGGCTCCCTGCTGTGATGTGGCTACATGAAACACTATGTCTTTTTTCTCAGAGTTCATCTGGGAACATTTTTTTACTTGATCACTGCTGCCAAAGAATACAAAACACTCAGTGATCATGTGAGAAGCATGTCTGTTAATTTATAAATGTTGACACTGAGAGGTGACAGGCAAGTATGGAGCTGTTTATAAGAATTTTATGCATTTCTGATCATTTATGTAGTTAACCCTCTTGAATTTAAACTTAGAACTCCCATTCCCTGTAAATTTTTTGAATAGCACATGAAAGTGTCTGTGCGAAATGCAGTATTTCTGACTGTATATTTACTTAATCAAGGAATTTTATGCATTCTGAATTCTTATTTGTTTAATCATGGATTTGAAAGTTTTAAGAAGTAGAAAAACAGTTAAACTATGGTAGGAGCTTTGAGAAACCATGGAAAAAATATTTATTAAACATTAAAGGGGAGAGCAGACAGACTGTAAGATAGACTTGAACAAAGAATTTTAAAGAAAGAGAATAACCATTGGAATTATGAAGGCTGAAAGGCTACGGGACTAATTAAAAAAAAAGAAAGAAGGAAAGAAAGACCAGACGCCAATGTTCAACAAGCTGTTACCAACGTGGAAAACTTTAACACAAGATACTCGTGTTAGGATGCTGAACCCTACACTGGGGAGTATGCTGTGAATGCCTATTAATGATTCTGGACATTAGCATATTTGGAAGCCGGGGTGGGTATTGTCAGACCTAGAATTTTATAAGTAATTACAGCAGCACTGCGATGTCTGATTGAGAGGAGAGTAAGATTGGAGTCAGGGACGCCAGGCTGAAGAAGACCGCAATGATCATGAGTCTGCACCATGGTAGGGGCAGTGGGATGAAGAGACGAGCCTGTGTGAGAACATGTTACGGAGAGAGCTTGCTGACCTGGGTGTCATTTCAGCAATGAAGGGGAGCCAGAGAGGACCATGATTCCGGTGAGAGTGAGGCCAGGGCAGTAGAAATCTTAGGCTGAGGATTTGGCCTGAGATGGATTCGGAATCGAGCATGCAGGGTCCTTGTGGAAATGTCACAGAGATCACCCAGGGAGAACACCTAGAGCAAGGGGGAGTACTTCAGAGAGGATAGAGGAAGAGGAAGGTAGTGGAGGAGGTGGAGAGAGATTAGTTGCCTGGTAAGGTTGTTCTTTCGTATAATCTTAGGAATGAAAACAACCATCTTTATTGACGGCCTCCAGTGTCCTGAGTCCTTAGCCTGTATGACCTCTTTTCTTAACCCTCTGTCTGTATTACTGACCTTTCTACGTCCTTTCCCAACATTGCCTGGTGACTTGGTGGGGAGATGAGTTCTGGGGCTCCTTCCCTTGCTGCGTCCTCAGACAGGCCAGCAGTGATTCCTGGCTCAACTGGTAGACCCCCTCAATGACCCCTTGTGTCCTACCCAACAATTAAGCTCTAAAGAAATAGCCCCTCTTATGGGAACGTGTAGTTCCCAGAGCCTCAAAGTAGTCAACTTAGGAGGTTGTTTCCCATCAGAGCCCGCCCCTGAAATAGTGCCCTGTTACTCTCTTGCTCAAACAAAAATGTACTTCAAAAGACATTTTCACACTGTGCCCGCAGTGTGGCCTCAGAACTCAAGACCAAGCTCTTGATGGGAACAAAGCCAGGATCTAGTTAACAGAGAGCAATCTTAGTTGAAAAAGCTCATTCTTGAAGTCTCAGCCTGTGGCTGTGTGCACGGCGCTCATTATAAGAACGTGGACAAATGTTTGCAAGTGCCTGCTGTGCGTCAGGTGCTCTGCTAGGCCTTGGGGATGGGCAACGGCCTGGTAGTCTTTCTCTTTCTGTCTGCTCCCAGGAGAGGAAAGGCAGAAGCTTGGAGTTTGTAAAGGCAAGTACAGCTCATCTTAAATAAGTCCTAGGTGGCCACTTAGGGAGGCAAATTCATCACAGAGAAATAAAACAGCAAAAAGAACACCATAGGAAAGAAGTTTGGTTGTCAACCTTCCCTAAAATCCCCAATTTCCATACCTTAAAAATAGAAATATTTCCAGGAAGATTCTTTTACACTAATAAAAGGTAAATCAGAAGGCTTTTCTTCTGTTTGGCTTTGAGGAACAACCTATATTAAACATTGCAGTGAAAGGAGAAGAATCAAAAGTTAACATAAACCCACACTGAACGAAAGAGTTTGTGCTTCTTTTAATTTGCCATAAATTCACATGTGGTTAAGTCTTATTTAAAACTGCATATTTTGATAGTGTCAAAATTGATTTTTAATTATTTATTTTCTGCTATTTTGATATTTAGAAATCATCCTTCTACAAAAACATAGCTGAGTAGAATCTTTAGAGTATCTGGCTAGGCCTAAGCTGAGTAGAATCTTTAGAGTATCTGTGAGATTTTAAGATTAGGTAGAGGCACCATGATTCAGCGGCAGTAGCTTATCGAAACGACAGGGATAAGAAAACAGACAACAATGACGACATATATGGATAAAAATGATTATTTTCATAATATTGTTCATATACTGAAAAGCTGAAAACAAGCTAAATGTACATTAGAGAATTGAACAAATTCCTCATGGGTATAACTATACAAAGTAGTCCTACCTCCATTAACAATGATGATGCTAAGTATAGTTCTGGGGATTTGGATGTGAGGTTGGGCACACAAATTTTGCCCCTCTTTCCTTAGGACTTGGCCGATAGAAAATCACTAGGGAAATGGGTATCAAAATAATATCTTTATTAGTAACCAGGCAAGCACCAATAACTCCCAACGTAGGGCTCTCTGTGTCAGCTGGCTGGGAGTATAGGACTTGGACCTGAAGCCAAAGTAGAGCCTCCTACTACCCCTGGATAGACACATAAGGACTTGACTGCTGGGAGAGGTGGACCCCAAAATGACTCTGAGTCCGGTTCTCCAGACAGCTTCACAGACTACTGGCCTATCTCACTTGCTTAATTACTGTGGAAGGGAGAGAATAAAAAAGCCAGGCTCTGGGCCTTGCCCTGAGGAAGTTTACCTCATGGAGACAGAAAGCTCTACAGAGATCAAATGAGCCCATCCCACTCACTACCAAAATATGGCCCAGTGTTAGTTCTCACTGGAATACCATGTTTCCCTGAAAATAAGACCTAGCCAGACAATCAGCTCTAATGTGTCTTTTGGAGCAAAAATTAATATAAGACCCAGTATTATATTATATTATATTATATTATATTATATTATATTATATTATATTATATTATATTACATTATATTATATCTGGTATTATATTATAGTAAAATAAGACCCAGTCTTATATTAATTTTTGCTCCAAAAGACATATTAGAGCTGACTGTCTGGCTAGTTCTTATTTTCGGGGAACCATGGTAGCTATTTCTGCCCCACTTGAAAAGAGTGGGTGAGTGTAGAGAGAGAAAACAGAAGAATGTGTTCCCTCCAACACTCTCCAAGGGAAAGAAAAGTGGGAGTTCTCTCTTTTACTTGATGTGATAGGAATATGAAAATAAGGAGAACAGTGTCCCCCTTTCCCCCAAATCTATTAACATGAAAAGAATATTCACGATATGTGATTATTATTTTTATATTTTATATATAAACTATAACATATTCTAATATGTATTCTTTATATTTTCTTTTTTACCATTAGCATCCATTACTGTGTACTTAAAAAATAAATTAAAAATAATACTAACATGAGAGGAAGCTCAGTGAAGAGTATACTGGAACTCTCTATACTATACTTGCAATTCTTCTGTAACTTCTAAATTATTTCAAAATAAAAAGTTAAAAATATACTAGCTTTGCAAATACTATAAGATTGTGGGGAAACATTCGATGTCATAAACATCTTCAGGTAAATTGAGTTTACATAGACCAAGATAGAGTAGCAGGGATGGAATTCACCCGCCATCTTGAAATAACTGAAAAATGGGATAATGTATATGAAACAATGGTTTTCAAGACATTGGACAACAGGTAATGAAGGTGAGTGATCTTTGAGAAATGGGAAACAAATGAGGCGAGCCCAACAATTTCCCCAGCTATTGCACAGAGAGAGTTTTCAGGCTGCAGCACAGGGAGAGGGGTCCAGATGAAGGCTTGGTGGTCTCTCCGAGTTGAAGAGATGGAGCTGGGAGTTTAGAGAGACCAAGGTGACTGGATTTTACAGGGCAGAATACTGGAGAGGAGAAAGCTGCAAAGACAGAAAATTCCAGAGCTCTATAAATCAGACAGCTGAGTACCAAACAGAACATTCATATGAAGAAACTATCCAAGGCCGGAAAAAGAACCGCCCTAAAGGATTAGAAGGAACAATCCTCAGAGGTCACACAGAGCTGAAAATAGTGCCTATTCCTACAACTCAGACTGAAAAAGTCATAATTTACAGGGCACTGGGTAGAATACACAGGAAGGATTTGCCTCAGTAGTGGGGAATAATTAACCTTAGGTGGAGTCCCACTCCAGGTCCACCTCACAAACCATAACAGCAAGACCCAAAAGCACCAAACTGTTTCCAAGGGACTTAACAAAGCTCAAGAATATTTATAGGAATACAAAAATATCCAGTGATCAACAATGCCTGGCATCAAATAAATAATCCACAAGCATGCAGAAAAGTGGGAAAATAAGACCCAGGGTGAGGAGAGAAATCAATCAATTGAAACTGACCCAAAACTGATACAAATGTTAGAGTGAATGGAGAAGGACATTAAAACAGTTACCATAACTGTATTTCATATGTTCAAGAAGCTAAAGGAAAGACTAAACATGTTAAGTGGCAACATGGAAGATTCACATCAAATTTATAGAGATGAAACTGACAATGTCTGAGATTGAATTAAAGATTAGACATGGCAAAAGAAAGACTAGTGAACTTGATGACAACCATAGGAGTAATAGGAGTCTCTGAAGACAAATGAGAGAAGGTTGGGAAATAAAAATTATTTGAGGAAACAATAATTCAAAATATTCCAAATTTGATGAAAGCTACATATCCAAGGAGTGCAACAAACTCAGAGCACAAAAAACATGAAGAAAGCTATACTAATGCATACCATAATCAAATTGCTCAAAACCAATGATAAAGAGAAACTCTTAAAAGCAACCAGAGAAAGAAGACAAATTATGTACAGAGGAACAAAGACAAAAATGACAGTAGTTATTTTTCTTTGGAAACAATGCAAGTAAAGAGTCGAGCAACATCTTTAAAGGACTGAAGTTAAAAAACAAACCTGTGATAGAGGTTCATGGGAGTCCGGAGGTTGACTCAAGTCAGAGTTGTTGGGTTTTGTTCAGGCTGGAGTGGGAAGACCTAGGCCTGTAGGAAGTGGCCACTTCTTACTGCTGGGAGCTCAGGGCTTTTGCCCAGCTTAAAAACAAAACAAAACAGAAAACATGTCAACATGGAATTCCATACCTAGCAAAAGTATTTTTTAAACTGAAGGTGAAATAAAAATCTTTACAGACATACCAAGAATGAAAGACTCCATCACCAGCAGAACTGCCATATAAGCAATGTTAAAGGAAAGACTTTGGGCAGAGGAAGATGACACAAGATAGAAATATGGATCTAAGCAAAGGAATGAACAGTACCAGAAATGTTAACTTCATGGCTAAATAGTAAGATTTTAAAATTATTTAAATCTTTGTAAGAGATATTTGACTGTTTGAGCAAAATAATAACAATGCAATGTGGAGTTTATAAAACACATAGAAGTAGAATGTATGATAACAATAGCACAAAGGCCAAGGGGAGACATGGCGCCATTCTGTTGTCAAATTCTCACACTATATGTGAAGCCGTATAATTGCACTTGAAGGTAGATGTAATAAGTTAAAGAGTGTACTGTGTGCTCTCTCAGGACTGTTAGAGGAGAACACATGGGAATGGGAAGATAAAAGCCAGGAGCATCTGGGATCAGAGCTGCTGGGAAGGGACCTGGGCAGGAGGTAGACGCCACCCGCCTGGTCAGGCTGTACTGCCAGGCAGGGACTGAGAGGAGACCATAGCCAGCCTAGAACAAGCCACACTATCTAAGACTTGGAACTAAACTTCTAAGGGGTGACAAGGGGGTCCTTTTCAGAATTCCCTCTCACAGCCACCACTTTTAGCATTCATGTATATTATTCCAGAACATAATGAAATAAGCTTGCGTATTCCCAGAGGATGCCATATTCCATTGGATATTTTTGAGGTCAAATACTCTTATGTCATAAGGTCAGGCATTCAGATCGAGGAATTGTTCTGAGAGATTGAGGAGCCAGAGTGAATACACACAGTGAAAGGAAGACATGATCCAAAGACCAAGTCAATCTATACTGAAAAGTCCATATTTCAGGAAACAAATTTTAATCAAGAGCAGGTTACTAAATATACAGTGAAAAAACACAAAGAAGTGCACAACCTCCTCTTTGTATGTTGGGTTTCTCCACATAAAGAAAGCATGTAGCCAGGAGCTAGGAGCACCTGCATTTCATGGATGAAAACTCCCGGGCACACAGAGAATGACTAGCCCAAGGATACGGTCAATAATTAGAATCAGGTCTAAGACTCAGGCTTCTTGACTTGTGATTCAGAGTTCTAGCTATTTTTAAATCGGTGGATCTTTGAAACTTTTAAATGAAGTATAATATCGAGGCAGAAAAATGAACAAATAAAGGATCAGAAACTGAACACACCAACTTAATAAACTGAACTAGCACTCCGATCAGGATCCAGAATACTCCTGGCCCCAGAAGTCTCCTCCTGCCCACAAAGTAACCACTATCCTGACTTCTAAAAGTACAGAATATTTTTGCCTATTTTTGGACTTTCTAGAAATGGAAAAATAAATATGTTGCATTTTCTTTATTGTTTTGTTTTGTTTTAATTCTGGTGATTGTAGATAAGCATTAGTTTTGTGAGGTTCATCCACGTAATGGCATATTCAGATAGAGTGTTCATTCTCGTTGCTGTATAATATCGCGTGATTTGATGATACCATAGTGTATTTATTTCTTCTGCCAAATGCCAAGGGCATGTGAATAGTTTCCACTATGGAGCTGTCATGAAAGAATGCTGCCATGAAAATTCTTTTAGGTGCTTTTGGATGACTATATGTACACAGTTCTGTTAGACATATATTTAGGACTGGAATAGCTGAGTCTTAGGGAATGTATATGCTAAGCTTTAGTAGATATTGTAATTGTCAAATTAAAATTTTGGCTATAAGTTTAAAAATCATCTGACTATAAAATTTTGAGTTTGTTTATATCTGGGCGCCTGTCTTATGTTGCTGAATAATCTCCTTCTCTTCTCAGCTAGATCATTGGGGAAAGACTCATGACTTGAACTTCCCTTGTAAGTCTGTGGTGCTGGGTACTTGGGCCGGGTTAGAGAAGCTGTTATGTAAACACTTTCTTATTCAAAAGTACAAAGAAAAGCATAAACACAGTTCTGCTTCTAGGAAAGAGTCCCTTATGTGGACACACACCGAAAAGATGCAAAACATCTCAACAGAAAGAGTAACTAAGCCAAGATTGGTTTAAAAACTTGAAGAGATCATGGCTCATATGTCTTTATGTCCCTCCCAGTACCTAACACAGAGCCTTATGCATAGTAGGTGCTCAATAAATATTTGCCAAATGAATGGAATCGAGATAGGAATGATGGTGAATTCTTATATCACCTATAGTTCCAAAGCAAGTGCATTCTGAGATGGGAAAACAAGATGAATATAGAACTGGGTAAAAGTTGGAGGAAAACATGTATCAATCCAACTCACGGAAAACATTTCATATAAGGAAAGTAACTTAAGAGTGTTATTAAGTTTTTGGCCACTCCTCCCAGAGAAATTCTGGATCTCTCACTCCGATCCCAAACAATGTGAAAACTACAGAATAGATACACTCGTATTTGCGGGGCTGGAGGTGAAAGGTTATTCTTCAATAACTACATGCAGTGGGAGAAGCAAGACTTGAAAAGTTTCATTAACACCAATGACAAGTGTATCTCTCTAAGACCTCCTGACCTCAAAGACTCAAGGTAAGGCCTGGGATGGTGGGGGGACATGGGTTGATGGAGGGTCTGACCTCTGGCACAAGCTCCAGTTTCTAGGAACGAAGGCTAAGCTTTTATCAATGCAGCTGCAACATTCATAAAGACAGGCTTAGGTCACAGCAAACAAAGATGAGATGCTGAGGTTTTTCCTGAAAGGGGTTTTTGGAGAAAAAGGAGAGCTTTGAAAAGAGATCTGAACTTGGCAGCATCTGGCATCCCTCCACAAACTCTCAGCCCCAAGCAGACGGAGAGCAAATTACACAGATGTGTGCATTTCTGCTGAGGGCAACACAAAGGAAGCATCTTTCATCCATTTCAAAACCAGATAGAATGAAATATAAACCTCTGCAAGTTATGCTCAGTGGCATGTTTTGACATCTCACAGGAAATCAAATTTCTGCCAAGGAAAAGCCAAGAGATTTTGGTCAGGACCCAAAGGACTTTTTCAAACTTCTCAAGCAAGAGAATAATATGAGGCTTCTAACCCACTCTGTAAACCACAGTATCTCCCTTTCTTTAAAATCAGAAAAATCCAAGAAGATTTTCTAAATGAACAAAGAGCTCAAAGTGGGATGTCACAGCTCCCTCACAGGAAAGGAGGCGAGGGAGCCATTCTCAGGGCCACTGCAGTAGGTGTGCCAAACCCAGGCTCACTTGGGCTTTAGAGAGAGGAAAGGGGATGAGGGTAAGGACGTGGGGTTGGAGGGGTGGTGGAGAGAAAGAAAGAGAAAACTAGGGAAGAGCTAGGAAGGTCAGAGGCAGGTAAGAAAATGAACAATTATTGAGCACTTACTCTGTGCCAAGTTTTTTATATAAAGTATCTCCTTTGAGCCTCAAAGCAACTCTACAAGATAGGTAATGTTATTCCTATTTATCCGTGCAAGGAAATTAATACTTGCCTAAAATCACATGGCCAGCCCCTGGGCAAGTGGGGTCCCTGCTGAGGGCCCCAGGCTCTAGAGAGGGCTTTGCTTTGGCCCTCTTCTGACCACACTGCTCTCCAGGAGCAGAGTCCCGGGGGTAAAGGGATGTGGCTGCCCAGAGCCTGTGTGCCCCCAACTGGGCAATGCTTGGGGTATTTGGAATCCCAAGATTCCCTGCCTATATGGCCCCAAGCCATATTTCAAAGCCCACAGAGACCTCTTTTCCTGGGTCCATGCTGCTGAAGGGATGTCTGTACTTATAGGTCTTGGGGTGACCAAGGGGGTGCGTGGACTAGCTGTCTGCACACACGTGTGGGGCCTCTTGTGATGCAGGATGAGAGCTTGTGAGGAGAGAGTGGCAAGAGAAGACAGGGGAGACCAGGTCTTCTCGCTCCATCATAGCAGAGCAGCACTCCAAGGACTCTGAGATTCAAGAACAAAGCTGGCCCTCTAGGTCCCTTATGGAAGCGTATCTGTCAAGGTTGGAGGCTAGAACTCATATATGTAAGTCTGTTATACATATTTTAAAACTCTTGAATATTGAGACCTGGCGTGAGGCCTTCATTCGAGCCATTGCCTGGGTCCCGCAAATGTTGGCGGTGGGCCTGCCTGCAGTCAATAAAGAGGTGGAGCTGGTGGGAACCAAACTAGCTCTGTCCTCTGCTGAGGGCAGATGCTTTCCACTGCCCCATGACGCCTGACCCCACAGAGAAGTCAGGGACAGGAATAGAGCTGCTAAGTACTTTATGGAAATTATCTTAGTTTATAGAAATTGTCCTGACAATTTCCCATGGCAGGTCCTGAGCTGCTCCGAACTTACTGTGGGGCCCTTGGAAAGCCACCCACGCCTCTGGCTTAGTTCCCTCCTCTGAGAAATGAAAGGCCTGGAGGAACTATCAGGGCTCACTCTATAAGACACCCGCAGTCTAAAGCATAATAAAACCTAAACCTATACTTGAGGGTCTCAGCAAAAGGTCTTTTAAGATTGTGAAGTGCTTTCAAGAATAATAACAGTAAATAATAATGTAAAGACCATGGTGGTGAGGGGAATAAAACGAATGGATTGCCTCAGACTTGAAGGCCTGGCAGATGACTTTGGCAATCAGTCTTGAAAGGGCAGGGCCAGGAAAGAAGGGTGGGGAACTGGGTATCTCTGAGCAACGGGAAACAAGAGGCACAGGAAAGCTTTTGTGTGGTCAGCAAGGCATGGTCCCTGGTGGCACCCGCGGCTCCCGCCTCTTCCGTGTGTCTCTGGAAGGAGAGGGGGCAGGAGGCATGGGGCAGACCCTAGACAGGAGGGGAGTGCATTTATTTAGGCTCCTGGCCAGTCAGAGCCCAGGTTGGGGAAAGGGCCGGGGCCAGGTCCAGGGCAGGGTGGGACCCTGACTGGCTCACCAGGGACCTCTCAGATGTGAGTCCCTATGGTGGGTTTGGGAGCAGTGTTCTTGCCTCTCAAACTCTATCACCCTGTTCTCTCTCTCTCCATGGAGAATCCGGCCGTTCAATCGGCTGTTTCCGGTCCGTTAGCCTGAAGAGGCAGCCTGGTGCTGAGATTCTCGCTCAGGTCCATATTTCCCTGGGAGGCACACTGGTCTCTTGCCCTGTACTCTGGTCACTGACCTCATGCCCATGCAAGACGTAGCCGTCTCGCCAGTGCTGAGCTGTTCGGCCCCTTGGGTGTGCTGGGGAGGGGGATAGCTTGAGAACCATGGACTGGAAGGTGCCTGGCTCTAGAACCAGAGGATCTCGGGTTGATTGCTTCCTCCCTTACCTATTGGCTATGTGCTTTTGGGCAAGATTCTGAATCATTCTGAGCCTCAGTTTTTCTTAGCCATAAAATGGGGATAATAATTTCTTATCTTACAGTGTTAGGATGAGGACAAGATAAGAAAATATATTCAAATTGTCTAGTCTCAGACCTAGTCCCAAATGGGGACTCCTTAACTGTTATTGCGTATTTCCAGCACAAACCGCAGAGGGAACCTGTATCTCCAGCCCAGCCTTCCTCTCCAGCGGTTTCTTTGTGACTTCTTTGAACCATACAGTTTAGCACTGAATTATGCATATATTTCAGTATTTAATGTCAAGTCGATATTGCCTTTTTAAAAAAATAAATAACATCATGTGTATGGATTTTCTCTTTCCACCCACACTGCCTAAAGTCATTTGTACATGTGGGTCTTCCACTGAGCAATCCGGATAAGAAGCAGGTGCGGTGACATATGGGTCATGTGAATCAAGACCACATGGGCCTCTAGGTATGTGCTCTTAGTCTCCAGAGGGTTCTAGCCTCTCACCATCCATACTGCTCCACTGAGCTTATGCATCTAAGCATTATTAGTTTAGAGACGCCAGACAAATAGGCAGCATAGGAGGCAGGAAGTCAGGATGTGTGTGTTGGGGAGAAACACTTCTGGCTCGAGGAGGCAGGACCCAGCCTTCTCTCAAGCAGCACCTACCTTCCCACCATAACCTTCACTAAGGCAGCTGAGTCAGACCCTGTTGACACAGAGTAACTGGATTATTAGAGCAAAACCTGGAGGACACGCAGGCAACATTCTCGGTTATCATAGACACAAAGGCAGACTTGGGAAGGAGCTGCTGCTATGAAGAGGTACTGTTTGGCATGTTGTGGGCCTCCAAAATGAGTAAGACATGTTGTGTAGAGGCTGTGCTCAGTGGTACAGTCTTGGGTAAAGCAGGGGTGTGGGGGGCTGGGGGTGGGGTAGGATAACAGGTGATAGCACAGTGAGCTAAGACTGAGACCACTCGGGATGACTGTCCACCCCACAACTCCAGTCACCTAGACCACGGGACCTATATATACAGCGGCCCTTCAGTAAGTGCTGTGACTGAAATATGCACAAAGGGATCTAGAAACATAAGCGAGAGGGTCACTATTTCTGGTTCTGTGTGTGTGTGTGCATATGGCACGGGGGTGATAAATACCAATATTTATTCCATCAATACCTCCTCTAGACCTTCAATCTACACCTCCCTCCTCTTTCTTTGGCAAACATTCCCACTTTTTGACAGAGTGTCATAATTTCTAGAATGATTCTTGCCCCCATATGCATAAGACTTGGCAGACTCTCAAGAAAATGAGATCATTTTACAAAAACCGTGTAATGATTGAAACCTGTGCTTTCTATGATGGACAGCTAGGTGGGAGTGGGGGAGGGAGTAACCTGGGACATGATTATGTGAGTGAAAGTATCCCAGGTAGGACCCTCTCCTCCCTCGGGGGAACGTGACCACAGGGGCCTTTTTATCCTGTGAAGAAGTTTCATGCCATTGATAGGAAGCCTTGTACCTCCATTCTGGGAGAATGGCCGGGCTGGCCTGCTCTTCCCAGCTGCTTGCGCATAAAATCTGAGCAAGCCTATTTTAGAAAGGCATTTAACACTGAGGCCAAAGGACCGCTCTGTGGCTCACACATACCTGGGAGCAGGGCCGGGGCCAGTCCCCCACAGGCGGGGGAGCCATCACAGTTGTCCGCAGTAATATTAGCAGGCTGCGGAATAAGCTGAGAGAGCCTCTGCACTCTCATCCTGCCCTCCGGAGCTGCCAGTGCACATTCTCGCAGGGCAGCAGATTAGCAGCTGCAGCTCTGTCCCCACTTCCACTCCGGAGACCTGTGAGCCACCTCCTGCCAGGAATGCCTCTGAGAAGTAGATTTTTCCAGTACTACAGGATAGTCTGTGCTCCTCCAATAACTGCTTCTTGCTTAAAAAGAAAGGAAATGGCATTTCCCTGGGGGTCCAAACCTTCTCTCTGGGAAGCGTGTCTTATTGGTGCTGTTTTTAAACTTGCTTCCACGTGTCGCTCTAAAGGTCTGCTGGGAGGGTAGGTGTGGTGCTGGCTGTGAGGATGCAAACAGGAGACCGCTTTTTGGTCTGTTCAAGGCTTTTCTATTGCAAGGGTACAGACCAAATGCAAATGGAGAGAGATGGAGAGAGGAGAGTGTGGGGCAAAGTGTGGGGTGCTCGAAAGGGCTGACCACACCAGCGTCCGGTTTCAGTTCTGCCTCCAACGTTACCAGCCCTCAGGTCTTTGGCCAGATCGTACGGCTTCTCTGCTTTAGCTTTTGTCTGTTAACATGGGACTGACGTCTGCCTACTCCTTGGGGTCAAGACAAATAAGATCAAGTACCTGAGGAAAGCTAAAAGCTAAAAGTACAATGAGACTGAAAGCTAAAGTACGAGTACAATGGGATTATTGCGATTTTGCTGTATAGTCAATGTTGGATTATTCTGTTTTGTGAATCCTAATACTCTTCAACATGATCCACGTGAAAAGACAAATTCATCCAACCAATGCACATTAAGAACCTACTATGAACCGGGAATTGTATTAGCTACTGAGAATATAAAGATGAACGTTACATGGCTTCTATTTTCAAATTTGCTAAATTGTAAGTGCCTTGTATGCGCTTGTGGGCTATACATATATAAGAGCTAACAAACTAATGGACATTCACTTCCCTCTGCCTTGGAAACCCAGACTTGACATCTAAAAGCGCACACACACGCACACACACTCATCCTCACCCCTTTCCAGGCTGCGACCCTATTGCTATTACTCTTCTGCCTACAGCTGAGATGCACTGGGGTGAGGCACAGAGGCCACCTCAGATTGCACAGTTAGCATGACATTCCCTGCAGATAAAAGAGGGCTCAGTGCTGTCAACAAGTGAGACTTTAATGGCCTTAGAGGGTTATTGGGGTGGCTCAGTAGGGGAAGGAGCCAGCCTGGAATCAGTCAGACCTGGGTTTGAGTCCCAGCCCCTCCATTTATTGATTTTTTAAAATTGCGTCACCTTCAGTAAGACTGAGCCACAGATTCTCTGCCTCTAAAGTCTCCCCCACCTCAGACTGCTCTCCTGAGAATCAATGAGATCCCAGTGGCAGAGCGCCGTACAGAGGAAGGAACTCCCCAGTGCAGATCCCTTCTCCACCCGCCTGGGTATCTTATTAATCTTGCGTAGAAATAGTGCAAGTCAATCACTCATTCATTGCACAAGCATTTCCTGAGCACCTACTACATGCCTGGCACTGTTCTAGATGTGTGGCATAGCAGTGAGCAAACCAGCAATATGCCTGCTCTGACGGAGTGCATCTTCCAGCCTCGGTGTTTCTTCCTCACAGGATTTTCCTCAAACACACAAAGGACCTTGAATCCCAAACAAGCATGTTGACTTGGTCCTGTTCTTTGACATGGAATAGTTGGCTGGGCTTTATGTTACAAACACCACCTTATTTTAATTGCTGTCTGACATCTGAGAAAGAATGAAGTCATAATTTGATCTTAGTCTGTCCCTAGTGTTTGCTTACCAAATGAAATAGTTGCTCTCGAGTTGCCCCAAATAAAGTGCCAGTGAGGGTCCCACAGACACAAGGGACATGTGACATGGAAAGCATCTCACTCGAAGCTGCCAGCATGGGGGAGTTAAGAAGCACATTGCCCACGGGGTCTTGTGGCGCCATGCAGGCAGGGACCCGGCCACACTTTGACCTAGAGCCAAGCGGCAGTGTGGGCCCTTGAGGTAGGACACTTGCCATGCAGTGAAGAGCTGGGTTTCCAATGGATCCTGCTGTGACTTGGCCCGGTGACCTTGGGTATCCTCAGCTCTCTGCACCTCAGTGGCCTCAACTCCCAGTGAGACTGTCTCCACTGACCACGGGAGTTTTATGAGGACCAAATATAGTAACAAAAGGGTTCCTTGAAAATACACACACACACTCACACACATGCACATACAACATTCAACAGGAACAACATGATGTCACTTCAGGCCCATCTATATGTTGAGACCACATTGTCCTCTTCAGGCTCACTTTCCCTAATCATTAGTTTTCCTTCATAGAGAAAATGGAACCTACAAAGCTGTGTCTCTGGACCAGCGTTTAGCCAGGTGCATTTGCAATGATAAAAACAAGGACAGAGGAGGGAGACAAAGGAAGTATGTGTGGGGATGGGCAGAAAGCAGACATGCTGGGTGTGCTTCCTGTTACAGATAAACCATCAGATTTCCTTGTGCAGGAATAAGGCGAGGCCAGTCAGGCCAGTAGTCAGTCTAGCCTGGCCAGGATGAGACCGGCATTAGCATCCAGCCAGGGAGACCTGGAGGACAAATGACTGTGCTTTCATCATCCACGGTAGTTGCCAGGACTGGCTCTCCTTAGACTCACGGGGCCTGACCTCCGTTGGACACTGAGGGGCGGGGCACACGGCCAGCCTGGAGCGGGATGGGTGAGGGCCTGTCTTCCTTCAGGGCTCCTGGTGTCCCAAAGAGAGGGCCAAAACCATAACATTCAGCTTTGAGACAGTTCAGCCAAAACCTTCTGTGCTGGAGGCTGGGTCGCTTCCAGCGGGGAGGGCCTGGAGCCTCCTCCCCACTCTCTTTCTGTCTCTTCTGTTAGGGACCCATGGAGGGAGGATCTGTGATCTGAGGGCACCAGAGGTAGAGCCTGCTGAGAGCCCCAAACAGCAGCCAGTGTGGCATGAGTGAGTAGAAATCAAAAAGAAGGGAGCTAACATTTATTGAGTGACATTGCATCATTGAGTGACCTTATACTAGGGGTAAAAGAGGGTAAGGGCTGTGCATCCTGAGATTTCCCGGGTTCAAATGCTGGCTCAGCTACTCACTTGCTGTGGGGCACTGAGCAAATTACTTTACCTCTTTGGGCCTGGCTTCCTCATCTGAAAATGGAAGCAGAGAATTTGGGGCATTTACGATTGTGGGCATCACAAACAGACTTGGTTCCCTTATACCAAGGGGACTTAGGGGTTTCAGTAGCTCACAGAATGAGGGGAACTGCTGTGGAAAGGGGGGCTAAGAAACCTCAGGCTCCAGAGTTACTCCAGGAATCCTGGAAGCCAGACTTGAACCAAAGTTGCATCTGGGGTGGGGATGAATCAGGCCCTGTCAAGAATCCAAATCGTGGGGGACAGAGCCTAATGGACCTTTTGGGGGTCACATGGCCACCCTTTGGCTAAGAAAGGACATGAAACAGTCCTACGAAACTTCATACCATAGGGTAGACACTGTTCCCCAGAAAAGAGCGTGTGCAGTATCAGAATCTAGCGTGAATGGCTGCTGGGACCCCAAACATCAGAGTAGTCCGCTGTAGTGGACAGTGGTACCCACCGATGAGGCCGGTGTGAGGAAGAAACGAGGTCAACAGTAAAGCACTTAGCACAGTGCCTTGTCTGTTCTAAGGGGTCAGCGATGTTTTGCGGCCCTAACTAGTACTTACCTTAATCCTCAACCACTCTGTGAAGTGTTACCTATTTGCCAGATGGGAAACCGGGACTCAAGCTGGTAAAACAGTTGCACAAGGTTGCCTAAGTGCCAAACGATATTCTGACCCCCGCACTGCCTGCAGAGCCAGCTACAAAAACTGCAAAGCCTTGGGCAAAATGAAAACAAGGGACCCCTTGTTCAAAAAGCAGGAAAAATACCACTGAAGGAACTAAAATATAAAGCTCTTTCCTTTCTTTCAGGGCCTGCCTCTCTCTCTCTCTAGTGTTTTTTTATTTGCTATTTAATATTATTCTAAATAAAGAAAAATTAATAATTAAAATTATTAGCAGTAATTTTATTGGCCTTCATTGTGTACAATGCTCATTTTAAAGGCAAACAAGAACATTTAACTCGTATGTGGAATTGCCAAGTGACCAAATCATTCTTAGAATAAGCAGTTGGCTAACACAGGGAAGTAACACGTGTAAGAATGGATATGATAAAGTGCCTTAGGAGCTCATGCTGCTTAGAACATCACTGCTTTCTTTCATTTGCATTTTAAGCAAGTTCTGATTAGATTAGAGAGTGTGGCCTCTTGGGGTTTTCAGTGTCGTAGACATAACACACTTACCTTGCACCCAGGTTGAGTCTTGCTGAATTCCCATGCGTTGTACCTCCTCTGGTTCATGGGGCACCTTGGACGCTATGTGCACATGGAACAGCTGACTTGTGTATTGCTGATATATTTCGTGCTCACACATCTCCTCTGCTCCTGGGCATTCCCCATTGTCCTTCAGAACTCACTTGTAAAACACGAGTTGAAAGATAAAATTATTAAGATTTTCAGGGCAGTGAGAGCAGAGCATTAAACCAAGGGCCCTTTCGAGCTAGCCCTGCTTGCCTCAGAGCCTTGGCTTTCAGAATGCAGGCACCTCCTGACCCCAAGAGTCAACAAGCGTCTTTCTCAGTTGAGTTTGCTTTTTGCTCTATGAGGGAAACCCCGAATTCTGCCACAAAGGCTCCAAGAGCTGAGGGAACCCTGGGCTAAGGGGAAACCTGCAGGCGCATGACTGTATGTGAGGAAGCTCTGCACAGAGCATGAGGCCACAGGGGCTAGGGCCCCAGACCAGTGTATTCCCTCGTGGGCTGTAGTGTCCATGCCAAGCAGAGGTGGGGAGGGAAAGACTCAGGACTGCGGCTGGAATCCTCATTCTCTGAGTGGAAAGCTCAGGTGTATTTGCATAGCTTCACTCATGAGAGAGACTGAGAGGTGAAAGGATATGCACCCCACAGGCAGCCACATCACATGTCAAGGGCCTCCAGGCGGCAGGTGGCTCTCAAGATGAGCTCTCCGGGGAATATGAAGCACTCACAGGGCTTGGTCCTGGGCCCAGAGCAGAGCTGGGTGCCCTGTCCACCCCTCTTCCCCAGGAGCACCCCCTCCGGCTCTATGGGCTGAGCTGCTTCATCTCTTAGAGCTCCAGGCCCTCAGCTCCGTCAGCTGGGACCCCTCCTGGTGGCCTGTAGGCCCCTCTGGACACGTGTCCCTCCCGCAAACCCAGCCTCCGTGGTGAGAGGAGAATCTCCCCCTCCCCACAAATTTCCATCTTACCTGGGTGCTTCTGGTGATTTTACTGGCAACCCAGCCTGTGTTTTCCTGGTGAGCTGCTGGAATGACCAGCAGGCCCCTTGATGGGGGAATAGGGTGCAGCAGGCAGAGCAAATAGCCACCCACTCCTCCTTCGACCCTAAAGAAAAGAGAGTGAAGAGGCCTTGTATTTGTTTTCTGAGATGCCAATAAGGACATTGACTGTGACTCAGTCCTTATCTGCAAAATTGAGGAAAGGATGCTTTCCATTTCCAGTGGAGGGAAAGTGAGGAATCAAATGTGAAGACCAACCTGTAATAGCCATCATGACCTTTGACATCCTAGTTCTGCCACTGACCTTCTGCGTGACCTTGTGGGAGCCCTGCCCCACCCTCCAGTCCTGCCTGTGTGGAATGGGGTGGTGCCCTGCAGCCTCTGTGAGGATTGGTCACGTAGGACCGTAGGACCGTGCGGAGCCCAGGCAGCCCCCATCCAAGGGATTGCATTGCTCCTATTGTCATAAGGGGCTTCACAAGCTCCCGAAAAAGCAGATTTGCCTCCTTTTAAGCCAACAGGATTGATAGAGACAATAATCTTTGTCTTCACCAGTTTCAGTATTTTTACTTGAAAGAAAGAGCCATTGTATCAGAGAAGAGGAAATAAGATTTGACACACAAATATTTCCTTTTACCGACTCTGCCTCAGGGAAATTTCTTGGTCAACACCCTCCTCTTTTAAAAGCTTGTGGGAGCTCTGAGATCTTCTCCCTCAGTCCCTGGAGAGCCTTTGTCTGCTTGGCAAAAAATCACTGCTGGTCAAGAAGTCCAGTGGGGAGTGGGTTGCACCGTGAGGGTTGGAGCCACTGAGAAGGCATCTGGTGTAACGCCTTTTAGGATTGGGGCATCTGAGAAACATCCCGCCCCTCCGCTCACACAGAAATACCGTATGCCTTGCAATTAAAGCCACTCTCCCATGCCCCTTTCCTGTTGTTCTCCAACATGTACTTGGGGCCTAGCATATCCTGCTTTCTCCATGGGCTAGACCTGTCTGGAATGCTCCAGGGCAGGTCTGTGCAGTCCAACTGCTGCAGTAGCAGAATAAACATTTTGAGAGTTTCAATTTGGAACCATCTGCAGTGAAGTCACTTCTCTGGCTTGGGTCAGAAATAGGAGAAAATCCCACTCTCATGAGCACACACCTACATTTCTCATTCAGGCCTGAGAAGCGTGTATGGCTAGCGGGCTGCTGGGCCCAGCCAGGTGCAGAGCATTGCCTGTCCAATAAAGTATTTAAGTGCTGCCTGCCTGGCCCTGCCCCTGGGGGTCCAGTAGCACACAGGCCAATCTCATTAAGCAGCTGTGGAGGAAAGGGAACTGGTGGCCACATTTTGAGCACAGGCGCAGCCAGCAAAAATTCCTCTTTCCTTCCAGGTACTGGCCAGTCCATGTCAGTAAGGCCGGCTCACTACCCCTGCATTCTGGCCCCTCCTGACCCTGAGCACAAATACACACATTTCTTTTGGTCGGCTCTGGGATTGGGGGTGGGTCACTAGAGTCAGCGAGTTGAGTCAGGAATGTGTCAAGCGTAGCAACCACAGCAGAGGGCAGATCAGTCTGGCACCTCTTGGTGACAGGGTGTCTGATTCACATTCCAACTCCTCCAGGAAGCCTACCTTGACTCTTCCTTAGAAATGCACACAGTATGGATAACCTGGAACATGAATGTATCCATGGTTAGGAACACAGCCTGCCTGGCCCCAAATACCAGCTCTACCATTCACAGCTGTGTGACTTTGGGTAAGTTACTTAAATTCTCTCCACCTCATTCCTTTAGTTATAATATGAGGATAGTGAACATGCCTATTGCATAGAGTTGTGCTGAAGTACGTGATTAAATATACATAAAGTGCTTAGAGTAGTGCCTGGCATAGGACAAGCCCTGGAGGGGAGGCTGCTAGTATAATCATATAACAGTTTTGTGATAAAATTTACATCATAAAATTTACCATTTTAATCATTTTTTAAAACACCACAAATAAGTTTTATTATCACCATGAAAAGTCCGAATTTTAAACAGATTCTTGGACTGGGGGCTCATATCCATCAGCTCACTCAAGTTTAGCACCTGTCTCCTCCCCAGGAGCTTGACCAGAACTGTTACCTTCCCATGAAGTTCCATGAGTTTTCCCAGTTCAAACTTGGGCTTCTTCAGCACTTTGACTTTTCTAACAAAGACAACATGGAGCGGATACATAGATTGGCAAGCCTTTCCTATGTCTTTCCCAGTGCTACCTGGAATCAATTTATTGACCACTTCTTTCAAGTCAGTTGTCTGCACCTCTCGGGTCATGATTTCCATCATCTTCTTCTGGATTTGGCAGATCTGTTGATCCTGAGCATGAGGTCTTCTGAATCTGATTGTTGCGTTTTCAGTAAAACCAACACAGAATAGACGAAGCAAATAACCATCGGTAGTCTTGACATCGACATGGGCTTCCATCATGGTCTGCAATTTTTGACCCTGGAGCACATTTTGTCACGCGTAAGATCCAGGCCATGGAAATTAGCAGGCACTTTTTGCCCTGAGCATCCTCAGTAATTAACTTGAATTTCCTAAATGCAACTTCACCATTCTGCAGATCAACGAGGCTCCCTTCAAAAACACGACCCTTGAGGCCATCAGATGTGATTTAGGTTCCTTGAGTTCTTGTGACTAGCGTTTCCCCATATTTTTTGAGCATAGCTGGTGCTTTCACATCGTATACCACTCTTAGAGAATGGGTCAGCCACTTTCTTCTTGGCTCCCTTTTTGCTGCCTTTTACAAGGCACTTGTTCTTACTGACACATGGTGCTGCTCAGAGATCCAAAAGGACAGAAGTACAACTTGCGCCCATTTTAATCATTTTTAAGTGTATGGTTTAGTGGCATTAAGTCCATCTGTACGGTTGTGTAACCATTGCTATTATCCATCTCCACAAATTTTACATCATCCCAAACTGAAGCTCTGTCTTATTAAACAATTATTCTCCATTTCTCCCTCGTCAGCCCCTACTAACATGCATTCTACTTTGTCTCCAATCATAACTTCTGATTATATCTTATTTCCTTTACTCAACAAATATTTATGGAACATGTACTTTGCACTTGAAACTGAAGTAGAACCTAGGTACAAAGGGGTCCTTAGGATTAACAGAATTTGTGTCTTCAGGGAGCTTTCATTCTAGTAGATTGCGACTGTAACAAGCAAATAAATACCCAAGACAATCTCAGACAGAGAGGCATGCCATTGTTGAGAAAAATCATGTAGGATTTAGGAATAAGTAAACAACAGTACAGTGTATCTTTTCAAAGTCATACATGGGCTTTGTTTAATAGCACCACCCAAGGATTATTTAATGCGCCAGAGCAGGTACCTGGGTTTGACTTACCGATGTCCTATTGGGTTATAGAGCCCAGCCAATGGGAAGTTATATGTTAACTTGTAGATTTCTAGCCAGTAGAAAGGATTATCCCAAAGGTTATGGTTTTATTGTCCTGTAGGACAATAACCACCTTTGTATCTAACCTATAAATCTTACAGTGTTTTTTTTTTCTTCTTTTTAATGCCCATAAACTCAATTCCTCAAATGTTCTTGGAACCAGTGTTAAGAAATCTTACTGGTTCCCCGTCTATGTTTAGCTCTGTGAGGCCAGTTGGTACTGGTTCATCTTGCCTGCTTCCCTCAAACTGCTCCAAGCCTGAAGCCAGTTGTTTCTTCCACCAGACATTGTCTCAGCCCTGGCTGGAGGGCTTTGGGGATGTGGCAGAGGTGCCTTCAGGAAAGGCACAGAGAAGGAGGGGACAGTGCTGGTGCTATTGGTCAGGAACCAAAGGGAGTGTCCATTTCTCACAGGAAGTTTCCCCAGGGCCCCGGAGTTGGCTGTGGCCACCAGTATGTTGGATTCTGGTGACGTGGCCGTGGTCCCTGCTCAAGAACCTCTCTGGTAAATGTGAGTGACTCCTTTCAGTTCTAAAACCCTCCAGGATTCCCTGAACAACCCCAACACTGCCCTTCCAACCTCCCCTCTTGCACAGCAGCCATTCCTCAGGGCAGTTCTACTGAACAGCGCCCTCTAGTGGAACTTTGTGTTCTTGCGGTAACCCCGTTGGGGCTTTTCTGCAGTGACCCAGCCCACTCTAGTCCTGGGAGCACCTCCTGTGTGCCAGGCACTATCAGCTGCTGTTAGGTACTCGCAGCAACGCAAGAACCAGGGCCATGCCTGTCTTGTTCACCATTGGGCTTCACTCCATATTCCATAGGTGTTTTTTTAATGAACGAATGAGGGAACAAACCTAAGATGGAGTATCTGGAACTCAATGAAACTAGTGTAGGGACTATTCTGTGTTACTCCAGAACATTCCCATGAGCAGAGTTAATGTCTTTTCAATGACGCTCAGCCTAACAGGCAGCTGTGTATAGTGTTAAGTACAAGAACTCTGGAGTCAGACTGCCAGGGTTCTATTCCAGGCTCCGCCACTTACCAACTCTGTGACGTCGGCCATGTTGCTTCATCCCTCTGTGCCTACATTTCGTCTTTTGTAAAACAGCGAGCCCTCATAGTGTTGTCATGAGGGTTAACATAATTAAAATTTGTGAGGTAATTAAGAGAGTGCCTTGCACAGGCTTTGCACTATGTATTTGTTTAAGAAACAAAGAAACCTTGCTAAAAACTGGAATGAAGTCCGACAGTGAACTGGCTACCTAATGAGGCACTGAGCCGCCCATCACCAGAGGTATCAAGAGAATGCATCAGCGCTAAGATAATTAATAATAACTCATCTATTGAGCAGTTGACCTTGTTCAGCAGTCTGCTAAGCACTTTACATTAATTATCCTGTTATGTCTTCACAATAACCCCATGAGGCAGGTCTTATTATCACCAATTGATACAGGAAGTGGAGGCTTTGTGACAAGCTGAGGCCCCTCAGAGTGACAGAGCTGTTGATTCTGAGGTGAGTCATGCTCAGAATCCAGGGAACACCTGGGCCCCTGGGGCCATTCAGGGCATGAGAACCTCGGAGAAAAGGCAGGTGAGCAGTCTGTGGGCTGAAGGGGATAGCCTCCAGGGCTGGCCACAGCCCAGGTCTTGATGATAAGGAACCTTTTGTGCTGGGGCCCAAAGGCAGAGTAAGGGCAGTGGGGGCGGGAAGGCATAGGCAGCTTTTTCAACAATCAATAAATCAACCAACCAACCAACTAACCAAGCTACCAAAGCAGAGACAAGTGTTTGCCAAGTAAGGGAAGGGAGGTAAAGCCCCAGATGCAAGGCAGTGTCTCAGCCTGGTCAGGAGAGCTCTCCAAAGCAGGACTGTGTCCCTGGAGAAAAAGAGCCGGAAAATCCTGGGGAGGGAACAGAATGTAGATGGAATGGTGGGTGCTTTCCTTGGAAAAGGGGACAAGTCTTCCCCAGCAGTAGTTGGATAGAGGAGATGAATGTAGGGGCAGAGGCAAAGAGAAAAGCTGAAGGGGAGGCAGGGGGTGGGGGGCCGGATTGGCTTTGTCCTTATAATAAAAAGGGGGCTGAGATCGAGTTAAGGGCATGAGGAAGTGAGTTTGGAGGCTTGAGAAAGGCAGAGTTTGGACTAAACCTCAGTGGGGTGTGCCAGGAGAGCCAGAGAGGCAAAGAAGTCTTGCCGAGTGAGCCACAGAAGGCACTGCTGGGGAAGGAGGGCAGGAAATCAGGCTGGGCCAGGATGCACAGGAAAACAGTCATTAGTGTGTAGGGGAGGCCACCACTTGGCCACCTACCCTGCTTCTCAGCCCCCTGGCTTTCCCATGAGCACCCTAAGTTCTGGGGGGCGGTGGGAGCTGTCATATTCAACTAAGAGTAATTGTTTCTTCTGTTCTGCCTTCCAGAAACTCTCAGGGGCCATGAGAACCACTTCCCAAGAGCACATGAAGCCCTCCCTCTGGCCCGACATTTGGAGCTTCTCTACCCATCTTGTATGTCCTCTTCCTTCTCTCAGGAAAACATCAGAGGGGCATCACTGCAAACCCCGGACTGCTTTGTTAGATCAATATGCTACCTCACTTCCAAAGCATTTTCCAATTATCTCACAGGCTTCTAAACGGGCATCAGAGGAGCACTGTGACGTCCTTTCCCCAATGGGAAAGCTGGCTATCTCAGGTTCTGCATCGTCTGTTAGAGGCACCCTGAGCAGTTGTCTTGATGTCAAGGCTAGAAGTGTCTGGTTTTGTGGTCTGAACCACCCCATCCCTCCATTTCCTACCCTGCAGGGCCATCCCACCGTTACCCTTACTGTGGGATTCTGGGTGGATACAGGGTAGGGATAGCAAACATCTGAAACACGTCTCATCATACCCTAATTGGGCACCCGTGGTAGACATCAATAACCTATCATGCCATGTTTCTCAACACAGTGTCCAGGCAGCAGCATAAAACAATTGTACCTGGAAGTCCAGGTGAGACCTTTTTGTCCTCCCAAACTTAGCATCTGTAGCTCCAGCACCATTTCCCCTATTGTCCGGGAAGTGGGATGGCCTCAGGTAAAATTGTGAAAGGGTGAGGTTTGTCTTAGGCCTCTAAACCCCTCTCCTATAGACCTCCAGATGTGGGTTCTTTCCCAACAGTCATTTGTACTCTGTCCCGCCATCTCAGGTTCCTCAGGGTCCTGGGCAGCTAGGCACCTAATGTGATCACTGACTAGTGGTAATGGGAGGAGCGATAGGTTCTAATCACAGCTGCATGTCCACAGCTGACTCTCTCTCCACATCTGTAGAGGAGGCTAATTATACCTAACGGTGGATCCTTAGCTTCAAGAATAAGGATCCGAATGGAAGTGAGGCCTTGTATTTGTAAGACTTTAAAATTGCCAGGATCTCTACCAACCTAAGAAAGTCCTATTTATCATCACCAGCACCAACCGTCTCAGATGTTTTAAGGGGAGACTTTGGGGGCATAACATTTTAGTCTGAAAGGAATGCTTCCAGTGGTGGGGTTTGTAACTTGTGTACCTATCTGGGGTCAAGCCAGGCCTTGTGGCACCCTTCAAACCCTACTCCATGCTGCCACAGAACTTACGTTTGTATAGTGCTTAATAGTGGATAAAGGGCCAGTCACTTTCTCTTAAGAGCACCGTGTTACTATTTTAGTGACATCAGCATTGCTGTTTCAGTGAGGCTTTGTAACTTTCCTACCTGGTAGACACTGCAAATTCCTTTTCCCCACTTTTTAGTTACGGGCTCATGATGGAGCTGGGCAGGGAAATATGGTGGGTAAAAGTGCTGTCCAGGCTGAAAACACTCCGGCTGGGATCATGGACTGTGTCTGCCCTCAGGCCAGGGCCAGCACAGCCACGCCCAACGGAGGGTTATTTTTAATCCCAAAGATGTAGCATTTGAGAATAAACAGCCCTGACCCTGGGAGGACCTGCCAAACAGTAGGAGCCTGGAGGTGTCAGAATGAGGCTGCTTCCCATCACCCCAGGCCCCTCCAGAAACCAGAGCTGGGAGGGAGCGCGTATTTTTACACAAGCTGACTTGCTGTGCCCTCTGAGTGTCACGGGGTCCTGAGAGGATGAGGTGAGAGCCCCAAGCACTGTGACCTCTAAAGCCAGTCTGGGCCTAACCTGAGCTGGTGCCTGCTGTCCCTGGGGACACCCGTCTCATATGGCTCCATGGCGCCCAATCTGTCTACCTGCTGCTCTCGTCCCCACCCCAGCCCCAAACTGCTGAAGGCCACTTTAGAGTATCATTCTTTCTCCTTTCTTTTTTCCTCTTCCCCTTCTTTCCTTCCTTTATTCCCTATGACACAAATAATTCCTTGTAGAAAAATTTGAGAATTGAGATGAGCAAAAAGAAAAAATCTCTCTAGTCCCCTGGCCCCTTTTCTGCTGTGGGTGGGTAAAGACTGGCACTTGTTCCTGTCTGGTGGCTATTTTCCTTGATTTTTTTCTATGCATATTTACACATAATGTACTTAGGTTTTCAAAACATGAAATCCCACCGAAGGCCTGGCACTGAGGAAAACAGGACAGAAGTATTCAGGGAAAATATTAATGTTATCTCCCAGTGAAGTCTATGGGCTCTGTGACAGCAGTCTGTTAGGACGTTACAGGAAAACACGTAGCGCAGTGCCTGGTCCCACAGCAGTGTTCAATCCGAGTGACTTTCCTCTCCACTCTCACCTTTCCCAGCAAGAATCATTTTGCCCAGGTCAGGCTTTGCTTCAGGGCAAACCTCCTCGGAAACCCCCCGGTGTACTGGTTAAGAAGTCAGGAAGTTTGGGTCTAAATCCTTGCTCTGCTTCTAAATAACTGTGTGAAGTTGAGCAAGTGGCCTAACTTGTGTCAAAGTTCCTCATCTGTAAAACAGGGATGAAGATAGGATACAAGTTTTAGGTCTGGTGTGAAAAGTCAGTGAGCTAATACAGGTAGAGCAGCTGGAAGAGTGGCTAACACATAGTAAGTGCTCACTAAATAGCTCTTATTCTGCTGCTATTATTATTATTATTATTATTTTTTTTTTCAGCTTTTATGGAAAACCGCCTGTGTTTCAGGCACTAGTTGAGATTCCTGTATGATTTGGGGCAAGTTAATTATTTTATCTCTTTCTTCACTCAGCTAGGTGCTCAAGGCCACTGGGGAATGAGATGGGGATTAAGTTCAGGTGCATGGGTAGCAGAAGATTTGACATATTTGCGTTACGGAGGGAGTTCTGAGAGTTTATTAACATATTGGGAAGCTGTTAAGTGCCATCTTGCTTGAATTGGGACTGTCATGCACACACTGCTGAAGTTGTGGAAGGCAGGTCGTGAGTACACAGGGCTTCACGATGCTGCTTTTGTGTATGTTTCAAAACTTCCATAATAAAAGCTTTATATGTTCACATGTGTATGTATAATACATATATCTTGAAAAATCCAATATTTTACTTTCATAATTTTTATGAATTAATATACCTTTTTATAATGTTTAAAGTCTTTTTTTTTCGGTTGTTAATCAAGACAATAAAACCATTAAAAAGCATCTTTCTTGAGGCACACTGGTGTTGACAGAAGCCCAGCTGGCCTATAACCGGGTCTTCACTCTGGGATGGTCATATGCCATTGCACTGATGACATGCAGAATTCCCTGTTGACAGGTGATGGGGACAAACAGCAGATATGCTCTTTGGCACTTGGTGCCAGGCTGCCCCCCTTCCTTCGCTTTCCCTCCCAGGATTGGCTCCCAGCCCTTACTTTGCATCACACTTGTCCTATCTATGTCAATGCCCTGTACTCAGTGTGCTCCATTAAAACTCTAAGAACAGAATAGGTGGAGGTTAGAGACATGCACCCGAATCAATCACAGAACTTTGCCCCTCATGGTTAGGGGTCCCTAACGTCTGTCCCTTCCCTCTTTCAGGCCAGTCAGCTCCTGCTCACCACTTCCTTCTCTCTGCCTTTGGCACCTCTCCTGACTTTTGGCAACAACACAGACATTACGTCTTTGTTGCTCCATAAGGCTGAGTTCACCCTGCTTTCTGTGATCATCTAGATGCTTTGGCTGGTTTTGCTGCTTCCACCCTTATTATTATGGATCATTACAGCTTCCAGTGATTGGGTGATGATTGGGTGCCATTTGCCTCATCTAACCCCACACAACAGCCACACAGGTAAACGCCACTGAAAAATCCCATTTTTCAGATTAAGGAACTGAAACAGAGAGTTTGGGTGACTCATCCAAGGTCACAGAGCTAATACATGGGGATTTAAATTCCAAGCTGATTCCAAAGCTCCTGCTAATTGGAGAGTCTTTTTCCAAACCCAGAAAAAGAAGAAGGATGTCAAAGAATGGCCACCTTTTCCTAGGTGCACAGTTTTGTGGTGGCTGTTGTTGTTGTTGTGTGTGTATCACAAACAGAGACTATCATAATGTGGAAACCATGGCTGTCTGGACTAGGCCTTCCATAAAGGGCTTCAAGGAGACGGAGGGAGGGAGGCAGGGAGGGAGGGAGAGAGGGAGCAAGAGAGAGAGAGAGAGAGAGAGAGAGAGAGAGAGAGCTTCTAAAGGTACAGAGCGCAATCCCGAGGTAGAGGACTGTCAGGTAAGATGTTGACTTTGGCTTCAGCACCCATGGGTTCTGCCCCAGCTCGGACACTCATCAGCCTGTCATGTTGACCAACCCACATGAGCAACTCTGGACCTCAGTTTCCTCATCTGTAAAACAGGGATAGAGCTGCTACAATGAGATTGCAAGTGGAAAGTGTCCAGTGGAGTGTTTAGCCAAAGCAGGCGTGAAAATAAAGGTGTTCACTCCCACGTTCCCTTGCCCATTTCCCCACCGCAGGACTGGGAAAGAGAGTTAGAAAAGTGTGATGGTGTTGGGGAATGGGTGTCTGGTGTTGGTGCAGGCACACACCCTGTGGGGATAGTGATATGTGGAGCCATAACTACCCTGCTGGAAACCGAGCGGTTGTACTTTGAGAGTTTTGGAGTCAGGTGTGGCCTCCCTGCAGCTCCTTGCCTTCCCCGGGCCCTTGTTGGGGGTGCTGGTCACCTGACCACTCACCCTCCTCTCTGCTCCTTTTCCCCCACCCCTCTCAAGAAGTCCCCTGTTCCTTGCCCGAAACACAGGACACAGCCACATATACGGCGGGGCAGGTGGTCGGCAGTCCCTGAGGGGGTTACTGGTCTGAGAAGCTGGGCCACCTATGCTGTGAACCACCTTTTCTTAGAAACCAAGACTTGACTCAAATGCATTCCTGAACCCTCTTCCCATCATGGACACACACACACAAACACACACACTCATAGAAACACAGAAACACAAACACACAGAAACATATAAACACAGACACATAGACACAGAAAAATGCAGAGACACAGAGAGTCACACAAGGACATGCAGACACACAAATACACATACACAGACATACATAGACACATGGCAACAGACAGACACAGAGACACATACAGCCTGACTCTCCACAGCCATAGACATAGACATACACACATAGAAACAGAGGCCCGGGTTCACAGATGCACACACACACACACCATGACTGGCTGTCTCCCAACCCCCCAGCCTCCTGCCAAGTGGCCCCACCCCTATGGTTCTGCCTTTCTAGTCTAATAAAGGTAGGAGAGAAAGAGTCGTGAGATTCCAGAGATATGTCCTAGGTCTGCTCTCCTAAGTCACTTCCACTTGACCTTTTGGCTCTGGGCAAGCATGCGGGCCCACAGGCCCTGAGGCTGAGCCATGTAAAGGGACGGTTCTGCAGCCCCAAGTCAAATTTCAAGCCCAGTCCAGACCCCAGGCCTTTCAGAAACTCTCAGGTCATCCTCAGAGTCAGTGAATATCCCCACAGAAACTCCACTTGGTGTGGATTTAATCACAGGGTGATTTTAGAGTCTCATCTGGAGGTAATTTGGAATTTAAATTACCAGGATAGAGGATATTTTTACCAGAAGGGTTTGGAATAGTTATACCCTGTCAGTTATTGATCAACCATTTCCAAAAGATTTAAAAAATAGTAAGACCTGCTTTACCAAACATGTTAGAAAAATTCCCTTCAGGATTTGGCCATTATTGAGTGTAACCGATATAAATTGTTCCATGACACTTGGAAATGTGTTCCATGACACATTTCATGAATTTTCTAAATCAAATTAAATCATACTTAGGATCTCAGAAAATTCAATCCCAGCCACTTTTCAAGACCCCCTCACTCTCCTTGCACACAGAACTCTGAGGTCTTCAGGATTCTAGCACCCTGGGAACAGCGTTGGGTCACAGATGGTCACTGCTGTGTTGCCCATTGTGTAAGCCCCAGAGGACGAGCTAAGCCTGCTTCTGCTGCTCCCAGCATCTTCTCCAAATCCAAGGCCACAGGCAAGTGTTCAGTCCCCGCACATCTCCTTCCACCCTCTTAGCTATCCCTCACAGGCCTACCACCTCCAGGGAGCCTGATGCAGGCCCAGCATTCAAAGGTCCTGCCAGCTCTTCATGACGTCTGGCCCCTGGGCCCCTTCTCAACCAATTCCCAGCCCCCTCCATCTCTAACAATTAGTGTTAAGTCTCCAGATCCTTAGAAAATCTAAGAACAGCCTCTAACTTGCCCCTGGGGCAAGAGAAGCTCAACCCTCTAAAATATACAGGCCTCTGGAGCAGAAGAGGAAAAAATATCTCACATTCTTTTCCAGTTAGCCTGCAGAAGAAAAACAGGCATGGTTAATTTCTCAATCACAGCAGCCCCTGACTTAGTCAATAATTACCCAATTTACTTAGTAATCCACACTCTTTGGGAAGTAGATAAAGCTGTGCGCCAAAAAAAAAAAAAAAAAAAAAAGAACCACCAAAAAATACCCCAAATCCTTCTTTGAATAAAGGTTCTGAAATCTCTTGGCTTCTGTAATTTTCAGAGTCTCTCTAGAATATTCCTATTTGGACAGAGATGGGTTCAAACCCACACAGAGACCATTTAGTAGCTTGGTCTCATTGTTGTTCCTCTTCATAGAAGAATTGAACCCCATTAGAAGACTGACGGGGTTGAGATAAGAAGTGACACCACAACTCAGGGAAACATGGACTAGCTTCAAGTCATAGAGCACCGCATAAGGCACTTGAGCTTATGGTTAAGAGGAATGGCTTTGAAATCAAATAGACGAGAATTTGAGTTCTCGCTCCATTGCTTTTTAGCTGTGTAACTTCAGGCAAGTTACTTCACCTCTCTAAGCCCTAATTTCTTCATTTCTAAAATGGAGATGATAAAGTGACTCATGGGAATGGCCAAGATGGTGATATAAGTTCAAACTATGAGGAATATTCTCTATTCCAAACACATAACAATGGTATATGATAATAGAAAGAAAATTAAAATGACATAGCTGCATTCAAAAACCACTATTAACAACTTTGTGTACAAGGCTGAAATGTATTCTATGTTCCTTCCCCCAGGGTTCCTTCCCGGATCGAGCCCTATTTGCCCATGGTACTTAGTGACTCCTGTTTCATTCCCCTACCCCCACTCCTATTCCTTGAATCATTTCCTAAAATAAACAAGCTGCAGATAAGCTTTTATCCTAGATTCTGTTTTTCGGGGGAGTTTATGCTAAGACAGTTAGAAAGGAGAAAAAAATGCAACAGAAAAAAGGGGTGGGACTTCTGCACAGCAAAAGAAACCATTGACAAAACAAAGAGGCAACCAACCAAATGGGAGAAGATATCTGCAAACAATGCCTCCAATAAGGGGCAAAATATATAAGGAACTCATACAACTCAACAACAAAAAGAAAAACAATCCAAGAAGAAAATGGGCAGGGGATCTGAATACACATTTCTCCAAAGAGGACATACAAATGGCCAATAGACCTATGAAAAGATGCTCAACATCTCTAATCATCAGGGAAATGCAAATAAAAACCACAATGAGATGTCACCTCACACCAGTTAGAATGGCTGTCATCAACAAGACAAATAATAACAAGTGTTGGAGAGGCTGTGGAGAAAAAGGAACCCTCATACACTGTTGGTGGGAATGCAGACTGGTGCAGCTGCTATGGAAGGCAGTGTGGAGGTTCCTCAAAAAATTAAGAATAGAATTACCATATGACCCAGCAATCTCTCTCCTGGGTATATACCTCCAAAATTTGAAAACATTTATCTGTAAAGATATATGTACTCCGATGTTCACTGCAGTTTTATCTACGGAGGCCAAGATATGGAAACAACCAAAATGTCCTTTGATAGATGATTAGATAAAGAAGATGTGGTATATATACACAATGGAATACTACTTGGCCATAAGAAAAGATGAAATACTGCCATTTGCGACAACATGGATGGATCTTGAGCTAATTATGCTAAGCAAATTAACTCAGACAGAAAAAGTCGATAACCATATGACTTCATTGAGATGTGGGATATAAAACTGAAAGCAACAAAGGAACAAGACAAATAAAGAAACAAAAATTCATAGACACAGACAATAGTTTAGTGGTTACCAGAGGGTAAGGGGGAGGGGGTGGGAGATGAGGGTAAGGGGGATCAAATATAAGGTGATGGAAGGAGAACTGACTCTGGGTGGTGAACACACAATGTGATATATAGATGATGTATTACAGAATTGTACAGTTGCAACCTATGTAATTTTACTAACCATTGTCACTCCAATAAATTTAACTAAAAAATAAAAAAGGGATGGGAAATAGAAAAAAATATGAAAGAAATAAGTTAAAATATATTGGTGATAATAATAAATGTAGATAGATTACCTATTAAAAGACTATCAGATTAGATTAAAAAAACGAGCAAAGTTTATAAGACACATCTAAAGCAAAACCACAAAGAAAGATTGAAAATAAAAAGTTCGAAAAAGACATACCCATCCAATGCAAATCAAAAATAAATATAGTTAAGAGTTGAATTTTGTCCCCTAAACTGACAGTTGAAGTCCTAACCTCTAGCACCTCATAATATGACCTTATTTGGAAATAGGATCATTGCTGATATAATTAGTTAAGATGGGGTCCTACTGGAGTAGGGTGGGCCCTTAATCCAATATGACTGGTGTTCTTATCAGAAGAGGAGAAATACACAGACACGTAGGAAGACGGGTATGTGGTGGAGGAGGCAGAGACTGGAGTTAGATGCCACATGCCTAGGAATGCTGAGGGCTACCGGAAGCTGGAAGAGGTGAGGGAGGACCCGCTGCTAGAAGACAAAGAGGGAGTGCGGCCCTGCCACCAGCTTAATTTCTGACATTTACCTGCAGACCTGCAAGAAAATAAATTTTTGTGGGCTTAATCCATCCAGCTTGTCGTAACTTGTTATGGCATCCCTAGCAAACTAATACACATATCTAGCAATATTTATATCAGACCAAGTGAGATTTAAGACCAAAGCATTATTAGCAGTAAACAAGGAGAACGCATAATCATAAAAGCAACATCCCATCAAGAATATAAACAATTATGAATTTGTATGCACTTAACATGACTAAATTATAAAGAGAAGTTGATTAATTCATATTCACAGAATATTTTTAGTATAATTTTATCAGAACCTGATAGGTCAAACAAACAAAAAAGGGGAAAGATATGTAAGCGATGAAGAGCTAATTTAGTAAACCTGCTCTGGCATAAATGTATGGAAGCCTGCATCTGAATAGAGAATACAGATCCTTTGCAAGCACATGCTGAGCATTTTAGCAAAGAAAGTCTCAACCAAGCTGACATAATATATGATATACAAATCATATTTTCTATCCATAATGCAATTACATTAGAAACAAACATATCCATAAATATATTGTGGATTAAAGAGAAAGTCAAGAAAAATTACAAAATATGTAGACTTGAACAATTATGAAAGAACTACCTAAAACTTCTGAGATGCTGATAAAGCATTACCTAGAGGCAAATCTGTAGCATTAACATATCGCATTGGAAAAACAAGCTTGAAAACAAATAAATTAGCATATTAATATAAGAAGCAAGAAAATGAAAATGAATGAGATGATACATTTAAAGTCCATCACATAATGCTTGCCACATAACAAGTAATCAATAGAAGGAGATACTTAATATATAGAAATTGTAGGTGTTGTTATTCCACCCATAACTTTCAATTAAAAGAGCTTTCCTTTCCAGGATTAAGTAAAAATTTCATAAACGACTATGGCACACCAAGACAGAGATATCTCTGTGTCTAGAACTTCCGAAATTAATTTTTGTACAGTTTTGCATTGTCCAATAATATTCTAGAAAGATAAATTCTCTGGTCTAAGTTGGTCTCCTCTGCCTCTATAAAATACAAACAGCTTCTTTAGCCATTGAGTAGACTAGAGACTGAACCCAGGAGTTCAGCAGTGAAGGGATACCGTGTTTTCTTGAAAATAAGACCAGGTCTTATATTAATTTTTGCTCCAAAAGATGCATTAGGGCATATTTCCAGGTGATGTCTTACTTTTTCATGTACAACAATCTACACTTATTTAAATACAGTCATGTCATCTTCTTCTGGAACATCATCATAACGTACTAAATGTGTCCATCTGGGTGACGATCTTAACTGGGGCTTATTTTTGGAGTAGGTCTTATTTTCAGGGAAACATGGTATGTATCAGTTGAGAAGCTAGGCTCCTTCATGGAAGCTGCCCCCGAAAAGACCTTAATAGCATTCAGGAAGTTCTAGCATCGATCCTCCTCTTGGAAGGAAATGAGGACTTAAATAATGAGAGAGTATAACCTTTCCTAGAGGTTTTGTTGATACACCCCCTTCCCTAAAATCATCCTTCAGAAAAGAAAGAGTGACCTTAGACAAACTCTTAATTACATGGTGTTCTTTCAATAATTGTGGTTTTGAGAATAGGAGCTCATTTGACAGAATTTGTTAAAAACGAAGCAAAGAAATTAATAGAAATGTGTTCTACTAATTATTCCTGGGGCAAGGCTTCACAAATTTGAGAACTGGCTATCACTGCAAACAAGCTTTTTAAAAATCATTGGTCAAAATGGTCCTGTAAATGGTTATGTTATAGAAATCATATATATACCAGGGGTGCCAAAAAAAGTGTATACAAGTGAACACTTTGGTCAATGTTGCTTAAGCAGTAGTTTGCCGTAATCAGAAGTGTCTGGATGCTGATGGTAACCACTTTGAGCACCTCTTGTCATTGCAGAAGTCACACGTGACTTGTATTCATCTTTTGTTATCAGTATATATTAAGCACTACAATTTTAATACACTTTTGCTTTCTTAAAATGTGTATACATCTTTTGGGCACCCTCTGTACATATACACTCATAAAGGAAGCTTAGAAAGTTTGTTTTACAACAGTTTACGCAGGTGGATACTCGTGGCTTGTAATGAATTTCCAGTGACAACAAGAAACATGAATTCAGAACGTGCTAGATTTTAAACAATATAGAAATTCCAGATGATGGGCTCTGGAAAAGTGTGAGAGGCCTCAGGAAGCAGCTCTAAGGTTGAAGACAGTGATGATGCAAATGAGCGTGAGGAGTGTGAACAGTGAACACCACTGTTTCATGAAATGCAAGAAGAGAAAACAGCAACCCTTCTCTGTTCTTTTACAGCACAATTTCTTGTAAGTAATAAACACCATTAGTGGTATTTACCTTTCCATCTATATTCCTAAAAGTTTATATATTCAAGTTGCCCCACCCCCAAATTTTTGTGCTTAGTGTTTCACTAGGAAGAAGAAAAACCTGAAGCCTAGCGTTCAGGGTTGACTTTGACTCATGCATATGTTTTCTTCTGTGAAAGGAAAGAAGGTGATGAGGCTCCCTGACCTTGGCCAAGCAAGCCCACATGCGCAGAAGGTAACAGACTGCCCTTAGACTTGCTTTTGTGTGTGCCTCGTTGGATGGGCCTGGTCTTAGTCCTCGGAAGCCTGAACACACTGGTGCCTTGAGGAACTTAGGAACTATTTTATTCACTGACCTGTGAGCAGTTCATTGCCTGGCTCTATCCAAGAAGAGTTCCTAAGTGCTATGGACTGAACGGGTCCCCCACCTCAAATCCACACACTGAAATCCGAACCCTGACATGATGGTATTGGGGAGATCCTTGGGAGGGAATTAGGTTTCGATGAATTCATGGGGGTCATGATGAGATTAGTACCCTTGTAAAAAGATGAAGAGACCACAGCTCCCTCTCTGCCCACCATGTGATGGTACAGGGTCCACAAGCTATGAAGAGGACCCTTACATGAAACAGAATCTGTCAGCACCTTGATATCGGACTTCTCAGCCTCCAGACTGTGAGAAATAAATGTCTGTTGTTTCAGCCACTCAGACACTGGCAATTTGTTATGGCAGCCTGAGCTGACTCTGAGGGTGCTGGGTAGCTCCAGGGCACGAGTTCTTGGAAGGGTTGGTTCTGTCGTCAGCACGGAGCCAGACGTCTACACAGCACCTGTCCTTGCCATTTATCTCCCCAACATGCTTCGGGGTGGGAAAGGAATGTTTTTCTGCTCCTGCAGAAAGTGAGGAAACTATAGTCACAGATTAATGACAGGAAAGGAGATTTTGCTCGTAGATGTGGGAGGAAGACTTGTGGGAAAAGACTCTTGGTTTTCAGGGCTCTCGCCGCCCCTTCTCCTGTACCCCTATTGAGTAAAACCTACTTCTCTGGGGGATATATGAATATAACCCACCCCAGCCCTCCCTATTCTTAGGTACCTGCACTTTCTTGGCAGTCAGGGAACCCATGCTTAAAACCCACTTGTATGAATGTGGAAATCATATAACAAACTCCCCTCCCCTTAATAGTTCATGAAACTATTAGTTCATGATACACAAAAGTGGAAGACTTCAGAGTTACTGCAAACCCTGGGGACACTCCTGGAAGGTGTAGATATAGACCCCGTCTACAAGAAGCTCAGAAAACCCGCATAGTATGAAGTTCTGGGTATCAGAACTTCAAGCTCCAGGCCACCTTAAGCCTCTGCTCATGCTGTTCCATCTTCCACTCCCCGTCTCATGTTCTATTTTCCCATCTTCCCATCTCATCCTACTCCTCTGCCCACTCGGCCAACACCTAGTCATTTTCAAGGGCCAGCTAAAGACCTGAAAATTCACCTGGGGATCAGTCTAGGAAGGACCCTAAATGTCCCCTGGCTCTAAGATCTACTCTCTTCTGAAATTGCATTCCTTCTATACTTTTGAGCCAGAGTTTGAACATCATTGGTGACTGGGGACTCAGTGCCTCCCTGAGACAACCCTTCTAGCTCCATATAGCTTTATGTTTATTAATAATAATCTGTGCTATGTATCATGTGTCACCTTATGCCTGGTAACTGTCAGATGATGTAATTCTCACAACCACCCTAGGAGGGGAGTATCGATTATCTTCTCATGTCATTCTACAGAGGAGGAGATCAAGTCTGAGGGAGGCACAGGCCGCAGAGCTGGGAAGCAGCCAGACTGGCTGTCTGACTCCAGGACTGCGTGCCCTTCTCCACTGCACTGCATCCTGAGGACAGCCTGACCTATAGAATTTTGTCACCGGGCCAACGTTGCACTCAAGGTAGAGTTGTACAGTCGTTTATAGGTGTCAAGTTTCTTCTTACAATTCTTAGTGCTTAGACTCTGTTTTACATACAATGCAGCAGTTAGGGCTTAAATGTGCAAGTTTTTATTGGTCACTATTTCAAGAATTTAGTTTCATTCTCCAATGAAACTCTAAGTTCCTGCAAGATGGGACCATAACTTAAACAGTCATTTTGTATGTTTAATCTTTGTTTCCCTTTAATATTTAATATTCAAGACTTTGTTGCCTTTTCAGAACCCCCCACCCCCACCCCGTATAGATAAGGCTAAGCACATGCCAAGTGCTGGCACAACCTCTGAGTGGTGGTGGAGAGAATATCAGATCAAGAGTCAGGAGTGCCAGATTCTGCCTCCAGCTCTGCCGCTGTCACACCAGTCCTGCCCACTTCTCTGCCTCAGTTTCCCCATGTGAGCTGGGTGATATGCCATGACCACCCTTTGATGCTGGCCAGCTAAGTGCAGGGGCTCTCCCAGGCCACAGGCCTGGTGGGTGAGGCCAGGGAGAATGAGCCCATTACTCAGATGGATCCAGGCCCTCAGGCACCCACCCAAGAAGCAGTGATGGGCCCCCAGAACACACAGCTGGGACAGAGAGCGGGAAATAACCCCTGGGGGAAAAACTACGTTCTGGAAACACCTCTGGTCTATTTGTCCCTTGCGCTCCCTAGGCTGGCAACAAGCAGAAATCCTGCACCATCAACACTCTCCCAGCCTCTAACCTTTTAGGACCTTTCTCAATATTTAGCAAAAGGGTTTCACACAGTATCAATGAGAATCTCCAGAAATTTCCCTGGGAAATTCCTCACTGGCTAGCTCACCAAGGAAGTTAGGAAGCTGGTCTGGGTTCAGCCTTCACCACTGTGTTGGGGAATTTTTCCATTCATTTGTTCACTTATGTCACAAACGTGTGTGTGTGCGTGCATCCATCACACCCTAGGCACTGTGCTGCCGAGTGAGGCTTACAGTCTCACTGGTAAGAGAAATATTAAGCTAATAATCACACAACACTATGATTAAATTTTGTGGCAAGTGCCACAGAGAAAAAAATACACAGGGTGCTCTCTAGTCCCAGTTGTCTTCCACGGGCTATGAAACTGTGTGAGTCACCTACCCTCTCCGGGCCTCAGAGGTTTGGTTTTGTTTGTTTGTTTTGTTCTTGTGTAAACTGGAGATCCGCTACTTCAAGCAAATGTTGTGATGCGCAGATGAAAGCAATGGCTAAAATAGCACCCTGAAAACTAATTCTACACAAATAAAGATCAGGGATCCATATTATTGATGCTTGCCCTTGAAATTCACTGCATCTGTGAAAGTGAGATTGTCGGCTGGAGAACTTCAATTGACATTTAGAAAAATGAGAGTGAAATGGGTTTTCCTTATTTGGATTCTCCACTTTATATGCAATAGACTCATATTACGTTCAGACATATGAGGGGGATACAGAGGGATTAGGAAACCTGGTCCCAGATGACCTTGAGAGGAAAAAGCCAACAGACGTGTGATGGGAGAAGGGGGCTTATTAAACACAACCCTCACGGACAGTCTTTCTCCCTTCTTTTCCAGATGCGCCTCAAAGTGCTTTGCCAAGAATTCTAATGAGAAACAGACTCCCTTGCTCCATCCTTCACCTGCAGATTGCTAAGCAGAGATATTGCTGCCACTTCTGCTAAGAGTCCAAGAGTGGTTTGTTTTCAATTCTCCCCTATAGGAATCAGGGCTTTGAGAGTCAGAGAAAACATTTCAGATTTTCCCTTCCTTTATACTTCAGCCAAAAAGCATGGGGTCAAAATATGAGAGGGAGAAAACTCAGGACATTTGGTGGAGAGTTGGGGCCAATCACCCTCCAGCAGCCCTGGTGGTTAATTAGCAAAGCCCTTAAGTTGAAAGCAAGTGGAGGGATGGAGTTTGAATAGAGAAATGTTTACTCTGTCGTATGTATGTCCATGTTTGTGTTCCCCAGCCATCCACCCACCCATAGACTCCGGTGGGTCAATGAATCTATTGTGAGAAAAGAAAGCCAAGGCAAGACGAGCAAAAAAATTGTAGATGTGGGTTTTGTCCCTTTAACCTGAAGCAGAGGTTAGAAACGAGATTTGGCAATCTACAAAGATTTCTACCATCTTGGATTGGGACTTTTCGTAACTGCGTAAGGTTCTAAGATAAAGATGGTCTCCTCTCTTGCCCTTTTGGCTAGAAATTCAGGCCTGCCTCTCTTCTCCACAGCCTGCCTTTACCTCCCTTGGGCCTGTTTCTGTCTGTCTCGTGTGTGTGTTCTTCTCCCCACAGCCTTAGCCTGCTGGGCCTGCAGAGCGAGGATGGGGGCTCTGCATGGCCCCCTCCAAGGAGCCAGCACAGACCCTCGGCTCCCTCTTTCTGGGTTTACATATAACTGTGGAAAGATCATTACTTCTATTTCCCATGTCATCCTATCTCTTTAAAAAAAAGTCCTTATGTTTTTAAAAACTTCCCTTCTTATAGATAATTAGGATAGTGGTTTGCTAAAAACACCACGTGAGCTGTAATCAGTCTGAGTGGTGGGAAAACCCGGTTCTTTACTCCCCTTTGGCTCTGCCATCCAGCATTCATTCCCACAGCACCCTACTTCTTTCCATGAGAGTGGTGTGCTCTTTGAACCGAGTTTCAGCAACAGCCATGTTTGCCAAAACAAACTCTTTATCTGGGAGGAACTCCCCTCAAAGCCTGGTGTCAAATAGTGTATCATCTGCCAAATGAATGTTCAAAGGCTAACAGCTACCTGGAAAACCATTTCTATGATTAGTTACATGGAAAACAACAACAAAAAACTGGAAGTAAAACTGGATTTTTCATGTGTTCAAAAGTATGGAACCCAAACATCATATCAAAAATAAAAATACTCGCTTTCAAAAAAGAAATGCTGGCAGAAAATATTCTAAAATGTGCTATGGCTGTGAGGGCAGTGGGATGAGAATAAGTTCTGGGCCAGGCCACCTGCCTCCACGTGCAATCTCTGAGCAAATCCCTGCGTGTGCATAAACCGCCGTATTCTCACCCGAAAATAGGAATGATGCTTCTCCTCTCTGAGAGCTCTTGCGAGGATCAGAAGAGGTGATGTATCGGAATGTTCTAGTGTGGTTCTAGTCAGGCAGCAACTTTCCTCAGTCCGATGTTGGCTACTGTTCTGCATTTTCTAAATTTTCCATGATGTGCATTTTACCCTTATCATGGGAAGAAGTAAGTTTAAAATACTGACAACAACAATATGGTCCATGTTATAGGGACATTTCAAACACAATAACGTTACCCAGATTGGATGGCATATGTGGGGCAGGAAAACTTCTAAAGGCACCCTAATACCTGGCTGAAAAAGGCAATCCTCTTATCCTGCCAAAAACTCAGCCTCAGACTCTACCATGTTAGAGAGACAGTTTCATTTGTGAGTAACTATGCTGCTCTGGGCAGGACATTTCAGGGGTGCTCTTGCCTCCCACAGTGATGCATAAGAACCTTGCTTTCTGCTTTGAAAGATGCCCCCAGTAGGCCAAATCCCTCTGGGAAAGGAGAGTTCCCCCATATCCTCAGAAATAGCAACATTCCTCTCATCAAACTTTTTCATTAGCATCCTTTTGTAACCCATTAAGTCCTTCACAGCAGCTTTGAGGAGTCCCACCTGTTTTCCATCAAGATTTCAACTATAAGCCAGCAGAAACATGTGTGATAAGTTGATGCTAAAATACCATGACACACTCCTTGGATTTACTAGCATTTAATAAATGAAGGAGAGAGCTTTGCCTTTTATAGCCCTGGAGCCTCCTGGGCCCAAAGCAGACATAGCACTTGCCTCCTGCTAAGCATTCATTACTCATTGCTTCCAAATCCAAAGACCAGGCACCTCCAGTCACTATGCTGTAAAAGCAGGAGGACAGCTCTTTTTAGGAGTGGCAGGTCCAATGTTCTCAGCCCTGACTGTAGCTCAGCATCAACTGGGAGCTTTTTAAAAAGTACCCAGGCCCAGACTCCAGGCCCAGAGATGTAGATTTAGTTGGTCATGGGGAGTGGGGGGGTGCGGGGGGCAGGCAGCCATAATTTTTAACAGCTCCCCAAAGGCCTCTCATATGTAGACAAGATTGAGATCTGCTGAAAACAATTTGGACCATAAGCAAATATAGTGTAGTGGGAAGAACATGGACCTGGAGAGGTGAAGTAATCGATTTGAATTCACCATCTGAAAAGGATAAACTGTTATCTTAGGCAAGTTTCTCAAACTCCTTGAGCCTCAGTTTCTTCATTTCAAAAATGGGGTTAATAATATCTATTTCATAAGGCTGTTTGTTGTCAGGATCAGAGGAAATAATACATGTAAACTGCAGAGTACTGGGTCTTAGGCACAGCAATCGATCAATAGGTGTTAAGTAATGTTATTAATGAGCTGAATGTCAACAGCTATTTCCTTTGTTTGAATCAAGCCTCCACAGGACACTATAGTAATTCTGCCACCACCTTGAGGGAATAACAAAGCCTTTCTTCAAATCAAAGTGCATATCATATAAAAGTCAATTCAGCATTGTAATAGAGATCCTAGTCAGTATAATAGAGCAAGAAGAAGAAATAAAACACATAGATTGCAAAAGAAAATGTAAAACTGACTCAATTTGCAGATGGCATGAATGTTGTCATGTGGGAGACCCTGTTCGCTGCGCCATGTGTCATGCAGGGAGGCCTGTGGGGTCTCTGTTCCCGCTCCCCACAGAAGAACGCAGGATATGGTGAGGCCAAAAAGGAACACCCACGGAGCCATAGATAGGGGAGTCATATCACTATATCTTGCTGGCGGCATCCGCCTCTCTGCAATCCGCTCTTGCTAGTTCAGCCACCATCTTCTTGCCAGCCCCCCATTCACTGCTAGCAAAGCTACGGCAGTTATATTAGTGGCCAATGGCTCACTGGTTATAGCTGACGGCCAACTAGCCACAGCTGATGGCCATCCAATCACAGTTGATGGCCATTTACTACCTGAGTCAACTCCTTTCTATGTGAGGCCGATAGCCTGGAAACTACTTTCTGGGGCTCTGCCCCCACAAATGTCTACATAGAAAACCTCAAGGAATCTTAAAGAATGCTACTGGAACTAATTAAATTTAGCAAGGTTGGAGGACATGAGGTCAATATACAAAAACCAATTGTGTTTCTATATACTAGCAATGAATAATTAAATATTTAAATTAAAAAAGCAGTACTATTTATAGCACCAAAACAATAAAAACCATGAAATATTTAGGTATAAATTTTACAGATATGTGCAGGACCTGTACGCTGAGAACTAAAAATCACTAATAAAAGAAATCAAAGACAACCTAAACAAGTGAAGCACCTCAAAAAATGAAAAATAGACCTACCTTATGACCCAGCAATTCCACTCCTGGGTTTTATTCAAAGAAATCTAAAACACTAACTTGAAAAGATATATGCACCCCTAGGTTCATTGCAGTGCTGTTTGCAATAGCCAAAATATGGAAACAACTGAAATGTCCATCAATAGACAATTGGATAACAAAATTGTGGTACATGTATACAATGGAATATTGCTCTGCCATAAAAAAGACTGGAATATTACCATTTACAATAACATGGATTGACCTAGAGGATATTATAATTGATGAAATAAGTCAGACTGAGAAAGACAAATACTATATGATCTCACTTATATGTGGAATCTAAAGAACAAAATGAATGAATGAACAGAACAGAAACAGACCCATAGATACAGAGAACAAACTGATGGTTACTAGATGGGAGGGGGGTTGGGGGACTAAGTGAGAAAGGTGAAGGGATAAAGAAGTACTCATTGATAGTTACAGGAGAGTCATGGGGATGTAAACTATAGTATAGGGAATACAATCAATAGTATTGTAAAAACTATGTATAGTGTTAGATGGGTGGTAGGATTATTGGGGGATCGCTTCATAAATTATATAGAGGTTTAACCACTACTCTGTACACCTGAAACTACATAAAATAATATTGAATGTCAACTATAATTTAAAAAATAGTCACATTGATTTGTAGTGCAGCATGGGGAATACAGTCAATAATGTTCTAATAATTATGTACAGTGTCGGGTAGATAGTAGTCTCATTGGGGTTATCACTTTGTGAGTCATGTAAATGTCTGATCACTATGTTGTTCTGTACACCTGAAACTAATTTTAAAAAGTGAAGTAATATACAGATTGGAGGACTAGATATTAAGATATCAATTTTCCCCAATTGACTGATAGATTCAATGTAATCCCAATCAAAATTCCAGTAGATTTATTTATACACATCACTAAGCTGACTCTAAAATTTATATGGAAAGGCAAAGGACCTAGAATAATCAAAACAACTCTGAAAAAGAAAATAAAGTTGGAAGGTTCACACTATCTTATTTCAATACTTACTATGGAACTACATTAATCAAGACCAAGTGGTATTGGTGAATGGAACAAAGAATGGAGCCCAGAAATAGACCCACACATAATACAGTCAATTGGTTTTTGATAAAGGAACAAAAGCAATTCAATGGAGAAATGAGTTCCCCCCCCAACAAACTGTGTTGAAACAATTCATATTTAAAAAAAGAATTTTAACCCTTGATCCATATTCCATACCTTGTACAACAATTAACTCAAAATGCAACATAGACCTACCTATATGTAAAACTTAAAACTATTAAACTCCTAGGAGAAAACAGGAGAAAAATCTTTGTTACATTGTGTTAGATAATCTTAGATATTACACCAAACACACAATGCATAAAAGATAATGAATAAATCATACTTCATCAAAATGAAAAAAAATATGCTCTATAAAAAATACTGCTAAGGAAATGAAAAGACAAGCTACAGCCTAGGAGAACATTATTGCAAAACACGTATCTGACAAAGGACTTATTATATTCAGGATATATAAAGGACTCTCAAAACTCAATTAACAACCCAATTTTTAAAAATGGGTGGAGTCAAATAGGCAGCTCACCAAAGAACATATATAGATGGGAAATAAGCATATGTAAATATGCACAGAATCATTAGTTATTAGGGAAATTCAAATATAAACCACTACACACCTATTAGAATGGCTAGATTTAAAAAACAGACAATATCATGTCCTGGAAAGGACTGGGAGCAACTACAACTTTTCATAGGTTACTGGTGGGAATGCAACATGGTACAGCCACTTTGGAAACCAATTTGTTAGCTTATAGAATTAAATAAACACATCACATGACCCAGCAATCCCACTTCTAGCTATTTATCCAAAAGAAATGGAAACCTTTTTTTCACATAGAAACCTGTACCCAAATATCTATAGTGATATTATTGGAAATCACCAAATGTGGAACAACCCAAATGTCCATCAACTGGTGAATGAATAAACAGACTGTAGTATATCCATGCACTGGAATACTACTCAGCAATAAAAAAAGGGGGGAAGTCTATGGATACACACAACACAGATAAATCTCAAATGCATTTTACTTAGTTAAAGAAGTCAGACAGAAAAGGCTACAATGTGTATGATTGTATTTATGTGACATTCTGTAAAAGGGAGACCTTTAGGGATAAAGAATAAATCAGTGATTGCCAGAGGCTAGACGTGGAGAGAAAGGATGCCAACACAGCAGCACGAGGGCAGTTTGGGGGGTAATGGAAGTGTATCATGATTGTAGTAACGGTTATATGAATGCACGCATTTGTCAAAACTCATAGACTTGTACATCAAAAATGGTGACGGTTGCTGTGTATAAACAATATCTCATTTAAAAAATCGTTGGGGCATTTCTAAATTGAAGAAATACGGCATCTCTTTTTATACATAGATTGGCTTGCTCCAGAGATAGGGGTGGTGGGTAAGTGATTCCTCATCAAGGTAAAACACGACGAGGTGCTGAGTAAATGAGACCAGTGGTTTCAAACCCAGGTCATCAGAGCCCTGGGGGTTTATCTAAAAAAAGGTAGTGACTACCCATGGAGTTATTTTCCACATTTCAGCAAAAAGGGCGAAGGACAATCATGTTTTCACTGAGGTAAGTTTGCCCAGACAGGCTGTGTAAAATCCCAAATTCTTTTGCTGTTGACTGGAATTCTCTTTTCTGCTGATCATATCTAATTCACAGAGAATTTTTAAAAAGCCAACCCACAGTTTGGTGGATAAAAGTCTTTCGAATGAAGAGGCCTATGGGGGAAAGATTATAAAATGGGTTTTTGGTGGTGAAAGTTTGTGAATGGCTAGACTAAGCCACACATTTGAGGGAAAACACTCCTTTTGGGAGGTCTGAAAACCCAAACAGGCTTTTACTTGCCCCAGATATCTGAGGGGCGTTAGTTTAATGCCAGGGAATGGTCCCTCCCACCCCGACCCCAGATCTCTTCCGGCCTGTAGGAGCTTCAAACCAGACCTATGTGTAAATCAGAGACTGGCAAAACCACAAACCCCTGAGTTCTGATACCACGTGTTAGCCCCTATCTAGAGCACCCCGCGCCTTTGGACCAGGACACCCCTAATGAAAAGAAGTACATTTCCAGGGCCACACTCGAGCCTCTCTGTTGACAACTAGCACAGCAGTTTTATGATTGTTCACCCTCACAACAACAAAACGTTAGGGCTTTGTACCAACCAACATTAGAAAAAGTGACACCAAGCCCTGGCTGAGGTGGGAAATGTGGGAGATTATGACAGCAACCTTAGCTCGGGCCTAGGAACATGCCCTCCCCTGCTCAGCTTGCACACAGCTCAAGGGAGCTTAACAAGATTAGGAGTAAATACCTTGTTATTTTTAACATCCTGTGTTTCCCCGAAAATAAGACCTAGCCAGACAATCATCTCTAACACGTCTTTTGGAGCAAAAATTAACATAAGAACCGAGGTCTTATTTTCGGGGAAACACGGTAGCTCAACTCTCTAGTAAATGACTCCATTGTACCTGCCAGTAACATCTTCATAAAGGGAGGTGACCACCAGGTAACAGGCAAGACTGGGCAACCATTTGTCTGAGATCTTGCCCTGTAGTGGCCTGTGGAGTTTGGTGCCTAAGAGAAGAGACTCATCATCTTTGACATTTGCGCCTTTAAAGGTGTGGTAGGACTTTGTAGCCTGAGAGCCAGATCTGAACCCTAGTTCTGCCACTTAGGAGTGGTGGTCAGGCTATCCTGCCTCTTTGACTCTCAGGTTTCTTTAAAATGAGGATAATATTACCTACCTCACAAAATTGCTATAAAGATTAGAGATAATTAATGGAGAGTCTCTGACAGAACTTATTGCCTAGTAGATGCTCAAGAAATGTTGACGACGACGACGACTACTATGTACACACACAAATATGGATATGTATATATTTAAAATGTAATTAGTAAATAATTAGAAGAAAAATAAGATGCACACTCTTTCAGTTTTGAACAGGTCTGAGATTGGTTTGTGTCTCTTAGTTGCTATCAACAAAAATTTGCTAGCAGGAAACAGAGGACTGAGTTGTGACATGGTTATCATTATGGGGCTGTGCAAACGGAGCCAATCTCTCCAAATAGATCACAGAATTGAGAGCTGCTGTGGCTAATTGGTGCCTTGTGGAAGATTATCACTAGACACTACACATCCGTCTGTCAAAGTATCTGGCTGCTTTTCAAATTTCCAGTGATATGTAATTCAATTACAGAGAAAATTAAACCATGAGTTTAACCAAATAGGAAATGCATGCAAAACCTGGCATATTAACTGTCTTTATGAAGTATACTCAGGAGTCAAGTTCATGGGCACAGGTTCCATAAATCTTCATCTTTCTGACAGTGTTTGCCTCAACTAGGAAGAATCTTTAGACCCAAATGCAAAGAAAACTTGGAGTTGATTATAGATCGTGATATTAAAGGAGAAAATGGTATGTGATTGTAATAAATAAATGTACACCACTAATTATTTTAAAACATTATATAACTTGATGTGACATTTCTTTTTTTCTGAAAATCTGTACTAAATTGATGATGCATCTTACAATTGACGGCCTCTTATTACATATTAAACATAGTAATACTAAGCCACCTCTCCCCTCCCTGGCTGGTACCACATATGCTCATGTTTTCTGTGACCCTGGCTGACTAGGCTGATTCAAAATCAACAGTGGCAGGCAAAATATATGGGCAATGAACACATCCAAACTCAATAATTAGGAAAACACAAATAAATATCATAATGAGGTACACTGTATAGCCATTCATTTGGGCAAAAAATATTGGGGAGAATGTGGATTCACAACATCTCAGATACACTCCTTGTAGGAATATATTTACTACAACTGCTTTGGAAAACTGTTTGATATTTTCTCCCAATGTCCAACATGCACGTACGCCATGATCCCGCAATTCCTTTCTGAGTTCAGGAGCCCCTTGCACATGTGCCCCAAGAATCATGTCCAAGGAAGCAGCTAGTTCAGCTTACAACTCAAACAATCACACAAATGCTTTTTCTCAAGACATCCATTGTACTCTGCAGTGCAGCAGAGTCCTTTATGGGAGCTTCCGATTTTGTCACACAGAATATTAGAGACATATACTCAAGGGTTGAGGTTTAATAGAATTAATAATTTTTGCTATTTCATCAAGATAGAATCTTAAGACTGCCAAATTTTTGCTGAGAAAGCATGATAAGGAAGAATGCAATGACAGCTAGTTGAATGTTACTGACTTGACATGTGCTAATGCACCTGCAATTTTACCTACCATTGCGTTTGCACCACCAGTACAAATGTCAACAAAGTGGAAAAGGCAAATAATGTTTTGGAATTATTATGAAATGGTTTTGACCTTGCAGATTCAGAAATAATCTCAGGGATTCACAGGGGCAGATCCCACTCTAAGAATACTGTTGTATGGTATTCTAATGCATGAATACACTATAATTTGATTTATTTATTCGAATGCTGGTAGACATTTGAATAGTTTCCAGTTTGAGGCTATACCAAATAATGTGTAGCAAGCTTTTTAAATGTTTTCCTTTCTGCTACATAAAATATGTACTTAACCCAGTGCCTGACATACAGTAGATATTTAATAAATTATGATCATTAGAATTCCTTCACAGGATGTCCTCATTAGGTTCTGTTTAGGATTCCTCTGCTCTATCTCATACAGTACATACTGGGAGCTCTATGATTACAGATGATAATAAGACAGTTTCTCAAAAAGCCATAGAAAGAAATAGAAAGAAATCACATTGGAAAAGGCAGAAACAAGAAAACTACCTCTTTCTTCCCCTCACCCTGGTCAGCCAGGATGTTCCTGAACTTCTCCATAGCTCAGGGGCAAGGTAGAAGACCTGGAAGAACTGCTGGCCATTTCCCACAGGAAGCACCTCTCTAGCCAAGAAAAGGATGCTCAGAGAACCGATGTCTGTCCCCTGAGGCCTCCGGGCCTCCCTTCCTCAGACATGAAGAGCCAGAGGGTCCTGGACCCTGACCTCTGGCAGCCAGAATGCAGAGATGGGATCCAAGTCTCTATCATCTGGGACTGAGAACCTTGAAGGAAAGATGCTAAGATGCATGGACAGTTGAGAGATCATTCATGGCAACGGTAGGTGGTTCAGGGTCTTGTCCTTAACCTGTCGGCCGCTGTCCTGCCTCTCTTGGTTCCTATGTATATTTTTCAAGCCTGTTTCCCAAGATTTCCTGCTGATTCAGTGAACACCCTGATGGTCTCCCTTCAGACTTCTTCTTTGCTTTGGTTGGCCTATGAGTTTCTGTTACTTGCACCCAATGACTCTGACTCACTCCACAGCTTCATTGGAAGCCTAGTCTAAGAATCCCCTTTCAGGAGCAGGTAAAAGCCAGGCCTGCTACCCAGGGAGCCATCTTAAGAGTCACTACCATGTTGGGCTCAGCTTTTTGACTCCTCATTTTCAGCCCCCACCTTCCCATTCACCCCTCCAGGCCTCACTGGGCACACTGTCAGCCTTCTCATCAGGGAGTACCCCATGGCAGACTAAGGTGGCATTCTGCCCCCAAAGCCTCTTTTGCTCCCACAGGCATTAGTGGTGATCACCTCCACTCTGCAGCACCTGGTCTTCACCTCCAACGTAGGACCAATCACATTCTCTCGCAGCTGTTTACCCATCTGCCTCGGTTCTCCTGTGGGCTGTGGGCCGTCAGTGACTGGTGACCCAGGAAGGAATTTACACCCTTGCTGACCCCAGCACTGAAGGGACCATGAGTGAAGGTTGAAATGTGCTCTTCTCACACTCCCATGAGAAGGCACAGTGTTACAAAGAGGAGGCATTTTGGAAGTGCAAGGTTGGCTTTCCTAGAACAAACCACAGGAGCTTGCTGGGTAGAAGGTTTTTCTTAGAGTCTCTGAGACTTTGTGTAGCAGGGGGCTGCGAGGATGGAGTCATCCACCAGCTCTATGTCCAGCTGGAGAGAGTGGACCCAAGGGCCCCTTAGTGGAGTCTCTCAGGACCCAGGAAGCAGCTGGGAGGAGTGAAATATATTTTCCTAGAGACAAGAAGCCTGAGTGCCCACGTGAGTGCATCTCCATGCCAGTCAGCCTAGAATCCTATAACTGCTGGGGACAGCTAGCAAGCCCTGTGAAGAGTGACAGTGATGTTGATTTGAGGGTCCTCTCGGATGCTCCATGACACTCGTGTGGCAGGTCTTTTCTGACAGCTCAGACTCAGCATTGCGGCCAGTGTTCTCGGCAGGCCTCACCTGCATGGGATCCCTCTGAGGAAAGCCGCGGACATGGCTGAAGCTGGATCACACCCAGGCCCCTGCTTTTGAGGCTTCCTGCGGTCCCTGAGGCTGCCTGGTCTGCTCTGGGCCTCATTGCCCAGCAACAGCTGAAGGGCCTGCTCAATATAAAACTTCCATATAGTCCCAGGCTCGCTGCCTATGACTACAGAATTGGAGGGGCTGCCAGAGGCCATCGAGGTCAGAACCTGGCAGGGCCACCCCAGAGTTCTCCCATCACTGGTCTGGGCAAAGAGCTATGTCCCAGATGTGGCTCTGCCAGGGAAAGCATTCCCTTTGGGCCCCCAAAGTGAGGTTAGCGCTCTTCCTTGCCATGACCTGACCCCAGGGAAGGCAGGCACAGGGCCTGTCACACCATGGCTAAAAGGTCTGAGGGCTTCCTTCCCATGGGGCATGTTATTAAATAACGCACTCAGCGGCCAGCAGCTCATCACAAGAAGGATTTCAAAGGCTAGCCAGCACAGCTCCTGAGATGACCAAGGCAGGCTCACTCCCAGAAAGCAGGAGGCAGAAGCACCGGGGAACGGCTTAAATGCGGGGCTTCTTTAGGAGAGAGAATTAAAATCAAACAGACTGCCTAGCTCGTTGAAACTTCTCACTTGTATGTGTCTATCGTCAAATACTGATTCCATGAGGACTCACGGCTGATGGGCCACCAGAGATAAGACACAGGCGAGGAGGGGACCCTCAGCTACCCACAGCCATGGGCTCTGATGCCCTGCAGCTCTCCTGCTCCCCACCCCATCACAAAACACCATACAGCAGAGAGAAGCCTGGGCTGAGATGGAGAGACCTGGGACCTAGTGCCTCTCCCTGCAGTAACCTTAAACACTCCTATTAACCTTAAGGAGCCTCAGCTTCCTTACCTCGAAAGGAGGACAATGGCTGTAATCTGAAAACCTCACTGAAGCTCCAGTGAGACAGGGCATGTGCGGTGAAGTGTAAGGAGCTGCACAATGTGGGCTATTGTTGGTGTTATTTTTTGACTGCTGAGTTTGGCCATCCTTGCCTGGGAGGTGGCATGCAGAGTATGCCAGGCTGGCAGGGAATGTGGGAAATGGGGGACCTGGCTGTGGCCATGATCCTAGAGACAGTGTCCAGGTGCTAGGTGTCTGAATAAAGAAACATAGGCATGCCTGAATGTGTGGAGACCCACACCCTCCACAAAAGGCTCTGAGTAGGTAGCTTTGGGCAACCCCAATTTCAGGATCAGATGTTCCTCTAGCCCACTTTGGAGCTGGGACGTATAAGGGGGCACCAGAGGCTGAGATTGGGGTCAGGGATGGGATGGGCGCTTCCCGGAGCTGTGTTGAGCATTTGCTGTGGGAATGCCTGTGGTCACGTTCCCTCCTCCCTTGCAGCCTCGCTGGGTCAAATTGAGGCCTGTGCCTTTAAAATGGTTTGACATCACTGAGATGGGAAACAGAGCTCCCGGCAAAAGGCCGGCAGTAGCCGTGGAATGCTGTTCTAATATAAAACTGTTGCTCTCTGAGGATTTCAGCTGGTACTCCCACTGTCAGGCTTAGGAGCAAAATCACCTATTACGGCCCTGGAAAGAGCCCCAGATTCTCTGGGCTGATTCTTTCCCCTGTGGATTAGCAAGAATAGAGCTAGTTTCCTCTCAGGCTGCAGACCCATTTTCCACCCTCAGCTGACTTTGTCCCTGAGATTCCCATCTGGATCCAGGACTAAGAACTCAGGTCTGGGAGGGTGTCACACTGGGGATTTGCCCGAGGCCTCCCCTTGGCCAGCCCCTCCTGGGTGTGCCCTGCTGAGCACTCCATGTGGGCGGATGGCAAAGCCCAGACTGGCAAGCTGGTCTCCACTAGGGCTATTCTTTCCATGAGTCCAGTTGCCGCCCTTCCCTGGACGAGACCTTCAGAGGTTTGTGCCCATTTAGCATGTTCACTCCAGCTCCTCCTCAAGGCCAGTCAGCTTCCTGATGGGAAGGTCCCTTCTTCCCACCGTGGAGTCTCTCATTCTAGACTGAAAACTCTCCGGCTTCTCCCCTTCCTGGGCGTAGCCCTAACATTGCCCCAGTCCTGTTCAAATGCAGACTATGGAGTCAGGCAGAGCAGGGTTGAATCCTGGTCTGCTGTTTAGTAGCTATGTCACCTGGGGTAAGTTACTAGGCCTTTCTCAGCCTCAGTTTCCTCATCTGTAAAATGGGAATTGTAATTGTATACATTTCTGGGTAAGAGAATTAAATAAACTAGCCTAAATGTAACAGCCTAGCTCAGGAGCTCTCAAAGTATGGTCCAGAGAGAGGCTTTAGAGAGCACCCCCCACCCCCAAACCCAGCCAGGGCTGTGAGGTCAAAACTGTTTTCATGAAAATACTAAGATGTTACTTTCTTTTCACTCTCAGTTTCTCACAAGGATACAGTAGAATTTTCCAAAAGCTACTGGTTCTGACAGCTAACGGGACATGTGCTGGGTATTCTTATTTTTAAGTTTTGTCTCAGTTTTAATTTATAAAATAATAAATGTCACTAGACAGAACCCACATAAGCAAAAGCTCTCTGGGGTCATCACTAATTTAAGAGGTTCTCCAGCTCTGTGCTTTCCCAGCAGAGAATACAGTGCCTGGCACAGATATTCCCAGATGGACAGGGCTGAAAGGGACCTGGAGATTGCCTGGTTTTTAAGCCTTTGAAAAACAGCAGAACCCTTTTCCAAACGGAATTATACATAGAACCCCAATATAAAAGCAGATAAAAGCAGCCCTGTCACATCAAGTATGGAGCCCTGACCTTTAGCTTCCCCTTCACACGTTCCCACCCAGGAGACCCCTGGGAACTTCCCGAAAACCTTGGACACCTAGGAAATTCAGTGTGAATACTACCAATCTAGACGGCCTCCCCACCCTCTCAACCTCCCATCCCCCCTTGCAGCTGTGAAGGCTGAGACTCAGAGAGGGGAGGTGAGTTACTCAAGGGCCCCTGCAAGGGTGTCAGAGCCAGTCATCAAGACAGGTCCCCTGACTCCAAGTCCATGCTCTTTCACGTACCCCCAACCTCTTGGCTACATGGTAAATGTTCTGTAAATATTTGTTAAATGAATATATAAACTTACCTGGAAAGTCTCTCATGATTTTCTGTCCTGATCAAACTTCCTTTACCCTGAGAGCCTTATTGATTCCTGGATTGGCTCTAAGTACACGGCCTGTACTCCATCAGCATTAGTCTCAGCTGTTTCTAGTATCACCACAGCCCTGTTTATCAGGCCCCCCAGTACCCAATTGGGAGCTAAATTTAATATGAAGACTGGAGCAGCGTTATAACGTTGTTACATCATGGGGGGGGGGGGTCAGAGCTGCCGGTGACCTTCGGGGCCACCGCTGCTGGTCAGTTTGGTCAACCTTTACAACCATCTGCCCTGCGCAAGGCATTACACTGACTCCGGGGGAACAGATGAACACAATAGTAACAACCACACACAGTGACAGCTAGTGCAGACTTACGGTTTGTAAGGCGAGGCTCTGTGCTAAAGCACTGTGCCGCTGACCCCTGAACAACACCGGTGTGAACTTCATGGGTCCACTTATATGCAGAATTTTTTCAATAAATACAGCTGGCCCTTCCTATCCACAGGTTTCGCACCCAGGGATTCAACTAATGGTGGACTGAAAGCTATTTTCACATTCCCAACTGCAGATTCCAAACCACAGATTCCCAACTACGGATTGCAAGTACTGTTTTCAATCTGCCATTACTGTTTTCCATCCATGGTTGGTTGACTCCACCGATGCAAAGGACCAACTGTAGTTACATTTTTGGGGAGTCAAAAGTTATATGTGGATTTTCGAGTTCATGGGGATCTACACGTGCATTGTTCAAGGGTCAACTTGTATTCACTACATTCCTCAGAACTCATCCGGTGACAAGCAATAGAAACTCAACTCAGACCCCAAAAAATTAAGTGTTCACGAAAGAGCCTGGATATGACATTTCATTGAAAAAATGTCCTTCCAGATTCACAGGGTATGTGTGAGGGGGACGGGGTGGGGGTGGGGGTGGGGGGGTTGTGCTTTGGGAGGATGTCCACTGATCAGGAAATTGTGATTCTGAGAGGTTGCTGCTGGTTACTGTGCTATGCAGGCAGCAGGAGCAAGACCACTCTACAGAAGAGGAAACTGAGACTCAGCTGGCCCGGGACAATGCCAGGACACCTAGACAACACAAATTCTTTTCTGCAGCCTCCCTGGGCTTTGGCACTGACCTGACTGGCCCAGACTGGTCAGGCTTCAATCACTTGGGGGAAGCTGGCCACCATGGTGGTCTCTGTGTGTCCCACCCAGCTCTTCTCACTGTACAAAAGGAGTACAGGGTTAATGTAAAACATTGTCATGTCAGCCTAGAATTTGGACTTACTGAAGGCATTTGGGGGTGAGGGAATGAAGGGGTGAAGGATGGAATTTCTCAGTGTCGGTTTTTCAGTGATGAGGAAAACCACATGCTTTCAGACGCGGGAAGAGCACTGGCCCTGGATCAGACAAAGCTGGGTTGGAATGCCATTTTTTACTCCTTAGCATATAAAGAGCTTGTGCCTCAGTTTCTTTATCTATAAAACGGGCACAATTTACCCTGTGTTGCAGAATTGTTGAAAGTAAGAAATGAGATAGTGCATGCGATCTGGTTTAGCAGTGACTGGCACAGCAGTACTGAAGCAATACTTGCTGCTTTCATCTTAGGTACTTAAGAGTCTGTTTTCACTCAGTACTGTCACTAAAGAAACACTGGCCAAAATTACAGACATAATTAAGAAAATCCAATATGCCAAAATCCAAATTGCAAACCAAATAACTAAAGGTAAATTCTTCACTTTGCAGAAACAAAAAACATTTAACAAAAAACACAAAAACTAAAACTAAAACAAACAAACAAAAAAACCAAAGCAAACAAACAAAAACCTGAAACATACACAGAAATTCCCTTTAAACCAGGTTAAATCATGTAATGCTTTTACTTATCCAGTCTTTTCAGGAACATATTTACTGTATAAAACAAAGAATTAATGACAACCTGAACATCTCCAGCTAGGAATTGCCCCGGGTCTGAATCCCCATGATGAGAAGAGAAATTTTGCTTCTTAAATAAGAGTTAATCATAAGCCTTTGAGATTAAAAAAAAAAAAAAAAAAAAAAAAAATTCCCCTTGGAATTCTTAGCATAAATGTTCCACTGTTCAGATCTTATGGCCATAAAAGAAAAAATGTCACAAAGAGAAGTGTTAGTAAGACTACAGGAATGTAATTCACAGGAGAAACCATCCTTACTGGAAACTCACCTCTCTCTCTCTCTCTCTCTCTCTCTCTCAAAATTGTTGATTAACCCAGTCTCCTTTCACCATCTGAGTGACCTCTCTGAGCCTCAGTCTCTACTTCTATAAATAGGGCCAGGGGTGAACAAACGTGTCAGACCACAGGCCCACAATAGAACTTGCTCAGAAATGCCAGCTTCCTTCCTTGTGGTGGTCACAGCAGGAGATCTGGCCACCACAACCGCTACCATTTCTGCTGCTCTCAGAAAAATACTTGAAATTGATTTTGATATGAAACAGTCTTCCAATCTGGTGCCTTGAGCATAAATGTCACCCTTAGTGGATGGGGGAAAAGCCTTTGCTTTAAAGGATACCAAGCTTAGCTGGGTGCGGGTGGTAAGGAGGCCATCACAGACACCGTGCCATCTGCATGAATGACAGTTTTCAGGAGTAGATACTCCTGCACCTGCAAGGAGTGGGGCACTCCTCGGGACAGGGGGTGGGGTTCCCAACCTGGGCTGCAGGTCAGATTCACGGAGGAAGCCTTTAAAAAATGCAGGTGTTTGGAACCCACCCTGGATAAACTGAATTAGAGTCCTCAGGGTGCTGTCACACAGCTCTGCCTGATTCCAGGCCATCGTCATGGAACTGAAGTGTCGCTTTGTGATCCCCTGCTCAAGGCAGCCTAAATCACTTTGGGGTTCAAGCAATACATGCCTTATGCCATGCTCCTACCACATGCCAGGACTTTTTCCATTTTATTTCAACCTCACAAACACTCTTGTGTTTGGCAAAGTAGCCAATGAACAGCAAGTATTTTGTGAAAGCATTTTACCAGCGAGGACACTCAGGCTCAGAGAGGTAAGGACGCTTGCCCAAGCTCACACAGCTGGAAAATGAAGGAAACAGGATTCAGAGGCAGTTCTCTTAATTCCAAAGCCACTAACATCTAGGGTGGCAGTCTCTGCCCACGGGCCACATTCAGCCTGCTGCTTATTTTTGTCCAGCCAGGGAGGCAAGAAGTATCTTGACATTTTTAAAAGGTTGTAAAAGACAAAAATAATAACAAAGAATATACAACAACAGATGTTATATGTGGCCTGCCAAGCCTAAAATATCTACCATCTGGCCCTTTACAGGAAAGGTTTGTCAGCCCCTGGTTAAGACTGTGACATATGTCTGCGTCTTAGCTCACACTGGGATGGCTATTGCGATGATCCGTGGTCAGTGGGTGCCCCCAGCGCTTCATTGTCAAAAACACTCTTCACAGCAGTGCTGAACCCTTAATGTGACTCAGGTCTTCCAAGTCCTCTGCCATCTTTGTTTTGCTGGCTCGGCCTGCAGAGGGCACCTGTTGACTAGGAGGCACCAGTGAGTGTTTGCCAGAGCGTCACAGAGAGCTGAGGGCTTTGCAGTGTATCCTGCCATGTTAATGACATAGCATCCTGGGGTCTGGTGCCCTGAGTTCGTGGCCTCATGCACTGGAGGAATGAGAACGTGGACCCAGAGAGGTACATTGAAGCAGTATACAGTTTTATTGCAAAATCGAAAAGCGCAAGAAAGAGTACAGCTCTCCGAGGAGAGGGGCGATCCGAACGGAATACCCCGCAGATGAAGCTGAGCTGGAGACTATATGTTCTTGGTTCCGTAATCTTTAAGTTGTTTACCAGGAGCCGGTTGGGCTCCCCACCCCTCCCCTTCCTGCACTTGGGTTGGTATCTTCACTGATTCTGCAGTCTGATGTGGTAGCCCCTCCTGCCTAGTTCCCTTTTCTACATTTTTTTTTCCTGTTAGTTACTGTTCTCTTTGGCCTTGAGGCCCTCCGCCGCATGTCCCTGACTGCCTGCGATTTTCCCATCTCATTTTGAGACTGTCTGTCTGGGTCTTGTCCCTAACTGCCTATGACTTTCCTATCTCAATAAGAGCTTTTCATCAAGGGCTTCTCTTCACATCCAGGGGCTGGGGCCAGTGGCTCGTCCCCCTTAAATCAGAAGCCAGAACAATGGCTGACCCAGTCCTGTTATATCCAGTCTTATTTGATCCTCACAAAAATTCTGTGAAATGGAAGCGAGGGTATTGTTATCCTAATTAAAAAAAAAATCTTCTTTATAGGTGATGAAACTATGGCCCAGAGAATATAGAGATTTGCACAAAGGTGGGACCATGAGTTGAACTTGGTGTCTTCTAATCATAAATATCATGCTCTTCTAGGGGACAGCTGCCTGGCGTGGTCATCAGCTCAGTGCCCTGTGTTTAGAAAAAGTATCCAACCTTGAGTTGGGCAGAAGAATGGCTGCGTGGAGTATGATCGAACAGAGCCACCGAGCCACCTGAGTCTTATCTAGTTTTCTAACGACATATCCCTTTATTTTGACCTTCTGTTACTAGTGACTGGGACACTGGACCACTCTAAGTAGATGAGAAATTGTAGGAGACCAAGAATGATACAAATGATTCTTGTCTTATAGAGGAGCCGTGATTTTGTCTGGTAGCGTAGATTGCAACCCAAAGGTCATAGCTTTGTGGCCTTGTAGGATAATCAATCTTGTAAGCAATTTAGCAGTCATATGCCAGCGTTCCCTGTTTCAGTAATGATTTATATTTTCCTGTTTTTTTGAATGAATCTTGGCCTTCTGCTGGTTCCTTCATTAATGTGTTAAATACATCTTCAACACATATTTCGTATGTATTTGTCTGAAAGTCATGTTTTCAGCTTTTTTGAAAATTGTGTTTTGACACTCATCATGGTTACAAACGGAGACCTCCAAGATCCAATTCACCAAGCTGCTGTGATCACCCTGGAGGTTTGAAGGCTTCTCTCCGGGTGTAATAACCCACCAAGGTTGTAGAAAAGCACTGGATGACACATCTAGGTTTAGCTCTTGGTTCCACTAGTGAAAAGCTGTGTAATTTTGGCCAAATTGTGTGACTTCTCTCAGTCTCAGTTTGGTCACCCATAAAATGGAGATCATACCCCCATTTTTTTTTTTTTTTTAAATAAATAACATACAAGAGTAGAGCACAGTGGTTGAGGATATAGTTCTGAGCCAGGCCTCCTGGGTTCCCTTCTTGGATTTGTTGTTTTCTAGCTGTTTGACCTTGGAGAAAGTATTTGACTTTATTGTGCCTCAGTCTCGTCACCTGTAAAATGGAGTTAGTATCGACCCTTCAGGGTTGTGGTGAGGATCAAATGAGTCAATATAAGTAAAGTTCTTAGAAGTGTGGCTGGCATATTGTAAGCATGTAATGATGTTCGCTGCGATGAAGAAAATGACAACAACCAGCGGAGCTCCTAGTATATAATCAATGCTCCAAATATTGGTAGCTCTTAAACATCAAAAATGTCCACTACCCAGACCCAGCTGAAATCATGGCAGGTCTGTTGACTCACGAAAACAAAGAGGTGCCGAGAAGTCAAGAAATGTGCCAAGATCACCCTGCCAGATTAGAACCTAGGTTTCAGGCCAGATCCTGTCCCCTACACAAAGCAAAGGAGCTGGACACTGAAGGTAAGGTACACTGATGGACGTCAGTGATCCCTCTCCCCAAGGAATTGTCTTTCCCTTGCTGTTACTGCTACTTCTATTTAAACTCCACTTCTTTTTGGGGGGGGGGGTTCCCGAGGAAAAAAGCAGAGCCTGAGCAAAATATACCAAGTCAGGGATGGTAGCATGCCATCCCAGGAGCAGGAAAGGAAGCAGAATTGTCCCACTCCCTCCAGCTACCTTCCACTTCCCCGGGGTCTTCAGCTCCATGCTAATGCCTCCAGACAAAATTGGTAAGGTTTTCCTCGCCAAGTGATGAACAGAAAAAAAAAATCCCATACCACACCACAGAGCCTACATACCAGACATTCCCCAGATGGTTTGCTTTGTAGGTGATTGGCCACAGACGTCTCTAGCTTACCAGAGGCAGATGTCTCTCTGAGAACGCATGGGTGGAGACGGGGGTGGGGTGGGGTGGAGGAAGTGGGGGGTGGACCTGGGCTCCTGTTGCTCATCCCAGAGTGTAGAAAGAGGACTGAGACCTCTGCTGTTATCTGTTTGTCTGTTATCATTTTCCACCCCCATCAAGCAGGCCATAAACTGGAATCCAGGCATCACAGGCCAGAGGTGTTTCAAATATTTACTGAAGACGGGCTATGAGTCTGGCACCCTGTGAGGTCTGTAAGAGAGCACTCGAATTAACTCTTGAAAGTGAAAGAAATGGGGTTTTCTTTGGCCACGTTTTCGAGATTGCTTTTACGTAGGTGAGAAGCAAAGGGCAAGAACAATTTTGCTGAGTGGCTAATAAGTGGCCGAATGCTTGCTGGCCTTTCCCATCTGACTGCTGTCTGGGGTCAGTTACAGTGCGTTGGCAGCAAATCCAGCTCAGGCTGACTTAAACATGGCAGGAATGTATTTGGTTAGGGATTGGGAAGTCTGGAAGAATTAGACAAGCTGATCAACAATGTCACCAAATAGCACAGACTCTTTGATTATCTTCCCTCTGCCATCCTTGGGGTGGGCTCCGTCCTGAGGCTGGCTCCGCTTGTGCTCAGAAGAGGCTTCTGTATACTCCCTGATGTGGGAGAGAGAGGCTAATGCCTCTAGCAGACATTTCCTCCTAGCTCCCCGGCCAGATCAGGTTGTATGTCCATTCCAAAACCAAGTACCAGCAGGGGGAATGGTGTTGTCCTTGGACCAACCAGGCTCGCCCTTGACTTGAGGTCAACTCCCCTGCAATATTACTGCGTCTTCCTAGGGGAGGAGGAAAGAGACGCTGGGGAGTGAAACACAGCGTCCATTCTATATCCCACAGGCGTGGAAGCAAAATGACTTACTCGAAGCCATGTCTATATGAAGTCCAGAGCAACCGTGTATGTTCCTTTTACTTCACTGTGTTGCCTTCTGAGGCAAGAAAAGGGAAGGAGGACTGGGGAGTTGAATTTCAGAGGCCCTTTTAGGCACTGGAGCTGCAGGAGGAAACTCTGGGTTTATTAAAGACCCTTTCCCTCACGCGCCACCCCCGCCTTTCCCTTTTCTTCCAGGTGATATTCACATTCCACGGGAATTTGGGCCCTAGGCACCATTTATAGGGACCAGCTCACAGCATCTGAGGTCCTTCCAGTGTGTCATTAACAGGCCCCCTTGTGGCTGGAGCCCATCTTCTGGATTTGGCTCAACAATGGAGAGTGTTAGCAGGAGGTTTCAGGATATTTAGGATCAAGTTGTGTTTCCTTGCAGCTGTCTTACGCTAGGGACCCAAGGAAAGCAATTTTCAGAGAAACTATTTTAGCAGTGGTGTTGCCGTGTGGCACAGTGGGGCCACGTGAAGTGGGGGGGCAGGTGGGGGTGGCTGTGGTGTTGGGTAACTAGGAACAAACTTCACCCCCTCCATTCAAGTTCAAATCAGCCAGAGTCCAAAACAGCTGATCCCCAGGTCATAAACACTGGTAGCGAACTGCATAGTCTAAAGTTTATCACCCAGGCAATCAATCTTTATTAAATATCTTTATATCCACAGCTCGGTTTTTGGTGCTGGGGAAGCTACATGTGACAAGATGTGATCCCTGCCTGCCACCTAGATGAGGTTGCTGCACAGATGAAATATTATCTAGTAATACTAGACAGAATGTGCAATGTGTGCCGGGGGAGGGGAGGCAGACAATAATCCCAATAGGATTTTTAGAACAGTTTCCCAAGGTATGATCTTTGGATCACTTGTCCCTCACACAAAAAAAAGAAAAAGAAAAAAAAAAGAAAGTGTTCTGAGGCCAAAAAAATGGGGTAATACTACGCTGTATGCTCCTTTTGGAGATGTCCTGCATATGAGTATCTTACAGACCCTAAGACATCTCAGATGTCTTAAGGTATAAACTTATTTAACTTTAATATTATGATTCTTAAATTTATTTGCCCAAGGGATGTCCCCTTTTTCCCTCAAGGAAAACAGGAATGACCTACGTATTTATTAGTGTCACATGGAACCACACTGCCCCCTGTGGTCAAGACCAAGCAGGCTGCTTGACGATGAGGACGGCAAACTTGGATGCAAAGCGTCTTTCTCCCTGTAACCCAGGAACAGCCACGACTGAGCTGCTGGGGCAGGAATCCAGCTACTCAGCAAACATGGGTCCCTCCAGGGTGCACCCCAGAGAATGGGGCTGTCAGGTTGCTTCATGGTACCAAACAAAACGCCCCACTCATCATCAGGTGAGCTGATGGTGAGCTCTCAGGCATGAAGAAAGTGGCCCTAAGGCAGAGTGGCGGCCCACGTGGAGGGTGTGCTATGTCTCTGCTCTGCTTCCCTGTGCCCTCCTTCCTTTTGGATGAAGCCCTGATTCCACAAAGCGCCACTGTGGCCTCTGCCACTACTTGTCCCTCCAGTTTCAGGCCTCTTTGTGGTCCTGTCTCTCCAACTCTTCCTTCTTGCCTGCATGCCTAGGCCCCACGAAGTCCAGTCTGCCTGTCCCTTTCTGCTGCCCCCTGAATGTCCCTGCAGTGTCAGGGTGCTGGCCATACAGGACTGAGGGGGCCTGGCTCAGAGCCCCTTCTCACTCTGGGTCACAACTAGAACATGGCCAGCCTCTGGTGAGCCCAGAAAACATTTCTTCAACATTCAGTTCTAGGCTTAACTGAATCAAATTTCTCTTTCTAAAACTAAGCCACAGAGGAGGGGGGTAGGGTGGGGGGCAGCAGACAGGAAGCTCCGAATATGGTCAGAGGCGCTGGAGCCTATTACTGCCCCTTCCAGGGGCTGAAGCATTTCTGCTCCTGGGCACAGAGGGCTTCTCACTTTGGGAAGTCATGTTCTGCTCAGTGTGGAGAATGCTCAAATCAAAACACATGGTTGTAGTTCTCTGAACCATTAGAGTTACTCTTGAGCACTAGTGTTTTAGAGTCAGGGTAGAGTTGTGGTTTGAAAGGAAAAGACCCTAAACCGGGATTTTGGAGACACCAAGTGAGAATAAAGCCAAGCCAGGCTCTCGGTAACCTGCCTGTTAAAGCTCCTCACCAGGCGCCCATTCAGTGACCCTCAGGACGTCCCCTTCTCACTTACACTGCAGATGTGCCATCCTCTCCTGCAGCCCCCCCCCCCCACTCCTGTTCTCCCTCTGCCCAATTGCCCAGCAGCCCCTCCACTATGTTCCAGGCTCTGCCACACGCACACATGATTCCCTCTGCTCCGAGGTCCTTCTACCTCTATCTGCCTAAATTTTATCCAATCTGCCAGGCTCAGACAGTTTCTCCATAGGCTGTTGGTTAAAAACATGAGCTTTGGAAACAAACTGGAGTTTGAGTCTCTGCCTTGCCACTTACCAGTGTGATCTTAACGCAGTGGTTGGGAGAGTTCCAGCTTTACTCGCTGTGTGGCCTTGGGGAAGTTACCTAACCACTCTGTGCCTTAGCCTTGTCATCTATAAAATGAGGATAGTAAGAATGCTTATGTGTCATGCTTTATATGTTGTTGTGGAGATTAAATGGGGGGAATAAAGGTCTGTGCCTGGCATGTGGTAGGAGTACACTAAGTGTTAGCTATCTAGAGATGAAATGTCCACACCCCTTAATAAAGCCTGCCCTGACTCCTGGCACAGTCCCTCTTGCTGTGGCATCTCCCACTGGAGAGGCTCTGTGGCTCGGCTCATGTGCTCTCCTTGCTCTGAACTTCCCTTGCACTACGGTTTGGGACCTAACTCACTCGAGTTACTGACCTTTGTTAGTACATCTCCACACTTCGATAGGGAGCTCTCTGAGGACAGCATCTTCAGCTCTGCCTGCAGGACGATTTATTTGGTAGCAATTCCAAGTGCCCTGGCCTGCCACAAGGCCCCTCACAGTGAGTTCCTGGCTGCCCTCCTATGCCACAAACTCCGCCTTCCGCGAAATTGCCCCTTGTTGCCCTAAGCTGTCCACCCCTTCATAAATCCAGGCCTGGAATCCCATCCCCCTAGCTCTTCTCTGCCTGGAAAACTCCCATTCATTAGCAGTCAGGCCAAACGTCCTGGAAAGCCTTTCCCAACTCCAGGGCTCTGCCCCACGGCCCTGGCACAAGTTTATTCTCCCTGGACTGTGACCTTCTCCAGGAATAAGTAGGGTCCCCAGTGTCCTTTACACAGTAGGTGATGGGACCAGTGGTAAGGTCTTTGACCGTAGGTCAGCCTGATTCAGCTGCACAGAGGATCTGAACTCCTGCAGACAGCTTCCAATCCCACATCCAGCGCTTCGATGCCCTGCTGAGTCTTGGTTTGCCCCTCTGCAAAACGGCCATAACGCCTTCGCCACAGCTGCTGAGGGCTGAGGGAGCTGTGTTCAACCCTGAACACGCAGAAGACGCTGCGAACCTTGGCCCCCCCCCCCCCCCCCCCGCCCTCTTTCCTGAATTGCACCTCAGGCTTCCCACCTTCCTGCTGGTGGTAGCTGCTCTCATCCCTATTCTAGTTAAGTCAAAGAGAGCAAAACATTACCAATTGGTTTAGAGATCCCAAATCACTGTTTTATGAGGGAAAATAATCCTTAGTTGTTAGACATACCGGTGACACATTCTTTGTTGCTAAGGTGATTCTTTGACAGCGCCCTTTTGTAGATCAGAAATACCTCTCATTTTTTCTGAGTCTGGTTTCTCCCACAGAAGGATTCTGGAAAGCCATCTGCATGCCCTCCCTACGGGAAGGAGGGCTGCAGTCCCTGGAGGCTGCATTTCTGTCGGAAGCCGGAGAGGAACAGATGAGCTCTGTATTGAGCTGTGCAACCTTCCAATTAAGTAACTGCACAGTCTGGGAGCCCCGGGCTACTCATCCAGGACAACTTCTGTCAGAGGACAATCATCGTATCTTGCTCTTCACTGTCTATTTCTTCTTTGAATTTCCTCCAGCGTTAGCCAAGCTGCCTGGAATTCCATGCTACCCCACGGCTCTGCCTCTCTTCCTCTGTCTCTCACACACCCCTCCACTCTCCTCCTCTAACACACCTTTGGTAACTATGGTGCTGTCACTCAAGGTGGAATTTCTCTCACATGATAAAGACACATTCTCCTCCATCTCTTCCACCTTCCTCCCATTTCCATGAGACTCTCACACAGGTTCATTCCTTTAAAAGTTTATTTCTGGCGAATAAAAAAAAATAATTTATGTGACCAGACCAGTAAAGACATTATGACACGCAGCAGAGTTTAACTTTCCTATTTGCTTCTGGATTTTGCAGCTTGGTGAGAAGGTGGCTAAGTGAAACCCAGCCTCCAGGAACTAGGAGACACCCACCGACAGGCTGACTCACATTTGGATGCTTATTGGAGGGCCCAGAGGTAGGCTCAGAGGAAGGCCAAATCCAAACCTCTTTTACAGACATGTCTCTTTGTAGTGTTTGTTTTTATAAATCAGTCAACATAAGCTCTGTCACATGCCTGCTCCTAATGACCATAAACATAACATACCCAGCAGATGCTCAGACAGAGCAGTCGTCTCGGGGACTTTTAAACGTGGTACTTGGGGACCCTGTGGGGGAAGACACTTTTCCGCAAGAGGCCACCTCCTGAGGTTGGCACTTGGAGACTATGGAGACAGGGGACCCGAGCCCCTAGCACGGCTGTCAAGATCTCTGGGTTTCTGAACTCTGCTGCCTCTTAGCCTGAAGCGAACATTTCCTCCTAATCCTTCAGGTCCCCTTAGGCTCAGAGGAGGTCACCTCAGTGGGCAGACGCCTCCTCCGGGAGTCTGGGAACTCAACATGCGCTGGGGTCTCAAGGGCAGAATCTCCAGAGGCCCTGCCGGAGCTCCACACCTCAGAGCTGGGGAGGGTTGGGGGTTCACTGCCAAGGAGGAAACAGGCTCATTAGCAGGAGGTACCTGAATCCCCTGGGAGGGTCTCTGCTGCCTGGTTCCCATGTGAGGCTTTGGCCTTGGGATCACTTTGGTGGTGGGGTTCACTCTCTCTGGGTTATATTTTGATATATTAGGGATAGGCTTTGGTTGACTGTAAACTCACTGACTGATAAAACCCCCAGAAAGCAAGCAGGGAAAGCCTACGAGAAGCCCTGAGGGGTTTTCTGTGACAAAGCACACGCTCTGGAGGCTAGCCTGAGGCCACGTGGCCCCTCCGTAGGTGGTCCTGAGGCCCCTGATGCCGACAGGACGGCTGCCCAGGACTCAATGTACCTGCTTGCGCAGGTCACCAGGGCCGCACCTGGCTGGACACCAGCAGAGTTTAAACAGGGGCTGATTGTGTAACTGAATGTGACTTTAGCATCCTTTTGAAAGGCAGGACCAAGCAAAACCAAAACTCCCAAATCACCAGGCAGTTCTGAAGTCCAATTCAGGTTCCTTTTTTGACCTTCAGAGACAGCAATTTCTGGGCACGAAGATCAGCTGAAGACTTCAAAGCCCAGTGTTAGCTCTCCTCATGGGACACACACCAGCTTCCCCTTCACACACAGATGCATTTCTATGCTCCAGGCTTGGAGCCATTTTATCCTGAAACCATTCTTTTGTTGGATGCCCTGAAATGAACACTCACATTCCAAATGCAAACACACCTTTCAAGAAGAACCAGAAGACCCCCTCAGTGCCATGGAGACACCTGCTGTAGCGCCTATTAAATACTGGCCAAAGCACAGTCTTTCAACCATTTCATGAAATGAGGGAAGACCAAGCCATTTGCGTACACATACATAGGGGGACAAGGAAGGGACAGATGAAAAACCAGCATTACACCAGGTGATAAATGGGAACTAACTTCCCAAAGCTCCTATCAGCAGAACAATCCAGACAGGAGGATATTTATATGGGTCCTACAAAAATAAACTTTGCTCCATGCCTGTTCCCTGACGTGTAAAGGACAGGCCTTTCCATTTGGCTTGTCTCTTGAAGTTTTTCTGTATCAAATGCAGTAGAGGTTTTAAGTGATTGTGAGGAAGGGATAGAGAACTCATTCCCTAGTTTCTGGGAGGCCAGGACGTGACGGGTCAAATGGGAGGGGAAGAGCAATTGCACAGTCTGGAAGAAAAGGGGGTGGGGGTGGGGAATGGAGGGGCCACCCAGAGTCCTGTGATGTGAGGGCATTGACACAGCTTGACTCTGAGCCTTAAGAGTCTCTCAAAGCTCCCTGAGCCTATCTGCAGAGCGTCTCAAGGGGAGACCCCTCAGCCCACGGGGCCCTCAGTTTTCATTGTGAAGTACGAGGGGGCACAGCCAGGGCAGAGATGAAGAGTTGTACTAGCTACACTCAGAGAGGATGAGCCAACAGCATGTGAGCTTCCGAGATGCCAGGGCTCCCCCAGCTCCCCTTCTTCTCACAGGTGGCACCTCAATCCCCACCTCCCTACACACTCTCTCCACCTGCTTTTTTCATTGACACCATATTTCCTCTTGCTTTCCACTTGGCTGGGGCAAAAAAAATTCTATTATGTGTAGCACTTACAAGTCTCACATGGGAAACTGTCAAAAGTTAAATTATATTTTAAAACCATGACACGGGCTAGAGTCTGCTAAAGCAGAGCTGTTGGTCAAGGTCTAAAGGTGACACCTTTTGAGGACTGAAGCATCACCCGTTCCTCTGGAGTGGCATCCAGAAGATGAACTCTGGGATTCTGAAACCATCCTGTGGACGAGACATGACACGTGACACTACATTACTGCAGACAGGTGGAGGATGACTGCCTTCCACAGGTATCAGCTTTGAAAACCACGTACCACCATTACCACTGTTTCCCCTCTATGAATTATTCCAAAGACACTTGCTACCTGGCATTTGGATCTATCCCATGAGCATTCATCCTTCAGGTACTATCTTGGGTCAAGGCTCAGATTAAAGGTGAACACAAGGTCATAAAATGCTCTTCCAAGGAGAGGGCTCTGAAAAAAATGAGTTGGGGGGTGGGGGGAGAAATTCTGGAAGAGTGGCATCCAGAAGATGAACTCTGAAAATACCATACACCTTCACTTATAAGATGCAATAATAAGCAAAACTATACTGCAAAACTATCTTATTCAAGGTTCATTTTGATTTTAGGATGCATCTAGGTTTTAGGAATATTAAGACAAAGGGAAATGTCCATCTTGGGAGGGAGGACAGGTGACAGATTTTGAAACAGATGGCTTCCAGTTGTGATTTCTGACCACATTAAGAGCCGAGGAGCCGATGTGGGGCTTGGAAGACAGTCATTAAGGAATTGCTTTCATTTGGGTGAATCCCCACCTTGAATGCTTCAAATTAGGGGGATGTTGCATTGACTGTCATCTGGGGGATGTGGGTTTGTGTGGATGAATTTGTATGAACTGAAACAGCCTCTGCAGAGTAAGGAGCCCACACATTTTATTACAGCCCCTGCTCACCAAGCCCTGACAGTCCCCCATACCTCTCTGCCCTTTGGATTATGGAGAAAAAAAATAATCGTTCAATTTTCTGGGCCACAGAACACACGATGGGTCTAGAGTGTACAGGGAGCTTACACACTGAGGAAAAACGGCGTGCAAACAGGAGCAGGAATTCTTCACCCTCTGGTGAGCCAGCACTTGAGACACAGAAGGACGACCCTAGGTGCCCTCCTGGAGTCCACACTAGTTTATGTTTCTGGCTTTTATTAACCGTGTTCCACTCCAACTTCCACCTTCTCCTGAGAGGGAGAAGAATATCTTTGAATATCTATGGCATTAATGATTTCCTCAGGCCGTTATTTTTCTCCTCTCAAGATTTCACAAAAGGCCCAGGAAGAGGCCTAGAGAAGGATCAACAAAAGCACGAGGGTCTGAGAACGACATAATACTGACTTCTCCTTTTTGGTAACAGTCCACGAAATGTGTGCCCCTCTCTCCTGAGATATGGTGAGGCATGAGGGGAGGTGGCAGAGGAGCTGTGGGTGGGACACTGTACCGTGTGACATCACGATCATGCAGCCGGTGCCCAACAGGACAGAGATGTGAGAATGAGCACACAGAGCTCTGGGCTGGCCCCAGGGGGAGGCAGGCAGCTTCCGGGTAAGTGCCCTGCCTCTCAGGAACAGTCTGTCCAGTCCCTGCAGAGCCATCCCCTGGGGCTTGCCATCTTGGCTCTGGCCTTAGCCTTCATCCTCCCTCAGCTCCGTGGGTAGGAATTTATACTGCTGTTGGCGGATCTGGGCCAGTTTTTTCCTTGCTTCTTCCAGTTCTCGCTCTTTCTTCAGCATTTCCTCCTGGGCAGCGATAATCTGGAAGGAAAGCAGAAAGCTGGATGGATCTATAACTTTCTAGGAAACTGCCCTCCCTCTCCACCGCATGCCTCATAAGCTCCCATAGCTTCTACTATAGCAATGCACCAGGAAGAAGTATTCTTAGCTCTGCAGACCAGCGTCTGGGCCACGGTTTGGGTTCTGAGACCGACAACTCAGGTGACCCAAGCATAAGTGGACTTCTCGCCTCTGATTAAATAGCAAACATCTACTGTATCCCCACTGTGCACCAGGCTCTGGTGTAAGCACTTTGTATGGAGTCTCCCATCGTCTCTGCGGCAACAGTGTAAAGTACGCCCCATTGAACGTCCCATTTTTCCAGTGAGAAACCTGAAGCTGAGAGATGGAGTCCACTTTCCTGAAGTTCCAGCTAGTGGAGTAGGATCTGGCCCAGGTATTCTTGAAACTAAAGCGGGAATCCTTAGCGACTAGATGGTTTTCATATATTTATTTCATGCTTCTAAAGTATGATCTGAGGAATATTAGTTAATAGGTATTGTGTGAAAAAGGTGAAGTTTGTGTTCAAGAAAGCCAAATAGCCTTCTTTCCTTTTCTAGGCTAATGATCAGGGGTATTCCTGCGATACTCCAAGGTGAGGTAGGGAGTATAGAATTTCCCAAAGACCACTCTTCATGGTACCTCTTAAGGAACTAGTGTATCGAGAAATAGAGCCTGGTAAAAATGCATCCAGTGTATTTCCAAATAGAGGGAGTGATTCAGGAAGAGCTAAGGCAGGTACAGGAATGAGGAACTTCAGTAACAGGTCTCGGTGTTCCTGGCTCTAAGAAGAAAACCAATCTCATATAATGGATTTATTTATATCAACACATACCCTAAACTGCAAGCCTGATTTCCTGAAGTTTCTGTCTCAGACCCAAATGCACAAGAACGCAGGCCTGTGTAAGTCAGGCTACTCCTCTCTTATCCCATTTACTCTTATAAAAGTTCTGGGAAGGGGTCACCATTCATTCTTTCTGTTGGGCCAAATATCTTGAGTGGGTGACAGCTCCAAATGCATCATTTTATTTACATGATAATAGCCCTGTCTTCCAATTTCTCCTCTTCTCCTTTTCTGTAATAGAATCCCTGATTTTCAGCTAGGCACAAGACTACTAAGAATACTACATTTCCCAGCCTCCTTTACAGTGAGGTTGGCCATGTGACTAAGTGCTGACCAATGGCATGTGAGAAGAAACGACCACTTTGTGGTTGTGCCCGCCCCCCCTTTTCCCTCTTCCTGCCAGCTGGAAAGCACAGGTGGTTATTGAGCCATCTTGGACCAAGTGGCCAAGAGCAACATCTCAGGGAGGTGGAGCAATAGGGAGAAGGAAAGCGGCCAGCACATCTTCCCTTGACTGCTTACACCCAGACTGTTACATGGGACAAGTAAACTTCCATCTTGTTTAAGCCACTGTTGTTTGTGTCTGTGTTATGACAGTGTCCACGCTGGGAGTAGGCGCTGTCTGGGTTTCGTCACACACCTGAGCAATGCCCCCTACAAACTTTGTTTTCACTACAACATCATCATCGTCGGCTTTGCCAAATGCTGCCTTCTGGGCTGCACGGACAAGATTGTCTGAGGCTCTTTTCACAGCATTTCCTGCTGCCTGGAGAGGGAACAAAACACGCATTACATCATTAGTAACAGCCATTTGGATCTGGCAAGAACAGACATGAAGGTACGTTTCATGAGACTATGAATCAATTTATCATCGAATTATAACACAGAAATTCTCTCTAGTTAGTATCCATTGTCTGTCTCTCCATCCATCCATCCATCCATCCATCCATCCATCCACTGATTCTACCAACACTGGCACCTACCTAACCTTAGCTCATTCACAGATGAATGAGATCCAGTTCCTGGCCCCCAAGGAACACACACTTTGGAGTGGAATTACAATTTTGTAAATAAATGATTGTAGCATTGTGATATGTGTGTTAACAGAAGCATCCTTGGGCTGCCTCCTTGGTCTAGAAAACCACCTCCCCAGCCCCATCCAATTTAGAAATACTTGAGGACTTGGCTCGGTCATCACTTTCTTGGTCCATCTCGGCCTTACCCAGCCCCTCCCCGCAGGGCTCCTCGAGTGCTCCATGCTGGCTTCTTTGCAGCCCTTACCAAACGGTGGTTGCCTTTCTGCCAGTTAGATAGGAACTTGAGGGCAGGGGCTATGACTTGAATCTCTGCATCCCCAGCACCTGGCACAGTGGCTGCCCAGGGCCGGCACTCACTGATGTTTGGGGGAATGAAGGACTAAGAAAGCACAAACTATCCCTGCATGAGAGGTCTGGGGCCCCCCTAGTAACTAAGGCCTTTATAGATACACTTTTACAGTCACAGCTGGGCTTTATGCTACATGCTCAAGGACGGGGCAATTGCTAGACACAGGTGAAAAGCTTTTCAATCTGTAGTCTAGATCTTCAGACAGGGCTATAGTCCACACTGGCTTTTTTTCTCTTAATGCTCATGGAGCATGGCCCTGGGGACTTGTCTTCTGCTACCTGAGGTTTGGGATTTTCTTCTAATGGTGGTCAAGGATTCATTAAACCTCCCAAATTCCTTGCCCAGACTCCTCAGAGTCAAGAACTTGAGGGTTAGACATCAGAAGGTTGAGAGTTTTTCTCATTCAAAGTTAACTGTCTCATCTGGTTAGTAATCTAAAGTGACCAATAGGGACGATGAGGGCTTGTATAAGAAATGAAGGGGAAGCCAATTAATCTCTGACAAGTCATCATCACGTGCTTATTATCAAAATAGCTTTGTGAGGTCAGAAATTGTTAGTCCACTTTTCCGTTGTAGAAACTGAAGTTAAGTAACTTGTCTAAGATCCTGTACCTAGTAAGTTAGAGAGCTGGGATGTGAACCTAGGTCTGTCTGGCACCAGAGAATCTCCGGGTCATTGTAAGGAACTCAGACATCACATTGCAGCATCCAGTTAAATCAGCAACAGTGACAATAGGGTAATGCTGTGTTATATCCGTGTAAATCCTTAGGACTTACAAAAGCATGTTCACATGTCTTAACCCTTAGAAGAGCCAGTGCAGGGATCTCTATTTCCATTTTCCAGAGGAGGCCAAATAAAGCCTGAAAAGTTTTCAGTGATTGAGCTCTGTAAGATCAAGCACTTAATACATGGCAGAGGCAGGACTTGAACCCAGGTCTTTCTTAACTCAGTATGTTTTCCTCAGAAGTGTTCTCCAAACTCACAGACCACACATTCATAAAAGCGCAGCTCCCCAGTTTCCCCTGGTTTATTCCAGGAGTCCATTGAAAGTGAGGGAGGTGGGTCAGAGAGACACTCAGGAGGACCCAACAACAGAAATGCACATTAGGACTTTCAGTAAAACAAGAGTTCTGAGTTTTGGTGGAATTGTTAAAATATTTCTGCCTTTTATGAAATTACTCACGACTTATAAACATATTTTAAGAACATAAACAATCTGTATTATAACACTTATAATAGTAAAAATGTAGAAAATTGGAAACAAAATGTCCAAAGTTTAGGGAAATTCTGGCAGAGTAAGTTGATGTAATATCATGCAATCATTAAAAATGAGACTCATGAAGAATGGACCAGTTAGCTTTGCATAGAGAAATTGTGAAGCTGTTTCTTCAAGGTAAAAGATATGTATGATAAAATGTTACGTGAAAAAAGGCAGAATGTCTCTTGCTATGGTTATAACTAGAAAAAATTATTTTGTATCTAGTTAAAAACAGGAAGAAAAAAAATAACATCTTACATTGTGAAGATGTTGAGGCTTTGCGATTTTTTTCATTCAAACATTTCCTTCACTGTGTTTAAAATACGTCTATAATTAAAGCAATCAGGAAAACATATGCACTGGGAAGGACTTGACTGTCACCTTCATAGGGGCTCTGGGAAACCTTAGCAACAATCTCATACATATTCCTTAGTCCTTTCACTCCCTTCTTCTGCAAACAGTGACTGAGGGCTTCCACTGAAATAGGCACCAGCTTTGGTGTGAGAGATGCAAAGATAAAGAGACGTTGCCTGTGCCTAAGGAGCTCCCAGCCTTCTCAGTCACGTGTAAAGGTAAACGTGGTGGTACCAGTGACAGGAACCATAGGAGGGAGCTGGTGGGGGCCCTGGCAGGACAGAGGAAGCACTGACTACCTTGCAGCCAGGGAGTCAGGGAGGGCTTCCCAGAACAGGTGACTTTGCAGTTGAGTCATAAAGGACAAGTAGGAGTTCACCAGGCTGGGCTGGTGGGGAGGAGGGCCAGGACGCTCTGGGTGAGAAAGGGCCCCAGGGCGTGAGACCAGAAGGCAAGTGTGGAGAATGTCAGTTTGGTGGGTCAGCAGGGTATAGGATGCATGGCCGCACATGGTAGAAAATGAGAAAAGTGGGAGCGAGTTGGCTGATGGAAGGCCTGGTGGGTCATGCCAAGGAAGTGAGACTGTTCCCTTTGGCGACACTTACCCGCTCCAACAGGAGTATTTTCCCACCAGCATCAGTGACCATTACCTGTAGCCGCCTCATGGCCTCTGAATCCTGATCGGCCTTCACCTTGCAGGCCACAAGCAGCTGGGCGGTGGAAGCGGCAACCTGCTTGGCAGACGAGATGAGCTTCTCTTCACTGGCATGTCCCTGAACGGAGGCATTGGCCGCCTCACAGAGACTGCTGGTTGCAGCTGCCACCATCCGGGCCTGGGGACAGTCAACAGAGAAGTGACCCAAGGGCCAAACCTCCCTCAGGGGATCCAAAACGCAAATGAGGAGGAAGGAGAAGGCAACTCACGGCAGAAATCAGTCCCTGTGACCACTGTCCGTCATCTGCAGCATTGGCGGGGATGGAGCCCACCTAGAGAGTGGAGGTTAGAAATTTGCAATGAGAGCAGGAAGGCTCAGGGTGACCTGCAGCCCCTCAGACCCCACTGCCTGGTACCAGAAAGACATTGCATCAGACACACAGCGCCACCGGGGACTCCCACCTTCAGCACCAGTGTGAGAATGGAGCACCCTTTCCCACGCGGGTCCCTGGCCTCTCCAACTCGCACCAGCACAGCCAGGCTGGTTTCCACCTGGGCCACCTGTTTCCACCTGGGCCACAAGGAGTCGCTCTGAAATGCTCCCAAGGGCCTGCATTACTGTGCCAGGTATTGTGTTTCTGGGAGAACAGCTCAGGAATGATGGATTGGGGCTGTCTTTACATGCTTATTTGCTCTGCGGGATCTTTCTCTGTTTCAAACACAGGAGCCCTTGAGGCCTCTTCTTTCAAGGGCCAAGGGAAACTTAAATCTCTCCTGATTACAGATCCGAAAGCCACACTGTGATTTTCTGGCAGAGGATGCAAAAAAGGGTGGTACATTTCCTTTAGTACAATTAAGTGCAGACCCTTAAGGAAATACAGACTATCTATATATATATATATATATATATATTTATTCTTTTTTTTTTTTTTTTGTCAGGGGTAGGGAAAGAAGAGGCTAGAAGTAAGATGGTCTCTGTTTCTATTTAGAAATTATGGCAACAAGTGAAATATTTTCTGTTCAGCCATAGAGGGAGTAGCTATGGGAGGAAATACCTTTATACTTGTGGGAAGTGCTTGGAGAGATAAGAGATGCCTCTCTTCATTTGAATATGAAATTGGGGATCTGTCAGCAATTACAGGCGGCACATCAGGGCTTGGTGAATGTCAGGTAAAACCCCTATGTCTTGCCTATAAGCCCATCGTTCATCCAACTCCAGTTGAACCTCCTTTACCAATTTTTTAAATGCTTGAACATATAAGTCCCTTGGAGGACAGGGGCTCCGCCATATTCAAGTTAGAGTCTCTAGAATCCAGCAATGTGTCTGGCACATGGTTGGCCCTTTACAAATAAACTGAAATTTTTAGGTAGGTCTTCTCAGTGATCCATTTTTGGTCTTTACATATTGATTGGTCAAAGGTATTTGATCAGTAAGGTTAGCACTGTGCTACATCTATAGGGGATGAGTGAGAAACATGAAAGGACTACATGCCACTTGGGGAGATGTACATATGTTAAAATTGAAAAACATACCACACAATCGCTTAGAAAGAGAAGCCAAAGTATGTGGGTATGATTAAGACATGGCTACGCTCACAAGAGACTTCCCTGGGGCAGATGGAGGGCCACCAGGGGGGGCATGTAACTTCCTGTTGTGTTACATGTTGTTGGGTCAAGCCACAATCATATCTGTCTATCTGTACACCAACAGCAAAGGCCTTTTAATAGGAAACAGAAGTGACTGACAAGCACGGTGACCAAATTCCCTAAGCCCACAACCTGACAGGGTTTCCATAGTGCCTCTATATTTGAGTAGCTCCCGGTAAGACTCAGCTTGGTTGGGTTGGTTCCATGTTGTGTGGGGCTAACAGGACACATGGAGTGTTTTAAATCGGAAGACCTTCCCATTGCCAGGATAAGTCTAATGTGCTATGAATCCTGTGGCTCACTGAAAAACAACTATGCTTTCATGCTAATCCAGATAGAATGGGTGATCGGAGATGAAGAAGATCGAAGAAATTTCAGATTGAAAAGCAGACTGGCCTTTTGACCAGGAAAATGCTAACTGCAGAGCAGGACAGCATTCAGCTTATAAAGTCCCCAACTCCGGGGCTTATATAGTCACCCACCAAGAAAATACGACAGCTTGCATCTTTAAGTAGCCCAATGAACAGTGGGAACATAAATGTCTTGTTCAGGCCCTGATTGGGATGCTTTCCTTAACCAGAAGCAGATGAGAGACCTGGAAGCCAAACCTTTCATTCTGTTTGGTAGATTTAAACAAACAAGAGTTTTCAGTCAGTTGGGGCAAAGACAGGCAAGTCAGTGAGGGAAGGCAGAGCACTGTTTTCCTCGGTCAGGCCAAACGTGTTCACATCTTTTCCACATAGGTCTCGCTACGTGGACATCCCACCACTTGGCCAGCGGGGTTTACCCACCTTTCCTTGGGCCACCAGCTCCCTCTGGGCTGCCGAGGCCGATTTGACCAGGGCACTTGTGGCAGCAGCAATAGATTTAGCAGCTTCCAAGATCTGTTCTTCAAAATCCAGGGTCTCATCTGCTTGCTATAACCAAAAGAAAACAGTATCACATGCAATTCATATCCACACAGGGCGCTTTCTGCCAAACTACTTACTGCTTGGTCACCTGGCTCTTCATCCATCTATTGCTTTTTGTTGACAAACCACACCAGGGTAGAAAGGCCTAAACTGGCAGGCTGCCCCGACATCTGCTGCCTACCCCCGCCCCCACTCTAAAAGGTGAAAGCTGCCAGCACTGACATTCTACACAAATGTTAAATCAGGAAATTCTAAGGCAGACTACTTTTCCAGACCAGAATTTTTAAAGAGACATAAATTCACTTTGAATAAAATATACTCAAATGGTTCCATTAGCATCAATAACTCAAATCAAAATAATCAATAATCAAAATCCCTAGAGTAGGTGGTGGCATACTCTTCCAGGGCTTAGGCTTGAAAAAAAGGAAAGATGGGGTAAAAACAAAAGCGAAATAGTATTTGCATTGCTGTGGCTGAGCACAGAGTTACATACCAACCACAGATCACCCAGTGATGGAAAGGAAATCCATCCAGCTGAAACCTTAGTCACCGGGAGGCCTGGCTCCACCTGGGGAAGAACACTGGCCCCAGTGCTAGGTGTTGGCAGGTCATTAGGGCTCAGCTGTGAATTCAGAACTGCCATGCCCTGTGCTGCCAAAGCAACCCGGCCCTGGGCTGCGTGGGGTGAAACACCACCATTTGGCGTGGTCAGCCTAGGCGAACTCCTTCAAGAGTCCCTCCAGCACTAATATTCTGTGTCAATATGGTTACGTGCCCCTTAGGTCCTAGAATGTTGAAGATGTGGCTGGTTGGTACCTTTTAAGCACTACGAGATGATGGTCAGGTGTAGCAATACTTTTCTTGGTATGTGTGTGGTACAATACAAATAACATAAAATTTACCCTTTGACTCCATTTTAAGTGTACAAAGTCGGTAGTAAGTACATTTGCAATGTTGCACAAGAGCAATAGGGTTTTAAGAGTGCCTACTATGTGCCAAGCATTTTGTTAGGCACTTCCATGTCCATTACCTTGTTTCTCACTGAAAAAGAGAAAAAGAAATCCTATACTATTGTTATCTATATTCTTCTATTTACAGTGAGAAAATTGAGGCTCAGGGAGGTGGAGAACGAGACCCAATGTCCTGTGGCAGCACGAAGAAGAATTGCGACCAGACGGAAACCTAAGTCTCTCTGACGCCATAAAGCCTAGGCCACCCCTTAGGGCCTCAGTGAGGAATAACTTCAGGTCAGAGGCTTAAAGTGGCTCGCTAATGGTCCCGTATGAGACATCAGACAGGAAGGATACACGGATACGATTCTTTTCCAGTTCCCTATTTCTTATGGCTATATCTTGAATCTTGAGAGATGTCAACCTCGTTTTCGTTTTTATAACTCATATTATCAAAATAACGTTTCTGTGCACATCTAGTGGATCTGAAGGATGACAGCAGCAGGTAACAGAAGCTATATAGCCTTTGTTATTTCTGACAGTCTTGCTCTAGGAGCATTTAGGACAGAAGTGAGTTCAATTCCAGTGGAATCATTTTGGATTCCTCATTATGGGGTGGGGGTGGGGGAGTCGTAGTTGGGGAACGTAAAATTTGTTGACTGAAATACAAAGTGACTCATTATAAGACACTCTGACATACAAGGTGTTGTCATACACAGGCCCCGAAGAGGTGACTGTAGGCTCTGATGCATACGTTCAATGACTTCGATTAAAGACCTTTTTTGAAAATTCTTTTTGCAAAAGAAAGTCAAGCATATAACAGATTAAGGTACTGAGGAAATCAGAGAATTTCTGAGTCCAAAGGAGCCCCTTTTCACTTTGCAGATGAGAAAATAGAGGCCCATGCTGTCTCCCCCAAATCTCCTGGACTCCTGTCTCAAGTGGCCTCAGCTATATTACGTGTACCAAGAGTGAGTCCACTATACAGGGCGGAGTAGCCCATCAGCAGATTTCTGATTTCCCCAATTTTAGAATTTGCAAATGAGGAATTTTCTTAAAATTAAATTCTAACTTTAAGCATGGAGAGGTCTGATAGAATCATCTCATTACAACCAATTTAAAAGGCCTCTCCCACATTTTCTGCTGCCCTGGAGGTTTTGTGTTGTTGTTGTAGTATTTTTTTTATTTTTTATTTTTGTAAAACACATGCTTGAAATAGATATTCAACTTGGAAATGTTTTTGACAGCCACTGATTTTTCTTACAATGGTAACTTCTGTAATGCCCTTTGGTGGATTTTTCTTTTTCTTTCCATAACATCTCTATGCTTTAAAAAGGACATGGCAAAAAGCCTTATTTCTCGGAGACATTTACTCTGATTAAAAAGTACTAGAGAGTTTCCCAAGAAACACTGAAGAAAGCTGACCACAGTGGAAGGGCTGGAGGGCAAATGTTTAGATGCTCCAGTTTGGGCGGAGTTCCATGAGGAGATCTGCCTTCTGTCTGCAGGAGCCCTGTCTTTCTTTCCGTAGGCCAGGTTTAGCCTTAGGACTAAATGCTCACCCTCTCTCTCCTGCTGACAACAGACATCGACCCTTGATGCTTCCTCATACCACACAACTTCTAGCTTCAGAGAAAATGAGACTGCCCCAGGCTGAGGAGACTCAGTGAAAAGCCAAGCACACCAGTCAGGGCTCCCCATGAGCTTCAGCTCCCACCGGCGTAGGGCATGGAAGCTGGGAGACGGGTGGTGAGCGTAGCAAGAAACGGAGGAGGACACACGTTTCACCACATGGCAAAAAAAAAGAGAGAAGTGCAATTGGCTTGGCCTTCGGAGAACGTTCCTACATAAAAGGACCACAATTAAAACGCAGGATTTGCTAACAGAACCAACCCTACCGCAACTCGGAGATTGGGAAGAATAAGAACAGCAACGTGGAGCTGCCATAAGGGGCCCGGGGCGAAGGATCTGGAGACCCCCGGGACCGTGGACGGGGAGGGGCTGAGCATCTGAGCCCTCATTCTCTTCTACTCACCACGGAGGCTCAGTTGGGTGGTCTCTTAAGATCCTCTTTAGCTGAGGTATTTCATTGACCTGACCAAAGCGGCCCAGATCTGTCCCTCTGGTGTATGGAAGATGTGAGTGAAATCCTCACTCTTAAGTGTTTTTCTTCCCCTTCAACAATGGCAGCCATTAAGATGGTTAAAATAATCTTTTTAAGGTTATAACTAGCCCTATGCATGCAGCTATTTGTATTTCTTTAAAACTACTGGCATCAAAGCAAGACAATGAACTTAAGAAAATGTTGGCATTAAATGGGCTACTCTGACAGCTCTTGCTCAGACCCACCTGAGGATCTGGTTAAAGATGCAAATTATGTTTCAATGGGTCTAGGGTGGGGCCTGGGAACTTGCATTTCTAACGGAGGTGGTACAGGTTACTTTGTGGGAAATGCTGGCCTGGGTTAAGGAAATCAGACACCAGTTAACTGAATCCTACAAGCCTCTGAACTCTCCTCCAGGGCATGGACTGTGTTTTACTCAACTTACGTCCTCTGAGTGCAAAAATGAGGCAGAGAAGCCCATGTGATAAATGTTTATTGAATGAATGTATTCATTCGAAATGAGTCTCCCAAGTTCTAGAGTTCAGCCAGAGGACAATTTACACAGCTAGAGAAGGAGAAATACATCGAGTAAGCATCCACATCAATAACTGTCCATTCCTGATTTCTGAGGGATGGAGGCAGACACCTCCTTTATTTAAGGCTGTGTCGGGGGGGTTGCTAATTGTATACTCCGTCTGCATCCCTCATTTGGCTTCCATAGTTGGAGACATTTAGTCATGTACATACAAACATAAACACAGTGGCATTTTTGGCATTTTCCTAAGAGGCTCTCTTAATAAAACAGTGCTGGGAAAATAACAGATGTGCAAACTAAGAATCTACTCTGCTTAGTGAAGGTGTTAGCCACCTCCGAGTGCAGAAACTATGTTGTCTTCTCATCCTTTGTACCATATTCTCCTGCCCTCTCCCCGCTCCTCTCTACTCAAAAAAGCTATTGGCCAGGTCACCACCAGCTCTTAGCAACTCTCCTTTCTGGGCTGTCTAGCAGACTCTAGCCGAGGATGGATTTCTCATCGCCTTGGCTTTCTGGTAGCTTTGAGAAAGGTATAAACACTCCTTTGCTGATATTTTTCCTGTTTGGTGATCTTTCGCAGAACGCCCCCTTAAAAAAGTTAGGGCCAGCCCGGTGGCTCAGGCAGTTAGAGCTCCATGCTCCTAACTCTGAAGGCTGCCGGTTCGATTCCCACATGGGCCAGTGGGCTCTCAACCACAAGGTTGCCAGTTCAATCCCTCGACTCCCGCAAGGGATGATGGGCTGTGCCCCCTGCAACTAGCAACGGCAACTGGACCTGGAGCTGAGCTGCGCCCTCCACAACTAAGACTGAAAGGACAACAACTTGAAGCTGAACGGCACCCTCCACAACTAAGATTGAAGGGACAACAACTTGACTTGGGAAAAAAAAAAAAAATTTAGAGGTCTGGCGAGATCCCTCCTGGGAAAGGTCACACTTTGGGTTGTCTCTTGCTGCCACTCCCCATGTTTGGAGAGCATTTGAAACCCCTATTTTGCTCTGTTTGCTCTAAAGTTTCAGGAGCTCAAGATTCCACTGGGGTAGGAGAGGGGAAAGAAGGGCGGAAAGGGGACAGAAAATGGGAGGGCTTTCCTCATTTTTATTTTATGGTTGTCTTGGCCTTTAAGGTATTCTGAAAACAATCTTTGCAGCAATTCATTCATTTCCTGAATCTACCTTCCCTTCTATCTGACAGGGGTGTTATAAGTAATTATTAATATACACAGAGCATAACTGACTCATAGATACTCAATAGCTAGTAGCAACTAATTTTGTTATTATTTCTATTATTACATATATCTTTTCGTGGTTTTAAAAATTGTTTTTCAGACTTTGGGCTCAACTACTCTGTTTTCTCTCTCTGAACCCTGCTTTTCACTCATAATTCTAATAAAAGTTCTAGCTGGCATTTCTGATTACAACCTAAAATAATCACAAATAAAAAACACAAAGCAAAGATAAATGTAGTGACACATGACACAGATGGGCGCGTCTTTCAGCTTCTCCGTCAACACCCAGCCAGGAAATGGTCAACCTGGGTTTTAGTCACTGCTCTGCACTTCCTGACCATGTAGCAATCAGTTTTCCGTTTGGAACCTGAGGAGCAACCTCAACCTTCCTGCTCCTTTAACTTAGACATGTTATGGTTCCAAATCAAACCCTTCTTAGAAGGCGCTCACTAAAATAAGCAGGGGCTACTTTTTCTCTTCCTTCCTGTCCCTTGGCCTCCTCTCTGGTGGAGCCCTGCCTCTTTCCTGCAGCATCTTTACCAACCTCCCCCAAGTCCGTCCTTTCTTACAGGTAGGGGAAGAGCGATCCCATTCATGGTCCTTTTTCTTGCTCTTTTCTTTGTGAATCACATCCCTGCAACCCCTCCCGACAATGAACTCGAGGTGAAAGAGCAAAAGTCACCCATAGAATATGGCCAAAGGGTCACTGACCTGATTTTCGCTTCCCTCCCTGAAAACCTCCTTTGAGAGACTGCCTGGCTGGGAGCTGATAAACACAATGGTTGCTTTGCTTACAACTGGCTATAAAACCAGATTACAGCTCACGGTACCGTCTTCCCAGTGAGGGGTCATGCTTTGCTCTGTACTACTGAAAATCTTGCAGAATGCTTGGTATTAAAAACAAGGTCATATTACAACAGAAACTAAAAAAATTCTTTGGGTATATATTTTTTTTGTTTTTTCTGCATATACTTTAAATGTCCTTGAGGGAAAAACGGAAGCCAACACCTAGCAGTCCTGAAACACAAGTGTGGCATTTTCTTGCCAGTTGGAAGCTGAGAGGCACAGGCAGCCATATTTCTCCTTTTTCTGTCGTGAGTTTGGCTGCTACCAGTTTGCTTCTGGTATTAAACTGAGAGGTGCCTTGATGGAGACCTTACCCAGTACCCAAAGACCCAACCATTTAAGAGTCAGATCAGCTTCTCTTTTGGAGGACCTATGTGGGGGTTGTCTTTAGGACCACCACCCTAACTAGTTCTGATAATAGGGAAACCTCTTAAAACAACTGGAACTGAGAAGAGCCCAGATCTGGACAGCAGGCCTGGTACCTCCCCTCTATCCCCTGCCCCCAGGCTGGCCTGGTCTCAGGGAAAGCTCCCGGGAAACTGTAAACAGGCTTAAGTGGGTGACAGAGAGAATGTACTGGCAAATGTTTACGCCCGCAATCTGGGGAGAAACCACCGTCTGCATCCAGAGCTGAAATAAATGCACGTTCATACAACATCCATTGAAAAAGACCCAAGCTTGCACCACTAGTACCTTGGGAGTGGTGATCCGGTACCATCCACTCCCTTAGTACCTTTTTTTTATACCTTTTTTAAATGAATAATAATGCTACTGAAATGATTCTGTGGTGCCATTTCTGTTTGATGAAAAAATTCTTAAAGATTTTGTCATGCTCTCTCTCTCTCTCTCTCTCAAAAAAAAAAAAAAAAAGGCACTTGAATGTCTATAAGGAAGCAGGAACAAAGAAAAGGTAACGATTCTTGCAAGATTTAATCAGATGAATTCGTTACATCACAAGCCCCTTTGCTATGAGTCCTCTGTGTGTCTGAGGAGGGTCTGACAAGGACCTGCTGTTCTACAGGTGGGGAGTCACCTGGGAACATGTGCTGGCCTGGTCCCCAAACACCTTTGCTTTTCACACCCTACAGGTCTGGAACTTACAGACCTGGAACCAACCAGTGGCAGGTAAGCTCAGAGCCCATAGTTCCGCATATAGAAAATATTGTATCTGCCCCTCTTCCTCCTCCCTCAATACCTGGTTGCCTTTTCCCACTCATCCAATTAATCAACATAGCATGCTGGTCAATAGCAAAATTACCAAACGAAACAAGAAAAGCACATTGCTTTTAACAAGTGGGCTCCACCTTAAGGTCCTCTTAAAACTGTATTTTTGTTTATTCATAAGAACTTGCTCTCTCTTTTCCATGATCATTTATCATCTCGGTCAAACAACCTTAACTGAACTCAAAGCCCTAAACAATGTTCTCCAGCTGCGTGAAGGTGGCACTGATTTTGGCAGCATCTTGAAAACTGTCTGAAAGATCTCCTGCTGACACACTTTCATGGATCCCTTTTCAGTGGAGAAGGATTCCGGGGGTAGGTTCCATTTTTTAACTCCGGAAGCCAGGACTCCAACACTGCATTTCCCACCCATGTCATCACTTCTCTGCTGCTTCTGGTGTGACCTGTCACTAAGGTGCCTGTCACTGCAAGCAACTAGGGGATGGCTCCTAGATATAACCAAAGGAAGCCTTCCTGAGCCACCTGTTCAAACCACTGGCTCACCACCGCCGAGGGGTATTGCATACACACACACACTCAGGAGTGCCCTTTAAAAGAACATGTCTTTTCTCCTCCAGAAAGCTGAGCTATTGGCACAACAGTTCTTTTGAGAGAGATCAGAATGAACTCACACATACTTCACAGGTTCTTCTATGAGGAAGAGGTCAAAGTCAACCAGAGAAGGCAGATCTGTGCCAGAAAAAATATTTCATAATCCCAAACTTCCTGCTGCACCCAATTAGGCTATGGAATTACTTTCTGATTGTCGGCTTAGTCTAAATATTATCAACTTCTACTGACAAATTAACCTATAGCAGGAAATTCAACAGACAGAATACAGTCCACACTACATTATCTTTATTAGATATATTTAGTCCTAACCAAGCAAGGTTTATATAAAGCCTGGTGACTCATCATCCATACAGTTGGTATGGCGGGTTTGGTTTATACAGTTTGTTACTATAGGTGGAAAGGAAAATTACAAATGGTTGGTTGGTGCTTGAATTTTTGCTGAAAACTTGATGATGAAAATAACTAATTTCTAAACTGAAGGTGAGGATAAAAATGAACTAAAATTAAATATAAACCTAAATGTGTTTGGAGGTTATAATCCTGACCTTTATTTCATGTCACAAACATGGGGTTGGAACCTTCCATTTTTTTCCAATGAGCATATTCCTTAAGGATTCATCATTGCACCAAACTAAGCTGTACATAACATTTCAGGCTCTTCCGAAACATCGATAATTATGATTTGTTTCTATAATAAACAAAATAATCTAGCCATATTGATAACAGTTCTCAAATGCGACAAGAAGAACAGGAACATAACATCATGAAATGTAATGAGCACTCCGTCTTCTAAATCTACTTGTGATTTTAACATATTGTTTCCTGTTGCCTTATAAACTGTATTAGGAACCCCCGGAGACAGGGCAAGACCCTGTAGGAATATGTTTGATATATAGTTGGATTAAATAACAACCTAATATATCAAACATATCACACAGAGGCCTGCAGAAAAGGCATCCAGGTCTGACTGAGCTCGAGAATAGGCACGGTATTGCAGGCTACAGCTGCAGGGGGTGGTGTCACCACTGCAGCTCCTTCCCTGGCTGTGGCGCACAGTCTGCCTGCAAGTGTGGAATCGGCACCATTGGCGATATCGTGGGCACATGCGCCAGAGGTCGCCTCGCCGGCATTCTCGTTTTGCCTTTGTACCATCTTCCCAAGCAAACGGTGGATTCAACAGTGCCAACGTGTTCGTTACTCATGCCTGGGAAATTCCAGGCAAAAAAGAGGAGCTTAAATTTTAAGGGCCTGACGTGGGAATAAACCAGGAATCATCTTCATAAACAACAGACCATTCTGCTTTTAAAACAGGCAACCTGAGAATGTGGTGAGCAAAACAATGTAAACAAAAACATTGCCCGTCCCCAAAACTAATCCTCCAAGCAGTGTAAATGCTGCCAGTTGTGCAAAGAAAGCACATTTGCTCTCTGCTGAGGGCCCGGGAGAGGACTACGGATGTCATGGCAATTGCTTATTCACAGTATCCCGGGGATTTTTGTTTTGTTTTCTTTAGGTGATGGGAGGGGATGAAGAGAAGCAATCAACCTCAAAAGACTGGTTGATTTTAGTGTCAGAATGGGATTTTTTTTTTTTTTTTTTACACTGGGGAAATGAATTCCTTTATAAAGGCAAGAAAGATTTTATTTCATGTGGATATCACCACAAAGCACAAAAACTATGGTTTTAGTTGATGGTTTCTTCAAAAACAGTTATACAGATAATATAATCCATGTGGTAGGAGCCTCTGGTCATCGGGCAGAGAGAGACTTGCGATCATTCTAAGGCACCCTTCCTCATGTGAAGGTGGGAGCGACTAAAGTAGGTAGCCCCACGGAAGAGAGGCGTATCAGCAGTGTAACTATGACCTTAACTAAAGGGTTCCTGGGTTTTCCATAAAAATCCACACTGTAAACACCAAGGCTAGACAATCCAAGAGCACTGTAGGCAGTGTCCACTGGCCCACTTCAGCAGTCATCACTAATTTAAGGGCTGTTATTTTTAAAACGCTGACCCTCCCATCACCCCAATGCCACCATCAGTCTTGTATATTCCCCACCTGTCTCCTTCATACACAAGTTCTTTTTCTACAGAGTTGGAACCATATGAGTACATAATTCTGTATTTTTTTAAAATTTGACTTCACGGCATGCCTTGAGCATCTTCTATACACTACACAGTCTTATCAACCATCATTTTTTCATAGCTGCGTCCTTTTCCTTCAAGGAGACACTCAGGTCACAACTAACTTCTCACTAGTATAAACAAGGCTGAAAGGAACAAGCCCCTTGCACACACAGAACTTTCTTCCTCTCTGGATTTCCTTCTCAGGACAGATTCCCAGAGGCGGGATTGGAGGTTCAAAGGGTACAGGCAAACTACAAACGTCCCCTGTGGGGCTGCACTGCCCTCTCTGACACTAGGTAGGCCGAGAGGACAGGTTTGGATTGGAACTGCCATCCAGAGCCCCCCACACTGCTCAGTCATGGCCATCTGCTGCTGGCCTGGTAACCTGCCTCTGATTCTGCACCGATAGAGCAGGAATGGTAACAGTTCTCACTCGTGGCCTTATTGCAAGGACCAGATGAGTTAATCCATGTAAAGCACCTAGAAGATTGCCTGGCACATGCTTGGCACCCCACCAATGTAAGCGTTTAGATTTTCCTTTCCTTTCTTTTTTTTTTTTCTTTTTCTTTTTGCTAAGGCTATCAGCTCATGGGCCTATGGAATAATTTTTATTTCAGGCATTTTGCTAGGAGGTAGTAGATAAAAGTCCCAGAATCTTATTTTCAGTGATGGTGATACAGTTGCTGCTTACTCAGTCTTATTGTATGTCAGGAACTGTGTTCTCAAATTATCTCATTGGTTATAACAGCAATCCTATGGGGTAGGAACTCTAATAACTTTGTTTTTTCAGATTATGAAGTAACAAATGGCCTGCAGAGGGAAACCCGGATTCAGAGACAGACAAAAACTCAGAGGGACCTGGCAAAGGACAAAGGGAACAGAGTTGGAACAAGAGCTCTTAGACCATGGTGACGTGCTAATGTTAAATTAGCACCAGGCTAATTCTCAAGGAGAATGAATGAACTAACATGACTTCAGCATTAGCAGACAGAAGCTTTCCCAAGAGAGGCCACTTGTGATATATCATATAAGGAAAAGGAAAAACAAATTAAGCATGAAGCCTCTAAATCTTAGTCAATGGTTGCTGCTTGCCTTTTCAGTCAAAAGTACATTTTCCATTCACAAAAGAGAAACAAAGACATAACCAGAAAATGGAGTTGCCTCTATACCCACACTTAGCTCTTCAGTTTGTAAAGAAAAACTCAGACAATCTCAGACAAGGCAAGACCCTCAGGTTAGAGGCCAGTAAAGAGAACCCTGATAAACCCAAAAATCAGATGCCAAAACTTTAAAATTACACCTTGATGAGAAATTTTAAAAAATGCCTTTACCAAGTGTAGAGCGACTAGTAAGAGATTGGTTCCAAGAATTCCACAGTTTAAAGTCTATTCCCAAGCTTAATCGAGTCACTATACGTGACTCATGTCTGTTTTACACACAACCTTGGCCCATGTGCTACTTTTGAGCTATTTGGTGTATTCCAGGGCTCAAATGCCATCGTTTGGTCTTAGAAACAAAGTAGAATTTTAGGCATACTGCACCAACTGGAGGATGCAACTTTTTTTTGAGGGGAAGAGCCAGATTTTACTTCCTAATGTATTTAGGTCCTTGGAAGGGAGGTGAGGTTATAGGTCTCAGAGGGACTTGCTTGAATAGAAAGAAAAAGAGGCCTCCTCTGATTCTACTATCTTCCCATTGAAGACAGCCACGCGGGGCAGGGTGGGGTTACAGCTTCTTAACAGGGTTGGGCTTTGACCCTGGCCAGCACTGGTTCACCATCCTTTTTACTTAATAATTGTCCTCCCTAGTTCCCAACCTTAAAGTACCTTCTTTCTTTTAAATGGCTGTTTATCTTAACATATACTCATGATCTTAAGTTGTAAACATTTATCCAGATGACAAATATAGATGGAGGAAACACATCATTCAACCACAGTCTCCAGCATATACCGAAGAAGCCACTTATTGGGCACACTTTTGAGACTCACATTGCCCTCTTTTGATTTTCTAAGACGGAGAGCCCAGCATTGCTATTTCTCTGTAAAAAGCATTATGGAAACCAGAAAGTTGGAGTGACAATCTGACATTCAGTGACAGAGACTTTCTTTAGGAAGCACCCAACGCCTGCTTTCTATAGTATAATGGAACGCAAGCAAGACGGTAAATGCCCAGGTTCTCTCTCTGCATTCCCACAGGTATTTTTTCTGGGAGGTTAACCTGCTAGGCCCACCCACTGGGTTTTGCCCGTACCCTGGACAGAGGTGCTGGGTGGGCAGAGTAGGTTTACAGTGGCTAGTCTAACCGCCGGGAAGGGCACAAGCTCCCTGCAGCACGCCCAGCACATTTTGCAGCCCTGCACCGGAAAACCTACTGACATCACACAAGCAGCCACATGTGGACACTCACTTTTGGTTTTGCTCTTGGCTTCAGTTGCTCCAACTTCTTAGCAGCAGCCTCGATGGACGCCGCGGCCCCCAGCAGTTCTGTTTCTGCAATGACGGTGGGGTCTTCTGGGTCCACCCACTCCGTTCCTAAAATGAGTCCAAACAGGGTCATTCTTGGTGGCCGCAGACCTCAGAGCACCCACTTAATGACAAACAGTATCCAGGTGCGCGTGCAGAGTGGCTCCACGAGCCTACGAGCTACCCGGTCCTCAGGGCTCACCCGCCGACTCTCACAGAGATCAGCTGGGTACAGAGGGACCCCAGTGTGAGTCTGGTTTTCTAAGTCGGTGTGTGTGCAGCCCTACACACAGGAGCCATCATCGATGATCGGGGACCACGGCCAGCTGGAACATTTATCACTCTGATGTCCAACTTAGGGCATGTGACTATGAGCAAGGATCCACAGGAAGAGCCTCGGGACCCTGCCGAGCACACAAAGGTGACCTGGCTCTCCTCCTGGGAACCTGAGGAACAGCTACTCACCTCAATTCCAACCAAGGGAAACTGGTGCGAAAACTTTTCCCTGGTGAGTTGACTGCTGCTATGGAACCATGAAGGCATGTGCCAACAATGTACCCAGACAGCACCATTTACCCATTTGAATGAGAATAAATATTCCCATGAACGAAAACACAGATAAATATACATGGTGAGACCTTTAAAAGAGAAGTGAGCGGTGCTGGATGGATTATGCCATTTAAGTAGAAGTCCTTAATATAAAGACTGAAGAAAAGACTTGCTTCAGGAGGATATTCCTTTTAAAATCTAATTCTATTCCCATTTGCTTAAAAAAAAAAATGTATGTCACTGTATTTCTTCTGACTGACTATGACAAGAAAGGGCCTGTGCAGGCTGCACATTTTCTCTGCTCAGCTCGCTGTACCAGCGCTGCCTCTGAGTGAGTGGTACTCCACAAGAGAACACGAAAGGACCCGGCCTACCTTTCATGGCTTCCGCTGCCTGGATGAGCTCAGTCACTGCACCGGCGACTCGCTTCGAGAGAGCAGCCAGCTGGTGCTTGAGTTCCGGGGTTGGTTTCTGAAGAATCTACGGGGGAAGAACAAGCCAAATACATAAGGAAGATGGCAACCATTGTGAAAGGAAACACACTCTTACTGGTGAACACAGAGTTGGATATCCTTGTTTTACGGTGCAACTGTGGCACCAAGGGACTTCGGAATCTTGGGGAAAACATGGAAGACTCAGTGGTCTTCAGTTTCCTCATGTGAGAAATGAGAAGTTGGGAGCCATGGGTTTCTCTAAGGTCCTTTCTTACATATTTCCCTAAGATCATATGAAACACAAAATCCTTATTTGTCTTTATTTGTACATAAAACAAATATAATACATACATACATACAAACATACATGAAAGTTACCCAGAGTTACCTGAAAACACTGAGAGAACATGAAAGCCCAAGGTCAGCTGGTGCTCGTGACAAAACAAATGTGGGACTAGAAGAAATGTATGACTCAGGTCGGGTCTTGCAGACAAAATCTCCAAGAGAGCAACAACCAACTGATCAGGAGGGTTGTTCCTGAAAGAACAATCCATTTCGAGGGTTTTGACTGCAAGCTCTCCTGGGAGAAGTTGTGAAGAATTTCCCTCTTTTGAACTAGTTCAAAAGCTTATGTAAATGGGTTTTCCTTTTTGTTTTTTTATGATGTTACAGAAAGATATTGGAACTCCACCCCTCAATACAACTTAAAAAACATCCCAGCTGATTTCTTCTCAAATGCATTAAAGAACAGGACTAAAAAATTCGATGAGAACTCCTTTCCATCCTGTACCTCAGATTTACATTCTGACTTACACCATCTTGTTTCTAATTTCAAAATTCTTCTTCCAATATTCTTTTCTGCATCTCTTCCCCATAGTTCACAGTGATAATCTTCAGGTTTAGAAATGTTAGAACATTCTGGAGGAAAACACAATTGCTGTCTCCCTCTAGACAATTTTGAAGTCTCTGAGCCTGGCATGGGAATTAGACAGACCTGTGTTCAAACCTGGCTTCGTCTGCTACTGGTTTGGCACTGAGCAGATGACTGAACCTCTCAGAACTTGTTTTCTCATCTCTAAAACTGGGGTAATGCCTACCCCTCTGGGTGGCCATAAAGGTCAAATAGAATAACACATGGGAAGTATCGTGCACAATGTCTGGAATACAGTAAGCATTCATTGAACGCTAATTCCCTTCATGCTGTCCCATCCCCTTTTACCTAGCAAGGTATCATACTCATTCTCAGGAGTCTGGGAAAGGTGGCTTTTGGATGCCGGCCTAACCCCTTCATACCATAACTATAAGAGAAACTTGGTAAAAAGTCTGGGATTGGGGGAGTTATTGGGGTTATACTTTGACCAGCCCCAGATATACTTGTACGTAGAAGACATTATGTTATATACTCAAACTGATTACGCCAAGATTTTTTAGCATCACTTTGCATGCCTCTATCCTATCCTCCTTCTTCTTATAATCTTTAAATTTTTATATTTGCTATTGTACTGTGATTTCAGCACCTCATTCTCTCAGCCTAGGACTGACATATATCACTACGCAGATATTAAGAACTCAGCACAGACCTGTGAAGGAGTGAACAAATGAATGAATGAGTGAAAAACAGACCAACACACTATTGGAACAATTCCTAACATATTGGCATCCTAGATCAGTTCCAAAACAATACTAGAAACATGGAGAGGTGGAGGGAAGGGTTAAATGCCGTTTACTTTCTAACACAGGTGATTCTCATACGCAGTCAAAGTTGTGAACCATTTATTTCTACTAGGGCACCTTTAATTCAAGATAAATTTTTCAACAAATGGTGCTAAAACAATTGGATGGCCACATGTAAGAAAATAAACTTTGACTCATTCCCTATATTATACACGTAAATTAACTATAAATGGAGTATAAACCTAAATATAACAATACGATACAGAAGAAAACACAGGAAAACAATCTTAGTAATCTTGGATTTGGTAAAGATTTTTTTTTTTGGTAAAGATTTTTAAGCAGAGAACAAAAAGCAAAAATTATGCTTTAAAACTTAAAAGAGCATAAACTTTTTAAATTTCATGCTTTAGAACTTTAAAAACATTATGCTAAGTGAAAGAGGCCAATCACAAAAGAAAAACACCCCACATATTGTATGATTCCATTTATAGGAAAAGTCCCTAACAGGCAAATCTACAGAAGCAGAAAGTAGATTACTGTTTGCTTAGGGCTGGGAGTGGGGGTGAGGGTAATGACTACTCATGGGCATTAGGTTTCTTCGGGGGTGATGAAAATGTTCTAAAATTAGATTATGGTGATAATTGCACAACTCTGTAAATATACTAAAAACCAATGAATTGCACACCGTAAACAGGTGAATTTTATCATGCAAATTACATTTACTTAAGGCTGTTGAAAAGGACTCAATCTCGCATGCAAATGAAAGACTAATAGGAAGCTGATAAAGAGTTACAGAATATGTCACCCCAAAATATGCCTCTTTGACATAGGAATTATTTTGAGAAACAGCAGACACAAGAAATGCTCTGAAAATTGAGTAAAATTTACCCCTTTGAAGGGAAATTTACACTTATAAAAAAAAAATTCTCCATTTGTAAGAGTGTCTCCCCCTCTGTACCGAGAAGAGAAGGTTGACTCTAAATCCCAAGAAAATCTTATCAAAGGAGAAGGCACTGACTTGAAATCTGAATAATAAACCTTACCCTTGTACACCGCATTTTTCCTAGCGACTTCTCATAACTGATTTTCCCCCAACCTTTCTTTTCTTTAGCTGAAGATGGTATTTAAACTGGAGCCATCCTGGAGAGTTACTCATTTTTTCTTGAGTATCTTCCATGTATCCATGAGGTACACATGTTAATAAACTTCTGTTTTTCTCTTGTTCATCTTTTATTAAAGGGAGTTTCAGGCTAGAACTCAGAAGGGTAGAGGGAAAATTATATTTCCTCCCCTACACTAGGATGTAATTCTGAAAATAGTTTGAGGTCCTTTGCAAACAGACACATTCAGTTCATCCTAAATGTTTAATATTTGAGATAAGATATATTTTGGTTTTATTTTTATATTTATCCGAGTTCCAGCCACACATCATTTTCCCCTTTGTTTTCTCAACTCTCTGTAGTGTAATCATTTCATTCTTTTTTATAATACACAGTTGTCTTCAAGGCATTGTTATGGAAATGAAGACAAGCCACACCCTGAGAGAAACCATTTTCAGAAAATATATCTGACCAAGAACTCATGTCTAGAAAATATAAAGAACTCTAAAAGTTCAATAGCAAAAAGACAAGCAACCCAATAAAAAATGGGCACAAGACCTGAACAGATACTTCATAAACAAACAAACAAAAAAGAAGGCAAAAACAAAACAAAAACCTCAGCAATATAAATTAAAACCACAATGAGATATCTTTACATACCCATTAGAATGGCTAGAATGAAAAAGATTGACCATTCCAAGTGTTGCCAGGATGTGGAGCAATTGGAACTCTCCTATACTGCTGGTGGAAATGTAAAAATAGTACAACCATTTTTAAAAAGTTTGGTAGTTTCCTAAAAAGTAAAAAACAAAACAAAAAAACACAAAAACAAAAAAACCTAACCTATGATATGAATATTCCACTTCTAGGTATTTATCCAAGAGAAATGAACATGTGAACATGAAAAGGCACAAAGATCTGTACGTGGTTAAGAAAAAGAAACAACAAAAAGAAACAACAGGCCCAAGGTGAAGTCGCTTGGTCCTGGGACAGAAAAGAGACTTAACTGCAGCTTTAGCCCCTCCCAGGAATATGACCTTAAACTGATCAGTCTGGAATTTCCTGATAAACTCCTTCGGCCTTCTCCCAAAGAAAGTTGCCCTTGCCTGAAACACTCCTTCCTTTCCTTTGCTAATAACGTTCTTGTCCTGCCCAGTTTGTGCCTATAGAAACCTTGCATTCTGTACAACTTTTCAAAGCTCCCTTCTGTTTGCTAGATGAAATTCATGAATTGTCCAATAAAGCCAATTAGATCTTCAAATTTAGTCAGTTGAATTTTTGTTCTTTAACAACATAGAATGTTCTCAGCAGCTTTATTTGTAATAAACTGGACCTAGAAATAACCCAAATGTGAATCGACAGGTGAATAAACAAATTATGGCATATCCACATGAGGAAATACTACTTAGCAATTAAGGCAACAGATTATTGACACACACAACAACATGGAAGGAATGGAAAATTCTCATGCTGAATGAAAGGAGCCAGATAAAAAGGAGCACGTGCTCTGTGATTCCATTTATATAAAAATCTAGAAAATGCAAACAAATCTATAATAACAAACAGCAGATCAATAGTTGCCTGGAAATTTTGAGGAACAGTGGATATAGCCATTATTTTGATTGTGGTGCTGCTTTCACAGATATATCATATGTCAATACTCAAATTGTGCACTTTAAATATATGTTGACTGCATATTAGTTATACCTCAATAAAGCAGGGGGAAAAAAGTAAGGGTGTGGTGGGGAGACCCACATCACCAAAGTGGAGTGGTGATGGAGAAAGAGAAACACTTCTGTATGTACTACGGCCCTCTCAAAAGGGTACCCTATTTAGATAAGGCAGGCAGAAAGGAGATCTGTTTTCATTCTGCTATTCAGTCAATGCGATTTCTAATAGCGGGCCACAGACGGAACCAAATTAAAGTTCTGCTCGTGGAAGCAGGGGTCATTTTAACCCTGTCAAAGATCTCACATTGGGGTTTTCCAGTAATATGGGGCTGTGACTGCTGCAGAGGCAAAGTGCCTGCCTCTTGACCCAGAATACAAATTTTCTACGATAAACCAGAAAATGCAGGAGGCCAACACTGCTCCAGTGGCCAGATCTAAAGCTTCACAGAAGCAGTTCCCAGAGCAGTTAGGAGATGGCTCTGCTCCAACTAGGTCTCATTATTTGTTGATTGCTAAGTGGATTCTCCAAAGAAAAGAATCCCCCAAGCAGAGATTCTCAGTTTGGAGCCTCAATTCCAAAAGGATCCAGCAGAGTGTTTGGGTCTGGGAATGCTCTTCACAGTTTAAAGGACATTTTTGTGCTGATGTTTCTTTGATGAGGGTAGGGGGAGGCAGGAAATGTTTTCAGCTCAAGAGGGCCCAAGACCCACAAAAGATTAAGAATGCTAAAATCATGATAGTCATTTGCACCTAGATAGGGAAAAAAAAAGAATGGGATTGGTAAGGGATACAAAATTCATTACTGTTTATGTATTTCTTTAAAGAATAAAGATCTGAACCAAATGGAACAAAATGTTAATTAACAAAATTAGTTTAATTATAGATGACGGGCACACGGATATTGATATGATTTTCTGCATTTTAAAGCCTTTTCTAAAGTAAAAAATATACAAATCAGCCAAAAATGCTTAGGAATCTCAGACTCTAAGATATTTGAACTGAACAAGGCTAAAGCAGCATAATTTCCCCCACATTTTCACGTGCCTAAATTTAAGAAAAGCAGCCCACCAAAGATCATTGACCCTCCTCATACCACCTGAAAAGTTGACCTTGATTTACGAGTATTTCTGTAAACTGCTAGATACTTTCTCCAAATCTTAATTTCTACTTTTCTTTTTCCCCTGTTGTAAAAATTGGACAACTATCTGATCTTCCTTTAGCCTTCAGGAATCTTACTAATTCTCTTTGATCTATTATATGAAGAACTCAACTTGTCACTTGATCCAGGAGGGCTCTTTATAAGCTCTATTACAGTTTTGATTGAGGTGGATTTTCTTTTCAGAATGGTGATACTGTGATCATTTCATGATACATGGTCTCCCCATATAGACCAGAGAATGAGGAGGGCAGGATGGGGTATGTGTGTGTGTGTGGTGTGTGGGTGTGTCAAAATCTCTAGTTTTTAATTGCTTGTTTATTCATCACCCTCAAATAGCCAATCTAATCTTAGTATTCTTTTCTTCTACTGTAAAGATAATTTCAACACAAATCTGTATGTCTTCTCTAATTGGCAATGTGGCTTTCATTTTCTGGTTCTGTCTCTCAAAGTTCCCTCAGGAATGAACACTAGTTTCCCAGTTTGTACATCTCCGTTTTCCTCCTTTCTTCTTGGGTCTCCACCGTCACTGGCCTTAGCAGCCTTGTGGCTCAGGGGCCTCAGTGTGGAACAATCTTCTTGCTCTCAGCCTCATTTTAGCCCACGTTTCTTCAGTTTGCTTTGGAGAAGGCATTAGGGCTAATAATGTGAAATGTGAACTTAATTTTAGCATGCCCAAGAAAATTACAAATGCCCACAGTTTAGGTGACAGAACACTGTCACAGCGGCTCTACAAATTTTGGGTAGGAACTTGTATTTTCCTATGTTTATGGTAATTCCCTGGACCTGGAGGCTGTTTTCTTCCTATATTTTTATCAGATCATATCATTCAAAGAGTATGTCTAGCTTTCTAAAGAGACAAAAATATATACCCGAAAAGTAAATACACAATACGATTTTCATTCACATTTCCTCGGAGGTCAGAAACATCAGCACTTGCCACCATGAAGAGGCAAAAACATCCTTGCAAAAGATGAGACAATTTTTTTATGTTTCCTAAAAGGTTTAACGCCACTTAGCTTTTCTTCCTATGAATGATTTCATTTTAGCACCAACTACATTCACATCATAAACCTCAGAACAGCCATGGAGAAACATTTCTATTTCTACCATAATTACAGGTTACAATGACCGTAACTGTATAGAAAGATGAGAAGAAACTCGTGGGGCAGGCTTTTAACAGACACATCAACCACCCTAGTTTGCAACAGGTAAGGAGTAAGAGCCCTGTTTCTCTGGTAAATACAAGGAAGAATTTATGAGAGGAAATAAATTCACTGAATAACAGGTCTGGCCTGGGGTCATAGGCTCCGATAATAACTCAATTCTTCAAAACAACTGCCAGATCTTTATCAGCTTGTGCTCGTGTTGTAAGACCTGGTGAAGCCCAAACATGGATATAGGAAGCAAAGGGGCAAAACTTGAGGATAATATCCAAGATGTCATCCAGAAAGCCCAGAAAGAGCTTGCCAAGCAGCAAATGAACATTACAAACGATTCCTTGAGTCTTACCCGCTCAAACCGACTGGCTTATTATTCAAACATGCAAACAAAAGAAAGATGAATCTGTGGCAGACTTTATTTAGTGTCTGCTTGGAAGCCCTCTTCCTATGGCTTTCCTGGTGCTATACGATATATAGGGTCAGTCAACCCCCTCTGGTCGCCCTTTTGGTAAATGCATTATCCCCTGAGATTAGCAGATTGGTAAACAGCAGAAAATGGCATGGGAGGCCACAGGCCTGACCGAACTGGTGACTATAGCTGAGCATTCTGAAAGGACCCTGGAGCAAGATCGGAAACAAAACTCCACCAAGCTATTAGCTTTACAGCTACAACAGCTCCAAAATAACACCTGGGTCTCCTGAATTGCACCCCTCTAGGGGTCCGTTATAAAACACTGGCCCAGAAATTGATGTCTCAGTTGTAATCCACTGGGACACCGGGGGGGAAAAAAGATTGTCCTCAAAGGCCCTATGCAAACTTCCAACACAGCTCAAATGCACCCATATCGACCTCCCAGGAGGCCCCCATACAGTTGACAGGACTCTGAGGGGTTCTCTGGTAAGCTACTATTAGGACAGCAGGTCCTCAAAGAATATCGTTTTGTCATAACCTTCATGAGAACAAAATCGATGCCCAGCCGGGGCCACTGTCTGTGGAGTTTGCACGGTCTGTGTGGGTTTCCTCTGGGGACTGGGGACTCTGGTTTCCTCCAACATCCCAGAGGTGTGCACGTGAGGTGACTGGCGTATCTACATTGCCCCAGTCTGAGCGAGTGTGGGTGTGGGAGACCCTGCAATGCAAGGACGTCCTGTCTAGGGTGGGGTGCCCACATTGTACCCTGAGCTGTTGGGGATAGGCTTTGGCCACCTGTGACCATGAACTTGAATAAACATGTTGGAAGTGAATTATCTTACTTGTTTTTATCAATCTTTCTCAAATGTATGTATAGCTTACATTTATTTCAATGTTTAATATTAGAAGTATTTGGGGTCTTTATTTAGAAGTTTGGTAATGTTTTTGTGACCAGAAATGTGCAGTAGGAATTTAACTCTGACTTATATCACTTAGTCTATGGGAGAATTGGTTTCTTTACAATTCCTTTCACTTAAAGTTGCAGTTTCCAAGAATCTATTGACCATATTAAGTGAGGACTTACAGTATTTTCCTTAAACAGCCAAAGGGAAACTAAAACTACTGGAGCTATGCTTTCTACTTTAAACCCCACCCTTATTGGACAACAAAATCATCAGAATAAAAAGGAAGTTTCCATCATGGGGGTATCTAATACAGTTCAGAGAGAATTTTTATCTCAACCAGTACAAATGACTCTGGGACCTTTTATTGAAAAACATTCCTTTTTGCTACGTGATATAGCCCTAGTCAATCTATTAGTAGGTGGATCTCCTTTCTAAATAAAAAGGGCTAACACATTTTGTTTCGAATGGAGACCTCCCTTTAGAATTTCCTGACTAACCCAGACCTGATCTTTTATGTTCTTTGGAGTCTATCTTTGACACAGAAGAGGAAGAATTTATACAAAGATCTCCTAATTTCATCAAAGTGCCCGAAAATATGGCAGTTACTTTTAAAACTGACATTGGGACAATAAAAAGTGCAGAACCTACAAAGATTCAGATAGATATAACCAAACCTCTCCCTAAGTTACTTCAATATCCATTAAAGCCTGAGGCCTCACCTGCATAGCAAAAGACCTAATTGCCAGGGGCTAACCATTTTCTGTACCAGGCCCTGTAACATACTGATCTTATAATGGACGGTAATGGTGATTTGTTCAGGATTTGAGTTATTGGTAAGTTGGTTATTCCTTGTTCCCCAGTTGTTCCACACCCGAACACTGTCTTGTGACAAGTTCCACCAGACTCAAAATGGTTCACTGTTGTAGACCCTTTTCAGCCCTTTTCAGCACCCCTGAGGACCCCAACAGCCTATCTATTGGACTTATAGAACAAATGGCAATATACCTGGACAGTCATGCCTCAAGGGTTGAAAGTCCCCTTCATATTTCTCCCAAGTATTTCACCAAGATTTAAACACCCTCCAGTTCTGGAGAAACTGACCCTTTTACAATATGTAGATGACCTCCTGCTGTGCTCAGTTACCAAAGAGGGGTCCATACACGATTCTATTTATTTGCAACAACAATGAGCTGAAAAAAACACAAAGTTTCTAAGGAAAATTATAATGATCTTTAGACACTGTTCATTACCTAGGTCATGATCTAAGCCCTGAAGGAATTCAGCTGTCTCCAAAAAGAATTAAGCTGAGCCAGGAATCTCCTAGACCCACAACCTCTCTCTAAGCTCCAGAAAATACTGCTTTCCACAACCTCCAGCCATCAAGGCACCCACTTCACTGGGTGTACCGTATGAACCTTGATGAAAACCTTGCAAACCTCTTGGAATTACCATTGTCCCTATCACCCTCAATTATCAGTAAGGTCTAGAGAATTAATGGGATCCTCAAACTAAAAAACTTGCTGGCCCACCTTTGGGAAACATAAGGCAACTCTACTTAAGTTTGTCACGGGTGGACCAGTGTCTATTGGTATATAACCTTCTGCTGATCCCTTGTTATCTCATGCTAGTACCCCCAGCTACTGTAGGTCTTTAATGTCTTATGCTCAAGCCTATTGTCAACAAGTTAAAGAAGCTTCCCTGGATCCCAATTCAAAGGATCCTACTGGTTACAGTTTGCAGCCTTGTGACTGGATATTCTGGAAGCATCATCAGAGGTAGACAGCCCTCGAGCCCTGTTGGAAGGGACCTAACCAGTACTCCTGACCACTGACACTGCTGCAAAACCAGAAGGCGCTGAGCTTTGGATACACATCTCACAGTCAAAGAAGGTTCCACCTGACACCTGGTCCTGTACAGACGCTGGAGACCTATGAATCAAACTGACGAGGAAGAGAAATAGCTGACATCAATGCAGATTACTACCACCTAATACACCAGACCAAGACTTCACACGTTAACCAAACACAAAATCTTTTCTTCTTGTTCCTTTACTTTGGTATTGGCCTGGAAAGATAATGGCATCACCCAGGTTATCCAGGACATTGCTAAGAGGGGGTGGGTAGCCTTTCAGAGTAGGGATTTGCCATCAAACACTCTGATCTGTCCATCTTAGTGAAAGTGGTTTATGCCCCACAGGATTTTTGTCTGTGGTGGTTACCATTCGCCTAGATTGCTGGTGAATAACGGGGCAATACCTCTTTGGTTTATCTACCTGTGTCTCTAACTGTTCACAAACTGAGATACCTCATTGGTCAACTCCCATGAATTGACATTGTCGAGGTAGAAAGGACCTACCAGAAGGTTTTTCATGATTCAAAATTTACTTCCTTTGGCAGGTCCCCACTTCCCTGGTGAAGAATAAATATAAATGAGGCTCTGATCAGGAACATCCTCCTAAGCTCTACAAAATATTACAGTATCCACTGTTAAAGCAATAGCTGCCCAACAAAAATCCTTAAATTCTCTGCCCAAAGTTGTTCTTGACAACAATGACCCTTGATTACCTTTCAGCTGAGCAAGGAGGTGTCTGTGCTGTGACCACCACCACCTACTGCACCCGGATGGACACTTCAGGGGAAGCTACAACTCAGTTACATTAAGATCACTGAGCAAGCCACTTGGCTCCAATAGGTGACTCTCTCAACAGCGTCCTTGAATGATTTTGATTTTGATTGGTTTGGGACTATGGCTCCAAAGTGCACTCTAAGCATTGGAAATTATCCTGTTAATAGTTATCATAATAATCTCCCGAGCACATTGTGTTCTTTTAAAAGCTTCAGATGCGTGTTTGAAGCCTCTAACCACCCAGCAAATGGTTTGCCTAACACTGGAACACCAGAAAAAGAACACAGAGAATGACCGACTTAAAGATTCTGAACCTGAAGCCATGACCTGTGAGCACGACCAGGGATTAAGGGAAAACATCAGGACCCGTGACTATCACACAGACGATCAGTAAAAGCCCTGAGAACCACAGAACAGTAGCTGAGAGTGGCGCTACACGCCTTACATTTTGATCACGTCTCTCAGTCATGCTTAGAGTCTGATCAAAAGGGGGGAATTGTTAAAGAGAAAACCACAGGCCCCAAATGGAATCACTTGTGCTAAAGCCTATGACATGGAACCTCGGCTCAGTATCTGATATACCTGCAGTTTCAACCTTCCCCAGGAATGGAATCTTAATTGGTCTGTCTGGAATTTTCTGGTCAGTACCAATGAGGTGATCTGTCACGTGGCCCCTCCCCATTCACCCCTCTACCCACAGAAAGCTATGGTTATCTACCTAATAAGACACGCCCCACCTTCCCTTAAGGGAAGGCAACCTGGCCTGAAAGAATCCTTTCTTTTACTTTGCTCATAACTTTCTTGTCTTGCCCTGTTTCTGACAGTAAAGGCCTTCCATGTTGTTCAGCGTCTCAAAGCACCTCTGCACCTGCCAGATGGGATGCTGCCCGACCCACGAATCTCTCAATAAAGCCAATCAGATCCTCAGATTTACTCAACTGAACATTTGTTTTTTACAGAGCAAACCATTCTTGCCTGAGCCCAGGAAAGGAAGGCAGTGGTCGCTCCGCCTTCCAATCTCTGGCCTCCACAGGCAACTCTCAGATGACACCTCCCGAATGACATGTGATGTGGAGTCTCTGTGCGGCAAGTGCCCTTCTTCTGGGTCCAGAAAAAGCTGCTGATTGTCATTAGGATTGACGCCTGACATAATAATTAAGTGCCATGAAGCTGGGGTCTCCGCCTATGTGCCCTGGGAAGGGTTCCTCAATCTTCCCTGATGCTCACAGAGGCCCCGGAGCCCTTGGCCTCCTCTCAGGCAGAGGCCAGACATCACCCACCTGCCTTGGGAGTCCTGGATTCTTCCACACACCAAGCAAGGTGGGCTGGAGACGAGAGGTGAGGAGAGAGGAAGTGCTTTGGTGGATACAGTACTTGGTTCCCAGATACTGGGAAAGGGTTTAAAGTTGGCTAGAGGTCAAGGAAGGGGCCCTGTGAGGGTTCAATTTTCCTTCTCCCCTGGAGGAAACTGCAAGACAAGTGCTCACGCCTTCCTTATGAAGGGAGAACTCCTCTCCACAATATAAGCAGTCTTTTGTTCGAGAGTAAAATGGGAGATCGTCACTCATTAAGCATTTTAAAGGCTGTCTGCCTCCTTTTTATCCAGGTCTGTGGATTTGTCAGAGGCGCAGCTGGAGGTGGACCCCTATGCAGTGACATTCTTGTTAAATGGTTCACCAAGAACACAGTGGAAAGCGGCAGCCTAAGGGCCACATGTGCAAGGGCCTGGACCTACAGACGCTGGGTAAGTTATCAACGCTGCCCAGTTACAGGCACAGGTCCTGGGAAAAATATGGTGTAACCAAGAAATGGAGCTGAGCACAAGGGCTGAAATGAGGATCCCAGTATCAGTTCCTTTCCAACACATGAACAAGACAAAAACAAAAGTGTGAGAAACAGAAAACAAGAAGTGGGGAGTCTTTACTCAGGAAGCAGCCGGGGAGCCCGTGCGGTGAGCCCTGCACTACAGTTCCACCGGGCTCAGCACCTTGCAGGTGGATGGCAATGAAGCATGCAGTGAAGGTGAGCTTGGCCACAAAGCCACAAGGTTCTGACATTCTCATCGAGGCCTTAATGAACTGTCCCTTTAACATCTGAGGGAACTGAAGCCCAAATAAGGCCATTTTCATGGCAGAGCCAGGATTCAAACTCGAGGCTTTTAACCTAAGCCCTCATACTGTTCCCACTCTATTTTTCATTGTTCAGATATAACATGGTTCCACATGACTAAGAATATATTGTTCCATAAAGGAAAAAAAGGCTTTTGGAAGCCTTGCTGGTTTCATCCTCTTTACCCTGAATTTCTTGCTAGGCACGCTCACGGACTGAACACTCTTAACTATATCCCAACATAGACAGCTGGTTTGGTTGGAGAAGCTCATGCCTGTGAATGCTGAGTGGCCAAGATGTTTTCTTCTTGGCCTGCATATGATACACTGGTTTCTATTCCCAAGAGTTCAGGCTTCGGGCGCTCAATGTTCGTAACCCTGAATGGCTACTCTCACGAAAGATAACCTTTTGCATTGCCCACAGTTACCTGGGTGAAGAATAAAACAAATGCTCCCTTAAAACACCTAAAATGCTTCCCATCAGAAGGTAACTTGAGTTTGAAGAGAAGGCAGTAGAATGCCAGAATGAGCACAGAGCTGGGAATAATAACAGTTGGGATTAGGTCCCAGGTCTGTCGCTAGTAGCTGGGCGACCTCAACCAAGGGGCCAAACTTCTCTGAGTCTTGGATCATTCCTTTGCCTTGCCAGCCTCATGTGGCTGCAGAAAATGAGAAAACTTTCAATGCCCAGCAAATGAAAGGCTCAATGGTCTTCTAAGTACATGTGGTTGTGTATCTGAAAGTGGCCTGTTGGATCTTTTCTTTTTTTCTTTTTTTTTTTAGGTATATGAAGGAGCACGGGCCATGAAGGAGGAGAGACATCATCAGTTCTCTTCTGGGGTGTCTCTGACTCCTAAACAAACTCTTTATGGGCTGCCCCAGACCTCCCCCAACTCTAAACGTGGCTCCCGGGAGTAGACAGGGACAGATGCACACTGAATATACATCCTGGTTCCCCATGGTTGGCCCTTAGGGCCTGGGGGGGAGCAAAGCCACCCTAGGAACGGGGGGCTGGTGCAAGCCTGAGGCTCCCGTGTGGGCAGTGCACCAACCACAGCTACTGCGTCCCGCTGGCGTCTTCTGTCTCAGCCTTCTTAACCCAGCTCCATGTGGACGACTCAGGCTGGCAGAAGGTCATCACAGCAAGGAACGTGTCATTCGCCAGGTGGTCTAAGTCATACATTCAAGGACTGGAGAAAGTCCTTAGAGTGAGATGACCCGGAACACTGGCAACGTTTCTAACTCGTCATGGAGGCCGGTGTGGCTCTTTCAGGAGCTTTCCCTTTCCTCGCACGATGGACTGGGTCTTCCTAACAGGACCTCTGGACACTTTTTCAGTGGTGGCTCTGCCTGTCCCACGTCCATGCTAGTCTTGCCTCTTTGATGCACTGGGAGAGCTGAGCTCTCCTGGATTCTAACTCAACTCCCCCTAGACTACACTTGTAGCTCAGTGTCCTGGGGCAGTGTGACACGGAGCCTTTTCAGCTTAATCCAGTCCCAGACTCACACCTGGAGCTTGAACGACGCTCTAAGAGGGGTTTTCCTGAGGAAAGGATGGTCTGCGTCCAATTGCGCTCTTTCCCAGCTGCTGCCCACACCCCTGCTCACCACCAAGACGTGCTCGAGAAGGTCCAGGTAGCTGAGGGTGCACTCCGTCCCATACCGCAGGGCCCTGGCGCGCACCTCCTCGCTGACGTCCGGGTGGAAGGATGCTTGCTGGAGAAAGAAAGGAGCAGCGACATCTTAAAACAGGAAGGGACAGCTGGTGAGTGACCCGGGGGGCCAGGTGGGGTCACTGGCCTAGCCAGCAGGGTGGTGTAGCCCTGGACATCCCTCTGCCTCACCTCAGTGACCGCTGAGAAACCTTCCCTGACTCCCTGGGCAGAGGAGGTGGTGCTCCCCCACCTTCCCGTTTCCTCCTTCTGTCTCCACCGCAGACTCTCTGCAAGTTTGTGTCTTGACATTTTTAGTGCTCCGGGGCCAGACAAAAGCAAGTGACTCTGGTCCCTCTTTCCTTCCTTTCTCCTTTGTCTCCCCCCGCCTGCCATCCTGCCTTTTATTGACATGTAAGAAATTCCACATGCCCTGACAAGTCCAGGAAAGATTCATGAGTAGGGCTTACAGCAGGAGACGTGCTGTCCCAGGGTCAGCCTGCGTCTCTTCAGCAACGTGAGGAGTCCTGCACATGCCCTTCTGTTGACAGGCTAATCACGCCAGGTCCTTGCTCTGTGGCCTGATCATGAAGGGGTCAAAGTGACTATCCCTACCAGGGACCTCTGGCTCCTGGGAAACCTCAGACAGTGAGCTCCCCAGTACCCTCAGAGGCGCCTCATATTATGCACGACCAGATAAGCAACCCAGGACCTACAGTTAAAGCAGCATCTTGCATTTTTTTTCTTGCCCTTGTGACCTGCCAAATTGAGTCATTAATGGTCTACCATTTCAGACGGCACACTCATTCGCGGGTTGCTAGATTAACCACAGACTGCTCAGTTCAATTTGAATTTCAGATAAATACCAAAAAATAATTTAGCATAAGTATGGGATACCCTATTTTTCATTTGCTAAATCCTGCAACCCTTCCCATTTAGCCTTCCTTCCTTGCATAGCCTCGCCCTAGAAAGAACTTGAGAGGGCTTACAAGAATACATAGAAAACTGCAAATAAATCACAAATCAGGCCACACAGGAATCACCCATTAGGATGAAAGGTCAAAGCTAAAGTGGAATGGTGACCAGATTTTACATTTCTTCCCCTTAAGTTCCTTCTCCTAGGATTGGAGAACGCTGCTGAGAATACCTGTGTACCCTCCCCTTACTGGGCCCCCTTCCTCCACCGCCCCCTGGAAGGAGTGGGGGTGATTCCAGGGGCCAGCTTCTGTCATTCACGAGTCTGGCTTTCCTCACCTGAGGACTACCGGGCCTCAGAGGCAGGAGCCAGGCCATGTCCTAACCACGTGAAGAGTCATGCTCTCCACCTCCACTGCACTGTACTCATCCTGTTCCCCTGTGTCTCCAAGTCTGAGGGCCGAGCGCCCCATCTGATGTGACCAGACACTACTGGGGGGAGACCCGAGCTCTGATAGCACTCAGGGTCACCTCCAGTAGGTACCGGGCAAGGCCCTCATTTAGAACTGTGTGGGAGCCAAGGATGAGCTGCTCCGCCCACTGCTGGTGGCTCTGTAACTTGGTAGGACCCTTTGGGAGAGCTATCTGGAAATAATTAAAATGTCATACCATTTGACCCAGTGATTCTACTTCTGGGAATCTGGCCTAAGGAAATAATCCCAAGCATAGAAAAAAACAGATATGCCCAAAGATATTCCTGGCAGTAAAATTTATGATAAAAATAAAATCCAGACAATCTAACTATTTGACAACAGGGGAAAGATGATATTCATTAACAAAGTATTTTGTGGTCATTAAAGAGTTAGTTATGGTGACTCATAGCAACATAGAAACAGCCATCTAATGTTAATTGTAATAGTAGAAATAAAATTGTATCTAATATAAACATAAGCACATGGAAGTTAAGACTCAAAAGAAATATACACTAGAATTAACTTAGGGTATAGGGAAGTCTTTGTTTCCACCTAAGGAATTAATGTAATCCTTCCTTTCTGATAAAATGAACCCATCTGTAAGTTATTGCACTTCCATTTCTGCCCTGGCCACCCTGCTCGGCCCCATATGGCAACGTGGCCTCTGCTCGGCGTATTAGAGTTCTTTCTTGATCCACCATTCAACATCCCTGTATACTATATATTCCTTATTGCATGCACCCCATTTCCTTTCCGCAAAGGGGTGGAAATCCAGGAGACCAAAGGGAATGTAAATGCCCAGTCTGCTAAGTAAGTCCTATCCTAACAAGAGTCTCAGGGCTCAGCAGTGACACTTGTCATTAAGCCCGGCTTTGGTGTGTGAAGCTCTGCAAAACCAGGATTGCCTGATCCAGGGGTGAGAGGACAGAGAGGAGCTGAGGCTGGGCCAACGGCACCCATCCTCTAATCCTTAACTTCCTCCCCAGCAAGCAGGGGAGTATGTATTAAGAAAGTGACCGAAAATCTGAGCTGTCTGCCATTTATACCTTAATCATTTTCTTTTTTCCTGTTTAATTTCCCTTTTTTCATTTCATGTTTGTAACATGGAGACAAAGTACCTGTCACTCATAACCACAGTGGC